>NC_053496.1:141315550-141915550 GCF_905171775.1 Rana temporaria | reverse complement strand
TAGTTTTAATTAATTGCCATATACTTCAAATTCTAGTTTAAGTGTATTTTTGGTTTCCTTTTTTAACTTTTTCAGGACAATGCCAAAAAGGAAAAGTACCCCCAAGGGTAAAAAAATAACCCTTAAAGCTGCTAAGAATTCAATCAGGATTACATTTGATGGCCGTCGAAGGTTGGATCTATCAAAGATGGGTATTGCAGTCATTCCTAAATGCTTGTTGAAGCTCTGTGATGTGGAAGAGCTGGATTTAAGTAGAAATATAATTCAGAAGTTGCCTAATTGGATACATCGTTTTCAGAATCTTCGCTTGTTAGACCTGCATAGCAATCAGATTGAGAAACTTCCAGAATCTTTAGGACAGCTTCACAATCTTCTTCATCTTAATGTTAGCAACAACAAACTCACAGCAAAAGGTGTCCCTATGGAACTGTGCCAACTTAAGAACCTTCGACACCTTAATCTTGGCCTCAATGCTATTGATGTTCTACCAACTACAATAGGTGCGCTTAAAGAGCTCAAAGAGGTAGGTCTTTTTGATAATCATCTTACTACAGTGCCCCCCAGCATCCTTAAATTGCCTAAATTGAAGAAACTGAACACCAAGAGAAATCCCATATTGCCAACAAATGAAGAACTGGAGGCAGAACAACAAGAGGCCATCCAACGTGTTGCAAATCTATATCTTGTAAGCAAGAAGAATTTGTGCAGCCTCTGTGTCGCAGAGTGTCAGGCCGAAAAAAGCAAGTTGAATAAACTGAAGAATATTGCAATTCCTATGGTAAAGAAACCCCTCTTTACAAACATGCTGACCCCAAATTCAATAGCCAAAGAAATCCAAGTAAAGGATTAATAAATAAATATTAAATTGTTGCTTTGACCATAGCACCTAATACAAACTGTTATTTATATACTGTAAGCATATAAGCATACACAAATCCATACATTTTTAGACCAAGAATGCAAGTAATGTTCTATTTAGCTCACTCACCTTGATCTGAAAAGGGAGTTACCGCTCCAGGTGGGTATGCTGAACAATCAATGGCTTCTCAGGAGATAAAGGGTGCCGGCAATGCACAAGGCAAATTGTAGAGGCCAAAAATTAGTCATGGCTTAGCACTGATCTATAGTGTGAAACGCGTAGGCTGCTATCCCCATTTTTTGCTGTATTTTGTAGTGCATTTTTCCATACGTTTTACAATAAAGACAACCTAACAGGTTTTTTGGAGTGCGGCTGTCCATTTTTCAGCCTCTACAATTCACCTTGATCTGAGTTTGATGTTTCATGAAAAGTAATTTTATATATGTGTGTATATGTGTATATATATATATATATATATATATATATATATATATATATATATATATATATATATTATATTTAATATATATATTATATTTTTAACATATATATATACACACACATATACACACATATACAGTACATAATACACACACACACATAATCCCTTCAGAACACGTTGATAGTATAATGATCAAATGCAATGTTTGGAGAAAATTTGGTACAAATAAAATTGTGATAAAAAATTAACTTGCAATTTATTAGTTTAAAATCTCAGCTGCATAATTATTGTCAGGACACAAAGCTACAGTGTAAAGCGAGCTTGTGGTCAACTTTAGACTATTAAACGGGCAGAAGACTTGGAAAGCAATCACATGGAGGCACTATATACTACAAAAATACTTCCTGTTCCTCACCAAAAGACCATCGTTGTACTGGGCAGCTTCACAGACCTAAAGTAAAGCATTGGAGACTCAGGTACTCTGAAGCCCCATACACACTATCAGTTTTTCTGTTGGTTTTTCTCTTCAGGTTTACCAAAACCATCTAATATGACGAAATCAAACCTTAAGAGATTCAATTTGTTTTCAATCAGGCAGGCCCTCGCACTACTGTACATGGTTTTGGTAAACCTGAAGATAAAAACATGCAGGAAAACTGATAGTGTGTATAGGGCTTTAGGTCTCTTTTACACTGCTGTTAATGTGTCCCTGATAAGTTTTTCCCAAATGTGATCATTTTTAATTATTTTTTTTTAATTGGAAAACCAACTTTATTGAAAAGTATATGCACAGTACATAAATCAATATAAACCAACGTGACCAAAAAAGTAATACAAACATAAACACATTGAAGTATCTGAGTGACATAAAATTAAATACCCAACGGAAGTGGAGCCAGCACACACTAAAGAAACAAAGAAGAAGAGAGAAAAGAAATGAAAAAGGAGGGGTGATTGAGGGATAAACATATCAAGTACACGTTTCACCATTTGCCAATCATCTGCTCGAGACCTTCTCATACTTAAGCGGACACCCTCTATGTACATAAATAAGTTTCTTATATGGAAGTGTCGTTAACCTCTTTTTTCCAGCACTGAATTATGGGAGGCAGGGCCTTCATCCAATTACGTCCACCACCTTTCTCGCCAAGAAGAACGTCTCATGTAAAAAAGTTCACAGGGGTTTGTCAGTGTCTAATTCCAGCAGCAGACAGAGCAGGCACATCTTTGGGTCTAGAGTAGCAGGAGAGCCCATCTCGTTGTGCCGGAAACATATAACCTGCATCCAGTATGCTTGGATAGTTGGGCAGAACCATATAAGATAGAAGAAGGAGGCTGGGGTGTGGTTGCATAGGCTGCACCCTGGATTGTACATGGGTTTGAAGCGCGCTATCCTCTGAGGAGTCAGGTACTTCTTATGTATAATGTACAACTGTGTGAGGCGGTCTGACAGTTTGGGGGAGACTTTTTTCACGTCCTTTAAAATTTCATCCCAATCCTCATCCTCAATTAGTCCAACGTCCACCTCCAATCTAGTCTTGGCAGCATAGGCCAAGGCTGTGGTACTAGGGAGATGGATGGCGGAGTATAGGGTGGAGATTAGTTTGGCTGATTCAATACCTGTCACTGTGTCTACTATGGAGGGGACCTCCAGGGATGGGTTGGAGCCAGTGAACTGGGTTTCTATAGCGTGGCAGAGTTGTAAATACCTCAGAGAGGAAACCAGCATCCATTGGCTGGTGAAACTAGTCAGCTTGAGGTCAGCACGTCACAGGGGGACTGCTAGCTGTTTGCTGGAGTGAAGTGTACCTGCTTGCCTGAAGCTGGTGGTGCAAATTTTTGATCTACTGTGGACTACATTTGTTTACTGCCTGACTGACACCTTACTTAACAGCGAAGTATCTCTTCAGGCATTTCCTGGCTAATCTTGAGAGTGGCTGAATGGGTCTAAGACTACCAGAAGGACGACTGGTTTAGCAAAGTGCGGTGAGAGTATCCTCTAATCATCTCTCCTTGTTATAAACTTGCCCAATTTGTTTGGTCATTTGTCTGCCCTGCCATTAAGCTCTGCTTGATTTACCCGGATTACAAGTCATTGTCCCTGTGCATTTGCTCAACAATTTGGTATCATTGCCTGTGTCTGGACCTTGCAGTGCTCTCCTATCCGGCTATATAATTCACCTGTTAAAAAGACTGTATTATCAATTTGTGAGACTTCTCATCCAACTCTCTCAGCTGTGGATAGGACAAGCCATCAACTCATTTATCTACCCCCGGCACTTCACAACCATAGAAGCCGGATTATATACATACCAGGAGCTCCTTCCTTTTCAAGACTTCATGGCTGCATGCAATTAAGTATATAAGCTTTAATTTGCAGATCGGTTCTGAACTGTCCAATATCCTTTTGATTTACCTGGGGGTGGTATTTGTGGGTCTATTGTGTCTGCCTGCCCATTGCAACGCCATCCAGCACGGTCATCAATGTGAGCCCTCTGTGGTTTGCACTACTGCTTGATAGCCGGACTTCTGATCCAACAAGCCCTTTTGGAATTATATACACATTGCTCTGTGGGAACCCCCTCTCCCTTCTGTTTAGGTACAGTGGTATTCAAGTGGACTTGCCTTTTTTTTTTCTTTTTTTTTTCACTTGATGAGTAATTTCCTTAATATGTGCTAATCCAATTATTTTTCTTGCATGTGTGTATCCTTGGTGTGAATGAGGTATGCGCAGCTGCAATCTCACCTTGTTTTTAGATTGTATGACAATGTTGTCCTATTTTTAAATCAGTTTGTTTTGCACAATCTATTTGCTACTCTTTGATTCATTTAATTGTTGTAATCTAATTTTTTGTAATCAATAAAGTCTTTTTGTATTCATCCAAAATGTTTTGGTATACCCACTTGAGAGAACTATATTCTCTCCTTCTGTTTATGCGATTTGGGTCTACCTCAACTGCGTCCCTTGGGCCCCCTTGTGGACGAGTTTTGAATACTTTTTTTTTTTTTAACATGAACAGAATGTTCTTTTATTGAAAAAATATAAAAATACAGAAGGAAAAAAAAAGACAGTACAGATTAGTGATCAATGCATGGTAGTCATGACAAGCACATGTAGGAAGTCTGGCAACAGTACCAAAGTCATACACAGTATCACAGAATTACATCAAGAAAGGCACAAACAATTTTCTCAGGCAGTCCAGGGTTGCCAGACCCTGTCATATTTCTCAGGACAATTCCGATTCATATAGGTCATTTTATACAAAGGTAGAGCCCAGCTAATAGATTTTTCCCACAAACCCACAGAGGAGGAGGGGGGCCGGGAATTCCATTTCAGAACAATTTCCCTCCTAGCATAAAAGAAAAGGAAACATAAAAGTATTTTGGTGTACCTGGGTCTTTGGTCATCATCATGGATACTGAGAAGAAAAAGAGTAGGGGAGAGCGGCAAGTCTAAATGGAGTCGATAATTAATGAGCTCAAATAGGTTCTGTGCAGATACTTGACCTGAATCAGCCTATCCCTGGAAGATATCAGCGCCTGTGCGCTTTCTCCAAGACAGTCGTCCCAGTCCTCCCTGTCCAAGTCAGGCATGTCCTCCCTCCATTTCACCCAGAGGAGAGCCAATAATAGCAGCCTCAAGACATACCGCAGCATTGGACCTCAACCGCATGAGCCACCAGCGGACAGTTACCAGGATCGCCGCCCAAAAATAGACCCGCAGGTCCGGAAGCGCCAAGCCCCCACACCGCACCGGGAGGACCAGGGTAGAGTTGGCTATTCTAGCCAATGCACCCCCCCCCCCCCCAAATAAATCTGCTCATACATTGCTCTACCTCCTTAAAAAATGAGTTGGGCAGCCAGGTCGGACAATTGCGGAAAACATAGAGAAATTTAGGGAGGAAAACCATCTTGAGGAGGCTGATCCTGCCCATCAAATTTAGAGGCAACGAAGCCCAAGTCTGGCACTTTTCCTTAAGTTGAGTAAGTATGGGTAGTAGTAGCACAATAAGACCTGAGTACCCCGCTGGATTCCTACCGACCCGGATGCCCAAATATTTGAATTGCTCCACCCACATCAACTGACTACCCAGGGCATCATCCGCATATAAGGAGAGCTTTTCTTCTAACGGACCTATCCTAAGACCCTTAACCTGAGCTGATTCCCTGATGAGGATCGCCAAAGGCTCGAGGGCAAGAGCAAAAAGGGAAGGGAAAAGTGGGCACCCCTGCCTAGTACCCCGCTGTAAGGGAAAGGTGTCGGACAATCGAACATTTGTACGAATCCTAGCCCTGGGAGAGTCATATAACAACTGTATCCAGCGGATAAAACGGGGCCCAAACCCAAATCTTTTAAGAACCTCGCACAAAAACCCCCACTCAACCGAGTTGAAAGCCTTCTCGGCATCGAGAGAAGCTATGACTCTGGTGCCACCGTTAGAGTGGGCGACTGAGAGATTCAGAAAGAGGCGGCGGAGGTTGATGTCGGTGCCCTTGCCTGTAATGAATCCAGTCTGGTCAACATGAATAATGTCTTCCATCACCATCGAAAGTCGGAACCTTGGCCAGGATCTTGGCATCAACATTGAGTAGAGAGATCGGCCTATACAAGGCACAGTCCTCAGGATTCCGGCCAGGCTTAGGCACCAACACCACCACTGCCTCATACATAGAATCCGGCAGCACCCCCAACCACTGAAAGTCTTTGAAAAGAGAAGTGAGTCTAGGGGCAAGGAGCTCCAAATGTTGCAAGTAAAATTCCACGAGCAACCCGTCCATCCCAGGTGTTTGGCCCGGTTTAAGTTGGGCTATGGCCTTTTGAACCTCATCCAACCCTATATCCCTCTCCAGGTCTAGGCAGGTCTCGTCCTCAAGTCTAGGAAAGTCAACTCTGTCTAGATAGGCCTGCAAGTCTGCAACTGCATATGAAACCTTAGTAGAATATAACTATTTGTAATAAAGGAGAAAGCAGTCATTAATTTCAGAGGGCATACGCAGCACCACACCAGATTGATCCCTAACACCACTAATAGTAGTCACTGCAAACTGCCCCTTAGCTAACCATGCCAGTAACTTGCCGTTCTTATTTCCAAATTCAAAGATTTTTGGCGCCTGGTGCAAGCGGGACTTATGAGTCATATCTATCAGCAACAGGGACAACTGCTGCAGCGCAAACTGCCAGGCCCCATAAGCAGTGGGATTAGGGTTGGCCAGATAAGCAGACTCCTTCTGAGCAACCTCCCTCTCCAGCTCCGTCGGTGAATGCGCCAGGGCCCTGCGTGCAGCTGTTATGCGGGAAATATAGGCCCCCCGAGTCCAGGCTTTAAAGGCATCCCAAGTAGTCCCAGGGGTGGCAGAGCTCTCATTGTTAAGCCAATAGTGGCAAACACCCTCCTGCACACTTTCCTGAATATCAGGATTCTCAATCCAATCCCGCCAGGTGGCGGGAGCGACTCCCGCCAGTCAGTAGCCTCCCATGGGGAGGTAAAAAAGCTTACAGTCTCTCCATCCACCACCCGCAGTTTAGCTGGGAAAATCACACTGTATCCAATCTTCCCTGCTCTGAGCACAGGCTTAATAGCATCAAATGACCTGCGAAGTTTCTGTGTTTCCACAGAATAGTCAGGGAACAACATGAGACGAGTGTTCTGATACTGGATATCTCCAGCCTGCCGAGCAGCCCTGAGCAGTTCATCCCTGTCCCGAAAATTCAACTGGCGCAAAATAAAAGTGCGGGGGGGGGGGTGCTCCCGGAGGACCAGGCTGCGGCGGCATACGATGAGCCCTCTCCACCGTGAAATGTGGCGACAATTGAGCCGCAGGCAGGATGATGCGCAACAGCCCCTCCGTGAACTCTGTGGGGTTCTTACCTTCAGCCCCCTCCGCCAGGCCGATGATGCGGATGTTGTTGCGACGGCAACGATTTTCGGCATCCTCCTCACGGTATTCCAGGGTCCTCAGCTTGGATTGCAGCATGCGAATAGGCCCATAATGCTCCGTCACCATGTCCTCCACATGCCCGATCCTCCCCTCCGCGGTCGTCAGGCGGGAACGGACCTTGTCCAGGTCCTGGTGAACAACAAGCCCCACGTCAAGTTGCACAGCCTCTATCTTTCCAGTCAGGGTGGTCTGGCACGCGGCTACGGCCAAATGGCATGCAGCGATGGCCGCCATAACCTCCGGTATCCCCGGGGTAGCGTCCGTGGCCTGGTCAGGAAAGTCAGTCTGTGACGCCATGCTGGCACGAGTCGCGGAAGGAGCTCAGGGCCGGGAAGGACCGGAATTTCGGGGGAAAAGTGCAGTTTTTTACCGCCCTTGCCTCGGCCCGATGACCTGGACGGCATCCGCCGAATCTGGATGTCGATTTCAGTTACAAGGCCTCAGGCAAAGAGAAATCTAGGGTAATTCTCCAGCAGAGCTCTGGGATGTGCGTCCAGTCACTCCGCCATCTTAGACATGCCCCCTGAGTTTTGAATACTTAATGTACCATTACTCCCCTATATTGTAGATTTAATTGCGGTTGATCCAGGCACCCCCTCCCTTTTTTTCATTGTGCCATCAGTCCATTCATAAATGTGCATCTTCTCTCTCCGGCACTGTTCTGAGATCCCATGAGATTACAGTGTCAATCAGTTCCTGAAACATTCCATGTGACTTGCAACGTCACAGGGGGTGTAAACATCAGCACAATACAAAGCACTCCAGAGAAAGGAGATCAGCTGCATTATGTAGTCATTTGCATTTTACAAAGTTAAAAAATTCCTACACAGTTAACAGTTGCTGAAATGTTTGCCGACTTGTCTGTGCCTTACAAACTGATGGGCACTGATAGGCAGCACTGATAGCACTGATAGGTGGAACTGGATAGGCAGCACTGATGAGGAGTTACTGACAGGCATTTGAAACTTTGATGGGGCACTGACAGGCATTTATAGAGGGGGGTAGCTTGGTCTCCTCTGAAAAGGAAAGCTGCCAATCGGCTCTCCCTGTCAGCGTGAACTGAGGAAAGCTGTTTACCAGCACTTTCTGGTTCACGCGATGATCAGCTGCGATTGGTCACAGCAGGGCCGTCTTTAATAAGGTTTGGGCCCTGGGCAAACATTATTTTTGGGCCCCCCTCCAGCTTATTTTAGGCCTGGCTGGTTCACATGTATGTTTTGGCGGTCCTCATTTGTGCAGGCACAGCAGCCCATTGATTTGAATGGGCTGCCATGCCTTTGTTTCCTGCAGAAAAAAGGTGCATTCAGCATTTTAAAAATACAGTTGCCTTGAAATCCATTCTGCTTTTGCACCATGCTACTTACCTGCAGTTCTTGCACACACAAACGCACTGTGTTTTTAAAAGCGTGAACTAAACGTCTAAAAATGCAGCAAGTTTGACAGTGCGGGAACTGCAGATAAGTCACAGCAGAATAGACAGACAGTGCTGTATTTCAGTGCTTGATGGGCATAGGTGTGCCGTGTGCGCAGCCTATTACATGAGGCATGCGCTTTTCTTTGCAGGAAACGCAGGCATGGCGGCCCATTCAAATGAATGGGCTGCTGTGCCTGCGCAAATGTGGGCTGCCAAAACACATACATGTGAACCAGCCAGGCCCAAAATAAGCCCATCAAGCAGTTAAATACAGACAGTAATGCCATGTGCTGAGGCCTTACTCAGCCTGGACTTCAGGTCTGGTCTGTGATTTAAAGAGTTCCTCTATTTTACACATGGCATGGCATGGGGTCCCATGGTGCTAAAGCAGAATGGACAGACGGTGCTGTGACCCCCATGCCATGCCATGTGTAAAATAGAGGAACTTTTTAAAACACTGACCAGACCTGCAGTGAATCATCAAATACTATAAAGACTTTGGGCACACTCTACAGAAAACTTCTATTTACAATATAGATTAGCAAACAGTGTTATACCTTGAGGAGCAGGACATGAAGAAGTCAGCCTCGGGAAGAGCAAACTGGGGATGTTATCAAATCACATTCTAATTCACTTTTATATACAAGCAGCACCCAGTGGCAGGAAGGGAGAAGTGCACATCTAAAGGGAAGCCAGGGGTGCTGTACATTTTAAAACTCTGGGAAGGGAAGCAGTACTGTCACTGGCTGCGTGCCGCTGATGATTTTCAGTCTGATTTGTGGGCAGCAAGGGGCTTTATAAAAAAAAGGGGGGTTGTCATCCGGGGCCCTGGGGAACTACGGGCCCCTGGGGATCCCTAGACCTCTAAAAAAAAAAATTGGCCCTTTAATAAAAAATAAAATTAAAATATATAAAAAAAATATATTTTTTTTATTTAAAAATAAATAAAAAAAGGGGGGTTGCCATCTGGGGCCCTGGGGGCCTCCGGGCCCTTGGGGACCCCTAAAAAAAATTGTCCCTTTAATAAAAAATAAAAATATATTAAAAAAAATAATGTTTTATTTAAAAATAAATAAAAAAAAGGGGGGTTACCATCTGGGGCCCTGGGGGCCTCCGGGCCCCTGGGGACCTCCGGACCCCTAAAAAAAGGGGGTTGCCATCTGGGGCCCTGGGGACCTCCGGACCCCTAAAAAAAAAAACAGTGACAGGGCCCTGGGCAGCTGCCCCATTTGCCCTGCCGTCTTTACCACAGGGCAAAGGGGGTTGCTTTGGGCCCCCAACAGTGACAGGGCCCTGGGCAGCTGCCCCATTTGCCCTGTGGTAAAGACGGCCCTGCCCAGGTGGGTAATAAAGAGCACAGAAAAAGACACCTGTCGTGGACGTTCCGTTACTACAACTTTCACCAAACACCCCTAGACATCAGAGAAACACGAGGTAACATGCCGCCCAAAACAAACCAGCAGCTCCTTCGGGGGTAGTGCTACATAATAAAATATCACAATAATGATAATAACATGATATAATAATAGCATAAAAGTTCATAATGTAAACAATATAAAGAACCAAATTCATTGAAATATTAAAGCGGAGGTTCACACAAAAAGTAAATCTTCGCTTTTTGGATCCCTCCCCCCCTCCGGTGACACATTTGGCACCTTTCAGGGGCGAGGGGGGTGCAGATACCTGTCTGAGACAGGTATTTGCACCACTTCCGGGTCCTGATCCTCGCGGGGAATCCAGCCTGTCACGTCACCCCCCCTCCCCCGCTGTCTTCTTGGAAACACTGTTCCCGGGAGAGATAGGGGACCAGTGACATGCACAGTAGGGAATCAGGAAGTGAAGCCGCAAGGCTTCACTTTCTGATTCCCTCACCGAGGATGGCGGCGGAAGCAGCCGAGGACCAAGCGATTGCTCAGCCGAGGCTGCTGGCATTGCGGGCGTGCTGGACAGGTAAGTGTCCATTTTTTAAAAGTCAGCAGCTGCCGTATTTGTAGCAGCTGACTTTTTAAAAAAAAATCAGCGGAACCTCCGCTTTAAATATGACAATAATAATAATAACATGATATAATAATTGCATAATAAGTTAATAATGTAGACATTATAAAGCACCAAATTTGGACGTGGTCAGGGTGTATAGCAGGACGGACGTATGTCTCTGGAGCTCTGTGATCCATATACATCACCCTGTATAGCAGCGTTTCTGCACCTGCACCAAGTCCTGCGGGAACGTGTGGGAACGGAGTCCCTGCACTTTTTTCACAGCAGGAACGCAGTTCCCTTTGCAGGACTAGAGCAGCCGAGAGCCGCCGGAGCCAATCCTTCACTAAGCGGCGATGCCCAGCTCGAGTCACTGTCAGGGGAACCTTAGTAATCCTTTGTTACTGGCCGCTTCCTGTATATGGATTCATCGGGTAGTGTGCGGGTATTCCGTCACTTCCTCGATGCCGCAATGTCTCCTGGGAGCTTTGGTCATTGTTCCCAGGAGACATTGCGGAGGTCTGCCGCGAATTATCGCGGGATTTAGAAAGAACTTGCTTAAAAAAAAACCATGCAGTTTAGTAATTATGCATATGAGCGTTTCATTTTTTTTTTTTTTTTGGTGGTGGAGTGGATCTTGGGTGGGAGTTCCCACACTTTTTTCCCCAGGACTTGACCCCTGACCTGCACGAATCATGGCATCTCGCAGGATTTCATTACGCATGCCAGTCCGACTTCAGAGGGCGATTTCAGAGACATCTGTGCAGGTTCCTTGAAATTGCACCTGAAGTCGCCAAAAGTAGTACAGAAACTACTTTTGGGAATCGGTGCGGCGCCGCAAAGTCAGTGTCGCACCGATTCGGACGGTGCCACTGCCCGTCATAACCACCAATTTGCATAGCTTCCAACTGTCCCTGATTTCGAGGGACTGTCCCTCATTCTGGTCTGATCTCTATAGTTGTATATAAAATGCACTATTTATCTTTCAATAAGTGTTTTCCAGTGCTAAACCTTTCATACAATTTCTAAATTGCTGCATTAGTAAATACCAAAAGCCAATGGGGTGGATTCAGTAAGCAATTGCGTCTGCGTATCCATAGTTACGCAGCGCAATTGCTTAGTTGCGCCGGCGTAACGACTTTTCTGTATTCAGAAAGCTCGTTACGCCGACTGCAGCCTAAGATATGACTGGCATAAGGCTCTTATGCCGTCGTATCGTAGGCTGCATTCTTACGATGGCCGCTAGGTGGCGTTCCCGTAGTGGTCAGCGTAGAGTATGCAAATTGCATACTCACGCCGATTCACAACCGTACGCGCGCCCTGCGTACGCATTTTACGTCGTTTGCGTTCGTCGGGTTCCGCGTAAGGCTGCTCCTGCTATTAGCAGGGGCAGCCAATGCTAAGTATGCCCGTTGTCCCCGCGTCGCGATGTTTGAAAATTACGTTGTTTGCGTAAGTGAATCGTGAATGGCGCTGGACGCCATTTACGTTCACGTTAAAGGAATTGACGTCCTTGCGACGTCATTTGCCGCAATGCAGTTTCCCGACGGAGCATGCCCACTACGTTCGGTGCGGGAACGCGCCTAATTTAAACGATCCACGCCCCCTACGGGATCATTTAAATTACGCGCGCTTACGCCGGCCATTTTTATGGAGCGCCAACGCAAATTACAGAGCTACTGCTTCGTGAATGAAGCGTAGCGCAGGTAATTTACGGAGGCGCAGCGTTAAAACGGTACGCTGCGCCTCCGTAAGAGTGCGCAGCCCTACCTGAATCTAGGCCAATATGAAGGAATAGTAGTGGTAAAAAGCACTTGTGAGTTAAACCAATCATTTTTTTTATACAATTCTCCTTTAAGGGGGCGTGGCAGGGGTGTGTCCTATGCCTACATACTTATGCTAATAAGTGTCCCTCATTCCCATTTGAAAAAGTTGGGAGCCCGGGAGGTTTGGATTTGGCACGTGATTTGACATGCCACATTGCATTCCAAATCACATGAACTTGAACCTAGGCTACTGACCCCTGCCTGCATAAAGTGTCATCTCCATCGGGAAACAAACGTGTCCTTATCACGTGACTACATTCTTTACATGCAGTGTAGTGTACATAGACGATAAATCTTCGCTAGAAACATGTGGGAAAAAAACTTTCAGGCAAAAAATACTTTTCCAGACGTGACTTTCGCTAAACTACAAACAAACAGTACTCATGACGTCACTTGCCACGGAAGCGGAAGTATAGGAAGCCGGAAGCTTAGTGTGTTGAATTGGCGGCACGTTGTTTCGCTCATTTTTTTTCTGTGCATCGGGGTTTGTCTGGAGTTGAGCGATCCGAGTGGTGGAAGAGACGCAAGAGCCTTTATTGCTGCGGATTTACTGAAGGAAGCTGTGTTGCCATGTCTCTGACTTGCTTTAGTGAGTGTCCATTCAGCTGAATTTCATATAAAAGACGCTGATATGTGGATCTCCCGTATAGTTTCTCCGTTGTGTGGGATTATTATTGTTTTAATAGCTATGTTTTTCTTGCTGTGGCCAAAATAGATGTTTGCCAGACCCAGTTAGCTATCGGCAAGACTGCTTTAGGGTTCTCTAACATGTGTGGGCTTATAAATGTGTCTGATAGGTGACATTTGGTGTCCCTCCACGATAAAGTGTTGTGTGGCATGGCTTTTTATTGCTGCATAATGCCATGGGGGTTGGGAGTAGAAAGTGAGAGAGAATCTTTTTGTGATTGCACATTAATGTTTTTCGGTTTCAAGATTTAACCTCTTCCTTACTGGTCACTTTAACCCCCTGTCTGCCTAGACCAATTTTCAGCGCTGATGCACTTTGAATGACAATTGCGCGGTCATACAACACTGTACCCAAATGATATTTTTATCATATTTTCCCCCACAAATAGAGCTTTCTTTTGGTGGTATTTGGTCACCTCTGCAGTTTTTATTTTTTGTGCTATCAACAAAAAAAAGACAGAACATTTTGAAAAAAACACCATTTTTTTTGCTATAATATCCCAATAAAAAAAAAATGTTCTCAATTTAGGCCTATACGTATTCTACATATTTTTGGTAAAAAAAATCGCCATAAGCGTTTGGCTTGTGCAAAGGTTATAGCAGCTACAGAATAGGGGATAGATTTATGACTTATTTTTTATTTTACTAGTGATGGCGACGATCTGTGATTTTTGTCAGGTCTGTGATATTGCAGCGGACACTTTTGACACTTTTTTGGGACCATTCACATTTATACAGCGAACAGTGCTATAAATATGCACTGATTACTGTATAAATGTGACTGGCAGGGAAGGGGTTAACACTAGGGAGCGTTCAAGGGGTTAAATGTGTTCCCAGGGAGTGATTCTTACTGTGGGGGGAGGGGACTGATCGGTGTCCCTATGTACAAGGGACACAGCATCTGTCTCCTCTCCCTGACAGGACGTGGATCTCTGTGTTTACACACAGAGCTCCACGTCCTGCCTCTGTAACTGCCAACCGCGAGTACCTGGCGGACATCGTGGCCACCAGGCACGCGCATCGGCACCACGTGACACGGTGAGCAAAGCTTATCCTCGGCGGGCGTGTGGTGGGAATTTTAACAGGAAGACGTCTTTCGTCCTATAGCACGGCTCTCACGTGGTTAAGCTGAGTACACACTTTTCATTCAACTCTGCTGCATTAACCTCTTGCCGACCAGCTGCCGCAGTTTTACGGCAGCAGGTCGGCTCCCCTGTGCGAGAGCACGTAATATAACGTCGGCTCTCGCGCAGGCCACTAGGGGCGCGTGTGCGCCGCCAGAAGCGCGCGCCCATCCCTCGCTCCCGTGCCCGGCAGTCGCGTTAGACGCCAGGCACACGCGATCGCTCATTACAGAGCGGGGACCGGGAGCTGTGTGTGTAAACACGTAGCTCCCGGTCCTGTCAGGGAGAGAAATGCTGATCTTCTGTTCATACAATGTATGAACAGAAGATCAGTCATTTCCTCTAGTGAGGCCACCCCCCCACTACAGTTAGAACACACCCAGGGACATACTTAACCCCTTCCCCGCCCCTAGAGTTAACCCCTTCCTTGCCAGTGGCATTTTTATAGTTATCCAATGCATTTTTATAGCACTGATCGCTATAAAAATGCCAATGGTCCCAAAAATTTGTCAGAAGTGTCCACCATAATGTCGCAGTACCGAAAAAAAAATTGCTCATTGCCGCCATTACTAGTAAAAAAAAAAAATATATATTAATAAAAATGCCATAAAAATACCCCCTATTTTGTAAACGCTATAACTTTTGCACAAACCAATGAATAAACGCTTATTGCGATTTTTATTTTAATTTTTTTTTGTACGAAAAATATGTAGAAGAATACGTATCGGCCTAAACGGAAGGCAAACATTTTTTTTTATATATTTTTGGGGATATTTATTATAGCAAAAAGTAAAAAATATATATATTTTTTTCAAACTTGTCGCTCTATTTTTGTCTATAGCGCAAAAACTAAAAACTGCAGAGGTGATCAAATACCACCAAAAGAAAGCTCTATTTGTGGGAAAAAAAGGACGCCAATTTTGTTTAGGAGCCACGTCGCACGACCGCGCAATTGTCAGTTAAAGCGACACAGTGCCGAATCGCAAAAAGTGCTCTGGTCTTTGGCCAGCAATATCGTCCGGGGCTAAGTGGTTTAAGTGGTTGTAAACCCTTTTTGACTACCTCTACCTATAGGTAAACCTAGAATAAGTCTTTCATATAGGTAGTGGAAATATCTCCTTTCAGTCGAGAATCCCCTGTGCGCATACGCCGCTGCATAAAGGCTTTTTATTCATGTGTATTATGATTATTTTTATTTTATTTTTCTCCCTTTTCTTTTTTTTCTTTTTTCAAGAGCCGGTTCACACATGGGCGACTAGTCAGGTGACTCAGCCACCTGATAAGTAGTCTCGTTCTGTTCAATGGAACCGTTCTAATAGGAGCGACTCAAGCACAACTTTGGGGCCGACTTGCATTGGCTTCAATACAAAAGCCATTTTGCAAGTTGCCTCTGAAGTCATCTTGAGATCGCCGTGCCGAGTCGCCCCCAAAGTTGTGCCACCCCTGTGTGAACCGGCTCTTATTGTATTATTACTTTTCAACGGTACATTTTTAAGATATGCAATTGTTGATAAAGTATTGTGCACTGGGTATTGTTACTATCCACTTGGGGCGCTATGGGTGACGGGCTGCTAGCTCCTCGCCCCACTTATGCTTCCGGATCGGTGATGTGTGACGCTCTTTGCTCCCTTGGCAGTCCCCAATTGGCCCCAGCTGTAGGGTTTGCCCATACTGTTCGGATTCCCTTGGCTGACTTCCACCAGGCTGTGACATCACTTCCGGGCTTTGTACACAGTGCGAGCGGCTGCTGTATACTGGCCCCAACAGTTCCTGTGCCCGCAGTTTGGTGACCCCTGGCCCCACGGTCCTGGATGAGCCACTGACCAGTGGCGCTCCTGTATTCTTTGTGCTGGGTTTCCCTGAGCCCCTGTGTCATTCATGCGGCTCCAGCCTCCAGGTACTGTCAGTTTTTTAATCCAAGTCTCTGCATGACCATCAATTGACTGCTGTATGCCTTGGTGAACATCTTCATTAAAAAAAAAATTTTAAACAATAAAAAACATTTTTACTTTGCCTCTGAGGGTCCTATTTACGTCTGCCGATCAGCGCTGTGCACCCCTTTTTGATCATATTTTCTGTCCTCATTTGACTGAGTCTTGGACAGCAATGGCCACATTTAATTTTTCTTTTTGACTTTTAAAGGGGTTGTATGGTTTAGGAGATATTCCCCTCGCAATGAGCTGCTGACTGCAGCGGCGCATGCGCACAGGGGATTCTCGGCTGAAAGCCCGGCAAACGCCGGAAAGAAGTCTCCCGCGCACGCACGGGAGTGACGACATTGCAGCTCCAGCCACAATTTCCCTGGAAGACACGCTGAGGCAACATGTTGGCTACCTTGGCGTGGACCAGGTTTGTTACCGATGCCTTGTTCTAAGGTAAGTATTTCATAATGAGCTAGTATGCGCTGCATACAAGCTCATTTGTGCATTTTGCTTTACAGGGGTAAAAAAAAAAAAAAAAAATCTTCCGAGGGTATACAACCGCTTTAACTTGGCCTCTGGTTTGTGTCTCTGTGTTTTTTTTGTTTGTTTTACCACTCATCAGATAACGGTAATAAGCCTGTATTATGCCTTAATCGCTTTGATCCATTAAACTAGGGTTGTTCCAATACCACTTTTTTGAGACCGAGTACAAGTACCGATACTTATTTTTTCAAGTAGTTGCCGATACTTTTTTATTTATTTTTATTTTTTATGTCGTGTGACAGTGGCAGTATTTTTTTTTTTTTTTTTTTTTTTTATAGTGCTTTCTACATTTATTTATTTTTAGGGGGGGGGAGTGGATTGTCAGTGTGTTTTTTTTTTTTTTTTTTTGTTTTTTATTTACATCTCCCCTTAGAGACAGAGAAAGGGACTCGGGACACAGATTCCCCAGTCCCTTTCTCTGCAGCCTCAGCTAAAATGAATGGAGAGAAGCTCCTCTCCATTCATAAACTGAAGTATTGTAAACACAGGCTAGGATGCTCAGTTATGTGAATGGACAGGGTCAGTGATCACTGACTCTGTACATTTGGAAAAGGTAGGAGTTGGATTTAGCGGCTCCTAACTAGTCTCTCCATCCTGACAGTCAGTGGTGATCGGTGCGGCTTTGGGGCGAGTTACAAGCACCGATCACTGCTGTATAACTAACTCAGCTGAAAAGGGGGCAGATCAGTGCTTGTAACTCCCCTGCCGCACCGATCACCCTGACTGCCCAGGTATCGGGTGAAGCATCGGAGCATTTCCCTGAGTACAAGTACCCAGGGAAATGCTTGGTACCGATACTGGTATCGGGACAAACCTACTTTAAACGGATGGTTAGGAGCAGTGCTCTTTCCTATGTCTCCGCTAAGTATGGTTCTTAGGTGCTTATGTAAAAACAAACGGCCATCATTGCACAAAATTATACACATTTCTTAAAAAGCCATTAAAAAGTTTACACTCACGTTTTTATGTGCCTTAGACTGAGTCTATCCAGCGTTCCAGTAATGGCCTATGCTGGAAGCCAAAGTTCCTATCCTTAAAGCGGTCCTCCACCCTAAAGTGGAGTCCCGCTGATCGGAACCCTCCCCCCCTCCGGTGTCACATTTGACACCTTTCAGGGGGGAGGGGGGTGCAGACACCTGTCTAAAGACAGGTATTTGCACCCACTTCCGGCCACACGATACGGGCGAAAGACGGGCATTCCGTCACATCCCGTCTGTCGCCCGTTGTGTGCTGGGAACACTCGGCTCCCAGCACACAGCGTGTGAGCCAATCGGCGGGCGCAGCGCGACTCGTGCATGCGCCGTAGGGAACCGGGCAGTGAAGCCGCAGCGCTTCACTTCCTGGTTCCCTGAGCGTGGATGGCGGGGGGAGCAGCAGAGTGACGAGCGATCGCTCGTGCTCTGCTGCGATCGGCGCTGGACTCCAGGACAGGTAAGTGTCCTAATATTAAAAGTCAGCAGCTGCAGTATTTGTAGCTGCTGACTTTTAATATTTTGTTCCCATGGCACATCCGCTTTAATTTGTTTCTTCCACATTGTGGATAGGGAGTTTGAACCTCCCCAAACCACAGCAGCTTCAAAACTCTTATAAAAGCCTATATGTGCATGCACACAGACTTTTATGGAGTTTTGTTTAGGAGCTTTGGCAAAAAAATTGCCAGCAGCTGTTAAACTCAAGTTTAGCACTGGGTGGATTCTAAATGCAGCAGAAGGCTGTGCCACATTTCTTCACAGCTTTCTCCTTTGAGTCCATGGTGTGGGGTTGTGTTATAATACCTTGAGCTTAAAGCGGTAGTAAACTCTCTCGTTAACATGTTCATCTTTACCAAAAAACTCCCAATGCAGATAAGTCCATTTTTTAAAGTCCATCCTCCTGACTGTGGATAAAAACTGTGCAGTTCAGACTTAAGTTGACACATGCCCCTGCAATAGGTGTAGGCCATTTAAATACCTCCGGAAGTCTGACTGTAAGGCTGCTTTCACATTGGGGATAGAGCCGCGGTGACTGTATAGCCGCGCTATTTGTAGCGCGGCTATACTGTCGTATTTACCGCGATATTCGGGCGCTAGCGGTGAGGTTTTAACCCCCGCTAGCGGCCGAAAAAGGTTTCCCATTGATTTCAATGGGAAGGCGCGGTATAGGAGCGGTGAACACATCGCTCCTATACCGCAGTAAAGATGCGGCTAGCAGGACTTTTGGAGCGCTCCTGCTAGCGCACCGCTTCAGTGTGAAAGCCTTCGGGCTTTCACACTGAACACTACAGGGCAGGTTTTTTTCATGCGTTATAGCAGCGCTATTTTTAGCGCTGTACCGCATGAAAAACGCCTCAATGTGAAAGGGGCCTTAGGCTTCATTTACTGAACGATTTAACTTGACAGATGGTAAACCATGTTTAAAATGTTGGTTTTTGCAGCGTTTACATGCCACGTCTGCGTTTTAGAAGCAGTTCAACAAAATGCCGCGGGTTACTGCGTTTAGCCGCGCTTAGAAGCGTTTGGCGTTGGAAACTTCGGCGTCTGAACTCATTTTTTTGCCTTCACAAAAAGACCTAAAAACGTCAGTAAACAAACCGGTAACATGTACACATAAGATAACACTGAATGAGTTCAGGGGCAGGTGAAAAAAGTGTCCCAACTGCTTCTGAACGTACGTTTAGCAGCAGCAGTGTACATGGGGCCTTGGGCTTCATGTACATGGGAAGTTTTACAACCTCCCCCGAACGATTTAACTTGACAGATGGTAAACAATGTTTAAAAACGTCCGATGTGCCACGCTTAGCCGCATTTGCGTTTTTTTGTTTGTTTTTTTTGTAAATGGTTTAAAATGAGAAATGTGAGTTACCACGTTTACAAGAGAGTATTAGGCATTCACTCATTTAAAGTAGAACTACAGGCAAAATCTTTTTTTTGGATAGAGCAAGAGAAGGTCATAACCCCTGTCAGCGTTTTTTTCCCCCTGCCATCTGTGTCCCATTGCGGAGATTTCCCTTCACTTCCTGTCCCATAGCCAAACAAAGTGGGAGGAAATCCCTGCAAATTGAGTCCTGGTTTACAGCTATGAATTTTTAGTGTGTTTTGTTTTCAGTTTTGCAGAAATGCACTACAGTCCATTTTTAGCATGTTTTCCTATGGATCACGTTCACATCCTATGCATTTTATGGAAAGGGCCAGGGACTTTTTTCTGGTTTTTGGTTCCATAGACTTCAATGGACCAAAAATGTGTATTGAAAAACTCAAAATTCACCTGGCATATGCAATCTGCATAGGTGTGTACCAGGCCTCAAGGAATTTTATGGGGACCCTCAGGTCACCAGAACTAGTGTTCCCATTTGGAAGATTTCCCCTCTATTATTTTTCTGAAGCCAACCCAAAATTTGGGATTTTGTTTATCTTTCAAAGATAATGGTAAATGGGATAAATAGCAGGTGAATCTCCTTAATGGGGGGCAGACGGGTGTTCTAATGCTCCGCTCCTATCAAAAAATAAAACACCTGACTGGGTTGCTTTTAAGTTTTGCTCCAGTAAAATGAAAACCCCTCCCTTGAAGTGGAGCTGCCCCCACCCTGTTAGGGATAACTGCTTGTTTATGTCGAGGGGATTTGGTAATGTATGTTGCACATCTGATCTCTGCAGCCTCTTCTCTGGTGCAGTCTAAGGTTCTCTGGAGTCATCAAGACTTATGCAGGGTCCTTAGCCCTGCACTGGATGTGAGGATGCTGAGGAACAATGCACTGCTGGTGCATGGGGGCAGAGGACCAGATAAGTAAAATACTTTTCCTCTAGACATAAAAACAGTCAAGGGAGCCATTTTTTTTATTTTTTTTTACTGGGGTTAGGTTTTAAAGCAACCCATTCAGGTGTTAAAAAATGTGCCAAAAAAACTGATTTAATTTTCCTGTCCTTTGGCAAATCATTAAATAATTAAAAAATTATAACTGCTTTTATAATAGCCAATAGCTACGTTAAAGGTATCTTGGTTTTATTCTTTCTTTAAAGTGGATGTAAACCCAATTATTTTTTATTTTTATTTTTTTGCTGGCACAATTTAGAGTAGATGATTTCCTATAATCTGTGCCCAGTCTTGCCACACAGAGTTAATCCAGCTCTGAGCAATCCCTTTTTTATTGTTCAGTGAGATAAATCTTGACAAACGGAGAAAAACTTTGTCAAATCCTCCCCCTTGCTTTGAATGACAGGTTATTTGCATATCTCATGCACTAGACAGGCATTATTTTTTTATTCCAACCCTCACTCCTTTTCTGAAGTCATGTGGTTACTTTTCGGGATTTTGACTTTGTTACTGATCATAGCAGAATTTAGTGTAAGGAATACACAAGAGAAAATGCATGTTGACAAGGGGAGTGTAGAGGTGGGCAGGGAGTCTACTGACATCACGACTCCACCCACCGAGTTCCAGACAACAGACCCACCCACAGAATCTGCAGTTTTTCAGTTCTTAGAACAGACAGAGGGGAGACATTTGACAGGTAAGGATTAGGGATGAGCAGAACCCCCCCCCCCCCCCATTCGGTTCCTTCCCCAAGGGACATGTATCAATGCAAAAAAAAAGTTTTAAAAAGTGCAGTTTTTTCGGAATTGGTAATGGGGTACATTGTACCCCTACCATTTCACAAAGAAAGTGTAACAATTGTAAAAAAAAAAACACACCGTTGGCTAAGTTCTTTATTAATAATAAAAAAAAAAAGATTCCAGCGGTAGTAATCCACTCTCGATCTCAGCTCCAATGCTGTTGGTATCCTGCGATGGGTGATCTCTCTGGGGTCCAGCGATGAGAAGATCTCCTCTTCATCCAGGTCCAGGATCCAGCGATGAGATGTCCATCCAGCGCAGCGCATCACCTGTCTTTACCGGAGACAACCTGGGAATTAGGGTTGTCCCGATACCACTTTTTTAGGACCGAGTACAAGTATCGATACTTTTTCAAGTACTCGCCGATACCGAATACCGATACTTTTTTTTAAATGTCCCCCCACATATGCAGCCATGTCCCCCCACATATGCAGCCATGTCCCTCCACACCTAGATGCCGCCGCCGCATGGTTAATCAGCGTGCGGGGAACATCACAGCATTCATTTGAATAGCTGTAGTGTTCCCCGCTGCGCCGCGTATAGACACTCCCCCTTGCTTGGGATTGGACAGATCCGTCCAATCCCGAGCAAGGGGGAGTGTCTTTTTTTAACCCCAAGGGGGAGTGTCTATACGCGGCGGGAAACACTACAGCTATTCAAATGAAAGCTGCGA
Source organism: Rana temporaria (assembly GCF_905171775.1). Classification (NCBI taxonomy): domain Eukaryota; kingdom Metazoa; phylum Chordata; class Amphibia; order Anura; family Ranidae; genus Rana; species Rana temporaria. The sequence goes on along the minus strand of NC_053496.1, from coordinate 141,893,554 downwards.
TGTTCCCCGCACGCATTTTAACCATGCGGCGGCGTTGCGGTATGTGACAGCATTCGTTCCGGGGGGCGAGTATCGGATGAGGAATCGGGGGCATTTGCGGGAGTACAAGTACTCCCGCAAATACTCGGTACCGATACTGGTATCGGTATCGGGACAACCCCACCAGGAATGATGCGGCTTTAGCCAGTGACCGCTCTTATGTAGGTGAGGGCAGGGCAACCCGTCACCTGACCCCCTCTGACACTAGGGAAAATCAAGGCTTTCCCAGTCACCCCGCCCCCTCTGATGTAACGGACCTGCGTTACATCAGAGGGGGCGGGTCACCCGCACGTCACTGGGAAAGCTGTCACTGGCTGAAGCCACATCATTCCCGGGCTGTCTCCGGTGGAGACAGGTGATGTGCTGCGCTGGATGGACATCTCATCGCTGGATCCTGGACCTGGACCACTGAAATTATTATTTTTTTATTACAATTGTTACACTTGTTAAAGGGGTCTTCCAGATTCCGATAAGCCCCCCGCCAGTAGACCCCCACAACCACCGGGCAACGGTTGTGGGGATGACTCCCAAAGCATCCTCCCAATGTTGAGGGCATGTGGCCTAGTACGGTTCAGGAGGGGGGTGCTCTCTCGTCCCCCCCACTTTTCCTGCAGCCTACCAGGTTGCGTGCTCAGATAAAGTGTCTGGTGTGGATTTTTGGGGAGAACTCAACGCCATTTTTTTTTTTTTTTTTTAATTTGATACGGGGTTCCCCTTAACCACTTTAACCCACCTCCATATCAGGCCTATTCTGGCACTTCTTTCCTACATGTAAAAATCATCATTCTTTTGCTAGAAAATTATTCAGAACCCCCAAACATTATATATGTTTTTTTTAGCAGACACCCTAGGGAATAAAATGGCAGTCATTGCAACTTTTTATCTTGCACGGTATTTGCGCAATAATTTTTCAAACGCCTTTTTTTTTTTTCTTTTTTTTTTAAATAACAAAACAGTAAAGTTAGCCCATTTTTTTTTTTAAATATGAAAGATGATGTTACGCCGAGTAAATGGATACCTAACATGTCATGCTTTAAAATTGCGCACATTCGTGGAATGGCCCCAAACTTAAAAATCTCCATAGGCGACGCTTTAAAGATTTTACAGGTTGCCAGTTTAGAGTTAGAGGTCTAGTGCTAGAATTGTTGCACACGCTCTGACGCACGCGGCGACACCTCACATATGTGGTTTGAACGACGTTTACATACGTGGGCGGGACTTGCGTGTGCTTCTGAGCGCAAGCTACCGGGGACAGGGGCGTTTTAATTTTTATTCTTCTTTTTATTTTTTTTTTATTTTTTTTTTTTACATGTTTTTATTTTTTCGATCGCTTTTATTCCTATTACAATGAATGTAAACATCCCTTGTAATAGGAATAGTGTGTGACAGGTCCTCTTTAAGGAGAGATGTGGGGTCAATAAGACCTCACATCTCTCCTCCAGGCTGGAAAAAAATTCACAGATCTTATTCTTACTAGCCGCAATTGCAGTTTGTTTACTTACGGGTACCCGGGCGTGACATCATCACATCGCGCCCTGGCCTCCGACGGTCATAGAGATGACTGGTGACCATCTGCCTCCCATCCGGCGCATCATCTCATCTCTCCGGGCCTCCGATGGCGGCGGGAGGGGGGGGTGTCTCCTCCCGCCGCCTATAAGAACGATCAAGCGGCGGAACCGCGGCTATAATCCTACTTATGGTGTGCAGGATCGCTGCCGGAACAAAATATCTTAATGATGCCTCTAGGTCAGGGATATGCAATTGGAGGACCTTGAGCTGTTGCAAAACTACAAGTCCCATCATGCCTCTGCCTCTGGGTGTCATGCTTGTGGCTGTCAGTCTTGCTATGCCTCATGGGACTTGTAGTTCTGCAACAGCTGGAGATCCGCTAATTGCATATCCCTGATCTAGGTGCAGGCATCATTCACATATCACTGCACAAAGTACAGGACGTCATATGATGTTCACCCGGGATAAGAGATCCCCTTTTTGAACGTCCTATGACGGCGTGTGGTTTTGAAGTGGTTAATATCCATACCACGCATTTTTTTTAATTAATGTCTTTTTCTCTGTATTGCTGGGGGCCGACAATTCATTATAGCCGCTAGTGATTTTGATTGACTTTTTTTCCTTCAGAAATGACACTTTGTGCAGGGACAGTTCTAAGCACGGGAAACAAGCGCTGCTTTACAGGCATACTATAAACCAACCCCCCCCCCCCCCAGGTACGAAATTTAAAGGAATATTTCACTTTTATTGTTTCACTTTAAGGCTCCATGCACACTGAAGCTGATAAACTGCATTTTTTTTGGCGTTTTGTCTTTTTTTTTTTTTTTTTTTTTTAGCCCATAAACTGAACTCTATGTTAGTTTTTTAGTGTTAATGAGCTTTGGAGTTTATTGCCATTTTTCTGAACGCCCGAAATTTGCATTCAAAGTGCTGTTTTTCGGAGGCAAAAAACGCTTAAACGCTGGCGCCAGTGTGTTTTTGCGTTTTTGTTTTTTTTATCCATTAAAAAAAAAGTAAAAAAAACAAAGAAAAAAGCTACACTCAAAAACGCTGATTAAAGCTATTGCAAAAATACTAAAAAAAACGTTGAAAGGCTCCCTGCAAAGCTACTGGCATTTTTTAATAGTTTTTATCAGCTTCAGTGTGCATGGAACCTAAGCATTATTTAAAATCACTGCTCCCGAAAAAACTTCAGTTTTTGAAACTTTTTTTTTTTTTTGCATTGATACATGTCCCCTGGGGCAGGACCCAGGTCCCCAAACACTCGCTGTTTATGATAATAACTTGCATATAAGCCTTTAAAATGAGCACTTTAGATTTCTTCCATAGACTTTTACAGGGTGTTCCGCGGCTTTTCGAATTTGCCGCAAACACCCCAAATTGATCGCTGTTCGCCGAACAGGCAATGTTTGAGTCGCACATGAGTTCGACTCGAAGATCATCCCTAGTAAGGATATATGCAGGAGGCATGTATATCCTTATAGATCAGCACTATGGCAGTAGTTTAGAAAGGATGAGAGTGGCTTTACATCCACTTTAAAACATAAGATGAAGCCAAGGAAATGTTAACATGCAACGCATGTTAATGTGCATTGCAACACCCGTTTGTGATACGTGTATAAGTCAGTGCTCGACAAATCCCGGGCGCCAGGTCGCCATGGCGACTAGAAATAGTGTCCTGGCCACTTGGCTTGGAAGGTGGGCAAATGTGAGCTGGCGCCATCTGGTGGTGAGCCGTTGGTATTACAAGTTAAACAGCAATTCTAATGTCATTTTTCACTATTTTCACTGCCATCTTCTTCCCTCTAATTAGAACCCCCCAAACATTCTATATATTTTTTATCCTAACACCCTAGAGAATAAAATGGCGATCGTTGCAATACTTTCTGTCACGCCGTATTTGCGCAGCGGTCTTGCAAGCGCACTTTTTTGGGAAAAAATTACACTTTTTTTAATTAAAAAAATAAGACAACAGTAAAGTTATCCCCATTTTTTTTTTATATTATGAAAGATAATGTTACGCTGAGTAAATTCATACCCAACATGTCACGCTTCAAAATTGCGTCCGCTCGTGGAATGCCGACAAACTTTTATCCTTTAAAATCTTCATAGGCGACGTTTAAAAAAAATCTACAGGTTGCATGTTTTGAGTTACAGAGGAGGTCTAGGGCTAGAATTATTGCTCTCGCTCTACTAATCGCGGCGGTACCTCACATGTGTGGTTTGAACACCGTTTACATATGCGGGCGCTGCTCATGTATGTGTTCGCTTCTGCGCGCAAGCTCGTCGGGACGGGGTGCGTTTTCTGGCTCCTAACTTTTTTAGCTGGCTCCTAGATTCCAAGCAAATTTGTCAAACCCTGGTATAAGTGACGCTTGTAAATGGTTATCCTTTAATAAACATTTCCACTGTTATCTGTAACACTAATTCTGTGATCTTGCTGCCGACATTTCTTTTGGCTCTGCCTTACACAGCCATCCGGTTTTATGGAGAGGCCATACTCCCAAGTGCTACTGGAGGCTGTCTAGAGTATGGATGCCTATAGGATGGTATGGGGCCATGACACGCTTGCACAGTATAAGGGGTAGCTGGCTGGGTCAATGTCAGCAGAAAGATTGCTGGATAAGAGCAGAAGGGAAATCCAGTGTAGTGGGGTGTTTAGTTGCTTTGGACCAGCCTTTTTGATTTTATTTTATTATTTCAAACTTTATTGGAGGCCCAGCTGGTCAGGAAGTTATCAGGACAGAGGTAAGCATATGACTTTGGTGTCTTTACAGATCAACAATAGAAGTACTTGTTGCTCTTTGTGGTATATATTTCTATGTATGTATTTTCAAACTTATCATTTATACTGAGACTGCATAACTTTTTACACATTGTTTTCCTTACTTTGCACTGACAATGGGTAAAAACTAGTCTTGTGCTAGTTGAAATGAGCCTAAAAAAAAATGGGCTGTACACTTTATAAGCTAGTGCTTATCCATACACTTTTTCATTAATGTCTGTATATACTGTGTGTGCTTTTTCTGCAGTCAGTAATGAGGTCACAGATCGCCCTTGCGTTTCACCTGTATCGGGTCATGTATTTGATCGAAGGCTCATTGAAAAGTACTTGGCTGAAAATGGCACAGATCCAGTCTCAAATCAGCCGTTGAGTGAAGATCAGTTGATTGATATCAAAGGTCAGTAAAAGTTTGAGCATAAGCCCTGTCACAGTATCTGTTTATCCTAAAATCTTTTTGCATACAAATTGGCAACATGTGCATATTACATGCTTTTGTGTATCTTGCTCCATAGGAAACCTAAAAAAAATTTTTCATGCGTCTCCATCACTACTACAAACTTTTAAACCTTCCTCTTACTCTCCCCTTCCCTAAGTGGCTGGTTCTTAGAAAATCACTAGAGAATTATAGGAAATAATTAAAGCTAACAGCCTTAAAATTGTTTTTAAGCACTAAACCCCTTCATTACTTTATCATTATGCTGTCTATACAGCAGCATTAAAGTGATTGTAAAGGAAAAAACAAACAAACATGTTTTACTTGTCTGCTCTATGCATTGGTTTTGCACAGGGTGGCCCTGATCCTCCTCTGAGTTCCCTTCAGGCGCTCTGGGCCCCTCCCTCTTGCCGAGTACCCCCATAGCAAGCCGCTTGTTGTGGGGTCACTTTTGCATGCTCACTGAGCCGGTTCTCTGCTGCCGTAAGACACACAGAGTGCGGCTCAGCCCTGCACCCTCCTCACTGGCTGTGACTGATAATGGCTCTTGCTGCATCTCAGCCAATCAAGAGTGACGCTTTAGCGGAGTCAATTAGAATGTCAGTGAGATCTCCTGCCCTTATTAACTTGGCCAGACGGGCCCTATGGTTTAAGACCTGGTCCAAGGACTCGGTTTCAAAGTTATAACTTTGTGGGATCCCATTTACAGGGGACTTTTTTAGTCCAGAGCTGGAAACCATTTTGGACAGGACGGTGGACAAAAGGCCTTTCTGCCTAAGAGTGCCACAGAGGTAACATTTTTGTCCTTTTCAGCCACCCCAAAAAGGGCGCAGGGTCAGAAGAGGGGGCGTGCTCTTCAGACCCCCAGAACATAATGCAAAAAAGCAATGACTATTGCCTTCTGGTGGGCAGAAGGCTATAGGCCTTTTCTTTTCTGGGAGAAAGCAACGTGCTGAATATCATCAGGCAAGGTTACGACCTAGAGTTCTCTCTGGTTTCCCCAAGCTGGTTTTATGTAACCGATCTCCCAGGGGATCAAGAGAAAGCCCTGGCCATGGCATCCCTTATCAAGGAAATGGTGCAACAGGGTTATTATCCTGGTCCCCAGTGAGCAGGAGGTGGAGGGTTTCTTTGGTCAAGAAACCTACAGGAAAATTACACCTGATCCTAAATTTGAACATTCTGGACAGGTCCTTAAGATGCAAGAAATTCCAAATGGGCACCATCTTTTCTGTAAGTCTGCTCACCCCTAATTGTTTTATGGTGTCAATCGAATTTAGTGACGCTTACCTGCACATCCCAATTGCAAGCTCGTCGCAAAGTTTTCTGCGTCTGGCAGTCAACCTAGGAGGGGCAATATGTTTTCTCCAGTTCAGGGCTCTGCCCTTTGGCCTTTTCTCCTCGCCCAGAACATTTACAAAAGTTATGGCAGAAGCCTTGAAGCCCCCAGGACTGAAGAGGGTCACCATAGTCCCTACCTGGATGACCTGCTACTTTTTGAAGAGTCCAAGGATCAATTAACAGCTAATCTGCAAGTAACCCAAAAGCACCTAAACAATTTGGGCTGCCTCCTGAATCAACAGAAATCAAATCTAATCCCAGCTCGGTGAGTGAGATTCCTAGGGTACGAGATGGCTTCGACACAACAGAGAATTTTTCTCCCCTGGGGAAAAAGAGAATATTCAGTTAGCCATAAAGTTGGTACAATTCAATCTGAAAATGTCTGTACGGAAGGCCATGTCGCTGCTGGGGCTATCTACAGCGGCAATTCTGGCTGTGCAGTGGGCCAGGAATGCTTGATGCTTTCGGTGGGATATACTCCAGAGGTTGCATCGGGAGTCACTAGAAAAAAGGATCAAGATGGGTGCAAGAGCAAAAAGGTCCCTATCGTGGTGACAGGATCATGGGAACCTCTCAGGGGGTCTTCCTTGGACCTTTTCAGTAACCAAGCGTTTAACAATGGACGCAAGCGTATGGGGGTGGGGAGCCCACCTCGGAGAACTAACCGTGCAGGGCGAGTGGTCCAAGGCACTTGTCTGGAGATTCTCCAATTGGAGGGAACTAAAAGCAATACACCTTCTTCTTTTCTTCCAGCGGTCCTTGGGAAATCGGCATGTGCAGATTCTGACAGTCTTGTATCTGACAAAACAAGATGGCACAAGGAGCAGGGCTCTTATGGAGCTGGCTCATCAGATCCTATCTTGGGAGGACTGCAATCTAGCTTTACTATCAGCAATTCACCTGAAAGGTATGCAAAATGTTCTAGCGGACGTTTTGCAGAAAAGTTAAGCGGTTCCAAACGGTCATTGATTTGGGAGATCTTTTTGGTGATTACTGAGAATTGGGGATTGCCTCAGGTGGCTTTATTTGCGAATTGGTGAAACGCAAAGACGCCTGTATTTTTTGCTCCAAAGAGGCTCATGTATTAGGGTTGAATGCTTTGGCCCCCAAACGGGACTTCACCAGCCCTACGCGTACAGGAGATTATACTGCCTACATTCTGTCCAGCTCCCTCTGGCCCAGGAGAGAGGAGGCCTTTCATGCCGTAGATGTCGGAAGGTGTTTTTTGAGGTAATGAAAGACCTCGGGAAACGTCCTGTCGGCGGGAGCACACAAGGAGCATCCAAGAGTACCCTGGGAAGATGGCTAAAGCAGGCTATCGAGGAACCGTACCTGGCATTGGGTAAAGATCCTTATCAGTGCACAGTATTGTACATTTTTAGTTTTGGGTTAAATACCGCTTTTAAAAATGCATATATTTTATTTTTGTGACTTTAGATGGTGATCAGAATTTAAGGTCTTTGAGTATATCTGAAGTTATTTGTAACTGTTTAAACGGGTCACAAATCTTAATTCTATGTAATATGAATACCTCAAAAAGTTAGAAAAAACGAAACTGATTTATTTTCTTATCCTGAGCGAGCGAGTCCAATGCGCCTTTATTTAATCAGCAGAGGCCGTGCTGTCAATTCAGAAAGTAGAGGCCAGTGCTAGTTGTGATCAGCAGCTAATTAACGAGCTAGAAGCATGCGAATCAGTAGTGACAACCCTGACAATCTTCTCCCTTTGCCTGTGATGTGGTGATGGCGCTGCTGTAAATTTGTAGGCAGTGTGACAGCGCTGTCGCGGCATCACAGAAGGCTTCCTAACGTGGTGCTCACTTTCAGCATAAACTGGTATTTGTGAGACTCTGCAGGGGTATTGGGGTAAAATGATAGGTGCAAATGTACACAGCTCTGCTTCACTTAATAGATTATGGCTCTAGTTCAGGGGTGCCCAACCTTTTGAAGAGCGAGGGCCACTTAAGCAACTTTGTAACCAGTCGAGGGCCACAATGAGCTAAGCGAGCGAATGACAGGTCACGGCTACTCTATAGGCCCTCTGATCCGCCTAGATAAAGGGGGACAAACTCCTTTCTGTTTTTCGGATTGGAGGTAGGTGGGTGTAAACAGACATCTGTCACTCTATAGAGTCGAATTGAGGGTCCCATTTGGTTGGGCTGATCGTGTGAAAAGGGCCCAAGACTCCTTTCACACTGATGTGCTGCAGTTTACCCACACCGCGGGTGCAACTTAGTGCACCTGTATCATCCTGCGGGTTAGCTGAACTTTGCCATAGACTCCACCTGTGGCAAAAGCCGGCACTGTAGTGGACGCATTGGCTTATGGGGCTCTGTTTCGCAGCCACTTTCTTCCTCTACCACCAGCTTCATTCACAACACTGATTCTGTGGTATGGCAGGTCGGAAACCTGCGATCTGGGCTTGCCAACCCACCATTCCAGAGAAGGAGGACACTGGCCACATCAGAGGGCTCCGCGGGCCACATGTGCCCCCGGGCCACTGGTTGGCCACTCCTGCTTTAGTTTAAGCATTACATGGAGGTAATCTTATAACAGTAAATACTTTGTTTTATTTAAATTGATGTCTTTTTTTTTTTTTTGCTGTCTTTGTTGCCATCTTATAGTTGCTCACCCAGTTCGTCCAAAACCACCCTCTGCAACAAGTATTCCAGCAATTCTGAAGTCTTTGCAAGATGAATGGGTACGTTTTTTTTTTTTTTTTTTTTTTGCATATGATACTAGAAAATGTAATAAGAAATCTTCTATGAAAGCTAGGGGTGTAACGGATCGTCACCGATCCGTGATCCGAACGGGCCACCCCGTTCGGATCGGCACACCCCGCGATCCGCGGAGCGCTCCGGAGCCTAGGCCTAGGAAAGTACCCGGCTTCGGCCTAGCTCCGGAGCGGCGGCCAGTCTGCTTGCCAGAGCCCAGCGTGACACGCCTCCCCGCCTCCCCGGGGAGGCGTGTCACGCTGTGCACTGGGCTCTAGCAAGCTGAATGGGAATGTTGGCAGTGAAGCACTGGTGTGAGAGGAGGGGGGGGGGGGGAAGGGGGAAAAAAGAGCACAATAGCAATTCACAGGGGTGGATTAAAGAGGAAGCAGGTGAGGCTGTTTGGGACTTAAAGTACAATCTTGATGTTTTTACAGCAAAAAAAAAAAAAAAAAAAATATATATATATATCTATATCTATATCTATATATATCTATATCTATATATATCTATATCTGTAAAAACATCAAGATTGTACTTTAAGTCCCAAACAGCCTCACCTGCTTCCTCTTTAATCCACCCCTGTGAATTGCTATTGTGCTCTTTTTTCGGATCAGCAAAAAAAAAAAAAAAAAGGTTCCTTTTTTTAATTGGTCCAAAAAAAAAAAATATATTATTTTATTATATATATATATATATATATATAATTTTTTTTTTTTTTTTTTTTTTTGGACCAATGAAAAAACGGACCCTTTTTTTTTTTTTGCTGATCCGAAAATGATCCGATCCGTGACTCCTGATCCGAGGATCGATCCGATCCGTGAGTTTTTTGATCCGTTGCACCCCTAATGAAAGCAACACCAGCGACCTTTTAGTAGCTTCTACTGCCACTAATTGCTAGCCATTTAATAGCCATCTTTACTTCACTCTAAACAAATGGCTCCCAAGGTAGAATGCTATACAGTAGCATGTAGTAGCGCTCCGTTCTGTGTAATTGCGCAATGCTCTGTTCATATGTGATAAGTTTGCTGCAAGATGTTATTTATTTGGCTATTTTCCATAGGGTGCCATTTGTTCTATTTCTTTAGCAGTCGTGTGTGTGTGTGTTTTGTTTTTTTCTTCTGTAAAACTTATAACTAGGTGTGGTGTTTGATCCAGTTAGAACAGGGTTGATCAACTGCACTTCTTCCTGAACTGCGCCCTTGCTCCCAATGCAAGGGGGCAGTGTTACAATAATCACCAAAGTAGGGGTCACTTCTATTCTGACCACAGATGTTGAACACCACACTTTTTACTGTCTGCCCTGGAGAGAGTCTAAGCCTGATGCTTCTCAACCAGGGTTCCATAGAACCCTAGGATTCCTCAAAAGTTGCTTGGGGGTCCTTGAGCAATGATGGCTTCCATTAGTTGTTGGCTTAATATTATCTGGTCTTGGGGACCCTGGATAATGATGGTTTCTCAGGTGTAAAAAAAAGTTGAAAGGCTTGGTTAGAATATACAGTACTGACTACATAAGGATGTCTATACTAGATTTATACTTTTCCATTTTTCTGATGCATTTTCATTGAAATCAATAAACGCACTAAAACATACATCGGTGCATGTCGTGAGGCAAATCTCCTATCCATGCAATGCAAATTAATTTGTGTTGACACTGACTTGCATTGCAACGCCATTACAGTGTACGTCAGGGCACTGCCCTGTTAAAGCAGTTATCCCCAAAAAAAATTTCTAACATTACATTGAGCCGAGTTGTGATAATGACATGTGTGTGTGTTTTTTTTTTTTTTTTGTAAAACAAAAAAAGTGCAGACAGCTTCCATTGCCAATTGGGTCCGTCAATTGGTCATTCAGGCCTACGGTCTGAAACTTAAAGCTCCTCCCTTTAGGCTCATTCTACCAGGGGTGTAGTAACCTCCTGGGCTTTTCACCATCAGGTATCTGTGTGTCAGATTTGTAAGGCTGCTACCTGGTCTTCAGTGCAAACGTTCACAAAATGTTATCAAGTGGATGTTCAAGCATCGGAGGATTCGGCTTTCGGTCGCAGTGTTTTGCGTGCTGCTGTATAAAAACTGATGGCTATTGTTTGGCAGGGAGTCTCCCCCCTCAAGGATATTGCTCTGGGACGTCCCAGCAGTTAATAAATATTATCCTGACTGTGTCCCATGATGTATGAAAAAGAAAATAGGATTTTTTTTTTATTATACTTGCCTGTAAAATCATTTTCTTTAAGTACATCATTGGACACAGAGGTTCCTCTTTTTGAGGATTGGTAAAAAAACGGACATGTTTGTACTGCAAGCTTAAAATAATGGCACCCTAGAGTACTCCACAGTGTTAGGGGACCAGGGTGAGGTGAGGGCTGTATGAGTTCTTGGAGCTAATAATGCTTATAAGTCGAAAGCACCTTCTCTGAGCTGCCCAATTCTCAGTGCTGTGAGCAGTGACTTACACCTCTGAGCTGTCAAAATGCTCAGTGGCTCTAGGCAGTGCAGTTTCTGCTTTAGGTATAACTGTAGCTATTGCTGGTGATCATTTTTCATTTGGAAGAATTCCCATCAAGTCTCTAGTGGCTTTTTTTTCTGTTCAGTTCATGGACGGACACAGCAGCAATTGACCTTGGGTATTATCCTCCCTTTTAGGAGATTGACTAGGCAGAAAAAAACAGCATGTTAAGTGTTAAACACTCCGTACAGTACCTCCCAGGGGGCGGTTCCCCCTGGTACATCCCCCACACTCTGCTCCCCTAGTTTTTTTCTGCTTAGCAAGGAGAATGACATGGCTCCTCTGGGCCCATGTGCTCTGAGGCTTTTTCTTTTTTGTTTTTCCTGCATTTTTGGATCCTGAGATCTACAATCAACTGCCGACTGGGTGACAGGTTGGATCCTTGTAGTCCCCCCAAGTTTGGCCATTGAGCGTATGCCGGCCTTTAGCTACGCGCTGGGCCGTCCACGACATGCCCCGTTGCTTCAGGGGTGGCCTGTGACCTATATGCTCCAGGGCACACATATGACCGGGCTCTATGTCCGTGTAACAGTGTGCCGGGCCGACGGCTGCGCCGTAACTGCCGTAACCAACGTCCGGGATGCCTCCAGCCGGTGGTCGCAGTCCTCCCTTTTTTTGCATGTCGGCGGCCATTTTGGAAGTGGGTTTTGCCTCTAGTGGCTAAAATAATGGAGCGACCGGCTCCAGAACTCTTCCTGAGGGACGGCACAGCACGAAGCAGCTCTCTGGGGCAGACGGCAGCATACAGGCCTGGTCGGGTGGTGAGTCCTCTGGGGGGGCCCCCTGTTCTCTGCTGCGGCCGTGAGGGTAGCCTGTGGGTCTTGCCTTGCACTCCAAGGGTGGGTCAGCGAACCGGATGCTTCTCCCCCAGACATGCCAGAGTTAACCCTTAGTGACCCTGTGTGAAGGACTTTTTACCTATATGCTTCAGTTTAATCCTCCCTGCTTGTTTAAGGCTGTTAATGGTATTTACCCTTCTGCAGCTAGTCCTGTTTCAAATGTTATTTGTTCTAGCCCTGTGTTTACTGGTTACTGTGATTAGATAAGTGGCTCATGTTAATTATGCTGATTGCTTCATTGTGGTAATTATCTCTCTATATGCGGAGCCGAACCGGCTAGATACTGATTAGTTCAAAGAAATATCTTTATTTCAAAGGAGCTGTATTGAAGACCCCCCCACTGTGTAAGGGGGGGCGGAGATTTGTCATTGTAACAGTTTTGGAAATGACATATAAGCTGTGTGTTATAACATTAAACTCTGTCTTGTTCTAGCAGTAAGCCTGGACTAATGTGTGGCTTAATGGGCGATCTCAGGAATATTCCTCCTAGTGGAATATTGGGTGACGTTCTTATGGAAGAAGGGAATCTTTGACGGGGATATCATTCTAATACCGTCACACCCTGTACCTGCGGCATCTGTGGATGCTGACCGCAGTCCTAGAGGCGTTTTGTTGCCAGGATTGAAGCGGCGCTGGCCCGAGGGGGGGTAATTAGTGCCCCCTCCCCCGCCTTCTTCTGGGGATGTCTCTGACACCGAATCGGGCCCAGCTACTGCTCCCGGCCCTGGTTCCGAGGTGTCAGAGGATGCAGGCCTAGTCCACATGGACAGTGAGGATGACTCTGCTTCAGGGTCAGCGCATGATAGGGCGCTAGTGGGAGCTCTTATAGCTGCGGTGCGGGATACTCAGAAAATTGAGGATTCGGCGGAAACATCAGAGTTGTCGGTCCCTTTTGGGTTCCGCAAGCTGGCCCGCACTGCGAAAGTGTTTCCTTGTGTTCCTTATCTGGAAAAATGTTGTACAAGGAATGGGATAGGCCGCAAAAGGTTTTTGCTGTTCCAAAATGCTTTGCGGTCCGTTATCCTTTTGAAGAGGACTTCCTGAAAAAGTGGACCTCTCCTCAGTCAGTGGACCCCCTGTGTCCAGACTGAACAAGGCAACCACGTTGCCTAAGGAAGGGGCTCCCGCTTTCAAGGACCCCGCAGATAGGAGAGCTGAGGCTGTGGCCCACTCCATGTAAACAATGGTGGGGTCGGCGGTGAGATCGGTCTTGGCCGGGGCTCTAGTGTCAGACACCTACTGAACGGGTAAAGTTGTTGCTTCAGGTGTTGGAGGAGCATCAAGCCCCTCCGGACTGTGTGGCGCTGGCCAACCAGTTGGTGCAGGGCCTAAAATTTGTCAGCCCTGGATTCACTTCCCTTGCTCTCCAGGGCCTCGGCCTACGTGGTGGTGTTGCGCTGCCTAGTCTGGCTGAAGTGTTGGTCTGCGGACCAGTCTTCTAAAAAGGCCTTGGTGGACTTGCCCCAAAAAGCCTTTCACCCTTAAAGGGTTTCTCTAGATGACATCATAAAAGATGGAATTCCTGGGGTTGGTCCTGGCTTCCTTTTTGAGGCGAGAGTTTTTCTTCCCACGGTGAAACTACCGACACTGCGGTGAGGCGGTTGGTTGACCCAGGAGTGGTCGTCGCTTCGCTTTTGCATGCGAGTTCTGTGTCTGATGGTGGCCTCCTTCGAGGCGGTTCCGTATGCTCAATTTGACACTCGAGTGTTTCAGAGAGGAATTCTGTCGCGTTGGGACAAGCTCTCTTCGTCTCTGGATTACCAAGTCCGGGTGAGTTGCCTGGTCAGGTCCTTCCTAGTGTGGTGGCTGACATCTCTGGTACTTCGGGCCGGGAAGTCATTCCTGCCGTACCATTGGACGATGGTCACGACGGATGCCAGTCTTTCCGGCTTGTGGGGAGTATGGGGTGTTCAATCGGCCCAGGGGTGCTGGACTCGGGAAGAGTCCCGTCTTCCAATCAATGTCCTGGAACTCCGGGCGATCAGGCTGTGCCTCTCCAAGTGGTCTCTGAGACTGCAGGGCCGCCCGGTCAGGATTCAGTCTGACAACACCACGGCTGTGGCGTATGTCAATCATCAAGAGGGCACACGGAGCTCGGCTGCATCGGCGGAAGTCGCTCACATCCTCCGGTGGGCCGAAAAGGATGTTCCGGCTCTTTCGGCCGTTTACATTCTGGGCGTACAGAACTGGCAGGCGGACTACCTAAGTCGCTATACACTAGACCAAGGAGAATGGTCGCTACACCCGGATGTGTTTCAGAGTCTGTGTCTGAAATAGGGCACTCCAGACGTGGATCTTCTGGCGTCCCAACTCAATCGGAAGGTTACATAGTTAGTCAGGTTGAAAAAAGACACAAGTCCATCCAGTCCAACCAGAGCATGATCCAATTTGCTACAGCAGGGGAAAAAATTTCTTCCTGATCCCCCGAGAGGCAATCGGATTTTTCCTGGATCAACTTTACCTACAAATCTTAGTACTCAGTTATATTATGTACATTTAGGAAAGGATCCAGGCCTTTCTTAAAGCAATCTACTGAGCTGGCCAGAACCACGTCTGGAGGGAGTCGGTTCCACATTTTCACAGCTCTTACTGTGAAGAAATCTTTCCGTATTTGGAGGTGAAATCTCTTTTCCTCTAGAAGTAAAGAGTGCCCCCCTGTCCTCAGTGTTGACCGTAAAGTGAATAACTCCACCAAGTTCACTGTATGGACCTCTTATATATTTGTACATGTTGATCATATCACCCCTTATTCTCCTCTTTTCAAGAGTGAATACATTTAGTTCTTCTAATCTTTCCTCATAGCTGAGTTCCTTCATGCCTCTTATCAGTTTGGTTGCCCTTCTCTGCACTTTCTCCAGTTCTCCGATTCGTGGCCAGGTCAAGATACCCGTGGGCAGACGCGTTGGTGGCACCGTGGGGTCACTATCGCCTAATCTACGCCTTTCCTCCTCTGAAGCTTCTTCCTCGTCTGCTACGCAGAGTGGAAGCCGAGGGGATACCAGCAATCCTAATTGCTCTGGATTGGCCTCATCGTCCCTGGTACGCAGATCTGGTGCATCTGGTGGCAGATGTTCCGTGACGTCTGCCACTGCGAGAGGATCTTCTGTCGCAGGGTCCTATCTTTCATCCTGCTTTACAGTCGTTGGCTTTAACGGCGTGACTATTGAGAGCCAGGTGCTGAGGGACGGGGGTCTGTCGGATTCGGCAATCTCTACCATGCTGTGAGCGCGGAAGTCTACTTCCCGGAAGATTTACCATCGTACGTGGATGGCTTACATCTCTATGTGTGAGGAGATGAATTGGCACCCCTGTACATACGTGATGTCCCGGATTCTGTTGTTACAGCGTGGAGTGGATCAGGCTCTCGCCTTAAGTACGATTAAGGGTCAGATTTCGGTCTTGGCTGTTTTCTTTTAGCGACCCTTGGCGGGGCACTCTCTGGTGCGTACGTTTGTGCAGGGGGTTCGGCATGTGGCCCCTCCTGTGCGTCCTCCACTGCCTCCGTGGGACTTGAATTTAGTCCTATCGGTGCTTCAAAAGCCTCTGTTTGAGGGCATTAGGGAAATCCCTTTATTGACTCTTTCCCAGAAGGTGTTTTTTCTGGTGGCAATTGCATCGGTCAGACGGGTGTCTGAATTGGCAGCCTTGTCTTGCAAGGCTCCCTATTTAGTCATCCACAGGGATAAGGTGGTGCTGCGTCCGCAGCCGTCGTTCCTTCCTAAGGTTGTTTTGGCCTTTCACGTTAATGAAGACATTGTTCTTCCATCCTTGTGTCCTCAGCCGGCAAACCCAAAAGAGGCTGCGATGCATTCCTTGGACATAGTTCGAGCCTTATGGGTGTACCTGTCTGCTATGGCTCAGTTTCGGAGGTCGGATTCACTGTTTGTGTCAGTGACTGATCCTAAGAAGGGTCTGGCGATCTCGTCGGCCACTATTTCTAGGTGGATCAGGCAGGTCGTGCTTCAGGCCTATGCCTTAAAGGGGCGGGCACCTCCCTTCCCGGTTACGGCACATTCGACCAGGGCGATAGGTGCCTCTTGGCCTTTCCGCCATCAAGCGTCTGTTTTACAGGTGTGTAAGGCAGCGACCTGGTCGTCGGTCCACACCATCTCAAAGTTTTACAAGGTGGATGTGAGTGCATCTTCGAATGCCTCCTTCTGCCGCAAGGTTTTGCTGGTGGATGTTTAAGGTTGAAGTTTCTCCGTTGAGGAGCTCTGGTTTGTTTGGGGTGATGTTGGTTTTCTGTGTTTTCCCACCCCTCGATTTTTTTTTTTTTTTTTTTTGGCACTGCTTGGGGACGTCCCTAAGGTCAATTGCGGCTGTGTCCGTCCATGAACTGAAGAGAAAATAGGATTTTTGTACTCGCTGTAAAATCCATTTCTGAGTTCATGGAGGGATACAGCACCCACCCCTCCTTTGTTTGTACTGCTTGTTACGAACTGGGGCTGTAGAGCAGAGTGTGGGGGATGTACCCGGGGGAACCGCCCCCTGGGAGGTACTGTACTGTGTGGAGTGTTTAACACTTAACATACTGTTGTTTTCTGCCTAGTCAATCTCCTAAAAGCGAGGATAATACCTAAGGTCAATTGCTGCTGTGTCCGTCCATGAACTCCGAGAAATGGATTTTACAGTGAGTACAAAAATCTTATATTTTGTGAAGGATTTTGTATGCATGTAACCCAAAGAGTACGATGGCATTGTGGAGAGCTGGTAAATTCCAAGTTGGCCACCAATGGATGAGCTCCAGAAATGTGAGATACTGCTGTATTCCCCCCCCCCCCCCCCCACCCAATCTTTAAGGCTCTTGTCATTTGTATGTATGGCTTGTCTTTTCTTGAAATTATGACATTTATTTTCTTTTTCTTTTTTAGGATGCAGTTATGCTTCACAGCTTCACTTTGCGACAGCAGCTACAGACCACACGTCAAGAACTTTCTCATGCCTTATACCAACATGATGCTGCTTGTCGTGTCATAGCACGTCTTACCAAAGAGGTAACAGCTGCCCGTGAAGGTAAACCCTATATATACATTATTTTTTTTTTCTCATGGTTTAGTAAGATCTGGTTTATAAACTACCGTATATATTGAGTTTTTCAGCCCTTTTTTTAGGACTGAAAAAACACCCCTTCGGGTTATACTCGAGTCAGTGTACCTGAAGGGCTGCGAGCGTCCATTGTTTAAAAGTTGCGGCTTCCCCCTGGTACCTTCCGTAATAGGCGTTTCCCAGCAGACACTGTGTTTAGTGTTCCGCCTATCGTGGACGTTCTCTTGTCCGAGGATGAAAAGACGTCCGTGATTGGCGGAACAATGAACACCGCGTCTGCTGGGAAACTGAGTCCGAGAAGACGTCCATGATAGGCTGCTGGGAAACGGCTATCGCGGAACGGGACCAGGAGGAGACCGCAACTTTTAAATAATGAATGGACGCCCGCAGCCTGTCAAGAATTTCAGGTACACTGACTCGGCACAGTGAGGCGTGCAAATAGGCATTGTTGACCCTATTTTCCGCTTACAGTAGCTACTGCATTCTCACCCTAGGCTTATACTCGAGTCAATACGTTTTCCCAGGTTTTTTGGGTAAAATTGGCTACCTCTGCTTATACTTGGGTTGGCTTATACTCCAAGTATATACTGTATATAATGTATGCTATGTGTAAAAAATCTCAATTGTACAACATTTAATGCTGGCTTATATGTATTGAACAAAGTAAAATGTTGACTAACGTGGAGAGTTAAATAGGGAGTTGTGCTTTTGATTTCTTGGGGGTTGCTTGTGGTTACAAGCTTTTTTGATGTTTGTTATGACCTTTTAGACTTCTTGCACACTAGAAAGCTAAAAAGTACTTTAAAAATGCTGGGCACAATATGCTAATACTTACTGAGCCCTGTGTTTGTCCAGCGATGTCCATGAGTCCCTCGGCTGTCTGGGACTCTTCTCCTGATTGGCTGAAACACAGCAGCGCAGCCATTGGCTCCCGTGGCTGTCAAAGTCGGTTAGCCAATCAGGAGAGAGAGGGTGTGGCCGAACAGCAGCTCCGTGTCTGAATGGAGACACAAAGCTGTTCTGTCTGTAACTCCACACAGTAATGCGGGGCTTTCTTCCTGGTGTTTTGCGAAAGCCTCTTGAGGGGGAGGGGGCGAGCAGGAGATTCAGGACAATCTCTACTTTGCAGATAGAGAAAAGAGCGGTGTGTTAATGGGCGTCCTCACACTCCTGCTAGCCCCCTCCCCCCTCAAGAGGCTTTCTCCACACCAGGGAGAAAGCCTCGCATTACTGTGTGGAGTTACAGACAGAAGAACAGGAAGTGAGGATTTCTCAGAAGAAATAAGGACATTCAAAACCAAAATGGAAGGATGAGGTAAGTGAAGGAGGACTGCACTAAGGTAAAGGAAGCTATTTAGGGGGAAAAAAATTCCTTTACAACCCCTTAAGTATGCATGTTAGCAAAGGGGGGGAACAAGCAAGTGTCTCTGGACCATACAAGGCCACATGCCCAAAACATGGTGGGTGGGGGCTTTGGGGCAGGAGGGCTCTGCACCCCCTTCACCCTAAAGCACCATGGGGGCAAGGGTCACTTCCCGACAACCCTTGGTGGGCGGTGGTTGTGGGGGGTCTACAGGCGGAGGGCTTATCAGAATCTGGAAGCCCCCAGGTCACGGCCCCCCCCCCAATGTGAACAAATTTGGTAGAACGTACCCCTACCCATTCGCCAATAAGTGTCAAAAGTCCTTATTTAAAAAAAATCCACACCAACATCAGAGAGTGTAACTGGCACAACTGCGGGAGCAAACATTGAGAGAAGAAACATTCGGAGGAAAGACATTGGCAACAGAGGGCAAAGAACCGGAGGAAGAAGACATCGGCAGCATTTTTTTTTTTTTTTTTTTTGGCGTGGGGGCTCCTCTTAAAATCCATACCATGCCTTTGAAGTGTGGTGTTCCCCCTATAGGTTTCTTGGGAGGACATTCATCTTGATAATGGCCGCTCTCCCAAACCAAAAGAGGTTCCGCTTCCCATTGGCAGTCTTTTAATGTCGGAATTGGCTCTTGGTCTGTGGAGAAGAGGTTCTAAGGTTGGCACAAATCTAAGAGGGGACAGGGGGCATCCCTGTTGCATACTGTTGGCCATTGACTTAAATTCTGGCAGTTGGATTTAAATATAAAGCAAGGATAAATTGGAGCATGCGCTTCCCTATGCCAATCACTTTGAAGGCTTTTGTCATATAGTCCCATGTCACCCTGTCGAACGTCTTCTCTGCGTCAAGTGATAGGAAGAACCCAGGTTTGTGGGCTGAAGATAACCAATGTTGTAAGCTAATAGCTTTTAGGGTATTGTCCCTGGCCTCTATCAGGGATGAAGCTGACTTGGTCTAACAATACTAACCTAGGTAGTAGTGTTAGTCGGTTTGCAAGTACATTTTTGTAGATTTTCATGACCTCCTTAAGAAGTGATATGGGCCTAAAATTTGATGCAGTGGAGGAGTCCCCCTTTTTTTTTTTTTTTTCCCTGGCTTTGGTATCACTGTTATGTGGGCTTGCAATAGTATAGTTCCGATAAGTTGCTAATCTGTTCAGGCGTGTTTGTGGTGGTGTGTCTGTCAATCAAAGGGTTAAATGTGAGGTGTGGCAGACAAGACAATCTTGATGCTATCTGTGAGTGACTGAGGCTAAAGCCATCTGAAGTCAACCATGACACTAATAAAGCGACCTGTAAAAAGAAAAAAAAAAAAATAGATCTCTCTCCCCCCCCCCCCCCCCGGGGCAATAGGGGTTAAAAGTCAATCCTATATTTTTTTTCTATGCAAATATAAATTTCTTATAGTGTACCGTAATTGAACAAATTCTGGCTCCATTGGTTTCCCATATTAACAATGTGTTTCTGTGTGACAGCTCTTGCTACACTCAAACCTCAGGCTGGTATTTCTGTACTCCAGGCCATTCCTACACCACAAGCTGGAGCAGCGGTAAGTATATTTTATTATTATTGCATTGCTTGACTTATATTTTCCCTTCTTATTCATTATGTATTGTATGTCTTGACAGGGTTCTGTCGAAGCAATGGAACTTGGAGAACTCGTAGGAATGTCAGCAGAAATTATACAGAAGGTTTGTTGAATTGTATACTACAGTTAAAGTATAGAATTAAACTGAATTGCATAAAGAAAAAACACTAATTAAAAAACTGATAAACCTAAATGACTATTACAGATAAATGATGATAAAAGCAAAGATAATATGCAGCTGGTCCATTCACTAGAGTAGGCATCTTGACTTGACACACATGAGAGCGTGAGTTTTGGTACTGTTTTTATGATGCACATCATTTCACTCGTACTAAGACACCTTCACGCTGGTGTCCCCACAACCCCCTGTAAAGGTTAGTTTGGCTATGTAGATAAAAACGGTGCAGTTGTGAATAAAGTTAAATGATGCCCTTTCTATAGGTGTAGGCCTATACTCTTTATCTCTTGAAGCCTTTCCCAGTAGCTCTGCGGTTAGCGATGCTGCAAGAGAAAAGGTGGCGGACCCTGTGTGCGTGGGTGTGTTATGGGGGGTGAGCATTACCAGCTGGAAGTGTCTTCAGTGTCCTAACAAAGCAAGACAGGATGATACCATCCCATCGTCATCCAGGCTTCAGGAGCTGGAGCTGTAAACTGCCTACTCCTGTAGTGAGGTCATTACTGTATCCAACTTTAGACAAAGCTTCCAGAGGTTTTTTTTTTTTTTTTTTTTAATCTATAGTCATCTCTTATTTGCTTAGCCTGTGTTTGGTGAAGGCAAACAAACTTTAAGAGGTCCTCTGTCCAACTTGCTTTTTTCATACAATTCTGCGTTTTGCTTACATCTTCCAGCAGATGAGCGTCATACTTTGGGCAAATTTTTTGAACTGGTACATGTGTAGTTTGCCCGTTGATCCCTCTGTAATGGACAGCAAGTAGATATTTTCATGATAACCTTTCAAGAGTACTTTGATGCATTTCCTTTTAGCAAGAACTGTAATGCAGATTTGCTCATGGGCAGCTGTCTTGATTTTTTAAGTCTGCAGCTACAAATACTGCAGCTGCTGACTTTTAAAATAAGGTCACTGACCTGTCCAGCGCACCTGCGATGTCGGCACCCAAAGCCGATCTCTGTCTCGGCTGCTGCCGCCACCATCTTCGGTAATATAGAGTGATATATTTCAAGCAATATGGCTACCAGAAGGCTTTCTATACACATGATGTACAGAATACCCCCTAGAAATTAAATTTACTGCTTGTATTATTGGCTTGCTCATGTTCCCCGATGTCTGCATGATACACATAAGATTTTGGGCATCCCCTGCGTCATTTCTAGTGAGATGCTCTCAAAGCGAAATCACGTCTAAAGGGATGCAGACTGTGCCACTTTCCTCAGAGGCAGGACAGGTGCAGCAGCTGATTGATAATTATAAAACCACTCCCATATAGATTAATTTAGCACGTGGACACAGACAAGCAAACGCATGTTTCTTCTAAATAACAAAAGTCGGTAATCTGCAAAAAACTTTGTTAAAATGCCTGCAATGTACAAAGATTACCCAGAGGGGAGTTTTTTTTTTTTCCTCAACAAGTTTGAGTCAAGGCTTTCCACATACTATAAGAAAATCATTTTCGTACAATTTTCTTATAGTGTGTTCACAACTTTCTACAGTCGATTTCGGCCTTCTGAAGGAAAGTTTCCGAAGGAACAAGCTCCAAAAAATATTTTGGATGGTAACCGAATGCACGATTTTTGTTTACCATTTTCGTACAAGAAAAATCAGTAACAACAAAAAGTCTTTGTCATACAAGAATTTTCGTACAAATTTTCTTTCATCTGTTTCGATTTTCTGTGAAACAGTGAAGAAAATCTGACGATTGTTTGCTGGATTTTTTTAGTGTGTACCTCACTTTACTCTTGAAGAATGTTTTTTTACAAAAAACATTCTATTTGAATAACCGCTGCCCAAATACCGTGTGACATAAAGAATTGCAACATCCTCCATTTTATTCTATAGGGCAGGGATATGCAATTAGTGGACCTCCAGCTGTTGCAGAACTACAAGTCCCATGAGGCATAGCAGGACTCTGAAAGCCACAAGCATGATGGGACTTGTAGTTTTGCAACAGCTGGAGGTCCGCTAATTGCATATCCCTGCTCTAGGGTCTCTGCTAAAAAATCGATAATGTTTGGAGTTTTTTTCTAGTAAAAATGTTTTTTTCGCATATGTGAGAAGTGTCAGAATTGACCTGGTGCTGAATTGGTTAAAAAGTGTTAGTAATGAATTCAGAAAATCTTTTGTTCAGATGCTGACCCCATATGCAATCTCATAACTTGAAGTATAAAATGAGTGTCCTTTCTTTCTCTCCTCTTTTGCAGCTCCAAGACAAAGCAACTGTGCTTACCACTGAACGTAAGAAGGTAAGGTATGAGATTTAGCCTTGCTCTAAAAGGTTGAAGGCTTTACAGAAATTTACAGTTGGAAGATAAAAAAAAAAAAAAACCCTTCTTCTTAATAAGCATTTGTTATGCTTTTCTTGCCATCGCCTGTCTTGTTTGTAGATGGTAACCCTTACTGAATGACAGCTAGTTTGCTGCAGCACTTTGTATCATAAACAATTTACTTACCTTATCCATTGATGGAGACGCAGCTTTTCTTATTTATGTACAGTACTTTGTTATACTGCCACCTGCAGGAGATTGGTGGCTAAGCACTTAAATCTGAAGGCCAACTCCTAGAGATTGTAAACCATCCTTCATATTCATGCGCCACCAGGGAGCAGCGGAACCCACACATAATGTATTTTATTTGGATTTTATCTTTTAACCATCCTTTATTTGATTTTAAACAACAAGGAAAACAGAGATTCACAGGTACAAACCAAGGAAAAAGAACCCATACCCAAGGGGTATTCCTCTGATTTAGCCCCCTCAGATCACATATAACAGGGATATCAACTTAATTTCCCAAAAAAAGAGAAACAGAGGAAAAAAAAAGAAAACAATTCAAAAACATTTCCCCATCATATCATTCTTCATTTATAGCCAAGCGGAAAAAAAAAACAAATTACATTTGAATATTCTTATCTAATCCCTGTTTCCTTCCCCTCCCAAAGTCCTCTGAGATTGGGTCTCTCACCCTAATAACACCTTTGTTACCCCATTACGATTTTGTCCCCTTCATAGCAGGAGACCAAAGTCCCGCCATGGTTGGGACATTTCCCCTGTGTCTCCTTGTTTACTTTACTTGACCCCCCCCCAAAACCATAACCCATCCGCAATACCCAACAAAACAAAACCAAAACAAAAAAGAAAAAAACTAAAAGCAAAACCCCCCCCCAAAAAAAAAAAAAACCCACCTGCCTGTCTACCCCCCCCCCCCCCACGGACCCCACAGCGGTCGCCCCACCTTATTTGGATTTTAGACCAACACAAAGTGGCACATAATTGTGAAGTGGAAGGAAAAACTCTCAGGCTCCATCAGGTTGGATGGGGAGTGTTTGGTGCACAGCCCTTTTCAGATCTCTTCAGATATAATCAATTGAGTTGCAAAAGGACCCAAGAAAGGGCAGACAGCTTCCATTGCCAATTGGGGCTAGAGCTCATTCTACCAGGCGTGTATAAACCCCCTGGGCTTTTCACCATCAGGTATATATTGCTCTGGGATGTCCCAGCAGGTTATGAATATTAGCCTGACTGTGTCCCATGATGTATGAAAAAGAAAATGGGATTTTTTTTTCCACTTGCCTGTAAAAGGACCCACTCATGTGTAATATATACGTCATCATATCTCGGCCACAACCGAGATATCCATCTTTCCTGTGAGTAGTCCTTTAAACGATAACGGTGGCCTCTGCGGCGGGATCACTGTTATTGGCGGCGGGAGAGGCCTCCCGCTGCTTTTTCGGAGCCTTTGGCGGAGGCGATCGGGTCCTGCTCGGCTGGGATACGAGTGAGGGCAAGATGGCCCCCACACCCGTCTCGTAGCATGGCGGAAGCAACGTCAAAACGCCACTTCCGCCCATGCTTCTTAAAGGCATATTTTCTTCTATTTTTTTTTTCAAATGACGACAAATTTTTTATTTAAAAAATGTTTTTTGCCTATTAGTCTAAATATGAGATCTGGGGTCAAAAAGACGCGAACGGATACGTGAGTAGCGCGCGCATATAAAACTAGTGTTCAAAACCGCACAAGTGAGGCATCACCGCGATCATTAGAACTAGACCTCCTCTCTAACTTAAAAGATTCAACCTATAAAAAAATGTAAACGTCGCCTATGGAGATTTTTTAGGGTAAAAGTTTGACGCCATTCCACGAGCGGGCGCAATTTTGAAGTGTGACATGTTGGGTATCATTTTACTCGGCGTAACAATATCTTTCACAATATAAAAAAAATTTGGGCTAACTTTACTATTGTCTTATTTTTTAATTAAAAAAAGTGCGCTTGTAAGACCGCTGCACAAATACGGTGTGACAAAGTATTGCAATACGTATTCAGCAAGACCTGCATCTGGGTAGTCAACATGTACTGCATGTTGACAACATAGTCTTTTAACACGATCTGTGGGGGCACGTCCCAGCTGCTGTGTTGTAGCCAGGGCACAATTTCCAGTCGCCATTGCAACCTAGCGCCTGGGTTTTGTCGAGCCCTGGGACACACATACACAACAGGCTGTAGGAATTTAACCATGTTTTGACTATTGACGCCAACTGTTGTATTATTGACTTATCCCTTGCTGAGGGATTGGCAAATACAATCACAACAGTGAGTCTTTATTACATAACTGAACCAAATATCTTTCCTCATCCACAAAGATCTTTATTGAATGTAGCAGGTTATACAAGACAACAGGATGTGGCTGATTTGAAAAGGCGTATTTGCAGGTCAAAAGTTAGTAATGCGTTACCCTATGCGAGCAAATTAACATGTGGCCATGAAATGAGCAGCCATTTTTATGCCATAAAGACCATGTGAGAAGAAAGAGCAAATACATCATAAAATGGGAGGAAACCCAGAAGATGATGGTGCAATATGACCACAAGATGGCAGTATATTTACCAGTTATACTGAGGCTAATTAATGTAAATTTCTGATCTTAGAGATACCTTACAGGACACAGCCCTCTGTGTTCTTTGCTTACTCCTGTTATTGCTTAAAAACTGGAGTATCACAGAGTGGGTGTGGAGTTTTTTTTTTTTTTTTTTTTTTTTTTTTTTAAATTGTTTATTTAAAGATTTTTAAGTCATACAAAGTAATTACATAATCCAGACAGTTGATTGGTCAAGAATACAGGGAATAAACAATCGCATTTTCATCAGGAAACATACAAGTCTGGATGTTCACAGGTTTGTTGTAACAAAAAGAAATATGAATTAAAGAGGAGTTCCACCCAAATTTGGAACTTCCTCTTAACCCACTCCTCTCCCCCTTACATGCCACATTTGGCATGTCATTTTTTTGGGGGGGGGGAGTGGGGGCTTCAGCACGAGTGGGACTTCCTGTCCCACTTCCTCCTTCCTGTAGGCGACTAAGCTTAATCGCCTTCAGGAAGTGGCTGCTGTAGGCGATCGCCTAGGACACGTCACAGGTCCTAGGCGATCTCCTGGCCAATTACACGGCGCCGCGCGCGCATGCGCAGTGCCGCTCGCGCATGCGCAGTGGGTGCCCGGCCGTGAAGCCGAAAGCTGTCACGGCCGGGTGCCCACACTGAAAATGAAGACGCCGGCCGGGGAGGGGTGGAGAGGAGCGGAGCCCCGGCCGGCGCGTCGCTGGAGCAGGTAAGTGCCTGTTTATTAAAAGCCAGCAGCTACACTTTTTGTTGCTGCTGACTTTTAATAAACATACAAATGGCTGGAACTCCCCTTTAAGTAGTAAGTTCAACAAGAACAGCTAATCATGGCTCTGCTGAGTAGAAACCTATATCGGCAATCTATTACTTATACATAGAAAAATAAAAAGAAAACGAGAAAATAAAAGGGGTATTATCCTATATGAGGCAGAGGGGGATATGGGCAATGGGTAATCAGTTATGGTGGGGTGGGGTGAGGCTCCGTGTGGGTGTGGAGTTTTAAGTGTGCATTAGTGGTGGATTTTGCCAGTGACGATAACATGCATATAATTTATGGTCTATAAATAAAAGCCCTGCATCCTGTACTGTACTCAAAGATAAGGAATTTACAGGCAAGTCAAAATATCCATTTATTTTCTTTCTATAACATTTTATCTGCTTTTGCTTTAGTTTTTTTATTTATTTTTTGCCATCCTAGAGGTGAATGAAAACCATTATGATTTAATGTAGTTGTGTCCTTTTAAATGTTATGATGTTTTTATGCTGTAATTCTGCCCTTTTATATGTTTTGAACATTATAGAACTTTTTGTGTATGTATTGCGTATACAAATATGTTTAAAATTTACTGTGATTTGTTCCTCTGTAGCGTGGCAAAACTGTTCCAGAAGATCTGGTAAAACCAGAAGAACTCAGCAAGTATCACCAAGTTTCCTCCCACGTGGTAAGAACCTACAGTTTTATCAAGCGTTCAATTTTGTATGACGTAATCCGGTACATTTAATAGTCGGCTGACAACTGAACATTTTTATGTACAGTATATGGTGTCAGCCTTGCCCAGTTTTATTTTTCTAACCTACAGAATCAATTCCTACTTATCTCCACAGCATATAGGGGCTGAATAAAAGGCTGCTATCTGGATCAGCCTTTCCTAAAGCCTGGTACACGCTATTAGTTCTCTGCTGGGTTGAACAGAAAAAAAACTGTCAGCTCCGGTCGGAGCCGCTGTGCGACGATCTCCCCTGCTAAGGTGTTGTGTTCTGACAGGGGTGGCCCTATCCACCAGAACACTCCTATCGATGCTCTCAGCCATTGTTTGGGAGCAGAATGTGGACAAGAAAGTACAGCGCTCTAATACAAGAATGATGTGACAATGAAGTCAGGACCATGTGTGATCAATATGAAAAAATATATAATACACGTGAATATGAGGATAAAAATATCATAACATATGTAAATGAAGTCCGAAATGAACCAAGTGATGAATGAATGGCACAAAGTTCAAAATGGAAGAATCAATAGAAGTGGGGTGATAACTTCCAGAGATAAGAGTGGATGTGAATGAATGTCTGAGTGAAAAAAATATCCCATCACCAGTGTGAATGCAGGCTTACCGGAACGTGTGGACTCTGCGAAATGTATATTTCCAGAGTCAATCAGGCTTGGTATGAACTGGAAACCACGGTGTGTAGTTACTTCAGGAAGGGGGTCAACAGACGGCCTTGATGCAATAACCTGGGGATAAGCTGGAAGGTCTCTCACTCAGGGAATGCAGGAGATGGTCATCCGTGTTAAAAGTCACATATGAATGTGGAAAAGAGAAGAGGGGACGCCATAGTGTAACACCGTAAAAAAATCAATGTATGTTTAATTAAAAGTTGCACTTGCATATCTGATGAAAATACAGCGCATATCAATATAATGATGGCAACAATGGAGTTGTGTCTCCCTAAAAGAGGGATCACACGATCGATGCAGCCGCCACAGTGAAGCACGGGGAAGCCGTGTTTACATATGGCTCTCCCCGTTCTTCAGCTCCCAGACAATTTCAGACCGCCGCATGTACCGGGGGGCCAGATCGGACCCGCGGAAAGGCAGGGACGTACGGGTACGTGACATTCTGTGGACGTATATGTACATGCGGCGGTCATTAAGTGGTTAAAAGAACCTATTTAGAAAATGAAAAAACAAACCTGTACAACCCCTTTTTTTAAGTGGATTTTCCATCCCAAATTTTTGTTGCTATGCGGTCCCATGATATCCGCCTTTAAAATCACCTAGGATTCTGACATCTCCCTCTAATGCTCCTGGGAAATGTGTGTCATCATTTCCCAGGATGCAGTGCGCTACCCAATTATCACTCCCAATCCAAGACTTCCAGGAAGTTAGTGCTTGTGGGCTTCACAATGCCCACAAGCTAAATTACAACGGTGTGGACATAGTTTATAAAACTATCTTTTTTGAATAACTATGCGGAGCGGCGGCGGATTGTAAAATAGTAAGTGACCGGATTTATATTATAAAAACGCATGATGAAAGGACATACATTTAAAAACTGCTAGTTGTGTTTGGATCCCCGCTTTAAGTAAATATTATTTATTTAGGAGGGTAAAATGGTTGCCAATGACCTGCAGTTTAAGAGCAGACCATTTACCCTCTTGAGTAGTGGTGCAACGGATCGTCATTGATCCGCACGGATCAATAACTTTGGATCGGCACACACGTGATCTGTGGCCCGCTGCGGTAACGCAGAGCGGTAAAACACACATTGAAACTGTCTCTGCTCTGCTCGCACACAGCCCCGCCTGCTCCTAACCACGCTGTGATGGACAGAATGCTGGGATGTGTTTTGTCCATCACAGCGCGGGGCTAGGAGGAGGCGGGGCTGTGTGCGAGCAGCGCAGAGACCGTTTTAACATACAGGCGGTGAGTTGCTTTCTAGCAGAAAATGTGTGCAGCCTAATCCAGTACTGTGCACAACAGAGTGGAGTTGAGCAAAGTGATCACACGTGCTCTGTGGCCACCTGTCATTGCTCCCAGTGCAGTCCCTCCTCCCGTTAATTTTGGACAAACTTGACATCCTGGTCCTGGGGCTCATATTAACCTCATTTGAGGCAATTCCACACCAGAGCACCGCAGAACTATCTGAATGTGGCAGGTCCCCCTCGACTTGGATGGAGAAGTCGGTCTCACACCAAGACATCTCTGCTGCATTTACTAATGGTGTCACCGGAGTTTTCCCTTTTGCCCCTTTAAGTGGAAGATTGTATTGGTATAATTTGTCCCCTCTGAGATGGTTTAGATGTTCCAAAGGTCAGACGCTGTCCACCAGTGATTTTTGGGAGAGATTTATTTATTTTTGTATTTTTTTTTTTATATTTTTTTCAGTTGTTGGGGAACCGATCTTGCCCATGGTTTGCTGCCATAGTTACGATGATTCTAGAGAAGATCATCCTTCCTTACAGATTTTTACTTGCTGATTGTTAGTGGATTTAGTTTAGCATATTCTCTTGGTGGTCATGATCGTACCTCAATTTAACCAAAGGAGGGAAGAAATTAAGGAAAGATGTGTTTATTTTAAATATTTTGCATCCAGGAAGGATTGTTGGAGACATGCAGGTGAATTCTGTAATTGTTCTTTAATATGCCTACATGGCTTAAAACACTGTTCTCTGTCTTGTTTTCCTTACCAAGGGGCTCCACAGTGCCAGCGTTCCTGGAATTTTGGCTTTGGATTTATGTTCAACAGACACAAATAAAACTCTGACTGGTAAGGAATTTGTTCACACCATTTTTGTTTTGATACTCGCTAGCTTTAAAGGATAACTAAAGGTTTTTTATTTTTTGTTTAACATTTAATGCTTACCACCTCTGCAGTTGGTTTTGCACAGAGTGGTTCAGATCCTCCTTTTATGGAGTGCCTCAGAGGAGCTCCTAGGGCCTCCCTTTCTTGAGTGCCCTGTGTGAGAGCCACTCTCCCTCGGGGCACTCGTGCATGTGCGCTCCTATGTCCTTCTGCTGTGTCTATCGTCACAGACAGCAGGACTCGGCACAGTCTCCCGTGTCATTGGATTTGATTGACAGCAGCGGGAGCCAATGGCTGCTCTCAATCTATCCAGTCGGGACCCGAGACACCTGGAGCTTTTTACTCTGAGCAGCCCATGTGACCATAGAATCTCACACACATGGGCGTATACACAGTGGTAATTGACAGCCCACTCCTTCTCTCTATGCCCACTAACCAGCTAAACACAATGGGGGCTGGACATACAAGCAGGAATAGAAGGGACAATGTAAATTAAACAGTGTGCATTAAGTATCACCTAACCACCTCCCATCCGGCCACTGTACATTACGTTAACGAACGTCCCTCGAAGGATGGGGATTGCGCGCACGTGCCTGCGCAATTTTTTCTTTTTTTTTTTTATGTCGCCAAAATAAAGTCGTGAATTAATACCACCAAAAGAAAGCTATTAATGTGAACAAAATGATAAATTTCATTTGGTTAGTGTTGTATGACCGCATCTGTCATTGAAAGTGCGAGAGCGCTGAGAATTTAATTTAGTTTTGACAGGTTTCCACTTCCGGTCGACCGAAAATTCTCCTCTCCCCCTCCCTCCCTGCAATCTTCTGAGGCACATCACAGGCCCCAGAAGATTGCCCAGCCATTTAGGATGTGCAGCGCGACTTGCGCGTGCGCAGTGAGCACCCGGCTGTGAAGCTGCAAGCTGTCACAGCCGGGTGCCCACACTAGTTATGCCGAGAAGAGAACTGATGCTTCGGGCGGCTGGATCATGGGACAGGTAAGTGTGTTTATAAAAAGTCAAGAGCTACACTTTTTGCAGCTGCTGACGTTTAATAATAAACAAACGGCTGAAACTTTGCTTTAATACTCGGTCACATAAACGCCACAACCACATCTTATTCAGATGAGGCAGTAGAGGGAACTGCCAACCATTGTGACAATATTTTATCATATTTGGTGGGGCATCTTCTATTAATATACTGGATATCCTTATAAAGTGAGATATTTAGTTATTTGTTTCCAAAAGGAAATAGAAAGGCAAATCCTTTTCTTCCAATGTAAGGCAATTGTCTTCTTGGCATAGAAAATAAGTAGTCAGGATGAGGCTGTCCACCAGGCCCAATAGGTGGACATCTTTCACCAGTGGGAACTGAGTCAACACAAATGCATAAATGATGGATAATGCCTCCTTCCACAACTCCACAATAGGGGGAGAGGTCCAGAATGCGTGCGTGAAATCACCCAGAGCTTGACCACGTCTTCAGCACTCTGGGGTATGAGATGTATTCATCATAAGAAGTCTGGAAGGAGTATTGTAGGCCCTTTGCACTATTTTGAATTGGATCATTCTATACCGCAAGGAAACCAATACCGAATGGGAGGTTCCAGACTTCATCATCCAATTGTTGAACATCCTGTTGCCACCAGGCCCTCAAGGAGCCCAGAGGGGGTAGGGAAGTCTAGGACAAATGAGCATAAATGTGAAAAGGTGGTTTTACGACAGTCTGTTCTGAGTACAGTTTTAAGTCCTGACTGCTAGAGCTGGACAGGGGTGCTGGGGAATTGACCATTGAATGTGTGGGAGAACTGTAAATAGTTAGACTGGTAGATGGGGTACATTACATTCAGACAAATGGGACAGAGGTCACTATGCCCCTTGTTGCATAATCTGGGGAATATATGGTATGCATAATATATTTTGTTCATTTTACTTGGGTCAGGCAACATATAGAGATGGGGTAAGGAGGGGTTCTTCTGAAGAGGCATGTTAGGAGACACTGTTGCAGCAGGTTGTCCATTATACACTAGACCGGTTTTCCAGGCTCTAATTGTAGTACATATAGACAGTCAAAGGATAGAGAGCTTTTTCCAAATAAAAGCTCACAGAGGGCCTCTGAAGAGCCAACGACTGCAGCCTCCAACATAACAGAATAGTTGGTTACATTTGGAGAGAAGGTCACGGCTGCTTGGTGGCTGAGTGCCCAAACAATACTTGTGGCAATCCAAAAGCGCAAGTTCTCCTTGTGAAGAGGGTCACATAAGTGTAGTAAATTTGTATCAAAAATGGATTTTGTAATCCAATGTGGTGAAAGAGGTAATTGAATTTGGGTAGAATTTTTCATTTGGATTTGGGCGCACTGGTCCATTCAACTCCGATGAAAGGATGTCATTGAAGTCATCCATTACCAACATTTTAGCTGGCTAATACGGGGCGATGTGTTACAGAACAGTGTGTAATACAGTAGGGGCAAAGAGAAGGAATATAAACATCAACTATTGCACCTCTGCCCCCAAAAGCGTGAACACTACTATGACATATTTGCCCTGGGGGTCTGTATGTATCAATTTAATTACACATGAAAAGGATTTGTTGATTAACACAGAGACCCCTGTAACAAACGTAGAGTATGTGGCATGGTATGCCCTTTGAATCAATGGCCTCTTCAGAGCCAATCATTTGCTGCCCACAAGTTTCCTGGAGTAGCAATATATGAGGGGTGTGTGTCTCTTTAAGTTTTGGAAAAGGAGGGCCCTCTTAAATTGAGTTTAAGCCAGACATCCAGCAAAACAAATAGAAGTATGTGTGCAGCAAAACAAATGCAAGTATGCACCAAAAAATTATTTAAAAACGTACAAAACAAAGTAAATAGCCTATGTGCAATCGCGCATTCCCTGCCCACACCAAGACCTCTCACGCAATCACTAAAAAAGCTGTTAGGGCTTATACCCCAAAAAGTAACTTTAACCATCAATAGCCCAAGGCTACATTGGTAGAAAGTCTTGTGGGACATGGCGAAAACTGTGGCTAGTCTGAAAGCTAAAAGGAAATGAGATGATTCAAGGAAACAATAGTTGCCACTGTATGCGAGGACATCCACTAAGTGGTGCAGTGAAGTCTCATGTAGAATACACGTTAACTTTTGCCTTACTGAATACATTCCGTTATCAAGCCAATGGGTACAAAAAATGGTGCTGTAGACCCAAAGCCAGGGGGCTCTATGTTGATCAACATATCTATTCCAAACAGTTAACCAGATGTCTAACATTGCTGGTATACTTGCTGACAAAGTCTCGTGAGCCAAAAGCAATCCTAGTGACAGAGCTTGGTTAGCAGAAATCCAGCCAGTCTGATTCGCAGTTTTTTTTTAAGACAGTTTTTCCCCCCCAGATACATGGGGAAAAATGTCCCTGTGTCTTATCGTGCGAATAGATGACAGGCTCCACCCCCCCACCGCCGATGGCATCGCCTCCCGCCGCTGCTGGCAATGCCCCCCGCCGCCACTCGCATTGCCTCCCACCGCCGCTGGCAACACCCCCCGCCTATGTCATCGCCCCCCCCCCCCACGCCACCACGATCTTCCCGGCCATTTCCTGAGGCAGAGGAAGGCGGAAGTGATAACATGAGGTAAAGGCTGTGTTTTTAGCAATGGTCACTCTGCATTTCTATGGGCAATGGTCACTCTGCATTTCTATGGGCAATGGTCACTCTGCATTTCTATGGGCAATGGTCACTCTGCATTTCTATGGGCAATGGTCACTCTGCATTTCTATGGGCAATGGTCACTCTGCATTTCTATGGGCAATGGTCACTCTGCATTTCTATGGGCAATGGTCACTCTGCATTTCTATGGGCAATGGTCACTCTGCATTTCTATGGGCACTGGAAAATAGGTACGTCTTATGGTCAGGTGCGTCTTATGGTGCAAAAAATATGGTAATTAAGGGGAAAACTTCCCATGGGAACACAAGTTCCGGAGACCTGGAGGTTCCCAAGAAATTTCCTTAATTTGCAGGGATTTCATCTCTCCTGTTTGGCTTTGAGACGGAAAGGGAGTTGAAATCTCTCGAATGGGACACAGATGGTAAAAATAATCTGACAGGGGTTATAACCCTCCCTTGCTCGATCTAAAATGGGGGGTGGGGGGAGTTTTGCCTATAGTTCTACTTTAAGATGAAGTGGATTGCATGTTTTATTATATGGACACTAATTTACAAGAACACTCAGCGTTGATTTTTTTGACATTTATTGGGTTGCGAATGCACCCGGGCTGTGATTGTTTGTGGGAACCCCAAAATTATGTGCGAGCGTGCCCCATTGAAAGCAATAGGATGCTACCTGCTCTCGTAGCTAATCATGCCCACTTGTTTATAATCGTTTATGCTGCGACCACACGGGAGTTATCGGCCCTGGATGCAGGCCAGTTGTTGGGCCTAGTTATCCAAGCTTCCCATTCGTTGCTTGGGGGTGTCCCAGGGTCTTTGAATACTCTGCCTGCCTGTGTGCTGTACGATTTTAATAGGAAGCGTTTCACTTGCCCATAAATCAAATAACTTGGATTACAGGACACAGGCAACCCTCTCTTCCATTCCTTTTTGTTACTCTGCATTGCTTGCTACAAAAAACAATTATTCATGGAATAGGGTAGGGAGGCACCTGGGAGCCTGTCCTCAAATGCTTCATCCGTGTCTAATGACCTGAAGGTACAAACCTATTACCCAAGTTGTATGTACAGTAGGGCTGCAACTAACGATTATTTTCATAATCGATTAGTTGGCCGATTTTTTTTGTTTCGATTAATCGGTTAATTAACTTTAAAGTGTGCTGTATGATTTAGTTAATATGTTAAGTTTAAAAAAAAGGCAATTTTATTCTTAAAGGAGTTGTAAAGGAAAAATGTTTTTCACCTTAATGCAATCTATGCATTAAGGTGAAAAAAAACATCTGATTATGCCGCCCCGATTCCCCGTTTTTACTTACCTGACCCCGCGCTCGGTCCCGAGATCCTCTTTGCCGCTCAGCCTGGCCACTGATTGGCTATAGTGGCCAGGCTGTATCACGGGAGAGCGCCTGCAAGGACTTATCACCATGCGAGATCTCGCGGGGACGACCAGAGACAGCCGCCGAGGGACCCCAGAAGACGTGGATCTGGGCCACTCTGTGCAAAACGAACTGCACAGTGGAGGCAAGGATAACATGTTTGTTATTTTAAAGACAGAACAAATTCCTTTTATTAACCCTTTAAATATCTCTATGTAGTGGTAAATATAAATAACCAACTATATGGTTAGGGAGCAAAATCTCAAATCCACTCGGAGAACATACAGAAGAGATATACTGTATATACTGTTAGAGGTTGAATCTGGTAAATATCATCAGATAGTTGGACTGTTTTTTGCAGATTTTCAAACAGAATTGTAATATACTGTATTATATGCTGGCCATACAAAAACAATGTCTTCCTTCAAAAATAAAAAATTAAGAATGTTGGCTTGATTTTCTAATTGTTAGTGAGGTCAAATCGATGTTAATTTACAACCACAGTCACAGGAACATTTAGAAATAGAAAACTTCTTAGTCAAAATTTTCGGACAACATTCTTTCATTCAGCGAGTGTACAAAGATTTTTCGTATGAATATTCTTGTCTGAAATGAATCCGTATGGCCAGCATAAGGCTCGGTACACACCTATGCAGTTTGCTTTTGATCTGTTTTTACAGTGCTTTTTGCTTTGCGTTTTGATTACGTTTTTTTTTTGGCCAATTTGTTGTTGGGCAGATTGAACACAAATTGCTGCAAAAATGCATTGCATACTTTTCTGCAGCTTCTCCATTGAAGTATATTGAACCAAAAAAGCACCGCTTTGCGTTGAAAAAAGTCCTTGACCCTTTCTAGATACGCAGCAGCTGAAAAAAGCATAGATCTTAACGTGTCCCATAGGTAACCATGTAAATGGACTGTAGTGTGTTTCTGCAAAAAATACATAGGTGTGAACCAGGCCTAAGACGTTTAGTAACATAATGGGATTATAAAAAAAACTATTGGCCCTTTATAGTACAAAAAGACAAAATCGCTACTGTAAGGGATTACTTTTTTCTTTACTGCGGATCAGTGGAATTAATATTTACAGTAGCGATTTACTCTTCTTGTACTATAAAGGAACAATTTTAGTTTGTTTTTTAACCCCATTGTTACTGGCTGATTAATTTGATTATGAAATTGGTAATCGATTAATTTCATAGTCTATTGTCGATCGATTAGTTGTTTCGGACCGAATGTACAGTATACTTTGCCTGTGTACTGTACTCCAAAGATATGGAGTTAACAGGCAAGTCAAAATTACTTTTTATTGGAATACATTGCAGACTTGTTTTTTTTTTTTTGTTTTTTTTTGCTTTACTGCAAAGCTGGAGCATAATGGGAGTAGGCAGGGATATACTGAGGTAAGCCGAGCAAAAGCCATTCTAGCAGAATTGCTTCACCCTATGCCCTTTGATTTACTTCAAGCAAAGGATTTTATGGTAAAATCCTGTTTTATTCTTTGACCCTAGAAATAGGCAAATGGTAGTGTTTTAAACAGTGTAATTGTTGACATAAAAAATTGTCATAGGTTTACAAGTGATTTAAAACATATTTTGTTTTTTTGCTTCATCAGGTGGTGCGGACAAGAGTGTGGTGGTGTTCGATTCCCAGTCTCAGCAGATCCTTGCAACTCTGAAAGGGCACACCAAGAAAGTCACTAGTGTTGTGTTCCATCCCTCACAGGTTTGTTTCTGATATTCTTAAATACTTTATACCATTTCTATTCTGCTTTCTGAACAGAGACCTGTTATACTCTGCTACCTCCTGGCAGATTTTTCAGAGAGTGTTTACACCGGGAGATGGATTTTGAAACGCAGGATTGTCTTTCACAGTGGTCACACAATTGGGAGTCCATTGCGCTTGCTCCCAATAACAGTGACTGCAAGCTGTAGGCGGCCCCATAGATGCATATGTGTGGTAGCTGGAAGTTGAGGCCCATCTGCTGCCAAATATATGCATCATACTTTCAGCCAGAGTTTAAATAGTGATACAGTATCCAAGAATATTAGGTCTAGCAATTCTGTGCCTGAATGGATGTGTACTAGTTTCACCACTGTCTGACCGATGAACTTAACATCCTATCAGCAAGTGGCTATAAACAGGTCATGGCTACAGCTAAAAATAAGTGCATTTCTATGCACTGATATTCTTGCCTGTAATGTATTGATGCTCACACGTCAGATTTTGCTTTCATTCATTAACGGGGACAGACACACATCGGGTGGACAGATGGTTGGGCTGGGGAGGACCTAGCTGTCATAATGCACGTTGGCACCAATGACAAAGTGAGAGGGATGTGAAGAGTCCTAAAAAAAAAAATGATTTTAAAGATTTAGGTAATAGACTGCGGAAAAGGACTTCCAAGCTGATTTTCTCTAAATTACCTGTGCCTCACCAGAGTGGCAGCAGCAGATTAGGGAACTCAAGTGGCTGAGGAACTGGTGTAGGAAAGAGGAGTTGGGGTTCCTGGAGAACTGGACTGACTTCTCAGTCGGTTACCGGCTCTTTAGTAAGGACGGGGCTGCACCTTAATGGGGATGGTACAGCTCTATTGGGAGGAAAGATAGCCACAAAGTTGGATGGGCTTTTAAACTAGGTATTGGGGGGGGGGGGGGGGTTTAGAAGTAGCGACAACTGGCAGTGAGCATAGGACAGAGGGTATTAGTAGAGATACTAGTGATATCATAGCCATACCATCTAATTCCAGGGGGAAACTAATTTCCTAATTAGAAACGGAGCCTGAGAAATCGTATGGAAAAAAATATGCACCAATACAAAACTCTGGAATGTTTACAAATGCCAGGAGCCTAGTCGGTAAAATAAAGGAACTGGAGCTTCTATTACATGAGTAGGATGTGGATGGACTTTATGGGGATAACAGAAATTGGGTTTGACAGGTCACATGACTGGCTGGCAAACATCCAGGGGTATTCCTGGTTTTAAAGGGATAGGGAGGGTAGGCAAGGTGTGTGTGTGTGTGTGTGTGTGTGTGTGTGTAAAGCTCAGGAATGACTTGCGAGTAGAAGAACAGAATGACATTGGTGATGGGGGAAGGTAGAGTCGGTATGGGTAGAACTCCAAAAGGTGGAAGGAAGTGGGAAATTACTAGTGGGGTATGTTACAGGCCCCCTAACCTGAGTCAAGAGGTGGAAATGGATCTCCTTTTGTAGTTAGGGAAATGTCTTCATAATGGAGGACTTCTGCTATCCTCACATTGACTGTGCGAAGGGGACTGCACACTCATTAACCACTTTAGCCCTGGACCATTTGGCTGGCCAAAGACCAGAGCACTTTTTGCGTTTCGGCACTGCATCGCTTTAACTGACAATTGCGTGGTCGTGCAACGTGGCTACCAAACAAAATTGACATCCTTTTTTTTTTTTAAAACAAATGGAGCTTTCTTTTGGTGGCATTTGATCACCTTCAATATTTCTTCTTTTTGCTATAATATCTCCGATATTATATTTTTATATATATATATATATATATATATATATATATATATATATATAATTTGATATTGATAAAAACGTTTTTTCCCCCTTCAGTTTTAGGCCGATACGTGTTCTACTTATTTTTGATAGAAAAAATTGCAATAAGCGTTTGATTGGTTTGCACAAAAGTTATAGCGTCTACAAAATAGGGGATAGTTTTATGGTGCTGTTTTGGGACCATTCACATTTATACAGTGATCAGTGCTATAAAAATGCACGGATTACTGTGTAAATGTAACTGGCAGTGAAGGGGTTAAGTGTGTCCTAGGGACTGTTGGGGGGCGTGGCTACGTGTGACACGTCGCTGATCGTTGCTTCCGATAAGGAAGCAGGCGATCAGTGTCACTAGGCAGAACGGGGATATGCTTGTTTACACAGGCACCCCCGTTCTGGAGCTCCGTGACACATGATCGCGCGACACCGGCGAACATAGAGTCCGTGGGCGCGATTACTGAGCCCACATGGTGGCAAATTTAAAGGAACGTACCTGTACGCCCATTTGCCTGTCCTAGCCATTCTGTTGACGTAAAAGCGTGTTCGCTGGTTAGCAAGTGGTTAAAGGCCTGCCATTTCTTAAATGTTCTACAAGACAAGTTCATGTCCCAATTGGTGGATTCCTTGACTAGAAGTAACGCATTGCTAGATCTATTAATTACAAATGATAGATTGATTAGAGATGTGGAAATATGGGACAACTTGGGAACTAACGACCACAAAATTATTACATTCAGCATAAATCATAGGATAGGAGGCACGAGGGAAGTACAAAAGCACAAAATTTTAAAAGAGCCAACTTTTCTAAACTGTGCTCAGTGTTACAGGATATGAAGTGGGACCACATTCTCGAAATATTGAACACAGAGGAAAAATGGGAATGCTTTAGAAATATATTAAATGTGTAACCAAGTGCATTCCAAGGGGTAATAAATATAGAACAAAACCTGGGTGGCTGAACAAAAATGTAAAATGTCATATTAAGGGCAAAAAAAATGGCTTTTTAAAATTTACAAAGCGGAAGAAGGGTCAGGGTTAGCATTTTAACAATGCAAGGTGTAAGAACGCAATCAGGGCGGCAAAAAGACTGTGAAAGACACATAGCGGAGGAGAGTAAAAATAATCACAAGTTTTTTTTAAGTATATTTTAACAGTAAAAAAGCGAGGTCGGAACACTTATTTATTTTTTTTGTCACACAAATTGATCTTTCTTTTGGTGATCACCTCTGGTTTTTATACATATTTTTCGCTATAAACAGAGCGACAATTTAGGATTTTTTTTTCTTTTTTTTTGCTAGAATATAATATCCCCAAAAATGTTTTTAAAAATACAAATTTCTTTTCAGTTTAGGCCACTATATATTCTTCTATATATTTTTGGTAAACAAAATCACGATAAGCATATATTGATTGGTTTGTGCAAAAGTTATAGCGTCTACAAACTATGGAAAAGATTTGGGGCATTTTTCTTTTCATTAGTAATAGCGGTGATCTGCGATTTTTAGCGGTATTGCGACGGACAGATCGGACACTTTTGATACATTTTTGGGACAATTGACATTTTATACAGCGATCAGTGCTAAAAATATGTGCTGATTACTGTGTAAATGTCGCTGGTAGGGAAGGGGTTAACATTAGGGGGGGGCAATCAAGGATTTAAATGTGTTCCCTCAGTGTGTTCTAACTGTATGGGGATAGGACTAAGGAAGGAGACGTACCGTGTTCCTACTTAGTAGGAACAAACAAAATGTCTTCTCTCCCCTGACGAGACAGGGATTTGTGTTTACCCCGTGCTGGCTCTCGTGAACAGCTGGTGGCAATCGCCGGCCACACACATCGGGTTCCCCCGCCGTGCATGCCCTCTGGCGGCTCTTGAAGGGAACATCTATATGGGGTTCCGCGCAGGGGTGCCATTCTGCCCCTGAAAAGACACAAGCCGGTCGGCAACCAGTTAATGGCACATCACAGGATCTTCCCCTGTGGCTAAAGGAGGCCAGAGTCCGGAAAGGATTAGAGAAACTGAACATAAATCGCCAGGACTAGATGGCTTACACCCGAGAGTTCTTGACCACCTCAATACAGGGCACTTTCAGCGCTGTCACGCTTTGACAATTGCGTGGTCGTGCTACACTGTAACTATGTGAAATTTTTATCATTTTCTTCACACAAATAGGGGGATATTTATGATAGCAAAAAGTAAAAAATATTCATTTTTTTTCGAAATTGTCGCTCTATTTTTGTTTATAGTGCAAAAACTAAAAACCGCAGAGGTGGTCAAATACCACCAAAAGAAAGCTCTATTTGTGGGGGAAAAAGGACGCCAATTTTGTTTGGGAGCCACATCGCACGACCGCGCAATTGTCCATTAAAGCGACGCAGTGCCGAATTGCAAAATGTGCTCTGGTCTTTGACCAGCAATATGGTTCGGGGGTTAAGTGGTTAATATTACGTTTATTTTCTTTACTTCACTGCTTCACTTTGGGTTTGTTCTTTTATCTTCTAAAATCTGTAATGCTACTTGGGAAACTGGTACTAAATTGCACACATAAAGAGCACCACACAAGAGGTGATGTGGTAAAATGTAAATGGCACAGTGAGCTTTCTTTGCCAACATAGGAGTCAAATCAATAACCCTGCAGCTTGCTGCCTCATACTGTATGTAATGGGGTATTGCCCAACATTGAATGATAAACATATATGCTGGTATCCAGAGCTTTTTTTCTCAGAAAATAGGTGCAGGAACTCAACCACGACCCCGTTCAAATTTCACAAACAGTAGAAGGGTCTTAAAGGGGCATTAAATACCAGGATTGCATTACACACAGAGTGCAGAG
This sequence comes from Rana temporaria, assembly GCF_905171775.1. Lineage (NCBI taxonomy): Eukaryota > Metazoa > Chordata > Amphibia > Anura > Ranidae > Rana > Rana temporaria. Next base: position 141,852,611 of record NC_053496.1, on the reverse strand, counting down.
CTGTCACTTGTAAACACAGAAACCAGACTTCTGTGTTTTACAAGTGATTGTGGTGAGCAGGCACCAAAGCGTCTGAGCCAGAGGTGGTGGAACGGAGTTCCCCCAAGTTCCCCCTGGAAAAGCCCTGCTGGTATCAAATATATGAATGACCTGATCAAGGCTCAAAAAGCTTGGCTATTTTAGTACTAAGAAAGCAATACTAGTGAGGGACCAACAATGAGAACCAGTAGTAGTTGCTAGCAGCAAGACTAATTTTAAAGAAGTGCAGCTTTAGGAACATGTTACATGTTCCTGCTGCTGTAGTGTTTTGGTAATCCTAGCCCCCTGTACCAGCCATCACATTTTGAAAAGAGCACGACCTCTGCCCACACAACCACGGCAGAGATCCTTTGTGGCTGTTCGCTTGTAGTTCTCAATGAACTACCACAGCGCTGTTGAGCAATGTGATAGTTTGATTCTTCCTGTCAGTGTGAAATTGCCTGTCCGTACGATGTATGGGCGGACGGCTCGCACTGACTGCAGGAGACCTGTATGGCACCAGTGATCGGCTGATTGCAGGTGCAATCCTTTCCAGGCTCCTAAAAAAAAAAAAAAAATAGTTAATGCACATTGTTGACCAGTCCATTTTTTTCTGTTTATTAGTGTGAGAGCATGAGCAGATGTCTCTTGTCTTTAGTCACATAAGTGAGCTTAATATTTCTGGTCGTTCTTTAGGTGTAAAATTTGCTTATGTAATTTAAAGCGGAGTTCCGGCCACAATTTCACTTTTTAAATATAAATACCCCTGTAATACACAAGCTTAATGTATTCTAGTAAAGTTAGTCTGTAAACTAAGGTCTGTTTTGTTAGGTTGTTGCAGCATTTAGACACTTTATAAAATAGAAATTGACTGGGGCCATCTTAAGTGTGGGCATCATGAAGCCAGACTGTGACTTCCTGGATTTCAGCCTTGCAAATCTCGCACATGCTCAGTGCTGCACAAGCAGTGTCAGATCAGGTTTCAGCACCTGTGCTATCCAAGTCACATGATTCTTTGAGACTTAGGAGTGCACAGACTCTTGTAAAGTTACACCCACTACATTCCCAGGAGTCTGTGCGGTGTAGGTTAGGAAGCATTAAGCACCTAGGTGCAGGAAGTGGGAAGATTAACTATTCTGCCTAGCAACAACACTTTGAAGGCATCTAAAAAAAATTTTTTTCGTAAAGGACTAATGACATTTTTTTAAAACTACTGATGTAATGTTATATTTATGGGTGGAACTCAACTTTAACTAAGCTCCTGAAGGGTTTACCCCATTAAGGACCAGGCCATTTTTTGCGATACAGCACTGCGTCGCTTTAATTGACTATTGTACCCAAACAGAATTTGTCCCCCCCCACACACAAATAGAGCTTTCTTTTGGTGGTATTTAATCACCTCTGCGTTTTTTATTTTTTGTGCTATAAACAAAAAAAGAGCATCAATTTTGCTATATAACATATCCAAAAAAATTATATATAAAAAAAGTATTCATCGGTTTAGGCCAATCTGTATTCTGCTACATATTTTTGGTAAAAAAAATCACAGTAAGCTGTTGGTTTGTGCAAAAGTTATATAGCTTTTACAAAATAGGGGATAGATTTAAGGACTTATATTTTGTTTTTACTGGTAATCAGCGTCGATCTGTGATTTTTAGTGGGACTGTGACATTGTGGAAGACAAATCTGACCCCAAGTGACATTTTTGGCGATCAGTGACCTTGCATTGATCAGTGCTAGAAAAATGCACTGGTATAAATGACACTGGCAGGGAAGGGGTTAACACTAGGGAGCAATCAAGGGGTTAACTGTGTTACCTGTGTGTGTTCTAACTGTGGCGGCTGGGCTGCCTCGGACAACAAAGATTGCTGTTTCTGATCACTAGGAACAGCAGACAGATCTCAGAGTTGTCCTCTGACGGAAAGGGGATCCTCACTGCGATCGCGGGTGGCGGGGAGACATGGAGTCTGCTGGACCCACGGCGGGCACATGGGAGCGCCCCCTTAGTAAAACAGTGATTGGAACTCTGCTGCAGTACTGTTAACTTACAAAATTTGCATACATTTTGTTCTTTCTTCAGGATCTCGTATTTTCTGCGTCTCCTGATTGTTCAATACGTGTTTGGTCAGTGCCAGAGGCCTCCTGCGTTCAGGTTTTGAGAGCTCACGAGGGAGCCGTGACTGGACTAAGTCTTCATGCAACTGGGGATTATTTGTTGAGTTGCTCTGATGACCAGGTAAAAACTTTTGTCTCAATTAAAAAAATGTAGAAGAACAAAGTATGTATTGCTTGAAAGCTAGTTTAATGCAAATCTGATATTTTTACTGGAAATTCACATGTGAGCCCATTTCAGTTCCTGTGAGTGCACAGCAGGGAACAACTGTCACTATCCCTCATATCTGTATGAAATTGATTAAAAAAAAATGTAGTTTGATTGTAGAGTGGTTAATTTTTCAGTGTTTGCTGTTGGACTTTTTTTGGGGGATTTTTTTTTTTTAAAGCATTTTTTTTTTTTTTTTTTTTAGTATTGGGCCTTTTCTGATATCCATGCAGGACGTGTCCTTACCAAAGTCACAGATGAAACATCAGGTTGTGGTAAGTCTTTTCTAATTTCAAAGTCCTGTTTTGCCTGTCTTTTGAACCTACTTGTATATTAATTCCAACTCTTTCTTTTCAGCTCTAACCTGTGCTCAGTTTCATCCCGATGGGCTTATTTTTGGTACTGGAACAATGGACTCTCAGATTAAGATTTGGGATCTTAAGGTACGTTTACTCTGAACCAGAGGTAGACAAACTACAGCACCCCAGCTGTTGCAGAATGACGATTCAGACAAACCACAAGCATGACTAAGTGGCATGGTGGGACTTGTAGTTCCACAACAGCTGCAGGACTAAAGTTTTCCTAACCCTTTAAGACATTTACTTAAAACGGGGCTTTTTTTTTTTTTGCAAACACTCTGAAGTTACAAGTGTAAAACAAAACCAATTCATGTATACTTGCTTGCAAAACAATATTCTATGGCTTTTACTCAGCTGCTGTGTAGGCATAGCAGCAAGTCCTGTGTGTGTGTGGTGAAATGACTGCTACAGCGCGGGCCTGAAAATCTAGGAGTTCAATAGACGACGTCCCCTTTGCACGCACAACGTCCTGGCCCCTTGCCATGTGATCAGCTGTCGGCCAATGACAGCTGATCACATGATGTAAACAAAGGATCGGTAATCTGCTTTTTTTCCTTCTCACGCTGTCGGCGTGAGGAGAAAAAAACGATCACCGGCTCTTTCACAAGGGACATCGGTCCCGAAGATGGAGGCACATCTGCCTCCCACTGTGCCCAAAAATACCGCCTGCCAGTGCCACCTATCAATGCCCACCTGTGATGCCAATCAGTGCCACCTAGTAATTCTGCCCATAAGTGCCCATTATTGCCACTCATCAGTGCCCATCACTGCCACCTTTAACAAAAAAAAAAAAAACGCAGAGGTGATCAAATACCACCAAAAGAAAGCTCCATTTGTGGGGAAAAATTTATAAAAATTTCATTTGGGTACAATGTTGCATGACCGCGCACTTATCATTCAAAGTGCGACAGCGCTGAAAATTGGTCTGGGCAGGAGGGGGGTTTAAGTGCCCAGTAAGCAAGTGGTTAATATAAAATACACAGTATGTTGGCAGTCTGTACTGCTGCACTTTAAGTGGTTTTATACCCAAAAACAAAAATTATATTTATTGCAGCTTACCAATCCTTAGAAGTGCTGGCTGCAAGTTTCCCTTCTGGCTTTTCTTTCCTTTTATTTGACCTTATCCAGCCAGCAATACAATTCCTGTCTTATGGTGTCTGCCTTCTGGCTGACATGGTAAAACAAACACCTTTGAAAAGCAGCATTGTCAGTCTGGGGACAGGTTAGTGAAGACTTGCGTGGTCTAGTACTTGCGTGCTAGAGTTCAGTTTAAGTGGACTTTACTATCAAATTGAAGCCTAACTCCAGCTAACACTGTATATGCAGTTTATCTTTATTGTACAGCACAGGACACAGACAACTTACTCGTACACCATGGGTTATGGCTTTATACCTTCAGATGAGATGCTGGCAAGCTTTTGAGTACACGCCCCCCTGTGGCACCTCCCTTATATTGTTGTGCTCATAAGTTTACATACCCTGGCAAAATTTGTGATTTCTTGGCCATTTTTCAGAGACTATAAATGATAACATAAACCTTTTTCACTCATGGTTGGTGTTTGGCTGAAGCCATTTATTATCAACTGTTTACCTCTTTTTAAATCATCACAACAGAAATTACCCAAATGACCCTGATCAAAAGTTTACATACCCCAATTCTTAATACCGTTTATTGCTCCCTTTAACATCAATGACAGTGTGAAGTCTTTTTTGTGGATGAGGCTCTTTATTTTCGCAGATCGTAAAGCTACCCGTTCCTCTTGGCAAAAAGCCTCCAGTTCCTGTTAATTCTTGCATGAACTGCACGTTTGAGATTTCCCCAGAGTGGCTCAATGATATTGAGGTCGGGAGACTGAGATGGCTCTCCAGAACCTTCACTTTATTCTGCTGTAGAAATTGACAGGTCGAATTGGTCTCGTGTTTTGGATAATTGTCATGTTGGAATGTCAAAGTACGTCCCATGCGCAGCTTCCTGGCTGATGAATGCAAATGTTCCTTCAGTATTTTTTGATAACATACTGCATTCATCTTGCCATCAATTTTCACCAAATTTCCTGTGCCTTTGTAGCTTGCACATCCCCCAAAACATCAGTGATCCACCTTCATGTTTCACAGTAGGAATGGTGTAGCTTTCATCATAGGCATTGTTGACTCCTCTCCTAATAAAGCGTTTATGGTTGTGGCAAAAAAGCTAAATTTTGGTCTCATCACTCCAAATGACTTTGTGCCAGAAGGTTTGAGGCTGGTCTCTGTGCTGTTTGGGCATAATATGAGCGGGATACTTTGTGGCATTTGCATAGTAATGTGTTTCATTTGGTGACTCGACCATGCAGTCCATCTGCAAGTGCCTCCTTATTGCGTATCTTGAAATGGCCACACCACATGTTTTCAGAGAGCCCTGTATTTCACCTGAAGTTATTTGTGGGTTTTTCTTTATATCCCGAACAATTTTCCTGGCAGTTGTGGCTGAAATGTTAGTTGATCTACCTGACTGTGGTTTGGTTTCAACAGAACCCCTCATTTTCCACTTCTTGATTAGTTTGAACACTGCTGATTGGTATTCTCAATTCCTTGGATATCTTTTTTTATATCTCTTTCCTGTTTAATACAGTTTAACTACCTTTTCCCGCAGATCCTTTTGACAATTCTCTATTCAATGTTTTTTATTGAGGTTTTTATAAGAACAACAAAAAAGAACGTTAAAGTGCAAAAAAACGAAACATGCCATACAATAACACACATTATTAAACAATGAATGATGGCGTATGATTAACAGAATGCCAGATATGATTGAAACTTAAGCGCAGGATATAGGGGAATCGTCTCTCCCCCAAAACCCCCCCCCCCCTTGCCCCATCTGGGATCAAACTGTGCCAATCGGGTGGAAGGAGACCCCCCCCCCCCCATCTGTATCTCTTATTCTCGCAATAGATCAGTGCATAAGCTTAACTTGCGTCCACCTGACGTTTGAGGCTCGCATAAGGTTTAATTAGGTAATTGCAGTAAAATTACTGAACAGAAGTGACTCCTTGTGTGGCCATAAAGTCTGCTGAATGCCGTACAGGCGCATTTAGCGGTACAGCGGTTCCTTTCAGCTAGATCTAGACATGCTCCCAAGGTCATCAAACATGTTCCCCCCTAATATCTGTCGTAAGTATTAGTATTGAATGCTGGCGAAATAACATCTGCATCATCAGCCTGGAGGGGGCTGAGGGCAAAAACCCCAGTGTTGCGAAACTCCGGTTTTCCCTGCCCAGTTGTCCACCTATTTTAAGGTGGAGAGAGCCCACTGTGAGCGCGGAGTGGCTAAGCGGAGGATTATGGACAGGGAAACTCCGTTTTTTTTTTTTTTACTTCCCACCAGAAGGCGTATTGGTTAGTCCCTACCTCCGCAGGGGTGAAGATTTCCTAACCAGCGGCAGTGTTTGCTAAAACCATCCGATGCTTACTAGCCCCCCCCCCCCCACGTTTACTTACCTGAGCCCTCGAAAGTCCTGCGTCGAACGGCTCTGTCTTCTCGGCTCCTCATTGGATAGATTGATAGCAGCGCAGCCGTTGGCTTGCACTGCAGTAAATCAAATCCAATGACCCGGGGGCTTGGCCAAGTCCGCCATTCGTGTCTATGGACACAAATGCTGGACTCATGAGCGCACCCGCAAGTTTTACCCCCCCCCATGGGAAAGTGCTTCCTAGGGGGGTTAGCTGATGCAGGGAGGAGCTGAGACAGTCGCCGAGGGACCCCAGAAGACGAGGATCAGGGCCACTCTGTGCAAAGCGAGCTGCACAGTGGAGGTAAGTATTACATGTTGTTTGTTTGTTTTTTTAAATCAAACCTTTAGTACCCATTTAAGTCTGTAAATGCCCCAGAAGTGGATGGATTCGCAACAGTTAGATCTACTTGCTCCTAGACTGACTTCCTTACTTTAACAGTTTTTTGGTTTGGGAGTCTTGCCTGATTCCATGTCGGTGCTAGTGCCCAAGCTGGGTAAGAACCCTGAAGAATGCTCCTCATACTGTCCAATATCTCTTAACATTGATGCCAAGATCTTGGCAAATCATCTTTCTAAGGTTCTTGCGGACATTATTAATGTGGATCAAACTGGGTTAATGCCTGGGAAGGACACTGACATTAACCTCTGGCGTCTTTCTGAATCTTTCAATTTCTCACGAGAACAGCGGACGCAGAGTCATTGCCTCTCTCAACACCAAAAAGGCATTTGACTCGGTAGAGTGGGGTTTCTTTTGGGAACTGATGAGCAGATTCGTGTTTGTACCCAGGTTCCTTCAGTGGTTATGTATGCTGTATAGTGCCCCCAGGGCCAGGATCAATACGAATGACAGATTATCTGAGCCCTTCTTGTTGCAGCATGGCACCCGTCAGGGCTGTCCTCTGTCCCCATCTCTCTTTACCCTAGCTTAGGAGCCATTGACAATTGTCATTTGAGATTCTAGGTTGGTCAAGGGGCTGAGGGTGGGGTACTAGAAAAAATGTTTACGCTGATTATGCTCTCCGGACCAGAACTTGTTTAATGAATTTGGTCACTATTCAGGGAACTGCATTAACTGGGAGAAGTCCAATTTAGGTATTTGGGCATCCATGTTTGGAGGGACCTGGCGAGTTTCTCTGAACTTGGTGTAATCCCACTGTTGTCCCAATTTCGTGAGAGGTGTGGCTCGTGGACCTCTGTCATTAAATCCTATGGGACGTATCAACAGTCTGAAAAAAAATTCTTCCCAAATGTTGTTGTTTTTCCATACCTGCCCAGCGTGAATACCCAGTACCTTCTTTAAGGATGTAGATTGGTGTATGGCAACTCTTATTTGGGGGGGGGGGGGGGCGTGCCCTCCCCTCCCCAGACTAGCAAGGTCGACCTTCATTCTCCCGGTGTCGTTGATTGACGCTACCAGATCTCCGTGTTTATTTTTGGGCGGCTGTCTTGGTCACTGTTCGCTGGTGGTATGCGCTTTCCCGGGCTAATGCAGCGTTGTGCCTTGAGGTATGTTGGGTTCTCTCCAGGAGTTGGAAATGTATTTACCGCCATGGTCATCAACCCTGTCCTCGGGGAACACTAACAGGCCAGGTTTGCAAGATAACTGAAATACATCACAGGTGATATCATTTGCTGCTCAGTGATAGCAGTATTCTAGTCTGCATCTCCCCAAGGTAATATGTGCCTTTCTATGGAACCCATTGAGGAACTGCTAGCTCAGGATTCATTGGCTGAATCCTTGTCTGCTCTTTACTTCTGCTTATCGTTGACTCTCCTTAGATGGAGTGTGTTTGGGATCAGTGGAGGGCTGACTTACCTGACCTTGACGGAGAGGATTGGGAGGCATGTCTCGGACAGTTCTAAATTATGAATATCTTTTCGGGATAAATTGATCCAAACTAAACTCATGAATGTTCGTCTCCAGCTGTCCCTTCTGACTACGCCTGAATTTATTCTCCTAGGTATCTAAGATGACGACCAAAGGCCTGATGTACTTATGTATCTCTTACTTGTTATATTATGCAATCATCAAGTGGAATATTAACCCCCCCCCCCTGTAGCTTCCTGGAAAACGTTTTGATGCAGCTCTTCCTATCTATAAATTGACATGTATTAAAAGGAATTGCCCTAAGACATTTGATAGGGTGTGGCAACCATGGACCCCCGCACAGGGAGTTTGTCCCTCCCCCATATACTCTTTCTATCTGTTGGAGTGGCTGCTATACTCTCTCACAGTAATTCTTTGTTTTTAGTGAACGGGCAAATCTGCTGTAGGATTTTTATACCAGATGTCTTTGTATATGCCCTGTTTTGATGACTATGCTCCGCACTTATTGTCAATCTATGTCGTATTACTTTATTTCCATCTTTGCGATTTTGTAATCATGCCTGTGTTTCAATAAAGGAACATTCTTTTTGTAAAAAAAACCTTCTGCCAGGGGAAAAAAAATTCAGGATTGCGGAGAAAACACTGTGTGCAAACGTTGATAAAAAGTAATGACTTTGATATATAATGCCATTGTACCATATGTGTTTTTTTATTTTTTTTTGCAGGAACGCTCCAATGTTGCAAATTTTCCTGGCCATTCTGGTCCTATATCATGTGTGGCTTTTTCTGAAAATGGGTATTATTTGGCAACTGCTGCTGATGATTCCAGTGTCAAACTGTGGGACTTGCGAAAACTAAAGAACTTCAAGACTCTTCAACTGGAAGAAGGTTACCAGGTATGTCTAATATTGTGAAACATAATATTTTTTTTTTGTGTAAAATTATATATATATATATCTCCATGTATGTCATGCTCACAAGTTTACACACCCTTATAGAAATTGTGACATTTTGACATAAATATTGAAAATATGCCAACAATAAACAATTTAAAGGATCACTTAAAGAAAATATTTTTTTAGCTAAATAGCTTCCTTTACCTTACTGCAGTCCTGGTTTCACGTCCTCATTGTTCGTTTTTGCTTTGAAGTAGCTGTAATCCTTCTCTGATCTCCACACTTCCTGCTTGTCTGGCTCCTTATGAAAAAGCTCATGGCAGCTTCTCACTGTGGTCCAAGCTGTGTCTAAAACTCAGAACCAATCAGATTCATTTTAAAAACAAAACACTGCCCTGGATTTGTTTGTTTTGGTGTCTCTCTCTACTTCACAGTAACATGAAACCAGTTTAAAAGTGAAAGTGAAACTAGAGGCACATTATATGATTGATTTGTATCTATTTTTAATCATTTTTAAAAGGAATCGGTTAACTTTTATGTCTCTATACCCTGTAAACAGTTTTCAGCAAAAAAATTTTTTTCCTTTAGTGACCCTTTAAGGATAGTAATCACATGAAGCCATTTATTATCACATATAGTTTTTTTGGACCCTTTTTAAATCATAACCGAAATCACCCAAATGTCCCTGAAAAAAGAGTTGCATACCCTGGAATGTTTGGCCTTGGTACAGACACAGAAGGTGGAACACAGGCTAAAATGGCAATTAAAGGTTACATTTTTCACATGTGTGGCTTTTTAAATCACAATTAGTGTCCGTGTATAAATAGTCAATGAGTTTGTTAGCGCTCACATAAATCGGTGCGAGCCGCGCACACGGCATTACAGCGGGAGGAAGCGACGTGTCAACATCAAAGAAGGCAGCAGGCGACAGAAGCCCGGGCACCCCCCCTTGTAAAAGAGCTAAAGAGAGGGGGGGCCCCCGGAGCTGACTAAATTACTTTAAAAACCTAGGGTGGGGGCCCCCTTAATAAAGGAGGCCCCCGGATTCCGATAAGCTCCCCTCCCGCAGACCCCGCCAACCAACGGCCAGTGTTGTCGGGAAGAGGCCCTGTCCTCAACATGGGGACAGGTGCTTTGGGGTGGGGGGGCCACGGGGCGCCCCCCTGCCCCAAAGCACCTACCCCCCCCCCCCATGTTGAGGGCAATGCGGCCTGGCACGGTTAGGGGGGGACGACGCTTGCTCGTCCCCACCCCCTTTCCTGACCGGCCAGGCTGCTGCTCGGATATGGGTCTGGTATGGATTTTGGGGGACCCCCACGTCGTTTTTTTTTTGGCGTACGGGTATTCAAGGGCCTGGTATGCTCCTGTAGGGGGAACCCATACCGTTTTTTTATTTGAAATTTGGCGTGGAATTCCCCCTCAAGATTCATACCAAACGCAGCTGACACAGTGCACTGCGATTACCTGCGGTTATGTGCCGATAGCTGCGGGATTTCGCAGCTGGACGCTTCCAGTTCTATTTTCTTTCTATCTGCACAAAATCGCGGTTAACAAAACTGCAGGTAACTAGTGTGTGAATGTCATATGAAAGCATTGTGTGCTTCTAGCTGTGGTAAAATCCTCAGCTAAAAGCACCATTCTATCCGTCCGTGTGAAAGGGGCCTTAAGGTTAAAAAAAAAAGGGGGGGTGCACTGGACTGCATCAAAATCGCACCAAAAACACACTGTAATGCACATGCAGAAAAGCATCTGGACTGCGTTTTCTATGGTGTGAACTGGCCCTTGAGATACTTTCTGTACTGTTTTCCCATGTAGCATTTAGATCATGACATTTTTCTTTTGTATATATGTTCCTCATGCTTTCATTTTTCTCTATACAGGTTCGATCTCTTGTGTTTGATCAGAGTGGTACTTATCTTGCTGTTGGAGGCACTGATATACAGGTTTATATCTGCAAGCAGTGGGCGGAAGTTTTGCATTTCACAGGTCAGTTTTATTTGCAAATCAGGTTTGCTTTTAAAGAGAATTGTAGTAAATCATGCCATTTTGTTAGTCAGAAATGCCATTCAAACTCTTATTTGGGTTTTCATAAATGTTATGCCTCCTTTTTCTATTCATTATGTAGTACAGCCTCTCTGTTTGCAGCAGACTGCAAGTGGGGGCACAATCGGGGTGAGAATTCCTTTTTTTTTTTTTTTGGACGGTGACATACATAATTAACCTAAAGTATAAAAACAGGGTGTACCAATATCTGCGCTAACTCAAAAGAAAAAAAGCGGCCAGCACAGTTTGTTGATTTAGAAAACACAAATAATATAGTCCAAAATGCAGCGCTTCAGTGAAAAAAATGCATATGTGATAGTCCATGTGAAAGAACATGAGATGAAAGCTGATATAACACCTTCACCAAGCTTCAATGTGCAGAGGAAAAAAAGCACACCACACCAATGTGCGCTCAATCTGCTTACCAGAGAGCTGTGACAACAGGCATGTAATCATATGATGCAGAGGGCCGGTGGTATTTGCAACACTTCAAACTTTATGGATCAAGGGCATATCCAGAGTCGTCAACATCAGAAGAGCCTCCAGGACTCGCACAAGCAGATAGATGTATTGTGCGATCAACGGGAGGTTTAACAGACAAATGTCCACCCAGAACATAATGTAGACAAGCAGTTCCCTTAGTGTGGTTTTCACGAACGGCTCCCGGTTTTCTGCAGTATCTTCGGTCAAAGTTGTTTCCCAAAGTCCTCCAGGGGATTTTGTTGCTACAGTGGATACCCCTTAAGCACTTAAGCCCCGGACCCTTTTGCTGGTCAAAGACCGGGCTACTTTTTGTGATTCGGCACTGCGTCGCTTTAACTGACAATTGCGCTGTCCCAAACAAAATTGACGTCCCTTTTTTATTTTTTTTCACAAATCGCTTTCTTTTGGTGGTATTTGATCACCTCTGCAGTTTTTTTTTTGCGCGTGGATCTCCCCTGTAAAGCCTGTAAGTGTTTCCCCTCCCAAGCCAAGTGTTGGGAGGGGAAACACGTGCTTTACGAGGGAGATCCAAGCGCAAAAAAAAACGCAATGGTGATCAAATACCACCAAAAGAAAGCACCCACGTATTAGTTTAAGGGTGTGACGGACCATCCCACACTTCGCTTGAGTGCTTTGGTCAGTATATCGCTTCCTAAAGTCCTGGAACACGAGACCAATGGATCTGGTTATAGCAACCCCCCAAGAACCAACCAACACCAGTCTTGGAGTACGGAAATGGCCTCCTTTATTTGAGATCTCTCACAAATATATGCACCAGGATGAAAATACAAACTGTAACCAGAAACCTAATTAACATGAGCTAATTAACTAATCCTTTAACCAGACAGGTAGGTGACTCAGAGATATGACCTTTCAGGGCAGCCTTGACGTCTCCTAGGTCACAGACTATACAATACACATTATCATAAATATCAACACCGAATTCCTTCATACAATAGCAGAGTTAATTGGCACAAACAACAATGGGTAAAAGACTCTTAGAAGCCATACTAGACTTGTGTACATTATAGCAGACAACACACAGGTGGCTGTAGTTGATGACAGCATCTTTTAACAGTATGTGTCCCAACAGTATGAATTGATCACTATTTCTAATATGGCATATACAGGGTTCCCAGAGTCTGTGTGTTTTGGGGGGACATGGACCTGAATCCAAAGTAACACCACCTCAAGGGTCCCCGTGCATACACCTCACAAAAAACAATATTCCCCCAAAATCCAGGGCCCATAATCGGTAGACAAGAGGCCAGCATTCAGTCCCCTCCAAAAGCCTCTGTCCCGAGTTAGTCCATCACAAAGGGTTCACACCTTCTGGTGAGTTTGTTTATGAGTAGGTGTTTCTTGGCATGATCACAAGGACCAGAGCACTGTGCTTGCACATTGTGGATTGAAACAGGTGGTTTTCATGGACACTAAAATGTGCATTGGCTACTTTGGCTGTTAAAGCCTTATTCAAGCCTGGGTAGAATCGGCACAGTTCTGCCTGCGATTCCAAATTGCGGCAAAACATGCAGTGTGCGCTTGGATGCCATTCATTCCAAACGTGGTGCAATTTTGCTGTGATTGTTGCGCATCTAAAGCGTAACAAAATTGCTTGAAGCTTGTTACCCAAAAATGTCGTTTTTTTTTTTTTTTTTTTGCACCGTAAGCATAAATGCGCATAGGGCAGCTCATTCAATTGAATCCAGTTGCCCTACTTGTGACATGCGGAAACGCATGTTCTACTACAAGAGATGTGAACAGGGCGTTAAAGTGGTTAAGCCACTCTAACCTGTATACACCATCAGCATTGCCTCCCTATTGTAGTATCCCCCTCTGTGTGTGTGTGTGTGTGTGTGTGTGTGTGTGTGTGTGTGTGATTTATAACAATAAATGCTTCAAATGCCTAATTTCAATGTCGAGATTGCGATCACATGAATATTTTTTTCCTCTGTTAGTCTGGAGGGGAGGAGAGAGCTGGCTGGTCATGTGATCGAAATCTAGGCTCTTAAATTAGGTATTTACAGCATTTATATTTATAAGTCATACACAGTGGGGGACACTGCAATAGGAGGCAGTGCTGATGGTGTATACAGGTTAGTGTTATGAGAGCAGCAGAAGGGGGAGGGGCGGCTCGCACACAGAGGGGAGGGAGGAGGAGAGCAGATAGGAGGCACGTATACTGACCATGGTGCCGGGTCAGCAGCCATGATACACCGTGCTCAGCTTACAGAGGGAAGGGGAGAAACTGGCAGTATAAGCCAGGTTTTTTTTTTTAGGTGTTACAGGGGGCCAAATGAAACCGCACAAGAACTGTCATATAACGTGCTTTAACCACTTAAGACCCGGACCTAAATGCAGGTAAAGGACCCAGCCAGTTTTTGCGATTCGGCACGGCGTCGCTTTAACTGACAATTGCGCAGTCGTGCGACGTGGCTCCCAAACAAAATTGGCGTCCTTTTTTTTTTCCCCCACAAATAGAGCTTTCTTTTTGTGGTATTTGATCACCTCTGCGGTTTTTATTTTTTACGCTATAAACAAAAACAGAGCGACAATTTAGAAAAAAATGCAATATTTTTTCCTTTTTGCTATAACAAATATCCCCCCCCAAAAAAAAAAAAAATATATATATATATATATATATATATATATATATATATATATATATATATATATATATATATATATATATATATATATATATATATATATATATATATAAAAATAGTTTTCCTCAGTTTAGGATGATACGTATTCTTCTACCTATTTTTTGGTATAAAAAAAAATCGCAATAAGCGTTTATCGATTTGGTTTGCGCAAAATTTATAGTGTTTAGAAAATAGGGGATAGTTTTATTGCATTTTTATTTATTTTTTTTACCACTAATGGCGGCGATCAGTGGGTTTTTTTTTTTCGTGACCGACATTATGGCGGACACATCGGACAATTTTGACAAATTTTTGGGACAATTGTCATTTTCACAGCAAAAAAATGCTATAAAAATGCATTGTTTACTGTGAAAATGACAATTGCAGTTTGGGAGTTAACCACTAGGGGGCGCTGAATGGGGTTAAGTGTGACCTCATATGTGTTTCTAACTGTAGGGGGCGGGGCTGGACGTGTGACGTCATTGATCGTGCTTCCCTAGATCAGGGAACACACGATCAATGACAGCGCCACAGTGAACAACGGGGAAGCTGTGTTTACACACAGCTCTCCTCGTTCTTCAGCTCCGGGACCGATCGCTGGACGCGGGTCACAGAGCTTCGGACCAGGGTGCGCGGCCGCGACCCACGGCTGGCTACTTAGAGGACATACAGGTACGTGCTTGTGCCCAGCTGTGCCATTCTGCTGACGTATATGTGCAAGAGGCGGTCCTTAAGTGGTTAAAGGAGCAGGATCCATTTTGGGGGGGGGGGGGTTGTTAACAAATGCGTTGATGATCCCCTTGGTGAATATATCGCCTGAGGATTTAATTGTTTCACAAGATTGCTACATTTATGGATGATGCTTATAGTTGCACAATTATTATTTGCAGACTATATATGTAGATATCACAATTATTATTTTGTTGTTTGAACATGGCTTTTCATGTTTAGCGCTGTGTAGATTTTTTATTAATTTTTTTTTTGTACACAAATCCCCAAAAAGTCCTGCCGTGTTCAAAAACATTACATCTCAAGTGTTTATCTTGTGCACATCAGCCACCACTTGTACTGAATAGTGAACGATCGTATATATGAACAAATTATACAGTGCTGTATAGCACTGCAATTTGAGTGTTATTAAATTGGTATGAAAGACCCAAGTGTTTGCTTGAGTTTGGCTTTAATTTAAAGCGGTGGTTCCCCCTAAAACAAATTTCTAACAATACATTCGTAAGACTGCTTACACTGCGGGTAAGCTGGCTTTTTTTTTTTTTTTTTTTTTTTAGTACATACCTCGATATCGCCGTTTCGTCCCTTGGCGGTGGGCGTTCCTAGTTGATTGACGTTCCTCCGGGCGCATACTGCGCGTCACGACTTTCCGACAGAAGCCGAACGTCATTGCGCAGGCGCCGTATAGAGTCTGCTCTATACGGCGCCTGCGCAGCGACGTTCGGCTTCTTTCGGAAAGTCGTGACGTCACGTATGTGCCCGTCGGAGGAACGTCAATCAACTAGGAACGCCCACCGCCAAGGGACGAAATGGCGATATCGAGGTATGTACTAAAAAAACAAAACAAAAGCCAGCCTACCCGCAGTGTAAGCAGTCTTACGAATGTATTGTTAGAAATTTGTTTTAGGGGGAACCACCCCTTTAAGTAATGCAGCCACCACATCTGATTGATAAGCTGCCAGTATATTACATTTTTGGTTTTGGGGTTACTACCACTTTAAAGTGCGTTATTTTTTTAATGAATTGCTTTGATTTGTTTGTTTTTTATATTATAGAAGCCTATTTTTTTTTTTTCCTAACCCCCTCTGAGACTGTCTATGTGGAAAGCTCACCCGGTGGGTTAGTGAGCCTTATAAAAGGAGCAGTGTGGATTGTTCAAAACACTATATAGTTATATATAATTCACTAGTATATATGGAAAATGTTTTTAGATGGGGATATAGAATGCATTATCTACTAATGATATTGTTCAGTATTTATTCTCACGCAGTATATTGCGTGTATTTTATTTTGTCTTCCAAAAGATAATACACTGCGGCTTGGCATAGGGTTAAGTTGGAGCACCGAATTATTTTGATTTTATTTATATATTAAATGACTAAGCATGTAAATTTCTTCTTCCACAGATCACAGCGCACTTACCACAGGCTTGGCATTTGGTCAGAATGCCAAGTTCCTAGCTTCAGCAGGAATGGATCGTAGTCTGCGATTTTACAGCCTTTGATCTGGCAAACCATGAATATGCTGCATGAGGGCCCCTCTTGTGACAAAGTTCATTTTACATGCTTATAACGTTTAACACTTTTGTGCATGTGTACAAAACCTATTTGTAATTACTGTGAAGTATTGGGGAAAATGGCAGCAATGCAATTCGTACTTTTTTTATTTTTTTCTGTAAATTTGTAGAATTTTAGTTGGTCATTGGGCTTACAGCTTTTCTTTATTCTCTTACAAGTAATTCCACCGAAGATTTCTGCAGATTTCTTTGGAACATTTACCATTTTACTGTTGACCTTTAACACCATATGTAGTTTCCACTTCTTTCTTTTTTTCTTTTTTTTTTTTTTTTAACTCTTTATGTTGCTTTCTGTCTAGTTTGTAATGTTTTCTTAAATCCTTAAAAAAATAATAAAATATGCATTAATGCTTACATTTCTCTAAATGAAGTTGGTGTTATTGCCTGTAGATGTTTCTGAGAGACGAATGTGATGGTATGCTTAAAGTAGTGCGTGTTTAACTCAAGCAATACAAGTGTGCACATGCATCCTAAAATCTTTTTAAAAAGCTGATTTGTTTATCATATAGTACAGGACACCTGCTCTATTAATCGTTGACCGTGGGTATGCAGAGAGCTTCAGGTGATTGGACACTGGCAAAAAGCACGTTGGGTAGCCCTTATATTTTACTTGAGCTCTATCCCAACCTAGTTGTGCCTAAACCACTGAGGTTTCACCCTGCATCTTCCAGGTTGGTGCCTCTCAACAGTGGCTTCAGGGAGTGCACCCAAACCCCACTTCATGGAAGATGCAGAGCCAGGCTGTAATGTTGCAGTGGGCACTTGATTCTGATTTGAGAGTTCTCCCTTGGTACAGCAGTGCAGTAAGGTGCAATTAGCAACAGGGTGCTGTACAGGGATGTGAGCTACGCATCTGGTGGAGCCTTATCCCCGAAGGCCTTCTCAGTGGCGCAGGGGGAAGGCCCTTTCAAAGTGGGTGAAGCAGGAGTTAATATATCTCCCCTTGGGAAGGAGTGTCCAGAGCTATAATGTGTTGAGTCTAGGGCTGTGCCTTCTGTGTGTAAGATTTTAGAAACAATTGATGGCGTTGGTGTACCACTAGTGCAATAAAGAAGCCATGTGTTATATGAATATATCCAAGGAGCATATATCCAGAAGCTCAAAGACCATAAAGAAAAATCTATTAAAGCACAATTTTCCATAGTCTGAAATGTAATGCTTCTAAGGTATACATGAAGGTAGCCTCAAGGAATTCAAGTCAGCAGGCACAAGCTACACAATCTGCAATGGTGAAATTTTCATAACTGCCAGTGGCCAAGTCAGCCATAGGGTTCCAGGGAAATAATATGATGATGTTATAATCCGACTGTTGCTGTGCAGGAAGCAACTGGTGCAAGTCAGGCACAACAATAGTGATGTCAATGAAACCCTGAGACCACTGGGAGAACACCGCTGTCCATTCGAATTGTGAGGCTTGAACCGCAAGCATCTTGATTACCATGACAATGTGTGAGTGAGTGAATAACTTGTATAGCGCTGCAAATGCGAATTAAATCGCCTCAAGGCGCTTATTTCCATCCAGTGTCGTCCTAATCCTTCAGAAGAGATGAGTCTTAAGTTTTTTCTTGAAGGCCCGATGGTTTTCTTTCATGCGAATGTTTGTGGGTAGAGCGTTCCATAGCCGTGGTCCTTGGACTGCAAATCTTCATTCTCCCTTTGATTTGTAGCGGGACTTGGGGATGTGGGGGTGTGTTGCGCTCCAGGGTCCTTTTTTAAGCCTTTTTTTTTTTTTCAGCTGCAGTAGCATTAATTTGAATTAAAAATTTGTGTATTTAAAGGTTCTTGGCCACTTGCCGACCAGGCTTTTTCTGGCACTTTTTGTTTACAAGTTAAAATTAGGTCACACGGTATTTGCACAGCAGTTTTACAAACGCAATAAATAACGTGTACTCTGACTGGTCTGAAGTGGTAAGAGGGGTACCCCAAGGCTGTGTCTTAGGACCAATTCTGTTTAATTTTTTCTTCAATGATATATCGGTCGGTATAAATGGCTCAATCTCAGTTTTTGCAGACACACAAAAAAGCAGGGCAATAACGTCACATCGGGATATAAAAATTTTACAGGAAGACCTGAATAAAATAGGGTGGGCAACTACATGGCAAATGAGGTTTCATGTTGAGAAATGTAAAGTGATACATTTGGGGGCTAAAAAAATAAATGCAAACTACTCACTAGGGGGAGAACCTCTGGGGAAATCGAGGATGGAGAAAGGGATGGGGGTCCTAGTAGATGACAGAGCAGTATAGGGCTGCAACTAACGATTATTTGAGCTATAAATAAGCACTGTATGAGAGTGTGAAACGCGTTAGCCCTTTTTCCTGATTTTTTTGCTATGACATCCATGTTGTGACCAGTTTTTATTAAAAGGAACAAATTTTTATTTTTGGAGTGCGGCCGTCCCAGTTCTTTCTTATACATTTTTGCTAACGATTATTTTCATAATCGATTAGTTGGCCGATTTATTGTTTCGATTAATCGAATAATGACCTTAAAAAATAAAGAAATTGTCATTTTTTAAAAAATTTGGGCCAATTTGTTGTTGGGCAGATTACAAAACACAAATTGCCGCAAAAACACATTACATGCTTTTCTGCAGCTTCTCCATTGAAAAAATAAAGAAAATAGCACCGTTTTGCATTAAAAAGTCCTTGTCCTTTCCAAATACGCAGCAGCTGAAAAAAAATCATGGATGTGAACGTGTCCCATGAGGAAACATGTAAATGAACTGTAGTGTGTTTCTGCAAAAAGCACCAAAAAACAGAGGTGTGAACCCAGGCCTGAGATGTTTAGTTACATAATGGGGTTAAAAAAACAAAAATAAGTACAAAAGCGCAAATAATCGCTACTGTAAGGGGTTCATTTTTTTACTGTGGGACAGTGAAAGTAATATTTACAGTAGCGATTTGCTTTTTTGTACTATAAAGGGCTAATTTTAGTTTTTTTAACCCCATTATGTTACTGGCCGATTAATCGATTATGAAAATTGTAATAGATTAATTTCATAATCGATTAGTTGTCGATTAATCGATTAGTAGTTTCGGCCCTAGAGCATTAGCATGCAATGTTGAGCTGCAGCAAGCAAAGCCAGCAGACTATTAAAATGCATAAAAAAAGGGCATTTGCTCCAGAGATAAAATTATAATCCTGGCACTTGAGAAAAACCTGGTTCGGCCACAGTTTTGGTCATCAGTCATCAGAAAGAATGTGCTAAAGAGACCAGAGAAGGGCAACAAGAGGTGTGTGGAGTGAGGCAGGCATGTGAGATGTGGTGGTGAGGTGCGAGCTGCTTCCCCCATGGCTCTACTACCCCTAGTATGCCGCTCAAATTCTCCGCAAACCCCCTGCGTTAACCGCATATTAGTTTTGTGTGAACTCACTGAATCCCCTGCTGAACCCTCCGCTAACGCTGATGCCGATAGGGGAAAGCCGAGCGGACATACCTGCCTGCCTGTGGAGCCGCGGTGAGCGGGAGTGTCCCCGGAGTTGCGAGCCAGTTGTCTGGGGGGGTCTCCCAGGAGGTCCATCGGAGGTCTGGCAGTGGATTTGTCCGTAGTCCCGAGCGCCGAGATCTGAGTCCGTGATTGGATGGCGGTGGTCAGCGTGAACGGCCCAGCGAATCCTGGCGTTTCCCCGCCGGAGAAGGCGGTGGGGCATCCCGGAGGGTCCCCCCTTGTTCCCCCATAGTATTCTGCACAGTACTCGGTACCTCTCGGTGGGCCCAAGATTCTGCTGCATTGGGAGCATTGTCGGCGGAGGAGTGCAGTCCTAAAGCAAAGTAAAGTAAGGAGGAAGGATTCCATAAGCAGTCTGCAGCTTGATTGGTGCTACGGGGAGAATCCATGGAAAACAGCCTGGAAAGGACAGAGTGAGTAACCCAGAATAGCATTGACGCTTTATGCTTGGAACTGTGTATTATTCCGGCACTAAGCACTTTGTTTTCTATTACTCCTCTATACAAGGAGGTGAGAGGGAAGGAACTGCTTTTTTTTTTTCTCTCAGACTGTCTAGAAATAAAGAGCTGGCTGGTCAAAGCCAAAGGGTTCTTTTTTTGCTACCTCAGGTACACTTGTTGCCGTTTTGTCCATGCCCCCCCCCTTTTTTTTTTCTCCCTGGGACAGTCGAATACAACGCTAATATATAGTTAATATACGGTTATCGTATACCTGCAAGTCCCTTTTTAAGGATTATTCAAGGACTGTTCTCCATCCGTAACCCATTCTCAAGAAATAAAAGCCTGTTTTTTTCCTTTTCCAACAATAATGTCGGGGCCGCAATCGTTAAGGTCGGCAAAGGAAAAGGGGGGTGTAGCAGCGGCCAAACTAGAAAAATATATCCACTCAACAGAGCAAACCCCAAGTAAAAGTTTATCATCCCAGGCCACCGCAAAAACAAATACAGATAGAAGAAGCCAAGGTCAAGCAGTTGCCGTAATTAAAACAACTGTTAATAAAAACACAGCTGTAGTAGATACAGATCCAATAGTAATTCCCCCGACAGAAGATATTCCCACAATAAAAGATGTATTTTTGGTGGTAAATGAATGTAAAAAGACACTAGAGGAATTGTGTGACCAAATGAAAGGCATTAAGGAGGAGCTGGTCTCGGTGGAATTCGATAAAATATGGAAACCGTGGCTGCTTAGAATAGGATACCCCCTGTGAAATGATGCTTATCAAACTGGAGAACAAGGGTGAGTGGAGGGAGGGGACAAACAAATCAATGAGGGAAACCCATAAGGTTATGACATGCGGGGAATGAGAAATGTTTTTTAAAAGGAATACTATGAATGTAACCTGTTTTTTATATGTGACAAAAAAAAATCCATTAAAGAGAATTAAATTAAAAAAAAAAGAGAAGGGCAACAAAATTAATCAGCGGACTGGAGGACTTAAATTACGAGGAACAACTACAAGAACTAAATG
The DNA here is from genome assembly GCF_905171775.1 of Rana temporaria. NCBI lineage: Eukaryota > Metazoa > Chordata > Amphibia > Anura > Ranidae > Rana > Rana temporaria. Next base: position 141,831,297 of record NC_053496.1, on the reverse strand, counting down.
TATTCTCCCTGGAGAATGAAGAAATGCTTGAGAGGAGATATAATGGCAATATACAAATACCTCAATGGTGATCCTAGCGTAGGAAGGAAACGTTTCAGGTAGTGTAAGAGGACATGGGGGCCACACAATGAGATTGGAGAAGCGGTTTAACCTTAACTACTTCCCGCCCAATGCCGTCGTAGGACGTCCCGGACTTTGAGTAGAGAAACCGTATCTGATGCCTACAGCTACAGGCATCATTCAGATATCTTCTTTTTCAGCCAGCGATTCCCTGCACCGTAAGACCAGTCACAGTGGCTGTTTAGCCGCTTGTTTTTACAGGTGGTGGGAGGGGACGTTCCTCTTATAGACCCCACATCTTTCCAAAAAGAGGACTTGTCATACCCTATTTCTATTACAAGTGATGTTTATGTTCCTTGTAAAAGTGATCAAAATATTTTTTTTAAGGGAAAGTGTCAAAGTAAATTTTTTTACCATAATAAAGTTTTTAAAGCGACCCTGTCCCTGCATGCTTGCACGCAGAAGCAAACACATTCCTACGTCACGCCCACATTTGTAAACGGTGTTCAAACCACACGTGTGGTATTGCCACGAATGTTGGAGCAAGAGTAACAATTCTTGCCCAAGACCACCTCTGTAACCCTAAACTGATAACCTGTAAACCTTTTTAAAGTGTCGCCTATGAAGATTTTTAAGTAGCAAAGTTTGCCGCCATTCCACAAATCACATACCGCACTACAATCCTGTGCTCATGGGGAAAAGAAACACACGTCTGTGAACTGTCTCATAATGATATGATAAAATAAATCAATGATGTGATGAAAAAAATCAATAGTTTATTCAGCCATAATGTAAGTAAAACGTCCAATCCTGAGTGGACTCCAACAAGATTAGTATTGGTGACAATTAAAACACTTGAAATCTCCCTTGTGGTCCCTAGAGCAAGGAGGAGCGAACGGTTCCCAAAGTGAATGGGTGCTGATGTGATGACCTGGATCGTGTAGCGAATTACTGCTAGTACCTCAATACTGGATGTTGCATGCAGTCCGGTATGCGGGGGCCCTCCAACACACTGGGTGCAGGATCCAGAGCGATGTTAATGAGAGGGGGGATCCAGGAAGCTCCGTTCGAGCAGGGAGATGTCAAAGCCGACGGGACATCAGCCCAAAGGCTGGACGAGCAGCCGCACGATGGAAAGGTGTGCAGTGGAGAGCTCCTTTTCTCCAATGTGAATAACGGCTGTGCTCTGCTGCTCTCTAGTGGGGATAGCTGGAAAAGGCACCCACTATAGTAACTCCCAGTTGCACGTCGCAAGGAAAACCCTGCTAAGGGTCCTTTCACACGAGCGGACCGTTCGTCCATTCATTACAAGTCCGTTAACGGACTTGTAATGAATCCCTATGGGAACGCGTCCGTTAGCGGATGGAGCATCCGCTAGCGTCAGTCGGGATCCGCTTTTCCGAACGGAAGAAACCCTATTTTTCTTCCGTTCGTCGGAACGGACCGGATGCGGACGGACAGACGGTCCGTCTGCATCCGGTCCCCCATAGGGGAGAGCAGAGACAGGGCGGTCCCTGCACTGTGTGCGGGGACCGCCCTATCCGCCGACAGCTCAGCGGGGATCCCCGCTGAGCTTTGGCGGACACACGGAGCGGACCCAGAAACGGTCCGCGCCGTGTGAAAGAGCCCTTAGGGAGCTGTATTAAAGCCAATTGACTGCTGTTAAGTTCCCATGCGAAGGGGGGGCACAGCGGGGGATCAAATGTGTGTAGAAAGGGTACCCTGACGACGCATTTTGCGCACCATGCGCTTTTTCAAAGTCAAAGAATGGGGCACCCTCAGAGTTTAATAAAAGGCAGGATTTTTTAGGGTGGACCGCCTTTTGTTATTTAAACTCTGAGGGTGCCCCATTCTTTGACTTTGAAAAAGCCAACGAATGTCAGGGTACCCTTTCTACTCGCATTTGATCCCCTGCTGTGTCCCCCTCTTCGCATGGGAACTTAACAGCAGTCAATTGGCTTCAATACAGCTCCCTTACCATTGTGTGGCTGCTTATCCAGCCTTTGGGCTGACGTCCTGTCGGCTCTGACGTCATCTCCCTGCTCGAACGGAGCTTCCTGGATCCTCCCTCTCGTTGGCATCGCTCTGGATCCTGCACCCCGCGTGTTAGAGGGCCCCCGCATACTGGACTGCATGTGACATCCAGTATTGAGGTACTAACAGTAATTTGCTACACGATCCAGGTCATTCCATCAGCACCAGTTCACTTTGGGAACTGTTAGCTCCTCCCTGCTCTAGGGACCACAGGGGAGATTTCAAGTGTTTTAATTGTCACCAATACTAATCTTATTGGAGTCCACTCAAGATTGGACAGTTTACTTACATTATGGCTTAATAAACTATTATTGATTTTTTTTTTTGCATCATTGATTTATTTTATCATATCATTAAGAGACAGTCCACAGACGTGTGTGTGTGTTTTTCTTTTCCCCCCATGAGCGCAGGATTGTAGTGTGGTGTGGAAACCTCCTTTCTATTTTACTTTTCAATCCCACCTATGAGATTTATGATACCCTCGCACATATCAGCCAATTTTAGCGCTGGTGTTTTCCCTGTTTGTCTTTCAGGACAGCCACCGTAGAGAGACACATGCTCCTCCCCTCTTAGGAAACACCGCCTTCCAATTAAGGATTTAAACCTCATCCTCCCCCCAGCACCTCAGTTTATGGTGTTTCCTTTCGGCAGGGAGACACCGCTGGGGACCAAAGGCCAGACAGCTGGGGAAGCTGAAGCCAGTATTCCTGAGGGGGGCGGTCTCTCCTTTCCTCAGATCTTTTTTTTTACAGCATCCCGGTTAGCTAGTGAGCTACATACCTGGGGCTACTTGCCGTGTTAGCGTTTCTCTGCATTCCTGGGGAGGATTTCAACCGCGGAGGTCCTTTTCCGTGTTCGCACAGGGGTGGCGCTGCAGGCGACGTGTCAGCTCCCTGTGTTGTTCACAGTCGGCCAGGGAAGCTGGGGCCGGACCAGACGACGAGTGACGTCAGTTCCGGGAGGGGCGGGCACTTCCGCCGGATACACTTCTCGTGGTCCCAGACGCTGCAGAGTGAAAAGGACCAAACGCTGGGCTGGTGCAGCCTCTCTTGCAGCCGTAGGGACGGTGTTTTTTTGGCAGTTGCGACCACAATCCTCAGAGGAGATGTCGGAAGTGAAGACTTTGCGCGCACCTCCGGATGACAACAGCACCAGCCACTCTAAGGTAAGGAGAACCCTGGGGTGGTGTTCCCTTACTATGTTAACAGCTTCACTGGTGTTTTTTCTCCTAGTGGTCGGGGAGTTTTGGATGTGTATCTGGGACCCTGGTGGTGGTTGGTCCTGGGGGAGAACTCCTGGTGGCTATCTGTTGCAAGCGCTGGTGGGTTCTCTCTCATGGTACTCTCTGCTCTTGTCTGTGTTTTTTGCAGAAATCCACAGAAAAATCGGCCCACAGTTCCAAGAAGAAGTGTCCCTCTTGTAGAGCTTCCTTGAGTGAAAATTGGAACAAAGCACTCAGCAAGAGATGCATTGAGGGGCTTATTAGAGAGAGAGAAAGGCCGAGCAGGGGTCTGACCTAGCAGCATCTGTGAAAGAGCTTTCTAGCACTTTTCAATCATTCAAGGATCTTTTCGCTAGTTTTCAGTTGCCCCAGAGCAGCCCTTCTCCAGCGCAACAGTTGGTTCCACCTAGTCCAGTGGTACTTCCCTCTGTGAGTAGGGAGAAGCCTGGGGACTCAGACAGGATGCTGAGGAGGAGCCAGACAGTGCCGCTTCTAGCTCCCAGGGGGAGTCAGAGGGTGAAGGGTGAAGGGACGGAGGGGGGAGTCCTCCAGAACCTCTCGCTACAAGCTTTCCCTTGAAGAGGTGGAAGATTTACTGGGGGCTATCCACACTACTTTGGGGATAACTGAAGAGAAGAAGACACTGTCGCTCCATGATCGGATGTACATGGGCCTGGGAGAACAAAAGAAAAAAGTTTTTCCGGTCCATGAAGTCTTGATTAATGCCATCAAAAAGGAATGGCAAGATCCGGAGAGAAAACCTTTCTTTTCAAATGCTTTGAAACAAAGGTTTCCCTTTTCTGAGGAGGAAGCTCTAGTATGGAACAAAACTTCCAAGCTGGATGCTGCCTTCTCCCGGGTGTCCAGACACACGGACCTGGCGTTTGAAGACACAGGGTGCTTTCAGACCCCATGGACAGAAGGATGGATTCGCTTCTGAAAAAATTCTGGGATTCTTCCCAGGGGAACCTAAAGCTGGCTATGGCAGCCACGGTGGTAGCTTGCAATCTGGAGCATTGGCTCACACAGATTAAGGCACACATTGAGGCTGGCACAAGAGACTATATTGTCCTCTTTCCCAACATTACTAAATGGTGTGGAGTATTTAGCGGACGCTTCTGCAGAGTCTGTACCTATGTCTGCAAGGTCCGCAGCCTTGTCCAATTTTGGCAAGGAGGGCTTTATGGCTCAAAACGTGGCAGGGGGATAGCGCTTCTAAAGTTAAGCTATGCGGAATCCCCCTTACAGGAGATCTTCTGTTTGGGCCAGGCTTGTAGGCTGTTCTAGACCGAACAGCCGACAAGAAAAAAGCCTTTCCCATTAAGAAAAAATTTGGGGGGCAGGCCAAGAAAAAATCCTGGTCCCAAAAGAAGGTGGAAGCCTCAAAACCAGAACGGAAGAAGTTTTGGGGGCAGAAGGGCAAGGGTCGTGGAGGAGCGATTGTTCGTGCTCCTGAACAGCCCCAAAAACCACAGTGACGGAGTCAAAGTGGGAGGAAGGTTGGGGGGCTTTCTCCCACAATGGAAAATGATCACCAGCAATCAGTTTGTGCTAGGGATCATAAGGCGAGGATACAGATTGGAATTTTCAAATCCCCCCCATTCAGACTTCTAATCACCGAATTGCCAAAGTGCAAAGAAAAATCTGTGGCTCTTCTCTCCTCCCTTCAGGAGTTGGAGGATCAAGAGGTGGTGGTTCGGGTCCCAACAGAGGAGACAGGCAGGGGCTTCTACTCCCACATTTTTGTGGTCCGCAAACCCTCCAGGAAATTCAGACTTATAATGAATTTGAAGCCCCTAAATGTCTCGGTCACATACAAGAGATTCCGGATGGACTCAATTTACTCTGTAAGGGCACTTCTCCCTCCAAACTGTTTTATGGCATCAATAGACCTGAAGGATGCCTATTTACACATCCCTATAGCGGAGTGCCATCAGAAGTTTCTCAGGCTGGCCGGAAGATCCAAGGAGGGGATGTTCCACCTACAGTTCAAAGCTCTTCCCTTCGGGCTCTCCTCTTCTCCCCGCATCTTCACCAAAGTAATGGTGGAGGTACTGGCGTTCCTTCGTCTCAGGGGCATCTCAGTGGTGGCGTACCTGGACGACCTGTTGTTTTTTGCATCTTCTCCGGAACAGTTATCCCAGGACCTCCAGGTTGCAAGGGAGATCTTGGAGAACCTGGGATGGCTCTTGAATCTGGAGAAATCCAGTCTGGCGCCCTCGCAAAAGGTCCCCTTCCTGAGGTATGTACTGGACTCAACCAGGCAGATAGCTTTTCTTCCAGCAGAAAAGATCCAGAAGGTGGACAGAGCAATGTTGCTCCTTCAAGGCAGCTCTCAGCTCTCAATAAGGAAAGCCATGTCAGCCTTGGGTTTGCTGACGTCCACTCTTCCAGCAGTACAGTGGGCAGGGCTGCACTTTCGTCCCCTACAACTGTACATTTTAAGTGTCTGGGACCACAACCCAGGGTCTCTGGATTCCCTAATATCTGTACCGGTCCAGGTCAAGAGGGCCCTTTGGTGGTGGAGGAAGGGGGCGAACCTGTTACAGGGTCTGGAATGGATCCTTCAAATTTTCAGAACAGTAACAACGGACGCCAGTGGCACTGGGTGGGGAGTGCATCTAAATTCCCATCTGGTACAAGGTACCTGGAAGAAAGAGGACTCAAGGAGATCCTCGAATTGGAGGGAACTGAAGGCAATATATCTAGCCCTCAGAGCCTTTCAAAGGGACCTTCAGGGCCAGCATGTACGGATCCGGTCGGACAACTCCTCCGCGGTAGCTTATGTCAACAAGCAGGGGGGCACCAGGAGCAGATCCTTGTGGGATCTGACACAATCCATCCTCAGGTGGGCGGAAGCCAATGTTCTGTCTTTCAGCAGTTCATCTGAAGGGGGAACAGAACCAAGTTGCGGGCTTCCCCAGCAGGAAAAAGCTGAGGGAGGGCGATTGGGTTCTGAACCAAGAGGTTTTCAAAGTGATCACTCAAAGGTGGGAAATGCCGGAGGTGGATCTGTTCGCCTCAAGGGAAAACGCCAAGTCGCAGCTCTTTTTTTCCCCTGAACAGGTGGGACTGAGCTCTAGGGGTGGACGCTCTAGCTCAGACCTGGCAATTCTCCAGGTGTTATGCTTTCCCCCCTCCGGCTCTTATTCTGGCAGTCTTGAGAAAATTGCAGTGGGAGAGTACAACGCTTATCCTGATTGCACCTCATTGACCCAGAAGGCCATGGTTTTCCATCCTGAAGGGCTTGTCAGTGGAACCTCCCTGGATTCTGCCAATCCGGGAAAATCTCCTTGCTCAGGGTCCAATCTGGTGTCCGCAAGTAGAGAGGTGGAATCTAGTAGCTTCTGAAGAGGAGCTGCTAAGGGGCAAAGGCTTCTCGGAACGTTTAATAACAACTCTGTTAAGTTGCAGAAAGAGAGAAACGCAAGCCATCTACTTGAAAGTTTGGAAGCGCTTTAATAGCTGGTGCTCAGAAAGCTCTTTCAATGTCCATAGCTCTGTGGCTGTGTTAGAATTTTTGCAATCTGGGGCAGATAAGGGCCTAGCCATTAGCACTCTGAAGGGTCAGGTTTCAGCGTTAAGTGTGTTTTTGCAAAAGCAGTTAGCAACTGATCCATGGGTATCTAGGTTCTTTAAAGCCTTGAGTAGGCGAAGACCAGTTAGGACGCCCACCTTCCCAGTATGGAATCTCTCCTTGGTCTTACAGGCCTTCACATGAGAACCATTTGAGCCAATAGAAAGCTGTACGCTAAAAGTGATCACACTCAAGACTGTGTTTAAAATCGGGATCACCACAGCTAGAAGAGTAAGTGAACTCGAAACCCTTTCCATTAGGGTGCCTTTTTTTCAGGTTTTTCCGGATCGTGTGGTTTTCAAAACGGATCTGGCCTTCTTGCCGAAGGTATCTTCTAATTTTCATAGAAGCCAAGAAATTACCTTGCCTTCTTTTTGCTCGAATCCTGTGAGGGAACAGCAACGCAGCTTTCATAACTTAGATGTTAGGAGGTGTGTCCTCCAGTATTTGAATAGCACAAGTCAGTTCAGAAAATCTGACTCCTTTTTTGTTTTATTTTCGGGATCCAGAAAGGGAGCAAGAGCCTCTAAATGCACAATAGCCAGGTGGTTAAGATCGGCCATTGTTCAGGCCTATGTATCAAGGGGGTGGAGCCTCCAGAGGGGATCAGGGCACACTGTAGCGACTTCGCAGGCAGAGTCTGCTGGTGCTTCCCTGGAGCAGATTTGCAAAGCCGCAACGTGGTCCAGTTTCTCGACGTTTGTGAAACACTACAGACTGGACCTGCTTTCAGCCAAAAATCAGGCTTTTGGGCGTAAAGTACTACAGGCAGTAGTCCCACTACTCACTTATTGTCTCTACGGTGACTGTCCTGAAAGGCTAACAGGGAAAATCGGGGTTACTTACCGGTAACATCCCTTTTCCAGGAGTCTTTCAGGACAGCACCGGTACCCACCCTTTTTTAGTGGATATATCTGGAAACTCATCAGACGAGGCCGTCGGGTAAGATGAAATATTATTTTTTATGACACGTTCTTGTGTCTCCCCAGCTGGCCGGAGGTACTCTGGAAAAACTGAGGAGCTGGAGGGAGGATGAGGTTTAAATCCTTAATTGGAAGGCAGTGTTTCTCTCAAGCGTCTTCCAGGACAGCCCATGAGACCTAGGGCTCCTCCTACCAGGACAGGAAACACGTTAACCCCCACCAGATAAAAGGGTGGTCCTCCAGGCCCCATGCCAGTATTAGTGTTTCCTCCGGACGGGGCTAACATGTTTTCTGGAACCTGGTCCCCTAGGTCTTAGGAGCAAGGGCTTTAATTGCCGTTTTTATGGGGTTTGTTTCACTAACCTTTTTTCTTGCCAGAAGCATGTCTCCGCTGGGGAAGCTGGTGTACTGCTGTCCCCTATGATCAGTGCCTGGAGAAGGTCAGGACCATGCTGGTGTCAGGCCCCAGAGTGCACTGCTTAGGCAGCATGGTGGTATCCTTTCCCCGCAAACAGCGGGGCTTGTAAAGGCAGGGGAAAGAGGAAGCCGCGGCACTAGAGGGGGCGGAGCTTCTGTGCTCCAAGCTGGCCCACAGGAAGTATCAGGCAGGGGTCACTTCCGGGTCGTATGACATCATCGGGCGCCGGAGACGCTGGTTCCTGTCTCTATAAACGGCGCGAATAGGGGACGCTGGCTGCTGTTGTTGTTTGGAAGAAACAGCAGAGGCTGTGGACAACCAGAGGGACAATGGATTCTCCTGCAGTACCTTCACAGGCAGCGGATGCGGTCTCCAACACCAGCACCTCTCAGGTAAGCCTTTTTAAGTCTTTTTGTAATGCACTCTCTTGCTATCCTGGTGAATGGTTTTACCCCTCCCAGTCATAGGATTTGGCGTTAGGGGACACATTTTCCTCCTCCTGCATGTGGTGTTACGGTGTGTTTGGTGGCTTAGATGTTTATTGGGTCATTTTGTTTTGTCTTACAGGCCAAGACACAGGACAAGGCCCAAGCGCAGCCACATAAAAGGAAATGTGTGGTTTGCGGAAACAACCTGAGCACCACTTGGTGCAAACCAGTTTGCCGCACATGTATAGATGGTTTAGTGAGGGATGACCCTGTGACCTTCTGTCAGAAAATGCTGACTTCAGTCCGAGATGAGCTTACTTCTAAGTTTAGCTCTTTTAAGGACTTAATTGGTAAAATTCAGGCTCCCCCACAGAGTACACCTTCAAAAAGAAAGGCTTCTGTCGTTGGCACCCTGAAGCTGAGGGTAGAGAGTGAAGACTCTGAGACTGAAGCCAGATCTACCCGTTCTTCTCCGGAAGAATCGGGGTCGGATACAGAACCCAGGGATAGAGAATCCTCTAGGGGCTCAAGGTTTAAGTTGTCTCTGGAAGACGTGGATGACTTATTAAAGGCCATCTATACAACACTTGAAATGGAGGAGGAGGAGGAGGAGGAGGAGGAGGAGGAGGTACAATTGTCTAAACATGACCTTATGTACAAAGGTTTGCACAAAAAGAAATCTAAAGTCTTTCCAGTGCACAGTTCCCTCCTTGATACCATCAAGCTGGAGTGGGAGAATCCAGAGAGAAAACCTTCCTTTTCTGGTAACCTAAAAAGAAGGTTTCCATTTGATGAGGATGCAGCGCTGCCGTGGAACAAAAATCCAAAGTTAGATGCACCTCTTTCAAAGATTTCAAAAAAATTTCGGACCTGGCATTTGATGATATGGGTACGCTTAAGGATCCAATGGACAAGAAAGGAGATGTCCTTCTTCATAGAGCCTGGGATTCAGCTGTTGGGAATCTTAAACCTGCTCTGGCCTCCACTTGTGTAGCCAGAAATTTGGAAGAATGGCTTACACAAATCCAAACTCACCTTTTGGCAGGTACCTCTAGGGAGGAGATTTTAAAATCTTTCCCTCTCCTTTTTAGTGCTGTGGGTTTTTTAGCTGATTCTTCCGCAGAGTCATTAAGAATGACAGCCAGGACCTCAGCTTTAGTAAATTCAGCCAGGAGAAGCCTTTGGCTTAAAACATGGTCGGGTGATGCAGCCTCTAAATTGCGCCTATGTGGGCTTCCCCTAACAGGGGATCATCTTTTTGGCCCTGGGTTGCAGGAGGCACTGGATCGTACGGCCGATAGGAAAAAGGCCTTTCCAGAAAACAAGAAAAAACAGACAGGCAGAAAAAAAAATTGTGGCCAAAACAGACAGGGATGGGGAGCCCAGCAGAGTCCTAGAGAAAAGGACAATAGGCCTAAGAAGCACTGGTCTGGGCAGAGGTAAAGGGGGTGTTTTGTTTAACACACCTCAACAACCCGCCAAGCCACAATGACCAGCATCTTCCAGTGGGAGGAAGATTGAGGGCCTTTCTCCCACAATGGGCAGCAGTCACTTCAAGTCCCTTCATTCTGGATCTAGTGGCAAATGGGTACAGACTGGAAATCTCCTGCCAACCTCCAGAGCAGCTATTGATCATTTCTCTTCCCAAAGATCGGGAGAAAGCGAGGGCTCTGGGTCTCCAAATAGGAGACTTGCTAGACCAGAAAGTCCTGATTCCTGTTCCCCCGTTCAGATCAGAACAAAGGGTTTTATTCCCATATTTTTGTTATCAGAAAGCCGTCAGGAAAGTATCAGCTCATTCTGAATCTCCGCTCCCTAAACCAATCAATCAGGTACAAGCACTTCCGTATGAAGACAGTGGCCCAGATTCAGGTAGAATTGCTCTATATTTGCGCGGGCACAGGGCAACGATTTTGCCCTGCGCCCACGCAAATATTTTGCGCTGCCCTCGATTCACGGAGCAGTTTCTCGTGAATTGCGAGGGCGTGCCGGCAAAATTGCCCGGCGTAAGCGCGCGCAATGTAAATGATCCCGCCGGGGGCGGGAATCATTTAAATTAGGCGCGCTCCCGCGCCGAGCTTACAGCGCATGCTCCGTCGGGAAACTTTCCCGACGTGCATTGCGGCAAATGACGTCGCAAGGACATCATTTGCTTCAAAGTGAACGTGAATGGCGTCCAGCGCCATTCACGAATCACTTACGCAAACGGCGTGAAATTCAAATTTCACGGCGCGGGAGCGGCGGCTATACTTTAGCATTGGCTGCCCCTGCTATTAGAAAGGGCAGCCTTGCGCTAAAGTTGCCGTATGGAAACTCCGTACCTGGCTTGCGCGGGGCCCGCGCAAGTTTGTGAATCAGTTGGTAGTATGCAATTTGCATACTACACGCTGATCACAATGGGAGCGCCCCCTAGCGGCACACGCAAGAATGCAGCCTAAAAAGTGCGAGGCATAAGAGCCTTATGCCGCGCAGATTTTAGGCTGCAGTCGGTGTAACGAGGTTCCTGAATCAGGAGCACTCGTTACACCGGAGCAAGTAAGCAATTGCGCCGTGTAACTTATGGTTACACGGGCGCAATTGCTTCTTGAATCTGGGCCAGTGTTCTCAATCAGAAGCCTGCTTTACCCAAACTGCCTCATGGCCATTTTGGACTTAAGGGATGCTTATCTGCATGTCCCGATCCACCCAGCATGCCAGAGATTCCTGAGAATAGCAGTCAAAATGGGAACAGAAATCCGGCACTTTCAGTTTCAGGCCCTCCCCTTCGCTCTGTCCTCAGCCCCACGCATTTTCACAAAGGTGTTGGGGGAGGCGCTGGCTCCGCTAAGGTTAAAGGCGATAACTATCATCCCTTACCTGGACGACCTCCTAATAGTGGCAGAGTCTTACCAAAAATTACTAATAGATCTCCAGACCGTACAAGACTTCCTTTAATCCCTAGGCTGGTTGATAAACAGAGAGAAGTCTTCCCTAGATCCGGCCCAGAAGGTGAAGTATCTGGGCTACGATTTTTGCTCAGTAGACCAAAAAGTTTTTCTCCCAGAGGAGAAGGTCTCAAAGATGGTACAAGCAGTTTCAGCCTTACAGACCAATCAGTTGGTCTCGCTGAGGGAGATCTCAAGGACAGTGGGTCTGATGACCTTGTAATAAGGGGGGAACTAATGCGCAAAACCAAACTAACCAGGGGCACTAAAATAATGTTTAGAATAAAATATTAAAATCACTATAAAATTAATATTAAAAGCAGCAGCCACTACTGTAATGTGCTCACGCACCGAATAGCATATGTAAAGAGGGGGGTGTAATGGCGCTTGCCAGTTAAGGACTGAATAATCAAAAGATATAATACGCACAGCAACGCATGAAACTTGACCAGTGTATCTAATAAAATGTGTTCCACTCCTATTTCCTCAAAAACCCCTCATACATCTAAAAAACATCTGATGACCTTGTGTTTCCCTGCAGTGCCATGGGCAAGGTTCCATCAAAGACAATTGCAGATGTTTCTCCTGAGAAACTGGGATGGAGACGCAAGGTCTCTGGAGGCAAGAGTTCTGTTACCTACCAAAGTGAAAAGAAGCTTGTGGTGTTGGAGGACAAATCTGCACCTAACAAGAGGCCTGCCATGGGCCATTGCGGTATCCAGGAGGATCACGACGGACGCAAGTTCCTGGGGATGGGGAGCCCACCTCAGCGACAAAGCCGCACAGGGAAAATCCTCCTTGGAAGAACCGAAAGCTTAGTCAAACCAGAGGGAGCTGCTGGCAGTCCAGAGAGCCCTGCAAGCCTTTCAGTCGGAGATCAGGGGTCACAATCTCCAGATCCTATGCGACAACATTGCGACAGTTGCGTACCTCAACAAGCAGGGAGGCACGAGGAGTCGGATTCTTCAATGGATTGCCCAGGGAATTTTGTCATGGGTAGAAGTAAATCTAGTCTCAATTTCAGCAGTGCACCTGAAGGGGACGCAAAACTCTCTGGCAGACTATCTCAGTCGACACAAGGTGGAGCAAGACAATTGGTCGCTTCATCCAGAGGTGTTTACGGAGATCACCAACAAATGGGGTTGGCCCGATGCAGATCTGTTCGCAAATCAGGACAACCGCAAGACAGAGGAGTTCTTTTCTCTAAACCCAAAAGACCATTCACTGGGGATCGATGCTCTAGCAAATCCGTGGCCATTCGACCTCTGCTACGCCTTTCCCCCGATCAGACTTATTCCGGAAGTGCTCCGGAAGTTTCTCCTAGAAGAAACAGACCTTATTCTGATCGCCCCCTTCTAGCCCAAGAGGCCATGGTTTTCCCTGCTACAGTCTCTGGTTTTGAAGCCTCCACTGAGACTTCAGAAGAGAGAGGACTTGCTGTCGCAGGGTCCAGTGTCACACCCACAGGTGGTTTCCTTAAGTTTGACGGCTTGGTATCTGAAGAAAAGATACTAAAGGCTCAGGGGTTTTCTGACAAAGTGATCAAAACTTTGGTGAATTGCAGAAAACCAGTCACTAGAGCTATATATTCCAAAGTTTTGGAAAAAGTTTAATTCATGGTTGTCTGAAAACCAAAGATCAACGCATGACGTTCCTTCTATTTTGGAATTTTTTCAAGAGGGTGTCGACAAGGGTCTTTCAGTTAGTACCTTGAAGGTACAGGCGGCAGCTATCAGTGTTTTCCTCCAGTTTTTTATCTTTTGGAAAATCCGACGATAGCGAGATTTTTTAAATCCATTTCAAGGGCCAGGCCAGTAGTGGTAAGAAGTTGTCCAACTTGGGACCTGTCCTTGGTACTTCAAACTCTGGTAGAGTTTCCTTTTGAGCCCTTAGAGGATATTTCTGTTAAAGGTTTTTTGCCTAAGGTAGCCAGTACATTTCACAGGACATTGTACTGCCATCCTTTTGTAGTTTGCCACAGGGCGATCAGGAAAATTAATTTAGTTTTTTGGATGTGAGAAGAGCCCTTCTTGCCTATTTGGAGGTCACCAAGACCTTCAGAAAGACAGACGCTTTATTTGTCCTTTTTTCAGGTACACACAAGGGTAAAAGTACATCTAAAGCCACATTGGCTAGATGAATTAAGCAGGACATCTCAGAATCCTATAAAATTAGAGAATTTCCTACATCTTTTGTTACTGCGCATTCAAGAAGAGCTTTGTCTGTGTCTTGGGCTGAGAGGACTGGTGCTTCACCGGAACAAATCTGCAAGGCTGCCACATGGTCCAGTTATTCGACCTTCATTAAACATTATCGCCTGGATCTGCTATCCGCTCAAGAACAGGCGTTTGGTTGAAAGGTCTTTCAGGCAGTTGTCCCACCCTAGACTGGTAAGTTCTGGCTCATCGTCTCATGGGCTGTCCTGGAAGACGCTTGAGAGAAAAGCTGAGTTAGGCTTACCGGTAACTCCTTTTCTGAGAGTCTTCCAGGACAGCCGGATTCCCACCCGGTTTTGTATGGAATTTATGTGTTTTAATGCATGTTTTTCAGGGTAGTCCTACGGTTCTCGAGAAGACTGGCATGGGGCCTGGAGGACCGCCCTTTTATCCGGTGGGGGTTAACGTGTTTCCTGTCCTGGTAGGAGGAGCCCTAGGTCTCATGGGCTGTCCTGGAAGACTCTCAGAAAAGGAGTTACCGGTAAGCCTAACTCAGCTTTTCCTAAGAGGGGAGGAGCCTGTGTCTCTCTACGGTGGCTGTCCTAAAAGACTCCTGGAAAAGGGATGTTACCGGTAAGTAACCCCGATTTTTTGTTGTTCACCTTGAGTTAACCTACATATATACCTTGCAAGCATTGCTTTTCAGACTGTGGATTTTTATTATGCTCATTTAATAAATAATTTTATTATTCTCCTTGCGCTTCTGGATATCCTTGGATTTACAACCCCTGGCAAAAAGTATGGAAAAGATTTTTCAATTGATTTTGTAGAAAAGAACAAATCGGACATGCCTCAAAACGACTTTTTATTCAACATTCCAAACCTTCTGGATTTAAGAAAAATATGGAATCGCTCAATTCTGAGGAAAATAATATGGAATCACCATGTACTTTGCCGTTCTCAAACAAACATCTGCTTCAGATTACATCTGCTAATTAGTCTGCATTAAGAGTGCTTGCACACCTTGGTGAGTTATTGTATCAACCTGATTGACCTGAATCGTGGCTCAAACACCAGAGATATCAGTTGTATCAAAAGGGTGGATTCTAAAACTTCTTCAAGAAGATAAATTGTCACGGAATGTTGCAAAAGATGTTGTTCCCAGTAAGCTGTGTCTAAAATCTGGACCAAGTACAAATGAAATGGGAAGTTTGTTAAGTGTACTGGTAGACCAAGAAAAACCTCAGAGCATCAAGGTAAAAAATGCACAACAAAACAAATGGTCAAAGTCAATGTCTGTGACCGAACTGTAAGACATCGCCTAAAGGAAATGGGATTTACATACAGAATAACCAAATATAAACCATAATTAACACCTAAACAGAAAAAAAACAAGGACTGTGGATGACTGATATTCATGAATCACAAATCTGCATTGGGCAGGGTGATGATGCTGGAAGTTTTATTTCGTAAACTACAAAAGGAGTCGCGCTATATAATTAATAAATTGCATATGAAAATTAATAAGTGAATAAATATGTGCAAATATAGTGGACCCAAATGATCAGAACAAAATCACAAATAACACTGGGGTCCACAAATGCTAGTGAAAGAGGAGGGAAAAACCCAATCAAAAAAATGTATATATCTTTAAAAAAATTTGTACATAGTCCCAAATAAATGTTAAGAAAGAGTCCCAAAGTGTTTAGGAGTGATCCCCAACGTTGTGATGACTGACACACAGGAGACCTCCACCAACAGTTAACACTGACTCTTACCACAGGGTAAGTAAAATACAGCAAAAACGAAACGTTGTGGATCACTCCTAAACACTTTGGGACTCTTTCTTAACATTTATTTGGGACTATGTACAAATTTTTTTAAAGATATATACATTTTTTTGAATGGGTTTTTCCCTCCTCTTTCACTAGCATTTGTGGACCCCAGTGTTATTTGTGATTTTGTTCTGATCATTTGGGTCCACTCTTCCTTTATATTTGCACATATTTATTCACTTATTAATTTTCATATGCAATTTATTAATTACATAGCGCGACTCCTTTTGTAGTTTATGTTTGTTTAATGTTATATTGCATTCTGAGACGCAGCTGATACACATTTATTAATTTTTGGTATGCGCAATATATTTTTTTGTTTTAAGTTTTATTTCGTGCCATTCCAATTAAATGTATGAAGACAACTGCCTGAAGAAAACATGCAAATTTCCACAATGATTGATGATATGGGGTTGCATGTCAGGTAAAGGTACTGCGGAGATCAGCCATTAAAGAGGAAGTAAACCCTCTAAAACATTTGCTAAAAAATAAACCCCTGCAAGAGAAAGCCATAATGAGCTAGTATGCGTATCGTACTAGCTCATTATGAATTACTTGAGATCGAAGCCCCCGCAGCGGTCCTGGGCGACCTCCTCCGTCGCCACCATGATACCCGGAGTGACTTCTGGGTATCGCTGCTCCGGCGCTGTGACTGGCCAAAGCAGCAATGACGTCACTCCCGCACAGGTGCCGCCACTAACGGCATGCCTGCCCCTGCCCCCGATGTTTACAGCGCATGTGCCGTAGACATTGGTGCTGGTATTTTGTGAAAATATCTCCTAAACCTTTTAGGTTTGAGAGATATTTGTTGCACCTACAGGTAAGCCTTAATTTAGGCTTTCCTGTAGGTTAAAGTGGTTGTATCGGGTTTGCAACCACTTTAACTCTTCAATAAGTGCACAAGTTTTATATTGAGATTTTGGATACCTTTCTTATTCCATCAATTCAAAGGATGTTTGATAGAATTTTTCAGGATAATGCATCTTGCCGTAGGGCAAAACCTGTGAAACCATTGTTATAAAAAGCCAGAGGTGATACAATAAGGTACTAGTGTTGTACAGTTTTGTTTTATGTATCCATAATATTTTACACGGAATTGAGTGATTACATATTTTTTTTCCTCTGCTTGACCTGCAAAACAATTGCAATAGAATAGCTTTCTTTCCTTTTTTTTTTTTTTTTTAAGTGTTTCTTAAAGCCAGAAGGTAGGAATGTTAAATGAAAATAGTTTGGAGTTTGTTAGCGATCCTTTCACTTTCAGCCTGCATGTGTAGCAGTGGGAGGAGACGGGGGGGGGGGGGGGGGTGCAGGGGAGCTGCAGTGTGCCTATACTGTGACAGTACTGTAAGAGACAAATTAACATAAATGTGCTACAAAGATACACGGATATCCAGAAGAATCTGGAACACAGAAACGGTGGGCCGAATTCAGAAAGATGAGCGCATCTTTCTTCCGGCTGTAACTTTGGGCGCAAGTTCTGTATTCAGAAAGAACTTGCGCCCTTAGTTACGGTGGCGTAACGTATGTGTGGCGGCGTAAGCCCGCCTAATTGAAATGGGGATGTTGGCGCCGTCTGTAAAATATCCCAGTGTGCATTGCTCCAAATTACGTCGCAAGGACGTATTGGATTTGACGTGAACGTAAATGACGTACAGCCGTATTCGCGAACGACTTCCGCAAACAAAGTCAAAATTTTAAAACTCGGCGCGGGAACGACGGCCATACTTAACATTAGCTACGCCTCATATAGCAGGGGTAACTATACGCCGAAAAAAGCCGAACGTAAACGACGTAAAACATGCGCCGAGGGGACGTACGTTTCTGAATTGCCGTATCTAGCTCATTTGCATATTCCTTGCGTAACTATACGGAAGCGCCACCTAGCGGCCAGCGTGAATATGCAGCCTAAGATACGACGGTGTAAGACACTTACACCAGTCAGATCTTAGGGATATCTATGCGTAACTGATTCTCTGAATCAGGTGCATAGATACGACCGACCGCACTCAGAGATACAACGGCGTATGAGGAGATACGCCGTCGTATCTTGTATCTGAACCTGGCCCGGTGATTATAACATCTACACACCCCTGTTAAAATGTCAGGTTTCTGTGATGTAAATAGGGCTGCGGAAATTAACGATTAATTGGTCGATTAATCGTTAATTTCTTTGGTCGATTAAAATTATTTTGATCGATTGACGATCCGCGGAGTGAGCTCTGCGGTCTCGCCCATAGGAAAGGCCGCGGCTTCGGCCTAGCTCCGGAGCCGCGGCGCGCTGACGTCATCATCACCTGCCCGCCTGCTTGTATCTTCTTCCCTTGCGCACGTGTGTCCATCAGCTACTCTGCAGATGGGTCTGCCTGCCTGATAGTCAGGTAAGAAAGGACAACCATCTGTGTGTGGTAACATTATGGGGCAGATGTATATATTCCTGGAGTATGGGGACAGATGTGTATATTAAAGCATGGGGGCAGATGCTGTAATGTACACATCTGCCCCCATGCTGTAATGTACACATCTGCCCCCATGCTGTAATGTAAACATCTACCCCCATGCTGTAATGTACACATCTGCCCCCATACTGCAAGAATATACACATCTGCCCCCATGCTGTAATGTACACATGGGGCAGATGTGTATATTCTTGCAGTATGGGAGGCAGATGTGTATATTAAAGCATGGGGGCAGATGTGTATATTACAGCATGGAGGCAGATGCTGTAATGTACACATCTGCCCCCATGCTGTAATGTACACATCTGCCCCCATGCTGTAATGTACACATCTGCCCCCATGCTGTAATATACACATCTGCCCCCATACTGCAAGAATATACACATCTGCCCCCATGCTGTAATGTACACATGGGGCAGATGTGTATATTCTTGCAGTATGGGAGGCAGATGTGTATATTAAAGCATGGGGGCAGATGTGTATATTACAGCATGGAGGCAGATGCTGTAATGTACACATCTGCCCCCATGCTGTAATGTACACATCTGCCCCATGCTGTAATGTACACATCTGCCCCCATGCTGTAATATACACATCTGCCCCCATACTGCAAGAATATACACATCTGCCCCCATGCTGTAATGTACACATCTGCCCCCATGCTGTAATGTACACATCTGCCCCCATGCTGTAATGTACACATCTGCCCCCATGCTGTAATGTACACATCTGACCCCATGCTGCAAGAATATACACATATGCCCCCATACTGCAAGAATATACACATCTGCCCCCATGCTGTAATGTACACATGGGGGCAGATGTGTATATTCTTGCAGTATGGGGGCAGATGTGTATATTACAGCATGGGGTCAGATGTGTACATTACAGCATGGGGGCAGATGTGTATATTACAGCATGGGGGCAGATGTGTATATTACAGCATGGGGGCAGATGCTGTAATATACACATCTGCCCCCATACTGCAAGAATATACACATCTGCCCCCATACTGCCCCCACCACATTTACCAGTGGCTAATGCAGAGTTGCAATGCAAGGAGATCAGCTAAAAGTAGTTGTATCTGTATGTGCGTTAATTAATCGAAATTAGTCGATTAATCGATTAAAAAAAAAACCGATTAATCGAACACAAAAATTTTAATCAGTCACAGCCCTAGATGTAAAGAATTAGACAAAGCTATATAATTTCAGAACTTTTTGCACCTTTTAATGTGACCTATAAACTGTGCAACTCGGTTGAATAACAAACAAACTGAAATCTTTTAGGTGAAGGGAATTGCAGTGGAAATTCAGTTTAAGAGTAACTTGATTTGAGAACGTTTTGATTTGCGAGCAACTTTTCTTTTTTTTTTTTTAACTCTGACTCGGTTTGAGAGTGTTGACTCGCAATACGAGCAGAATTCATGCTAAATAGGCCTGCAGTACCTCATTTGGCCTGAGGTACGGGGGCGCATGAGCCGAAAAAAGCCGAACATTGGCCTGAGGTACGGGGGCACAGGAAACAAGACGAAGTGTCCTTGGGCCTTTGTGGCCGTTTTCTGCGCTCTCTGGCACCCCCCACCACTGATCGCATTCAGTATTGCATCCCATTGAAATCAATGCGGAACACATTTATTTATTTTTTTACAAATAACAAGGTGTTTTATTGAAAAAACAAAAACAAAAAAATAAGGATATACAGAGCATAGTGACACATCATATGCAGGCGTTGTAAGTATGACAAAAGAGCAATTCATCGGACAATGCACACAGTTAGAATGGTACATAAAATATCTCAGCATAAAATAGAAAAAAAAAAAAAAAAACACATGCAGGTGAGGTAACCCCACCAGACCAAACGCCAGAAAAGCACAGAAACCCGGCCCAACTGGAGTGAAGTAAGTAGAGCCATGTCCACAAACAAGAAAATAAAAATTAAGGACAAACAATAAAGGGCAATATTAAGGGGATCAGACAGACGGCTCAGTACACGTTGCCGCATCTTTTAACCAGGCATCCCAAATTTTGCCGTATTTGGCTGTGCAACCCTGGTGCACATAGGCCTCCTTCTTGTATGGTAGGACAGTATTAACTGCCGAGACCCACTCTTGGAATGACGGAGGTACAGCCCGAAGCCACCTCCTTGCTATAAGCAGCCTAGCCACATAAAGTGATTCATGGAGGAATATCTTGTGGTATTTATCCGAGTCCGGATCTGGAAACACCCCAGCAAACATTGCTTGGGGCACAACGTCAGGGGAGACCCCATCTTGTCATGAATGAATCGCACAATTTGTGCCCAATAATCCTGTATCACCGGGCACGACCAAAGTAGATGGAAATAGGTACTAGATGGACTGTCACATCTCTGGCACAGTGGGTTATAATCGGGTTTGTATTTAACCAAACGAATAGGGGTTAGGTATGAGCGGTGTAAAATGTATAGATGCGTAAGGCGGTCCGATAACCTAGTCGAAACCTTTTTACAAGCGTCCAGGGCGTCTTCCTATTCATCATAGGCGGAGCTGGAGGTAACGAAAGTGCATATAGTTAGGAAGATCGAATTCATCCTTAAGCTGTTGAAATGATTTAAAAATGTTGTCATGGTAAACGTCTGACACGTATCTCACTCCCTGAGCAGTCCAAAGGAGCTGGTCGGGCACCGTCAGCAGTTTGCCTAGGCCCGGATTATCCCAAAGAGGTGTGTAGAAGTGAGTGGGGGACAGGTTCAATTTGCGCCTCACCACCTCCCAGATCCTGCAGTGATGGTAAAGTAGACCTCTGCGGTTTCCCGATGCCCACACACCCGCCATGTCCCTAAAGAGAACCTGAAATGGGTGAACGAGCCCGGGAGCGCAGGAGGAACAAATCAAAGTAAGGTAGCGGTCCCTGTCATGTTTATCCAAATAGAAATAATAGGACAGTTGCGCCGCCAAGTAATACAAATTGAAGTCAGGAAGCGCCACCCCTGCCAATTCCGTGGGATTTTTAAGCGTCTGCCAAGACAGCTTATGTCTAGCCGTGCCCCACACAAACTAATTAATAATGGCTTCGATGGATTTGAAAAGCCGAAGGGGGAGATATATTGGGGCATGCCAAAAAACATACAAAAATTTGGGGAGGAGGATCATCTTAACTAAGTTTACACGGCCCATCACCACCAATGGCAACCTGGCCCACGTCTGCGTTTTAGTTTTCAAAAACGCTATTAGGGGTTCTATATTAAGCCAAACATAATCTTCGGGGGAACGAGTAATATGGATTCCGAGGTATTTCATTGAACTAACTCTCAGGAGAGAGAACGAGGCCTGGAGTGCCGTGGGGACACCTACATCTATAGGAAGGATCTGGGATTTATCTACAGTAATAGGGGCCTCTAAAATCTCAACCTGAGAATTCGTGAGAGTAGGTAGCTCAATACCCGCCAACAGCGAGGCCATATCTTCTCTAGAATTGTTAGTGGCGGACGAGAACAAGGATGCGAAGAAGGAGCGGAACTCCTCAGCCACCGCATCCGGGTCAGTAATCAGTACTCCGGTGGAGCTACGGAGGGACACCACAGTGGGAGGTCTATGGTCCAAGTGTGCCAAATAGGCTAAGAGACGTCCCGCACGCTCCCCACACTCATACATCCTCTGCCTACTGTAAAAGATTTTCCATTACGCTTTTTTGAAATGAAGACCGTTCACCACCCGAGCCTGTAGCTTCAGTATATGGCCGGGGAGGGGTTAATGGTAAACTCCCTCTCAGCCTCCACAAGGGACTGCTCTGCCTGACTAACCACCAGGGAAGAAGTTTTACGGTATCTAGAAATACTCTGGGATAAGAAAAGACAGGCATGAGACTTAAGAGTCCCTATTTGTCTGGAAGAAAAAGTCCCACTCACTACCAGCACCCTCCAAGTCAGGGACCACCGTCAGCCAGTAGGGGTTAAGCTTCCATGTGTAAGACGTGAGGGGGGAGTCAATCCGGAGCTCAATCCAATAGGAGGCATGGTCGGACAGGGCACGCGGACTGAATCCCACATCACTTAGCATAGGGAGGAGAGTGCGGGATACCAGGATGAGGTCAATTCTGGACATGGCATTATGCGTCGCCGAAAAACATGAGTACGCTCTGTCTGAGGGATATCGATTAAGCCACGTGTCCACAAGAGCAAGGTCAAGGAGAAGTCTGCCAAATCTAGTTTGGGTGTGGGAGGGGCTGTCAGGGACAACCTGTCTACCACATTGTTAAAATCTCCCAGCCAGACCGAAGGAACAGTGGGAAATTGGGACATAAACGCCAGCCCTTCAGTCAATACTTCAAATTGAAAGGGGGGGGGGGTATATAAATGGCAAAAATCAGGAGTTCCAGACCATTAATCTTAGCGTGTAAAAATATGTATCTACCCTGGGGGTCAGACCTAAGCATGAGCAGCACAAATTGCGCCGTTTTGGCGACCATAATAGCGACACCCCTAGAGTTAGCGGTATGTGAAGCCTGATACACCCACCCCACCCACGGCCTCTTAAGGGACATCAGGAGTTGACCCGTCAGGTGAGTTTCAACAAGCACCATGACCTCTGCCCTCTGAGCTTTAAGACAGGAAAGGACCGTGTTACGTTTCGGCCTGGCCCTAACACCCCACACATTCCAGATAATAAATTTTACGTTAGGCATAATGAGTGCACAGGGATATCGACACCCCGGATGATCCAAGCCCGCACACAGCCACCAAATGCCCCCCCAAAAACAGGGGAGCCCATGGCAGCGCCCGCTGGGCCCAGAGCAGCCGGGAGAGGATACCACACCACACATGGATAAATGTCAAGCGATACAGCATCATACAATAACCCATCATAGTACATGTCACACTTTCTATCATTTAAATAGCAATACACCATACTCATATAGATTGTAAATTTCTGCATATCATGAAAAAACTTAACAGCAACCGAACAATAAACAAAAAAAACATGAACACTGGGATACCCGGGTAGGCACTGCGCCCAGCGAATGCCAGGTACACCATACCCAGCCCGGATAGCCCCAGGGAAACCAACTTTGCATACATGAAAGAACGTTACAGGTAGCATTTAAAATAGCGGAGCCCACATGGACGTCCACAACTAAGGGGACGATTATCTGCTGCAAAACAAGCAGCAGTGCAAGGAGTGAGACCCCCAGATCCGGGTCACAAGGATAGCAAGCAAGGGGGAAATAACAGGATAAAGGAATGTGAGTTCATGTTCCAGGCATCAAAACGGGCAGCAGCTTGCCGCGTGAAAAAAAAAAGAAGAAGATAGGGGCAGCAGGTTAGTCAGTCCATCGACGGGTGCAGGCGATGCAAAGGGCGAGAAACGACCAGGACATCAAAATAGTACACAGATGGGGCCAGGGAGTAGGGAGGGAGAGAGGTCCGGCCAGGATCGCAACAGGGGGACCCTTCCCAACGGGGAACAAAGAATACACCAGGAGCTCCGAAAAGGGGGAATAGAGTTCACAGTACCTTTAGGATAGGCAGTTCCAGGCTCCATAAACATCCAAGGGAAGATGTCAGCACCCCTGCTACACAAAGGGCAGGACCTAGCCGACATCAGCCAAGCTTATGCAGGTTCCCGAACGGGCACCGCCACTCTTTCCAACCAGGCGATGACATCCTCCGTCGTGTCGAAGAAATGTGTCTTATCGTCACCAACAACTCTGAGCCGAGCAGGAAAAAGCATAGCATAGGAGTAGTGGCGGATCCGCAACTGGCGCTTTGCTTCCACGAATCGGGCTCTCTTTTTCTGGACTTCCGCAGAGAAGTCCGGGAAAACCTTGATCTCGACGTTCTGGAAAGGGATATTTCCTTTCAATCGTGTCAGGCGTAGCACAGCATCCCGGTCACGAAAATTGAGAAGCTTGGCAATGAATGTTCTCGGAGGTCCCCCCGGAGGGGGGGCTTGGCAGCCAGCCTATGGGCCCTCTCCACCACGAAAAAGGCAGAAAATTCAGCCCGGCCGTAGGCAGTGACAAGAAGGTTCTCCAAAAACGATGGGGGATCGGAACCCTCCGCACCTTCAAGCAGGCCCATGAACCGCATGTTACACCACCTAAGACGATTTTCCATATCTTCCTGCCTTGCCATTACCACGGCGAGCTGGTGCTGCAAGCGTTCGATCGTGACCTGCAATGGCGGCAACTCGTCCTCCACGTGGCTGATGCGGGTCTCCGTCTCTGTGACCCGCTCTCACAGTCTCTGCAGATCCTGGCGGATAAGTGAGACATCGACTTTCACCTCCTGAATTTTGCACGTCAAGGAGCTTTTGCAGTCCGAAATAGCCTCCAGTACACGGGTCGTGTTCTCCACAGTCGAGTCTGTGGAAGCAGAGGAGCCGGCGCCATTTTCCTCCCCAGCCTCTTTGTCTCTGACTCGGTACTTGGCTAATTTCGCGGCCGCGTCAGTCGTCTTTTTCGGCGGAGACATGTTCCCGACTAGCATGCAGTGCACTACACCCGATAGCAAGGGATAGACAGGCAGGATTGGCCCCAGGATAGTCAAATATGGATGATCGGCGAGCAGAGCTCCTGTTCAGCACTCCTCGTAATCCGCACAATGCTCGTAATCCGAGGGTCAACTGCAAAAAGATTTGTTCCCGCATTCTTGACGGGCAAGGAGCTGTGGTGTTAGCAGGGTCCCCCCTTCTCTGTGCCTACCCAGCCTTTCTTTTTAGCTCCCCAGGCTCCTTGGACCAAGGTTCAAGGTCCTTTAAGTCCCCTAGGTCCGGTTCTTCCTCCACTCTTCCCCTCTCCCTGTCTCGTTTGGAATCTTAAGGAGCGTTGCCGGTTCTGCTTCTCTGGGGCATAATGCACTCGGTTCCGGACCAGAAGAGTTTCAGGAGTTTTTACTCCAGCCTGTTTGCAGTTCTAGGAGTCTTGAGGGCTGACCAATGCTGACTCTCTAGGGCCTGAAATACTTTGCGCATGTTCAGCAGTTCATGACGTCAAGGATGCATATTTACACATTGGGGATGTGCATTGACAATTTTGTGGTGCTCCCTTTCGGTCTGGCTACCACTACTGGGGTATTCACCAAGGTGTTAGTCACGGTCTTTGTGTTGCTGAGACAATGGGGGACTGCTGTACTTGGTTGCCTGGACGCCCTGCCATGTGAGCAGTGACTCGCGCCATACTGGTGGATAATGGGCAGATCACGATGCGCTCCCTGCTGGGCTTCAGATGGGCATGAACTGCAATGTCTGCCTTGACCCTGACCAGCTGACTAAGTATCTGGGCCTGATTTTGGCTCGAAGCAGGTCACTCTTTCTCCTGTTGGACTACCTTGGAAGATTTGGACTGCGGTCCAATGGCTTTTACTGCTCGTGGACCCCTGTGGTCTTGCATCCCAATCCCTCATAGAGGATGCCACTCCTGTTCTCCAGGGTTGGGATACTGGACTCAGGGTCTGATGGTGCCCGCTTTCGTGGTGGTACTGTATGCACGGGTTCAATACAAGGTTTCCGTGGAAGGAACTTGTCGATTTGGGAGGGAACACTTGACTCCCGGGATGACCAGATTCGTCTGGAGTGGTTGATGTGAGCCTTCCTTGTCTTTGTTTTCTACTGCCCGGGAAGTATTTTGCTGAAAAGTGGTCACAACAAATTGGGAGGAGTCCTAGGGCTTGAGTTTGACTCAAGGTCGCTTGTCACCACAGGAAGCTCGACTGCTTATCCATGTCCTGGTGGTGGGAACATTGTAGCACTGGATGGATTGCCTCCCAGGGCTCTCACTCAGGATCCTATTGGACTACACCACCACGGTGGCCTAGGTAAATCAAGGTGATGTGACAAGCGCAGGTACCTCACACTCTACGGTGGGCGGGACTCTTTGTTCCAGCTTTATCCATTGTGAACATCCCCACCATCAAACTGTCAGGCAAAATCCTCGGCCATCAGACGCTGGCTCAGAGGGTATGGTCCCTGCACTTAGATGTGTTCCGGCAGCTTGCCGATGTTAGGGAATACCGGACGTGGTCCTTCTGACATTCTGCTCACATCGGACGGTTCCAAGGATTGTGGCAGGAATACACGACCCCCTGGTGAACACGAGAGATACGAAGGTGGTGCAGTGGGATCAGTATCACCTCCCTTCTGTTTTTCAAGCTATGCCCTTGCCTGCTCCGTAGTATAGAGGTTGAAGGTTTTCCAGTCATCTGGTGACTTCTTTCTGACCTTGTCATCTGTGGTACGCCAGCAGGTTCTGGCTGGTCACGGTTGCTCCATGGCTGGTCCCTTTCCGGGAAGACCTCCTGTCCCAGTGGCTAGTCTACCTCGCTGCTTTTCCATCTCTGGCTTCGACAGCTTAGCTATTGAAAGCTGGATTCTGAGGGATGGAGTTGTCATGCTTGGTAATCTGCAGTGTTGAACCTGACAGGCGTATAAATCATTCGGTGCAAGGCTCTGGGCGTTCAGAACTTTAAATGCACTAATCCCACGGCACATGTTCCTGAAATGGCTGTGCATATAAATAGGTGCTGTAGCGACCAACGGCTGGAATAGTGTCAAGTCAAGGAAAACAAATGCCACCAGCATACCAAGGACATCCAGAGTGGGTCCAGAGCTTTAATCAGTGATCATTGTTAGAGCAGATTTCAATGTTTCAGTGCAACGCAGGACACCTTCATCAGGCATGTGATTGCAACGTTGCAATCTTCTATAATGATGTAATCACTGATTAATGCTCTGGACCCACTCAAGAGGTCCTTGGTGTGTTGGTGGCATTGGTGTTCCTTGTTTCTTTTTGGTGGCTTGAGTGTTGGCCTGTCTGCATGACCAAGAACTTGCTTCTCTCAGGAAGTTGCCTTCCTGGTCGTTATTGCTTCTGTGTAGCGATGTTGGAGCTGGCGGCATTGCCTTGTACAGCCCCCTTTCTCAGTGTACACAAGGATAAAGCTATTCCTCCTGATTTCTGTCCGTCCTTCCAAAGGTGGTGTCGGCTTTGATCCTGAATGTGGACATTTTACACCCTTCCTTGCGCCCGCAGTGGTTGCATCCTTGGATGTGTCCGGGTGCTTTATATACTTTTCCGCGATGGCCACCTTCCAAAGATCCTACTTATTCTGTTTGTGTTCTTGGATGTCAGAGAAAAGGACAAGCAGTGTCTCTTCTGCCATATCTTGTTGGATTTGTCAGACAACTGTGCAGGCGTATGCCATTTCAGGGCGAATACCTTCTTTTGCCAGTTACGGCACACTGATTAGTGCTTTCTGGGCGTTACAGCATCTGGCGTCTGTGTCTAGGGTTTGCATGGCGGTGACCTGGTCATTTGGACACACTTTTCTTAAATTCTACACAGTGGATGTGTTGGCATCTTCAGATACTAGTTTTGGCCGCAGGTTTATGGTCCCTGTGAGCCCCTCTGGGGTTGTTTTGTTTTGGCGTGTCCTCTGATTGTTCCTTTTGTTTGGTTTGCCCACCCCTCATTGTGGCACTGTTTTGGGGCGTCCCTATTAGTCAAGAATAAGGAGATAAGAGAAGCTGTGCCTGCCAATGAATGTAAGAAAAAACATTTTTTTTTGTTACTTGCCCTAAAATCCCTTTCTCTGAGTCTATTAACGGACAAAGCACCTGCCTCTTTATTGGAGACTTTCCATATGCCTATCTAGGAACAGTTTAGGCAAGCAAGGCTCATGATAGGTTATCCACCACTTCTGCTCCCCCTTCAGAAATCTCTCAGATGGATACACAGAGCACGAGAGAACTCCAATGGTGTGATAGCTTCTGCATAATTTTGTTAACCACTTGCCGATGGCCTGCCTGCATTGTCCTGCAGCAGAACTGTACATCAGTGTATGTGCGTGCTTCCCCTGGTAACCTGCCCTGTCACTGGCTGCTGAACAATTTTTTCAGTGGGTCCTGGATATTGATTTTGTCCAGGACCCTGCTCATTGGCTGCAGCCGACAGCATGCTTCTGTGCCCACAGTGGGAAAAATAATAATTTAATCCACTTCAGATTTTGTAAGTTTGCCCACTTACAAAGAAATGAAGGGTCTATAATTTTTATCATAGGTGTATTTTAAATAACAGAATATCAAAAATCCAGAAAAAAACACATGATACAAATGTTTTAAATGGAATTGCATTTCAGTGAGTAAAATAAGTATTTGATCCCCAAGCAAAACATGACTTAATTTTTTGTAGTTAGTTACCAGGTTTAAACACATCTCAGGAGGGATTTTTGGGCCACTCTTTATAGATCTTCTCTAAATTCTTAGGCCGCGTACATACGACCGGTCAAAACCGATGAGAATGGACCGAGGTTCCGTTTCAAAGGTCCAGACCGACCGTGTGTACGGCCCATCTGTCTTTTGTCCTTCGGACCAAAATTGTAAAACTTGCTTTAAAATCGAACCAATGGACCGCTGACCGATCGGGCCAAACCGATGGTTAGTACACAAAAGCATCGGTTCAAAACCTGCGCATGCTCAGAATCAAGTCGACCCATGCTTGGAAGCATTGAACTTCGTTTTTTTCAGCACGTCGTGTGTTTTACGTCACCGCGTTCTGACCCGATCGGTTTTTGAACTGATGGTGTGTACACACATCAGACCATCAGGCCACTTCAGCGGTGAACCGATAAAAACGGTCCGTCGGACCATTCTCATCGGATGAACCGGTCGTGTGTACAGGGCCTTAAGGTTTCTTGTTGTCGCTTGGCAACTTGAAGTTCTCAGCTTCCTCCATACATTTTCTTAGGAATAAGGTCTGGGGAAGGGCTAGGCCACTCGATGACCTTAAAGGGGTTGTAAAGGTTCGTCTTTTATTTTCTAAATAGGTTCCTTTAAGCTAGTGCATTGTTGGTTCACTAACCTTTTCTTTCGATTTCCCTTCTAAATGTTTTTTTTCTTTGTTTGAATTTCTCATTTCCTGTTTGTCCTCTGTAAGCTTTCCACCATCATCCGAGCGGTGGAAAGTCATTTAGAACGACTTACTGAACAGCTTACTGAGGAGAAACAGGAAGTGAAAAATTCAGACAAAGATAAGGAAAAGGTAAGTGAACC
The DNA here is from genome assembly GCF_905171775.1 of Rana temporaria. Classification (NCBI taxonomy): domain Eukaryota; kingdom Metazoa; phylum Chordata; class Amphibia; order Anura; family Ranidae; genus Rana; species Rana temporaria. The sequence goes on along the minus strand of NC_053496.1, from coordinate 141,802,238 downwards.
AACAATGCACTAGCTTTAAGGAACCTATTTAGAAAATAAAAAAACAAACCTTTACAACCCCTTTAAACACATCAGCCCTGGACCATTTGGCTGCCTAAAGACCAGAGGACTTTTTACAATTTGGCACTGCACTGCATTAACTGGTAATTGCGCAGTCCTGCAATGTTGTAACCAAACAAAATTTGCGTCCTATTTTTCCCCACAAATAGAGCTTTCTTTTTATGGTATTTGATTGCCTCTGCGATTTTAATTTTTTGCGCTATAAATAGAAAAAAAAAAGAAAATTTTGAAAAATTATATTTTCTCATTTTTGTTTTAAGAAAAATCCAAAAATCTAAATTTTAGTCATACATTTAGGCCAAAATGTATTCATGTCTTTGGTAAAAAATGTCAATAAGCGTATATTTATTGGTTTGTGCAAAAGTTATAGCGTCTACAAACTAGGGTACATTTTCTGGAATTTATGCAGCTTTTAATTTATGACTGTCTATCTAATTTCTTGAGGTGCTAAAATGGCAGGGCAGTACAAAACCCCCCCAATTACCCCATTTTGGAAAATAGACACCCCAAGGAAATTGCTGAGAGGCATGTTAAGTCCATTGAATATTTAATTTTTTTGTCCCAAGTGATTGAAAAATGAAACAAAAAAGTGTTTTACAAAAAGTTTCCACTAAATGATATATTGCTCACACATGCCATGGTTATATGTGAAATTACACCCCAAAATACATTCTGCAGCTTCTCCTGAGTACGGGGATACCACATGTTTGGGACTTTTTGGGAGCCGAGCCGCGTACGGGACCCCGAAAACCAATTACCGCCTTCAGGATTTCTAAGGGCGCAAATTTTTGATTTCATGCCTCACTACCTATCACAGTTTCGAGGGCCATAAAATGCCCAGATGGCATAAACCCCCCCAAATGACCCCATTTTGGAAAGTAGACACCCCAAGCTATTTGCTGAGAGGCATGTTGAGTCCATGGGAATATTTTATATTTTGCCAACGAGTTGTGGGAATTTAACAAACTTTTCTTTTTTTTGCACAAAGTTGTCACTAAATGATATACTGCTCAAACATGCCATAGTTATATGTGGAATTGCACCCCAAAATACATTCTGCTGCTTCTCCTGAGTACGGGGATACCACATGTGTGAGACTTTTTGGGAGCCTAGCCACGTACGGGGCCCCCGAAAAACCAATCACCGCCTTCAGGATTTCTAAGGCGTACATTTTTGATTTCACTCCTCACTACCTATCACAGTTTCAAAGGCCATAAAATGTCAAGATAGAACAAAACCCCGCCAAATGCGGGCGTGCTCCCGTGTCTTGCTGCTGTGTCTATAGACACAGACAGCGGCACTCGGCCCCGCCCGGCGTCGATGGATTTGATTGACAGCAGCGGGATCCAATGGCTGCACTGCTATCAATCTATCCAATCAGGACACGAGATGGGGGTGGAGCAGATACCTGTCAAATACAGGTATTTGCTCCCACTTTCGGCGAAAGATCGCTGCAGTATCCGCAGCGATCTACACCATTACTGGCCCCTCCCACCCCCGCTGTCTTCTGGGAGACACACAGATCCCAGAAGACAGCAGGGACCAGTCAGAATGCACAGCGCGACTCACAGTAGGGAAACAGGCTGTGAAGCTGGAAGGCTTCACTTCCTGATTCTCTTACTTAAAATGCCGGCGCCTCCACCTGGAGCTGAGGGACAGGTTGGCTTCGGGTGAGGACATCGTGGGCACCCTGGACAGGTATGTGTTTTTATTTTAACCACTTAAGGACCGGCTCACGACTATATACGTTGGCAGAATGTCACCTACAGGCAAATCAATGTATATTTACCTTCTGCGAACTCCGCGACCGTTCCCACGGGACCCGCAGATTTGATGCCCGCCGCGTGCCTGCGATCGTGTCACGGAGCTGAAGAATGGGGAGATGCCAGTGTAAACATAGAGGGCCAGATTCAGAAAGGACTTACGACGACGTATCTCCAGATACGCCGTCGTATCTATATGCGTATTCTTAAAACTAGATATGCCTGAAATTTGCCAAGATACGACCGACGTAAGTCTCCTACGCCGTCGTATCTTGGGTCCATATTTACGCTGGCCGCAAGGGGCACTTCCGTAGATTTACGCGTCGAATATGCAAATGACCTAGATACGCCGATTCACGAACGTACTTGCGCCCGTCGGATTTAGCTACGCCGTTTACGTAAGGCTTACGTCCGGCGTAAGTTTACCCCTCATAAAGCAGGGGTAAGTCATGTTAAGGTATGGACTTTGGAAACGTCGGAACAGCGTCGTATTTTACGTTGTTTGCGTAAGTCATACGTGAATGGGGCTGGGCGTAAGTTACGTTCACGTCGAAAGCTGACGTATCTTAGGGAGTATTTGCCACGTGATTCTGAGCATGCGCGCGCATGCGCCGTTCAATCGGCCATGCATTTACATGGGGTCACCCTTCATTATAATACAACACGCCCACTGCCTTGCTACTTACGCCGGCCATTTTACGTTACGCCGGCGTAAGAAAGGGAGCAAGTGCTTTGTGAATACAGTACGAGCCACTCTAGGTTACGGGTTACGTCGGTGTAGCGCATATCAGATGCGATACGCCGCTCTAAAGAAACGCCAATCTTTCTGAATCCCGGCCAGAATCTCCCCGTTCTGCCTAGTGGCATGTCACTGTTTGTCTGCTTCCTCTCACCGGGAGCAGCAATCAGAGACGTGTCACTGGTAGCCATGCCCCCTAACAGTTAGAATCACTCCCTAGGACACACTTAACCCCTTCCTAGCCCCCTAGTGGTTAACACCTTCACTGCCAGTCACATTTATGCCTAGTACACACGAGAGGATTTATCCGCGGAAACGGTCCTCCGGACGGTTTCCGCGGATAAATCCTCTGGCGGATTTTGATCTCCTGGTTGTACTAACCAGGAGATCAAAATCCCAGCGGAATTCCGTCCGCGGTGACGCGTCGCGCCGTTGGCGCGATGATGACGCGGCTACGTACGCGACGCGGTGATATAAGGACTTCCACGCATGCGTCGAATCATTACGACGCATGCGAGGGAGGGGATCGGACGGATTGATCCGGTGAGTCTGTACAGACCAGCGGATCAATCCGTTGGAATGGATTCCAGCGGATAGATTTCTTAGCATGTTAGGAAATTTTTATCCGCTGGAAATCCATCCCCGGGGACAAAAATCCGCGGAAACAGATCCGCTGGATTGTACACACCAGGGGATCTATCCGCTGAAACCGGTCAGCGGATCAATTTCAGCGGATCGATCCTCTCGTGTGTACGGGGCCTTACACTGTAACCAGTGCATTTTTATAGCACTGATTGCTGTATAAATGACAATGGTCCCAAAATAGCACCAAAATTGTCCGATGTGTCCGCCATAATATTGCAGTCACGATAAAAAAAAAATCGATGATCGTCGCCATTACTAGTAAAAAAAAAAAAAATATTAATAAAAATACCATAAAACCATCTCCTATTTTGTAGACGCTATAACTTTTGTGCAAACCAATCTATAAACACTTATTGCGATTTTTTTTTTTTTACCAAAAATATGTAGAAGATTACGTATCGGCGTAAACTGAGGAAAAAAAAAGGTTTTTTTTGGGGGATATTTATTATAGCAAAAAGTAAAAAAATATAGCTTTTCTTTCAAAATTGTCGCTCTATTTTTGATTATAGCGCAAAAAATAAAAACGTCAGAGGTGATCAAATACCACCAAAAGAAAGCTCTATTTGTGAGAAAAAAAGAACGTAAATTTTGTTTGGGAGCCACATCGCATGACTGCGCAATTGTCAGTTAAAGCGACGCAGTGCAGAATCGTAAAAAGTGGCCCAGTCATTTGGCAGCCAAACGGTCTGGGGCTGAAGTGGTTAAAAGTCAGCAGCTACTGACTTAAAAAAAATAAAAATGGCACCCGCAATTTTTATTTTTATTTTTTTAAAGTCAGCAGCTACAAAACACTGTAGCTGCTGACTTTTAATAAGGACACTTGCCTGTCCTAGGCGCCCGCGATGTCACCCCCCAAGACTCCCTCCCCCCCCGAGGCCGATCCCTCGATCCTGGCACTAAGGGAAACAGGCAGTGGAGCCTATCACTGGCCGTTTCCTACTGCGCACGTGCGAGTCTCGCGGCGCTTTGTGAATGGGCGGCTGCTTTCTGGGATACACACAGGGCCGGATTCAGAAAAGAGATACGCCGGCGTATCTCCTGATACGCCGTCGTATCTATGCAACTGATTCATAGAATCAGTTACGCATTGATCTCCCTAAGATCCGCCAGGTGTAAGTGACTTACACCGTCGGATCTTAGGCTGCAATTCCAGGCCGGCCGCTAGGTGGCGCTTCCGTATCTTTTACGCGTCGAATATGCAAATGAGCATTTACGCCGATTCAGAAACGAACGGCCGCCCGACGCATTTTTTTTACGTTGTTTGCGTTCGGCTTTTTCCGGCGGAAAATTACCCCTGCTATATGAGGGGTAAGTGCGGCGTATCCTATGTTAAGCATGGCCGTCGTTCCCGCGCCGAGTTTTAAATTTTTTACGTTGTTTGCGTAAGTCGTTCGCGAATACGGCCGGACGTAATTTACGTTAACGTCGAAACCAATGACGTCCTTGCGACGTCATTTGGAGCAATGTACGCTGGGAAATTTTGCGGACGGCGCATTGCGCCGTTCGTTCGGCGCGGGGACGCGCCTGATTTAAATTTTACACGCCCCCTAGCCGCGGAATTTGAATTCCGCCGGGGGATTTACGATACGCCGCCGCAACTTTAGAGGCAAGTGCTTTCTGAATAAAACACTTGCCTCAAAAACTTGCGGCGGCGTAACGTAAATCAGATAGGTTACGCGGATCTAAAGACCTGCTGACCTATCTGAATCTGGCCCACAGTTCCCATACGGAAGCGCGCCCCATTCCCCAGAAGACAACGCGGGGAGGACGAGGAAGAAGATCCGCATAGCAACCGCCATTTCTGGTAAGTAAAAAAAAAACGTTTTCCTTTTTTTTTTTTAAGGATTTTTGTGTATTTTTTTTTTTTTAGGGTGGACCTCCACTTTAAGGTGAAAAACCACGAGGGTGTACAACACCTTTAGTGGAGGGGGCTTTGTACTGAGGGAGGGGGGTCTGTATTGAGGGAGGGGGCTCTGTACTGAGGGAGGGGGGGTCTGTATTGAGGGAGGGGGCTCTGTACTGAGGGAGGGGGGTCTGTACTGAGGGAGGGGGGTCTGTATTGAGGGAGGGGGCTCTGTACTGAGGGAGGGGGGTCTGTACTGAGGGAGGGGGGTGACACCAACCCTATTGTCGCCCCTGAACCCTAGACAGACAAGTCAGGGCTGAAATCGTTGTTGGTATAAAAGCCCTTTGCTCTCCTCAGCACAAACAGAAAGCTAACCCACCCGCCTGTTCAGTCACCACCCTCGATTCGTATCCCCTCCCCCTCACAATCTCCACCCTTCGGCCTCCCTCTTTTGTCTATTCTTGTCTTTGTATCATCTTCAGAGGTCGGGTACGCCGGTATACAGTGCGGGTTTCTTTATGTAACGAATGCTACGCGACATCGTTCTTGTCGTTTGCTGACCTGACAGGGAGGAAATGCGCCTCAGGTTGTCACACCCTGATTTCTAGGGAGCAGTTGCCCCCACCTATACACACCCCAGGCACAGCCAAGTATGACACTACAGCGTAAAGGAGAGCATGTTACACAATGCTACACATTGATAAACGCATCGATGTAAGAACAACGGCAAAAGCATCGTGATAGACGCGCATGTATTCTTCCGGATCGGCTCGGGCACCTCTCCCCACAGAGACATGGATGCTTACCTCTTCCTACTGTGGATAGCGAGCGCCGCAAGAGGTATTGTTTTACTTTGCATTTGTCTCCTGCGATTGTATGCAGATATAACATTATATTTAAATAATGCCGGACAAATGGACACTATTAACAAAAGCTAGGTCTTCTAAATGCATATCATGTAAAGCATGTCTGATTCTGTCTACCTTGCAGGTAAAACGCGGCTGTGGTTGTAGAGGTTTGCAGGGTGGAGCATCCAAAGCCTTGGGCCACTTTCACACTGAGGCGTTTTCCAGGCATTTATTGCACTAAAAATAGCACATGTAAAGCGACTGGAAACTGCCTCTTCTGCAGCCCCGAGTGCTTTCACGCTGAAGCGGTGCGCTTGCAGGACAGGGAAAAAAGTCCTGCAAGTCCTACAGCGCTCCCAAAACGCCCCTGCCAATGAAATCAATGGCCAACGCTGCCGAAGCGTCTGCAAGCTTTGCGGGCCGCTAGCAGGGGTTAAAAGTGCCCCTGCCAACGGTCAGTTGGTGTCAGTAGATCAGTGGCTGGTGTCAGTAGATCAGTGGCTGGTGTCAGTTGGGCATTGCCTGGTGTCAGTTGGACATTGCCTGGTGTCAGTTGGGCATTGGCTGGTGTCAGTAGGGCAGTGGCTGGTGTCAGTAGGGCAGTGGCTGGTGTCAGTAGGGCAGTGGCTGGTATCAGTTAGGCAGTGGCTGGTGTCAGTAGATCAGTGGCTGGTGTCAGTAGATCAGTGGCTGGTGTCAGTAGATCAGTGGCTGGTGTCAGTAGATCAGTGGCTGGTGTCAGTAGATCAGTGGCTGGTGTCAGTAGATCAGTGGCTGGTGTCAGTAGATCAGTGGCTGGTGTCAGTAGATCAGTGGCTGGTGTCAGTAGATCAGTGGCTGGTGTCAGTAGATCAGTGGCTGGTGTCAGTAGATCAGTGGCTGGTGTCAGTAGGGCAGTGGCTGGTGTCAGTAGGGCAGTGGCTGGTGTCAGTAGGGCAGTGGCTGGTGTCTGGGTAGTTGAGTGTCTGTTGGGCAGTGGCTGGTGTCTGTTGGGCCAGGGCTCGACAAAATCCGGTCGCAATCGCGACAAGAAATTGTGACCTGACGCCCGCCAGTAATTGAGGCCGCGGCCTACAAGGCTGCAAAGCCGCGGCCTCAATTACCAGCCGTCGGTGTCGGAGGCACAGGATCCCGTGTCTCCGTGCTCCCCCACCGTGCGATCACGGTGGGCCCACGACGGCCGGTAATTGAGGTCGCGGCTTTGCGGCCTTGTGAAGGCCCAAGCTTCCTTCTGTGACCTGACGCCATCTGGTGGTGGCCGTTGGCATTACAAGTAAAACAGCAGTTCTAATGTGTTTTTTCACTGCCATCTCCTTCCCTCTAATTAGAACCCCCCAAACATTATATATATTTTGTTATTCTAGCACCCTAGAGAATAAAATGGTGATCGTTGCAATACTTTCTGTCACACCGCATTTATAATACGCCGAGTAAATTCATACCCAACATGTCACGCTTCAAAATTGCGTCCGCTCGTGGAATGCCGACAAACTTTTACCCTTTAAAATCTCCATAGGCGACGTTTAAAAAATTCTACACGTTGCATGTTTTGAGTTACAGAGGAGGTCTACAGCTAGAATTATTGCTCTCGCTCTAACGATCGGGGCGATACCTCACATGTGTGGTTTGAATACCGCTTACATATGCGGGCGCTACTCACGTATGTGTTCACTTCTGCGCGCAAGCTTGGCGGGACGGGCGTGTTTTTTGGCTTCTAACTTTTTTAGCTGGCTCATAGTTTCCAAGCAAATTTGTCAAACCCTCTGTTGGGAAGTGGCTGGTGTCTGTTGGGCAGTGGCTTGTGTCAGGGTAATTGAGTGTCAGTTAGGCAGTGGCTGGTGTCAGTAGAGCAGTTGACAGTGTCTGTTGGGCAGTGGCTGGCGTCTGTTGGGCAGTGGCTGGCGTCTGTTGGGCAGTTGACAGTGTCAGTAGATCAGTGGCTGGTGTCAGTAGATCAGTGGCTGGTGTCAGTGGATCAGTGGCTGGTGTCAGTGGATCAGTGGCTGGTGTCAGTAGATCAGTGGCTGGTGTCAGTAGATCAGTGGCTGGTGTCAGTAGATCAGTGGCTGGTGTCAGTAGATCAGTGGCTGGTGTCAGTAGATCAGTGGCTGGTGTCAGTAGATCAGTGGCTGGTGTCAGTAGATTAGTGGCTGGTGTCAGGGTAGATCAGTGGCTGGTGTCAGGGTAGATCAGTGGCTGGTGTCAGTAGATCAGTGGCTGGTGTCAGGGTAGATCAGTGGCTGGTGTCAGGGTAGATCAGTGGCTGGTGTCAGGGTAGATCAGTGGCTGGTGTCAGAGTAGATCAGTGGCTGGTGTCAGAGTAGATCAGTGGCTGGTGTCGGAGTAGATCAGTGGCTGGTGTCGGAGTAGATCAGTGGCTGGTGTCGGAGTAGATCAGTGGCTGGTGTCGGAGTAGATCAGTGGCTGGTGTCAGGGTAGATCAGTGGCTGGTGTCGGAGTAGATCAGTGGCTGGTGTCGGAGTAGATCAGTGGCTGGTGTCGGAGTAGATCAGTGGCTGGTGTCGGAGTAGATCAGTGGCTGGTGTCGGAGTAGATCAGTGGCTGGTGTCGGAGTAGATCAGTGGCTGGTGTCGGAGTAGATCAGTGGCTGGTGTCGGAGTAGATCAGTGGCTGGTGTCGGAGTAGATCAGTGGCTGGTGTCGGAGTAGATCAGTGGCTGGTGTCGGAGTAGATCAGTGGCTGGTGTCAGGGTAGATCAGTGGCTGGTGTCAGGGTAGATCAGTGGCTGGTGTCAGGGTAGATCAGTGGCTGGTGTCAGGGTAGTTAAGTGTCTGTTGGGCAGTGGCTGGTGTCTGCTAATACACATAACTATTAGTGTTTTTTGCATTGGATTAAGAATTTTAGGGCATGTCATGTTCTCTAGGCTTTTCTGCAACTAGACGCCATCATTTATAATACTATAAGGGTTTTTCATGTGTTCAGCACACATTTTGAAGTGTCTAAAGTGTTTGTCTCTCTTGTGAAACAAACTTGAAAACCAGTGGTGGCGTCTGGGCAGCATTTATTAAAGCGGAGTTCCAGCCGTTTTTTATGTTTATTAACCACTTGAGACCCGCGCTATTGACAAAAGACGTCAACAGCGCGGCTCTTAAAGAGGAGTTCCACCCAAAAATGGAACTTCCTCTTATCCCACTCCTCTCCCCTTTACATGCCACATTTGGCATGTAATTTTTTTTTGGGGGGGGAGTGGGGGCTTCAGGAGAAGGGGACTTCCTGTCCCACTTCCTCCTTCCGCCGAGGGGCTGCAAAGGCGATACGTCATAACGCCTTTTGCCAGCCCCTCCCTGTAGGCGATCACCTGGGACACATGACAGGTCCCAGGCGATCGCCTGTCCAATCAAACAGCGCGGCGCCGGGCCGCGCGCATGCGCAGTGGGTGCCCGGCCGTTAAGCTGAAAGCTGTCACGGCCGGGTGCCCACAGTGACAATGAAGACGCGTCGCTGGAACAGGTAAGTGTCCGTTTATTAAAAGCCAGCAGCTACACTTTTTGTAGCTGCTGACTTTTAATAAACTTAAAAAATGGGTGGAAAACCCCTTTAAGTGCCAAGTGGACGTCTTTGGACGTCTTTTAAAGTGCATTACCCGTGCGCGCAGCGGGTAAACACTGTCCCGGCGCATCGCTGAAGAGCCGATGCGTGTACCTGGCGGCCGCGATGTCCGCCGGGTACACCTAATCATCGGTAACACAGCAGGGATGTGGTGCTCTGTGTGTAAACACAGAGCTCCACGTGCTGTCATAGGAGAGGAGACCGATCTGTGTTCCTTGTACATAGGGACACAGCATCGGTCACCTCCCCCAGTCACCCCCCTCCCCCCACACAGTTAGAACACACCAAGGATACACATTTAACCCCTTCCTCACCCCCTAGTGTTAACCCCTTCCCTGCCAGTCACATTTTATACAGTAATTAGTGCATTTTTATAGCACTGACCGCTGTATAAATGTGAATGGCCCCAAATTTGTGTCAAAAGTGTCCTAAATGTCCGCCGCAATATCGCAGTCCCAATAAAAATCACAGATCGCCGCCATTACTAGAAAAAAATAAAAATAAAAAAAAATCATAATTCTGTTCCCCATTTTGTAGGCGCTATAACTTTTGCGCAAACCAGTCGCTTATTGCGATTTTATTTATTTTTTTACAAAAATACGTCGAAAAATACGTATCAGCCTTAACTGAGAAAAAAAATTTTTTATTTTAAAAAAAATTGGGATATTTATTATAGCAACAAGTAAAAAATATATATATATTTTTAAAATTGCCGCTCTTTTTTTGTTTATAGCGCAAAAAATAAAAACCGCAGAGGTGATCAAATACCACCAAAATAAAGCTCTATTTGTGGGGAAAAAAGGACGTCAATTTTGTTTGGGAGCCACGTCGCACGACCGCGCAAATGTCAGTTAAAGCGACGCAGTGCCGGAAGCTGAAATTTTGCCTGGGCACGAAGGGGGTTTATGTGCCCAGTAAGCAAGTGGTTAAAAGTCAGCAGCTACAAAAAGTGTAGCTGCTGGCTTTTAATAAACAGACACTCACCTTTGCTCCTCTCCCCCCTCTCCGGCCAGCGCCTCCATTCCTAGTGTGGGCACCTGGCCATGACAGCTGTCGGCTTCACGGCCGGGCACTAACTGCGCATGCGCGAGCGGCGCTCTGAGTGGTCAGGCGATCGCCTACAGGGAGGGGCCGCCGTAGGCGATATGACGTATCGCCTAATCGATCCTTGGGCGGAAGGAGGAAGTGGGACAGGAAGTCCCACTCCGACTGAAGCCCCCACTCCCCCAACCAAACAACTACATGCCAAATGTGGCATGTAAGGTGGCAAGGAGTGGTTTAAGCGGAAGTTCCACTTTTGGGTGGAACTCCGCTTTAATGTTATGTAACACTTTCTAAAAACAGTTATTTTGTTTCTAGCATTTAACATAGCATTTTAATTTAGGGCAGTGGTTCTCAACCTGGGGGTCGAATGGCAATTTGCCAGGGGTCACTGAATCCTGGGCTGTTCCAGAAGCCCACACCACTCTCCCAGCCTTTTCGCAACCGAGCCAGAAACACAGTGAGTAACACTTCCTGTGATTATAGTTGCCATTAAAAGTCCCCACTACAGTTCTCAGATCAGCAGATGACCTTCATCAAGAGCACCTAGGTTGGCTGATCCCACCCCTTACCAGCACTGCCATTGATCCCACCCCCCACCAGCACTGCCACTGATCCCACCCCCCACCAGCACTGCCACTGATCCCACCCCCCACCAGCACTACCACTGATCCTACCCCCACCAGCACTGTCACTGATCCCACCCCCCCCCACCAGCACTGTCACTGATCCCACCCCCCTCACCAGCACTGTCACTGATCCCACCCCCCTCACCAGCACTGTCACTGATCCCACCCCCCCTCACCAGCACTGTCACTGATCCCACCCCTCACCAGCACTGCCACTGATCCCACCCCTCACCAGCACTGCCACTGATCCCACCCCTCACCAGCACTGCCACTGATCCCACCCCTCACCAGCACTGCCACTGATCCCACCCCTCACCAGCACTGCCACTGATCCCACCCCTCACCAGCACTGCCACTGATCCCACCCCTCACCAGCACTGCCACTGATCCCACCCCTCACCAGCACTGCCACTGATCCCACCCCCCACCAGCACTGCCACTGATCCCACCCCTCACCAGCACTGCCACTGATCCCACCCCTCACCAGCACTGCCACTGATCCCACCCCTCACCAGCACTGCCACTGATCCCACCCCTCACCAGCACTGCCACTGATCCCACCCCTCTTCAGCACTGCCACTGTTCCCACCCCTCTTCAGCACTGCCACTGATCCCACCCCTCTTCAGCACTGCCACTGTTCCCACCCCTCTTCAGCACTGCCACTGATCCCACCCCTCACCAGCACTGCCACTGATCCCACCCCTCACCAGCACTGCCACTGATCCCACCCCTCACCAGCACTGCCACTGATCCCACCCCTCACCAGCACTGCCACTGATCCCACCCCTCTTCAGCACTGCCACTGATCCCACCCCTCTTCAGCACTGCCACTGATCCCACCCCTCTTCAGCACTGCCACTGATCCCACCCCTCTTCAGCACTGCCACTGATCCCACCCCTCTTCAGCACTGCCACTGATCCCACCCCCCTTCAGCTCTGCCACTGATCCCACCCCCCTTCAGCACTGCCACTGATCCCACCCCCCTTCAGCACTGCCACTGATCCCACCCCCCTTCAGCACTGCCACTGATCCCACCCCCCTTCAGCACTGCCACTGATCCCACCCCCCTTCAGCACTGCCACTGATCCCACCCCCCTTCAGCACTGCCACTGATCCCACCCCCCTTCAGCACTGCCACTGATCCCACCCCCTTCAGCACTGCCACTGATCCCACCCCCCTTCAGCACTGCCACTGATCCCACCCCCCTTCAGCACTGCCACTGATCCCACCCCCCTTCAGCACTGCCACTGATCCCACCCCCCTTCAGCACTGCCACGGATCCCACCCCCCTTCAGCACTGCCACGGATCCCACCCCTCTTCAGCACTGCCACTGATCCCACCCCTCTTCAGCACTGCCACTGATCCCACCCCCCTTCAGCACTGCCACTGATCCCACCCCTCTTCAGCACTGCCACTGATCCCACCCCCCTTCAGCACTGCCACTGATCCCACCCCCCTTCAGCACTGCCACTGATCCCACCCCCCTTCAGCACTGCCACTGATCCCACCCCCCTTCAGCACTGCCACTGATCCCACCCCCCTTCAGCACTGCCACGGATCCCACCCCCCTTCAGCACTGCCACGGATCCCACCCCCCTTCAGCACTGCCACTGATCCCACCCCTCTTCAGCACTGCCACTGATCCCACCCCTCTTCAGCACTGCCACTGATCCCACCCCCCTTCAGCACTGCCACTGATCCCACCCCTCTTCAGCACTGCCACTGATCCCACCCCTCTTCAGCACTGCCACTCATCTCATTCACTCCACCAAGGAGTAAGAGAAGGAATACAAATAGAGAATACGTTGAAAGGAGAGAAAAAGAGGGAGAGGAACAAATAAAAAAGAGAGAGAAAGAATAATAGAACAAGAAAGAAGGCTAGAGAGAGGGATGGGGGGGGGGGGGAAGAAATTAGGATAGAGAGAGATAAAAGGGAAATAAAGGAGAACAAAGAGAAAGAATGGCAAATTTACTGTTAGGGGTCCCCACAACTTTGGAAAATGTATCAAGGGGTCACGGCACTAGTACAGTTGAGAACCACTGATTTAGGGGATGGGGTGCTAGCTAAACAAGTAGACCTTGGAATTCCATAAAAGAACAGCTTTAACCACTTCCGGACTGCCCACCGTGTATATATGTCGCTACTATGACATTAAATACCGTTGTTATGGCAGCATATAGCTGCCATAACCTCTGTATTTTTCTCCACAGCGGGTGGCTGGCTTTCAGATAAAAGTGGTCTCTGCGGTGGATTTGCCGCAAGATCACTTTTATCGGCGGCAGGAGTGGGCCCACCCGGTCATCTCTGCCACTTACTAGAGCCGTTGGTAACGGTGGAGACAATCGGGTCCTTTCCCCTCACTTCTTGGATGCCGAGTGAGGGAAAGATGGCCCCCGCTCGGCTCCATAGCATTGGAGGGCGGAAGTGATGTCAAACGTCACTTCCGCCCAATGCTCTTTTTTTATTTTTTATTGCATTCTAGTGTAAATATGAGATCTGAGGACTTTTTGACCCCCAGATCTCAGATCGAGGGTCCTGTCATGCTGTTGTCAATTACAAGCACGCGCGCAGAAGTGAACGCATACGTAAATTGCACCCTTATATGAAACAGTGTTTAAATAACACATGTGAGATATCGCCGCGATCATTGAAGCGAGAGCAATAATTCTAGTACTATACTTTCTCTGTAACTCTAAACTCTAAACATGTAACCTATACATATTTTTAAACGTCGCCTATGGAGATTTTTAAGAATAAAAGTTTGTCGCCATTTCACAAGCTATCGCAATTTTGAAGCGTGACATGTTGGGTATCAATTTACTTGGCATAACATTATCTTTCAAAATATAAAAGAAAATTGGGCTAACTTTACTGTGGTCTTATTTTTCAAGTAAAAAAAGTGTATTTTTCCCAAAAAAGTGCGCTTGTAAGACCGCTGCGCAAATATGGTGTGACAAAAAGTATTGCAACGACCGCCATTTTATTCTCTATTGTAAACACTAAGGGCTCATTCAGTACTTTGTGTTGTATTACCACACTCATAGTTGCATACATAGGCCCGGATTCACGTAGCACTTACGCCGACGTATCTCGAGATACGCAGCATAAGTGTAAATTTGCGCAGTCGTATCTGTGCGCCGTGCCCACAGAACTAGATACGCCTGAAAATAGGCTTCCTACGACCGACGTAAGTTTCCTACGCCGTCGTATCGTGGGCGCATATTTACGCTTGCCGCAAGGGGCGCTGCCATTGATTTACAATTCGAATATGCAAATGAGTGAGATACGCCGATTCACCAACATACTTGCATCCGGCGCATTAATATACGCGGTTTACGTAAGGCTTACGTCCAGCGTATAGTTATTCCCTATCTATGAGGCGCAATTCATGCAAAGGTATGGACCAGGGAACAGCCGTCGTATTTTACGTCGTTTACGTAGTACGTGAATAGGGATGGGCGTAGGTTACGTTCACGTCGTAGGCAGTGATTCGACGTATCTTAGGCGTTCGTTTCGACGTGATTCTAAACATGCGCACTGGGATACGTCCATGAGCCGGCGCATGCGCTGTTCGTTCGTATCTTGATGGCGCTCGGCCCATCATTTACATGGGGTCATGCCTCATTAGCATGGCTCACGCCCACTAACACTTACGATGAGTTGCGCCGAGGGAACCCAGCATACATTTGGGAACAAGTGCTTTGTGAATACTGTGCTCGCCGCTCTGCGCTATGTCAGCGTAGCGTAGATTCATACGCTACGCCGGCATATCTATGCGCCGCGGTATGTGAATCTGGGCCATAGTTGGTAAGGTTGAATAAAGACACCAGTTCAACCTGTGTTTTTGTCATCCCAGTATATTGCATTTGCTAAGATGCCAATCTAGATGTCTTTTGAAACTATCTACACTTCCCGCTGACACCACTGATTGTGGATAAGAGTTCCACATTTTTACTGCTCTGACAGTAAAGAAGACTCTACGTAGTTTAAAGTTAAACCGCTTCTCTTCCAATGTCAGTAAGTGGCTGTGTGACTTTCTTAGCTCCGTGAAACTGAATAGTTTCCTCCCTATGCAAAATCACCATTGAGGTATTTGTATATACAATAAAACACAAAAGAGAGCAGCGCAATCTAAGTGCAGCAATGTTAAAACATTTTTAATATAGGACAGACAAATTGGAACTTACAAGATCATAGAGATCACAGCGCATGTAGGAAGGTATAAGAGGTTCATCCACTTCTGGGGGAAGGCGTTAGGCTTGCAGATAGAGAGGCAGCGGCTTGCAGATGGAGAGGCAGCGGCTTGCAGATGGAGAGGCAGCTGATGTTCCCGACTGTGCTGGTGGCTCCCAGCGCTTCCTGGTTCTTAGAATCTGGTATGGGGCGGCTGGACACGTCACTTCTGGATAGGGAGGAGCGCGTGTTCGGAGCATGTGTGCTCCTTCATCGGGCATTTGTATCGCTATCATATCTCCTCTCAAGCATCTCTTTTTCAGGGAGAATACGTTTAAAGCGGATGTCCGCTGAAAAAAAAATATATTAAAAAGCCAGCATCTACAAATACTGCAGCTGCTGACTTTTAATATTAGGACACTTACCTGTCCTGGAGTCCAGCGCTGTCCGCAGCAGAGGATGAGCGATCGCTCGTCACTCTGCTGCCCCCCCGCCATCCTCGGTGAGGAAACCAGGAAGTGAAGCGCTCCGGCTTCACTGCCCGGTTCCCTATGGCGCATGCGCGAGTCGCGATACACCTGCCGATTGGTTCCCGCTGTGTTCCGGGAGCCGAGTGTTCCCAGAACACAACGGGGGGGGGGGGGGGGGGGGTTTTGGTGACGTCATGCCCGCAGTCTGCCCGAGACTGTGTGGCCGGAAGTGGGTGCAAATACCTGTCTTTAGACAGGTATCTGCACCCCCCCTCCTCCCTGAAAGGTGTCAAATGTGACACCGGAGGGGGGGAGGGTTCCGATCAGCGGGAGTTCCACTTTAGGGTGGAGCTCCGCTTTAATGCTTGTAGTCATTTCACATATCTGAGGTCCTCTAGTAGGGAAAAAAATCACAATAAGCGTATATTGATTGGTTTGTGCAAACGTTGTAGCGTCTGCAAAATAGGGGATGGATTTATTGCATTTTTATTATTTTTTTACTAGTTATGGCGGCGATCAGGGATTTTCAGCGGGACTGCGACATTGCGTTGGACAGATCGGACACTTGTCACTTTTTTGGGACCATTGACATTTTATACAGCGATCAGTACTATAAAAATGCACTAAGTTATAAAGTGAAAACTTCTGCGCTACTATTGAGTAAACAAATGATAAATAGAGTGATAAGTTGATCCAAAGCTGCAGTATCTAGTAGTGTTCACTGTACACAAAAATTAAATATGGTAAAAAAGTGATAAGCGCTGAGGACAGTAGTCTATAAAAGCTGCTATATGGTGTGAATCCACAAAAAATGGTGTAATAATACCACAAAACACTAAGTGGTGTAAACTAAAGTGACAAATGATCACTAATAATGCTAAAGAAACTAGAATAAAAATCGTGAAAATGTCCTATATAATAATGTCCAAATAGGATAGAATAATGTCCAATTCTTCCCTAGTGATCGTGACTTGATGCAGGTCTGTGTATCCCAGTGAACTCCGTGCCCAGTCTCCCAAAACTCTCACCTCCAGTGTCACTTAACAGTGCATGTAGTATGGTTGTAAGCGTCTCCAGGGATATACTGCCCAACCCTCTCTTAGTAATCCCACTGGTCCCAGAGGATTCAATGACCTAGTGAGTGCTTAGCGCACCATATACATAGGGGAGGAAGGGGGAGAAGGGATGCCTCCAATGGTGAAATATAGTTTTAAAATATTAATAAGCTTTAATGTGTAGGAAATGGACTCTTACATGAAGTTAAAAAAAGCAAGTGCATAAAAATTTGTTTGTACCTAAACAAATAGAGCTTTCTTTTGGTGGTATTTGATCACTTCTGTTTTTTTTTTTTTGTGCTATAAATAGCGACAATTTTGAAAAAAACATATTTTTTAACTTTTTGCTATAATAAACATCCGAAAAAAATTAAAATATACATTTCTTCATCAGTTTAGGTCGATATGTATTCTTCTACATATGTTTGGTAAAAAAAAATGCAATAAGTGTATATTGATTAGTTTGCCCAAAAGTTATTGCGTCTACCAAATAGAGGATAGATTTATGGCATTTTTATTATTATTATTATTTTACTAGTAATGGCGGTGAGCTGCGATTTTTAGTGAGACTGTGACATTGCGGTGGACAGATTGGACACTTTTTTTGGGACCATTCACATTTATACAGCGATCTGTGCTATAAAAATGCACTGATCACTGTGTAAATGTCACTGGCAGGAAAGGGGTTAAATGTGTTCCCTGGGAGGTGTTTCTAACTAGGGGGATGGGACTGACTGGAGGAGGAGAGAGATCTCTGTTCCCAATCACTAGGAACAACAGATCTGTCTCTCCTCCCCTGTCAGAATGGGAATCTGTCTGTTTACATTGACAGATCCCCGTTCTGGCTCTCTGGAACGGTCGCGGGTGGCCGGCTGACATCGCGGCCAACGGCAACGCACAGGTCCTTTTATACTCCTATATATATGTATAGAGCCATGACAGGTCCTCTTTATACTCCTATGCATGTAAAGAGCCATGAAAGATCCTCTACATACTCTATACATGTATAGAGCCATGACAGGTCCTCTTTATACTCCTATACATGTATAGAGCCATGACGGGTCCACTTTAGTTATCATGATATAAAATAACTAGACAATGCATTTCCTGAGGAAAATCCGAGTGGGAATGCTGAATAGCTGAATTGCTGAGCCCGCACCAAAGCCATTCACCATAACCACTACAGTATCTTTAGGACATACAAGCAGTGTTCCTTCAGTACTTATAAAGCCTAATATCACACAGCTCCTTTCTCTATCTGCAATATAGAGAGTGTCCTGACTTGCCTGGTCGCCCCTCCCCCCTCAAGAGGCTTTCTCCACATGAGGTGGGGGAGGAGGACTGCACTGAGGTAAGGAAAGCTATTTAGGGAATCAAAATACCATTAGAAACGCTTTCATCCACACACAAAATCAGTTATCGAAGCCTTCAAACAAAACGTAATAAATCCACAACCGTACATGCGATCGATACAGCGACTACACCGTTTGAAAGACACGGCCCTTGTGAACGCAGCGATATGAAATTTATGTTGATAAACTTAAAAATGTGGCCATGTCAGCGATTTAGAAAAGAGCGTGTTTGTGTGTTTTGCAGAAACATTTTTTAGATAATTTAACATGAGAGTCTATGAGAGAAGATTTCAGGCACTTGTCCTTTAGAAGCTCCAGGAACTAAAACTAAAATACGTATCACAAAACTGATCACATTGCCTGAAACCAGACAACAATACCTACATTTTGATATATAAATTGTGTATGACAAGTAGATCTTGTGGGCGTGAGAGCAATTTGTTCCCCCTTTTTTTAAAGATAATATTTTTTGTGGATGATCTCCACTCTAAAGGTCACATGACACACTCTAAACCTGCTCCATAGGATTACATTATAACCGATAAAAAAATCACTCAACGTAAATTGCGTTTTCACAAAAACCGTAAAAGATATCAATCTAAAAAGTCATGTTTGGATAGCTGAATATTTTGTGACCGCTTTAAAGTTTGTTTGGTGTCTGTAAGTGAAAGTATGAAGGAGCTGAAACTTTTGGCAGAACGTGTGTTTTGAAGCAGGAAAAAGGATGTTCTCATTGACTTCAATGTTAAAAAAAAGTGTCTAAAAGCTTAATATTTTAAAAAGTATAAATAGTACAAAAAAACTTGAAGAAGTCCCATCGTTAGCTGAACGAGACGAACATTTTAATAGTTGAATGGTCTCAATAGCTCAAAGTATGCAGAAGTTACGCAGAGCCAAAAAACGTACGGAATAAAGGATAAGAA
This sequence comes from Rana temporaria, assembly GCF_905171775.1. Lineage (NCBI taxonomy): Eukaryota > Metazoa > Chordata > Amphibia > Anura > Ranidae > Rana > Rana temporaria. The sequence goes on along the minus strand of NC_053496.1, from coordinate 141,783,119 downwards.
TAAAAAGAACTAGAAAATGCATTCCCTGAGGAAAATGCGAGTGGGAATGCTGAATTGCTGAGCCCGCGCCAAAGCCATTCACCATAACCACTACACTATCTTTAGGACACACAGCTCCTTTTTCTATCTGCAAAGTAGAGAGTATCCTGACTTCCTGGTCGCCCCTCCCCCCTCAAGAGGTTTCCCCTCCCCCCCAGGTCAGTGAGGAGGAATATTGCACTGAGGTAGAAAGCTATTTATGGAAAGAAATTCCATTACAAACGCCTTTTAATTCACAGACCAATACATTAATTACGCCTCCAAACAAAACGTAATAAATCCACAACCGTACATGCGATCGATACAGCGACTTCACCGTTTGAAAGACACGGCCCTTGTGAACGCATCGATATGAAATTTATGTTGATAAACTTAAAATTGTGGCCATGCCAGCGATTTAGAAAAGAGCGTCTTTGTGTGTTTTGCAGGAAAATTTTTAAAATTTTTAACATGACGGTCAATGAGAGGGCGTTTGAGGCACTTGTCCTTTAGAAGCTCCTGGAACTAAAAGTCAAATGCCTATCGCAAAACTGATCACATTGCCTGAAACCAGACAAGCATACCTACGTTTTGATATATAAATTGTGTATGACAAGTAGATCTTGTGGGCGTGAGAGCAATTTGTTCGCCCTTTTTTTAAAGATAATTTTTGTTTTCAAAGATCTCCACTCTAAAGGTCACATGACACACTCTAAACCTGCTCCATAGGATTACATTATAACCGATAAAAAAATCACTAAACGTAAATTGCGTTTTCACAAAAACCGTATAAGATATCAATCTAAAAAGTCATGTTTGGATAGCTGAATATTTTGTGACCGCTTTAAAGTTTGTTTGGTGTCTGTAAGTGAAAGTATGAAGGAGCTGAAACTTTTGGCAGAACGTGTGTTTTGAAGCAGGAAAAAGGATGTTCTCATTGACTTCAATGTTAAAAAAAAGTGTCTAAAAGCTTAATATTTTAAAAAGTATAAATAGTACAAAAAAACTTGAAGAAGTCCCATCGTTAGCTGAATGAGACGAACATTTTAAAAGTTAAATGGTCTCAATAGCTGAAAGTATGCAGAAGTTACGCAGAGCCAAAAAACGTACGGAATAAAATTAAAATTAAAACTAGACAATGCATTTCCTGAGGAAAATGCGAGTGGGAATGCTGAATAGCTGAATTGCTGAGCCCGCACAAAAGCCATTCACCATAACCACTACACTATCTTTAGGACATACAAGCAGTGTTCCTTCAGTACTTATAAAGCCTAATATCACACAGCTCCTTTCTCTATCTGCAATATAGAGAGTGTCCTGACTTGACTGGTCGCCCCTCCCCCCTCAAGAGGCTTTCTCCACATGAGGTGGGGGAGGAGGACTGCACTGAGGTAAAGAAAGCTATTTAGGGAATCAAAATACCATTAGAAACGCTTTCATCCACACACAAAATCAGTTATCGAAGCCTTCAAACAAAACGTAATAAATCCACAACCGTACATGCGATCGATACAGCGACTTCACCGTTTGAAAGACACGGCCCTTGTGAACGCATCGATATGAAATTTATGTTGATAAACTTAAAAATGTGGCCATGTCAGCGATTTAGAAAAGAGCGTCTTTGTGTGTTTTGCAGAAACATTTTTTAGACTTTTTAACATGACTCTTGTCCTTTAGAAGCTCCTGGAACTAAAACTAAAATACGTATCACAAAACTGATCACATTGCCTGAAACCAGACAAGCATACCTACGTTTTGATATATAAATTGTGTATGACAAGTAGATCTTATGGGCGTGAGAGCAATTTGTTCCCCCTTTTTTTAAAGATAATATTTTTTGTGGATGATCTCCACTCTAAAGGTCACATGACACACTCTAAACCTGCTCCATAGGATTACATTATAACCGATAAAAAAATCACTAAACGTAAATTGCGTTTTCACAAAAACCGTAAAAGATATCAATCTAAAAAGTCATGTTTGGATAGCTGAATATTTTGTGACCGCTTTAAAGTTTGTTTGGTGTCTGTAAGTGAAAGTATGAAGGAGCTGAAACTTTTGGCAGAACGTGTGTTTTGAAGCAGGAAAAAGGATGTTCTCATTGACTTCAATGTTAAAAAAAAGTGTCTAAAAGCTTAATATTTTAAAAAGTATAAATAGTACAAAAAAACTTGAAGAAGTCCCATCGTTAGCTGAACGAGACGAACATTTTAAAAGTTGAATGGTCTCAATAGCTGAAAGTATGCAGAAGTTACGCAGAGCCAAAAAACGTACGGAATAAAATTAAAATTAAGAATAATAAAAAACGAATATCAATACTGGGAATGCTTATTAAAGCATTCCCACTAATTAAGAAGAAGAATAATAAAAAACGAATATCAATACTGGGAATGCTTATTAAAGCATTCCCACTAATTAAGAAGAAGAATAATAAAAAACGAATATCAATACTGGGAATGCTTATTAAAGCATTCCCACTAATAACTAGAAAATGCATTCCCTGAGGAAAATGCGAGTGGGAATGCTGAATAGCTGAGCCCGCACCAATGCCATTCACCATAACCACTACACTATCTTTAGGACACACAGCTCCTTTCTCTATCTGCAAAGTAGAGAGTATCCTGACTTCCTGGTCGCCCCTCCCCCTCAAGAGGTTTCCCCTCCCCCCAGGTCAGTGAGGAGGAATATTGCACTGAGGTAGAAAGCTATTTATGGAAAGAAATTCCATTACAAACGCCTTTTAATTCACAGACCAATACATGAATTACGCCTTCAAACAAAACGTAATAAATCCACAACCGTACATGCGATCGATACAGCGACTTCACCGTTTGAAAGACACGGCCCTTGTGAACGCATCGATATGAAATTTATGTTGATAAACTTAAAATTGTGGCCATGCCAGCGATTTAGAAAAGAGCGTCTTTGTGTGTTTTGCAGGAAAAATTTTTAAATTTTTAACATGACGGTCAATGAGAGTGGTTTTGTCGCTCTTGTCCTTTAGAAGCTCCTGGAACTAAAACTAAAATACGTATCACAAAACTGATCACATTGCCTGAAACCAGACAAGCATACCTACGTTTTGATATATAAATTGTGTATGACAAGTAGATCTTGTGGGCGTGAGAGCAATTTGTTCGCCCTTTTTTTAAAGATAATTTTTGTTTTCAAAGATCTCCACTGTAAAGGTCACATGACACACTCTAAATCCCTTCCATAGGGTTACATTATAACCGATTCCATTTTCTGAAAAAATCGCTAAACGTAAATTGCGTTTTCACAAAAACCGTAAAAGATATCAATCTGAAAAGTCATGTTTGGATAGCTGAATATTTTGTGACCGCTTTAAAGTTTGTTTGGTGTCTGTAAGTGAAAGTATGAAGGAGCTGAAACTTTTGGCAGAACGTGTGTTTTGAAGCAGGAAAAAGGATGTTCTCATTGACTTCAATGTTAAAAAAAAGTGTCTAAAAGCTTAATATTTTAAAAAGTATAAATAGTACAAAAAAACTTGAAGAAGTCCCATCGTTAGCTGAATGAGACGAACATTTTAAAAGTTAAATGGTCTCAATAGCTGAAAGTATGCAGAAGTTACGCAGAGCCAAAAAACGTACGGAATAAAATTAAAATTAAAATTAAAACTAAAATTAAGAAGAAGAATAATAAAAAACGAATATCAATTCTGGGAATGCTTATTAAAGCATTCCCACTAATAATAAAAAACGAATATCAATACTGGGAATGCTTATTAAAGCATTCCCACTAATAAAAAACGAATATCAATACTGGGAATGCTTATTAAAGCATTCCCACTAATAATAAAAAACGAATATCAATACTGGGAATGCTTATTAAAGCATTCCCACTAATTAAGAAGAATAATAAAAAACGAATATCAATACTGGGAATGCTTATTAAAGCATTCCCACTAATTAAGAAGAAGAATAATAAAAAACGAATATCAATACTGGGAATGCTTATTAAAGCATTCCCACTAATAAAAAAAAAACGAATATCAATACTGGGAATGCTTATTAAGCATTCCCACTAATAATAAAAAACGAATATCAATACTGGGAATGCTTATTAAGCATTCCCACTAATAATAAAAAACGAATATCAATACTGGGAATTCTTATTAAAGCATTCCCACTAATAATAAAAAACGAATATCAATACTGGGAATGCTTATTAAGCATTCCCACTAATAATAAAAAACGAATATCAATACTGGGAATGCTTATTAAAGCATTCCCACTAATAATAAAAAACGAATATCAATACTGGGAATGCTTATTAAAGCATTCCCACTAATGAATGTGGGGGCATTTTGGTGGGTGTGATTTTTTTTTGGGGGGGGGTGGGTGGCATTTCGTTCTTGGTACCAGGCAGCACAATGACTTGGGCCGGCGCTGCTCTTACCACTCATGCCAATATGACTGGTTTACTTAATTGATACTCTTTTTTTGGAACTATAGTATTATTTTAGTTATACAGTATATGGGCACACCTTATGTTCAAGTCCTTGTACAACTTTCTGAATAATTTGCCCCGTTGAATTGCTATATTGTAATTCTACTGGAATTATTTTCAGTCCGCTCTCTGCTAAAAATGGGTCACTGGAGTGCAAAACGAACTGCACTCCTGTGATCCATAGGAGAAGTCCAGCCAAACTAGCTTTTTTTTCTTATACTTCACAGTTTGCTTTAACCACTTGACCACTGGGCACGTAAACCCACTTAATAACCAGACCAATTTTCAGCTTTCGTGCTCTCACAATTTGAATGACAATTACTCAGTCATACAACATTGTACCCAAATGAAATTTCCGTCCTTTTTTTCACACAAATAGAGCTTTCTTTTGGTGGTATTTAATCACCGTTGGGTTTTTTATTTTTTGCGCTATAAGAGAAAAAATACAGAAAATTCTGTAAAAAAAATGAATTTTTCTTTGTTTCTGTTATAAAATTAGCAAGTTTAGTATTTTTTCTTCATTCTTTTGCATAAATGTGAAAGATGAAGTTACGCCGAGTAAATAGATACCCAACATGTCACCCTTCAAAATTGCACACGCTCGTGGAATGGCGCCAAACTTTGCTACTTAAAAATCCCCATAGGTGACATTGCAGGGTATTGTGGTGTATTTCAGAGTATTGTGGTGTATTTCAGAGTATTGTGGTGTATTGCAGAGTTGGGGCAGGGATGGATGGCTGGATCTGTGACTGCATTTGTCACAGATCCAGCTCACAGCAGCTGCTGCTGTTGCATCCGCTCCCTCCCCTCTCCTCTTACACTGTACCGTTCGGTACGGTTTGTTTACAAGTGATCGCTCCGTCATTGGACGGAGCGATCACGTGGTAAACCACCGCTACCAGCGGCGATTTACCGTGATCCGCCGGGTCCGGACATTCCCGTGTGTGCGCCCCAGAGGGCGCGCAGGAGCGCGATTCTGGGAGGACGTCCATGGACATCCTCCCAGAGTTATGCAACTGCCTTGTAGACGTATTTCGTCTATAGGGCGGTTGTTAACTGGTTAAAGGGGCTGTAAAGGAATTTTTTTTTTTTTTTCATAATGAGCATCCTTTACCTGCAGACATTCCTCTTTTCACTTCCTCATTGTTCATTTTTGCTCAGAAGTTGCTCTATTTCTTCTCTGTTCTGTTAACTTCCTGCTTGTCTCATTGTTACTCACCACCTTGAAGGGAGGCTTTACTGCGGTGGTCAGTGACGTGCTCGCCCCCTCCATTGAACTACATCTGTGCGGCAGGACGCTCTCTACATGTTAGAGACTTCAAGGAGGTGTGAATTACTGGGCGTGCCGCAATGCATACTGGGAAATGTAGTTCTTACATGAACGAGCTGAATTGACTGGCTGAGCTGGAAAGGCGCTCCGCGATTGGCTGGTTGCTCTTTACCTCAGCTCGGCACACTGCGCAGGCGCTCGAGCTGTCAGTGAGGAAGAAACCCTGCTGGTCATAATAATGGGGGACAGCGAGAGTACCGGGAGGAAAGTGTCCTTCGGGCTGGATGAGGAGGACAGGGTGTGGGTTCTGCGAGGAGTCCGGCTAACTGATGACCTTGTAAGCCGAGTTTTCACCACAAAGAGGGGAGCAGAATCTGTCGCCGACGTTGGACCATCCCCCGCCTCCGCAGTTGTCCCTTCCAAGGGCTGGACCCGTGCCCTCTGCATCAGATTTCCGAGCCAAAACTGAGGGTACACAGGGTCCGTCTGCTGGAGGAAGCAAAAAGATGCCTACGTATGCAGAGGATGAACTGTACAGGAGATATGAGAGGAAACAGGCCATCATCCTCCCGACTCTCCCAAAGAGAGCATGAGGCAGCGCAGGAGAAATACACGTTGGCCATTCTGCGGGAGAAGAATTACACCAACCAGGAGCGCCGGAGAGATGAGCAGCTGATATGCACCACGTGCCTGCTCCTGATGAGTGGTATCAAACCACGAAACGCGTCGAGCTAGCTACAAGCCGTGGTTGCACCTTTTATGAATTCTACAATTTTACATTTTATCTTATGCAGCTTTGTGGACTATAGATTGGGATCACCACTACCTAGGGTCCCTTTCGGGTCATACCGATGTCGGGAAGGTTGGAGGCTATCTCTACCTTTGTTGTAGCTGTTCCTACAGAATGTTTACAATATTTATGCATGTGCAGATTGTTCTTTGAATTTTATGGGAAGTGTACAAACAATATACATTTTGCTGTTTTCTAAATGTATTTATGGTTCTCAACACTATTAAGTATATTATATTTATATCATTTTCTGTTTAACTATTGTTCAACTGTACCGAATAAAACAATTATATTTTCAACTAGTTGATATTTGGTTTTCCCTGAAGACTGTGTGCTTCATGTCTATTCCCCTCTCCTTTCTATAATTTCTCTCATCACCTTCCAGGACGGCACCCGAGAGATGATGGCTCCTCCCCACAGGAAACACAATCACTTAACAATTTAAAAGTCCCCACCCTTCCCCTTGATCCTCAGTATTGATTGTGTTTCTCCCGAACACATCGTCACGTTTGTTTTGTTTGAATACCTAGAGACCGGGGAGGGTCGAAGGTACCCCTGTTGAGACAGGTCTTAGGGAGGCCGGGGAGGGCTGAACTAACCTGTAGGCCTTCGGGTCTAACTCACAGGTCGCCCCAGGCGTGCACCAGCGCTCTGAGCTGCGGGGAGGCTTCCCAATCGCTAGGGTGCAGAAGAAACGCCGCCATTTGAAGAGCTCTCTCTTCCCGGGTACTGCTTCCTACTTTTGGAAACATGGCGCTCCAAGCCTCTCTGAGTGAAGGTGGGCTTTTGCCTCACAGCGCAACCCGGAAGGGACGCCGGAGAGAAGCATGGCGGTGGAAGGGTCGGCTTGCGGATAGCCCTTACAAGAGGTACCGACAGCTGGGGACCCAGCCAAACCTCCTCATGGACAGGAGGAGATGAAGGCAAATGTGACTGCAGGCAGATCCAGGTCGGGGCGCAGTGAGTACATTCCCCCTTGGAAAGGGAGGAGGAAAGGGAGTGAGAGTCCTGGTCTTCAGGGTCTGAGTCCCTGGGGCCAGCCAGCCAGCACAGGACTGGTTTTTACTTCTCACCCTTTCACCTCCCCAGTACAAACCTGCAGTCCTGGGGAGGACAAAGTAATATTATGCATATATGTATATCTCTTGTCTTGCAAAAACCCCCCCAGCGGATCCCAGGAGACCCCAAATAAACAGTCTCCTACCGCTACAGGGCATAGCTCCTCATAACTTGGCAGAGAAAGGAAAAACTTTCCATGAAGCCGCCAGGCAGTCCGTAACTTAAGGTCTGACATAGAGGAGCTTATCCCTAGAGAAGACATATCCTCCCAAGAAGGCCTTGTCCGAACGGAACCTAGTGCCCTTCCCCCGCCCTCACAGTCATTCCCTCTAGTCCAGGTAGAGGAAGCTTAAGGAGGACAGGGAGGATATGGAAAGCCAAGCTGAACAGGAGCCATTCACCCTAGAGGGTCTGGTTGGACTCCTGCAGGCAAATACAGGCCTCTGAGGAGATTATAAAATCCCTAGAATAATCTCATAAAAGGGGGCTGAGCAAGGCTCAATCCAGTTAGGGCCAGCCTGCCATGAATCTGACAGGCAGATCACAAGGGTGCAGTTAGGTTTTTTTAGCCAAAAAACTGACCTCCTAAACTCTTAGGATAGGCCCAACAGGGGGCATACTAGTGGGTTTATTACCCTTGTGGGGGTTGTTTATTGGTTACAATATCTCCCAAGTTCCAACCGATCACTTCCTCCTTACACTGCTGGTATATCTGTCAGTGTGTTAGAGTTAATCTATACCTCTTGTGGCTCAGGCAACAAACCATTTAGGTGGTGTGAGAAGCATAAAATGCTAGCCTGCAACCCTTAATTGGGAGTTTCTCTGGTACAAACCCCTGTGTTAAAGCTATGAAAATCAGCCATACAGGTGTCTGATTGCCTCCAGCCTGAGACTATGGTAGCCTCTTCATGAGAGACCTAATTGATTTCTGAGTCTGTGCTCGTTAAGACCTTAAAGGCTTGGACTAGCTCCCACCTGTGTGTGGACCAGCTACACCTACTCAGACCTTTGCAATAGCAGAATAGCAGCTACCACTATTGTGGTATAGTCACACACCTCGGATTTCCAGTATTTGGAACTACCATGTTCCTTCACTGGGATGAAGGATCAATATCTGAAACTCAGGTTATGCTAGGATAGAGCGTTGGTCTGTTCGCACATCAGAAATGCACAACATGGGTTTATCTTGGGTCATTTCTGAGATATATGTGTGTGTGTGTGTGTGTGTATGTGTAATATATATATATATATATATATATATATATATAATTTGTGTGTATATATGTAGACTGATGATCAAGGGATATCCTATGACTCACCAGAAATGCCTAAAATTGATTAGATAACGGTACTCTGTTCCTTATCAAACGCATAACACTGAATGGTGGTGACGCCTCTATGGTATATTCGCACACTATTGTTATTCAGAAACATACCACATTGAGTTACTGTCGGTGTAATTTCTGTCGGATACATGCATGTATATTATTGCTTATCAGAGAAGCATGACATTGATTTGTCGGTGACACCTCTATTATATAAACCGCACACTATGGTTATTCAGAAATATACCACATTGAGTTACTGTCGGTGTAATTTCTGTCGGATACAGGAATGTATATTATTGCTTATCAGAAAAGCATGACATTGATTTGTCGGTGACACCTCTATTATATAAACCGCACACTATGGTTATTCAGAAACATACCACACTGAGTTACTGTTGGTAAAAATTTCTGGAGGTTACATGTTGGTACACTATTACTTAGCAGAAACGCATGACGCTGAGTTACTGATAGCGACACTTCTGCTGGTTATATGACTATACAATTTTGCTGATCAGAAACGCATAGCATTGTATTATTGTTAAGGATATTTATAAATTCAGATATGCACTGCTTTAAGTGTCCTTTTTTTGCTAGTGACATTTCTGTTGATTAGATGACCCGACAAGGTTGCATTAAGTAACACATTGGGTTGCCGACAACATGCTGTTGGTCATATAAACTTTCCAAGTTTTTTTCTAATCAAAATAATGCACAACTGGTATTGTGGGTTCATGACGGTATACTGTTACTAGCCAGAAACGCACAGCATTGAGTTTTCTTGCTAGTGACGTTTCTATCAGGTATATGACTGTGGGTGTTGGAATACACAATGTTACTGTCTGTAACATTTCGGTCCCTTGTCCTATACCCTATTGTTTATCTGAAGTATGCTAATATCACTCTCTGCTAGTTATGACTGCAGGGAGTATAACACCAGCAATACACGGTTGAGGCCGCATATGTCCTTTTGGTCATACTGGCCATGCGACTGCTTTTTTCTATGATCATCAGAGATATACTATAGGTGCTAGTATTATTTTCTGTTGATTGGAAGACCGTACTGCGGTCAGTCAGGAATAGACAACACTATAGTGGTTCTTGTCCTCCTGTCCTGAATCTATTACCTTGGGTCGCTGCACATAAATAAAACACAGCAGTAGAAGGTGTCTGTATCCTCTGCGTTCTTTATTACTCAGAAAAAACACCATATTGGCTAGTGGCCTCTCTGTTGAATGTAGGACCTATAAACCTATTAAGCATCAGAAGCTCACACTTGGAGCTTCTGTCCTTTCTCTGGGCTTAGGTTATATGGTATCTTACTACATATGAGAAATACACACCTAAGGTTGGTTGTGTCTTCTCTATCCTACAGGTGTCTGTATATCAGAAAACACAGCAGTGGAGGCTGGGGGTGTCTATCTGTCTTTCCATATTAAGTCTGAGCTTGCTGTCCTTCGGAAATACAAGATCTAGGACCTGTATATCTGGGACATTTTGGTCACTTTATTTCAGACCTTATTTTCCATTCACATGGAAGGAACAGGATTTCTGATTGCGGGCCTTTACTTCTAGGCATGCCAGAGACATTCCCTAGACCTGAACCCAGTAGGGTTATAGGACACTGGAAGGAGGTCATAAAATCACCTAGCAGGTTCTTTTTAGTAGGAAAGGGGTTACGCTGTTAGGGGCTGTTTGCCTAAAAAATTCAGCATCAGGATTTTTTCTGACTGGTTCTCCCGATCCGATCCGAGCTTTATAGCTCAGTGTATGTCCTTCATGTCACCCCCTCGGACGAACTGGATATGAATAACCAATATTCATCTTTTACTCCTACTATGGCATTGGTCCCTTGTGGTAGGGATCTGCTTAACTTAACACTCCTTGGTGCGTGGAGTGGATCATGACCTCAAACACTGGATTTTTACAGAATACTGTATTCTGTTGGCGTGTGGCACTCATGGGTTTACCCTGAGATTATAGGGTAAAATGTATCTGCATATTATACGCGGGGGGAGGTGAAAAGTTTTCTTTCCCCGACACCTTTGTTCTTTTCTGTTATATACCAATGAATGCAGTGGTTACTCGCAATTTTGTAACAGGCTTCTTTTCTGCGTAGTTTAATGATCGACTCGCAGGGTTATAAGGAGCCTAGGGTATATAGAACAATCTCACATCTGACATGTCGGTATTCAGATGGGAAGGAACTCAGAAATGGGGAATGACCAGGATGGGACCTGCTTGTCAACCGGCTTGCAGAGCAGCTGTTTTGTCCGGTCTAGCAGTGTACGTTGGAGACAGGAGTTTGTCCACGCGTATTGGCGGACGCACGAACGAGCCACGCCAAGGCATCCTGTGGTCCTGACACTGACCAATAAGTGTCCTCGCTATAAAGTCACATGCATTCCAATGAATGGAGGTGGACAGGTGGACTGAAGGGAGTGCAGGAGCACACCAAACGCCCTGCTTGGTCACATACCTGTCCAGTCATTTGAGTGAAGGGAATAGACTTCCCTTAATCTAGTATCCTTGAGTGGGTTTATTTCCTTGTTTCACCAGGACTATGGCAAACAAAAAAGGGGGACCCACAAGGATCGTACGTCGGGAGACCCTGTTTCTTTCTAAACCATTCTCCTGTACAGACTAGTGGCTTAAAACCACATGTTGTTTTTTTCTGGGTTGATCAAAGTAGGTCTTTGTTTCACAGAACAAATCTCTGACTAAACTTTGGATGGTCTTATGCAGCTTTGCAGACACTATCAACCACGATGGCCAGAATATTGGCGCAGCCAACCTTTCTATCCTAAAGAATACTCAAGCTCTCAGAATTTTTTTCTTTAAGAGCACGTGCCACCTAGACTCTGCATCCAAAGAGGAGACAAGAGCATAGGTGGAGCAGACCTGCAGGTCATTTTCATGATCCAGCTAGGATACCCTCATCACACACTAGGAAGTGGAAGTGGTGAAATAAAATCAGATTCTGACATCTAGCAAAAGACCTTGCAGGCAAGGGTCCCACCCTAAAGTAGGCCTGTTGGTTACTCGTCTATCCTCTCGGGTGCCGTCCTGGAAGGTGATGAGAGAAAACGGACGTTACTTACCGGTAACGGTGTTTCTATGAACCTTCCAGGACGGCAGGCCTACTTCCCGCCCTATGTGGAGGGAAAAGATGAGCTAAACGCTAGGTGGTAAATACCTATACGGAACAATGTCCCTTGTGAACCAGTTCAGGACTACTCTAATTCATACTGAGGATCAAGGGGAAGGGTGGGGACTTTTAAATTGTTAAGTGATTGTGTTTCCTGTGGGGAGGAGCCATCATCTCTCGGGTGCCGTCCTGGAAGGTTCATAGAAACACCGTTACCGGTAAGTAACGTCCGTTTTCTATTTCTGCCAGATTAGAAACAAAGTAATGTTCATGTATCAGTCTAGGAAGTGTTTCAAAGCCATTTCTACGGTTCATTGGAACTCCAGTGAACCATGGGGAGAGCCATTATCCACAAATGGAGATAACTTGGAACAGTGGTGAACCTTTCCAGGAGTGGCTGGCCTTCAAAAATTACTCCAAGAGCATGACGACTCAGAAAGAGGCTCGGTTATTAAAGGGGTTGTAAATGTAAAAGTTTTCTCACCTTAATGCATTCATTGCATTTATGTGAAAAAACATCCGTCAATACTGGCCCCCCCAGCCCCCTGTTATACTTACCTGACCCTTCGAAAGTCCCGCGCTCTCCCCCGACATCCTCTTCCCCGTTCAGCTTGGCCATTGATTGACTACATTGGATGGATTGAAAGCAGCGCTGCTGTCAATCACATCCAATGACACGGCGCAGCCGAGTGATTCAGTCGGCGGCTATGGCCGCCGCTGTATCACGGGAGCGCGCCCACAATAACTCAACACCATGCGAGCGAGCACGAAGGTGTTGAGTCCTTGCAGGGGGGAGCCGAGACGACCGCCGAGGGACCCCAGAAGACCAGGTTCGGGGCCACTCTGTGCAAAACAAGCTGCACAGTGGAGGTAAGTATAACATGTTTGTTTGTTTGTTTAAAAATATATATTCTTTTAGTGATCGTTTTAAGTGGTAAATGAAACCATCATTTAAAAACTGCATTTTGTTTTTACTCTGGTTATCTTTGTGTAATAATAAGTTATTTGATGATCTGAGTCATTTAAGTGATAAATATGCAAAAAAATAAAAAAATCAGAAAAGGGGCAAATACTTTTTAACAACATTTTTGTGTGTGTGTGTGTGTGTGTGTGTATATATATATACACACATGCACACAGTTGTGCTCATAAGTTTACATACCCTGGCAGAATTTTTGATTTCTTGGGCATTTTTTAGAGAATATGAATAACTAAACTTTTCTTTCACTTATGGTTAGTGTTTGGCTGAAGCCATTTATGCCGCGTACACACGGTCGTTTTTCGGCATGAAAAAAAAACGAAATTTTTCAGCATGTCCAAAAAACGAAGTTTTTCCAACTTCATCATTAAAAACGATGTTGCCCACACAGCATCGTTTAAAAAAAAATGATGAACAAAGCGCGGTGATGTACAACACGTACGACGGCACTCTGAAGGGGAAGTTCTATTTGCCTTTGGGCTGCTTTTAGCTGATTCCTTGTTAGTAAAAGACGATTCACGCTTTTTTGTCTGTTACAGCGTGATGAAGGTGCTTACTCCATTATGAATGGTAGTTTTACCTGAACGAGTGCTCCCATCTCATAACTCGCTTCTGGGCATGCGCGGGTTTAAAACGTCGTTTTAGCCCACACGCGATCATTTTTTACAACCCGAAAAACGACATTAAAAAATGCAGCATGTTAGAATTTTTTTGGGGCGTTTTTCAGAAGCCGAAAAACCATGATGTGAAGCCCACACACGATGATTTTAAATGACGTTTTTAAAAACGTCGTCTTTTTTCGAGCCGAAAAACGACCGTGTGTACGCGGCATTATTCTCAATCAACTGTGTTTACTATTTTTAAATCGTAATGAAAACAGAAATTACCCTGATCAAAAGTTTAAATACCCTGGTGATTTTGGCCTGATAACATGCACACAAGTTGACACAAAATGGTTAGAATGGCTATTAAAGGTAACCATCTTCACCTGTGATCTGTTTGCTTGTAATTAGTGTGTGTCAGGTCGACCAACTAAAATTTCAGCCACAACTGTCGGGAAAATTGTTTGGAATGCAAAGAAAAACCCACAAATAACTTAAGGCGAAATACAGGACTCTCTTAAAACATGTGGTGTGGCTGTTTCAAGATGCAAAATAAGGAGGCACTTGAAGACAAGAGATGGGCTGCATGGTCGAGTCGCCAGAAGAAAGCCATTACTACGCAAATGCCACAAAGTATCCCACTGGCAATACACCAAACAGCACAGAGACAGGCCTCAAACCTTCTGGCACAGTCATTTGGAGTGATGAGACCAAAGTTGAGCTTCTTGGCCACAAACATAAAGGCTTCATTTGGAGGAGTCAACAAGGCCTATGATGAAAGGTACACCATTCTACTGTGAAACACCGAGGTGGATCTCTGATGTTTTGGGGATGTGTGAGCTACAAAGGCACATGAAATTGGGTCAAAATTGATGGCAAGATAAATGCAGTATGTTATCAAAACATACTGGAGGAACATTTGCATTCATCAGCCAGGAAGCTGAGCATGGGCCGTACTTGGACATTCCAACATGACAATTATCCAAAACACGAGGCCAAGTCGACCAGTCATTGACTACAGCAGAATGAAGTGAAGGTTCTGAAGTGGCCATCTCAGTCTCCTGACCTCAATATCATTGAGCCACTCTGGGGAAATCTCAAATGTGCAGTTCATGCAAGACAGCCCAAGAATTTACAGGTACGGGAGGCTTTTTGCCAAGAGGGATGGACAGCTTTACCATCTGAGAAGATAAAGAGCCTCATCCACAAAATACCACAACAGATTTCAAGCTGTCATTGATGTTAAAGGGGGCAATACACAGTATTAAGAACTGTTATGTAAACTTTTGATCAGGGTCATGTGGGTAGTCTGTTTTCATTATAACTTAAAAAGAATAAACACAGTTAATTGATAATAAATGGCTTCTGCCAAACACTAACCATGGGTGAAAAAAGTTTGTGTTATCATTTATATTCTCTGAAACATAGCCAAGAAATCATAAATTCTGCCAGGGTATGTAAACTTATGAGCACAACTGTATATGTATGTATATATTCCATCCAGTGTGGTTGTACAGTGAGTCTAATTATTACAGATCAGACTGGGGTTATCAGTCACCCTGTGCCCCTAATAGGCACAGGGTGACTTGCACATTGGAGGTCCGGGGCACCTGGATAAGGAGATTCCAAGGTAAGCTGGGTTCCACAAGCCCCCCCCCCTGCCCAAAGTGACTCCCATCAGTTATGCTTCCTGTAGCATTGTTCAGCATGACCAGTTTGGTGGTGGGTCAGTGATGGATCCATGGAGGGACGGACATACCTCTACAGGCTAGACAATGGCACCCTGACTGCAATTGGGTATCGGGATAAAATCCTTGGACTCATTGTCAGACCCTATGCTTGTGCAGTGGGTCCTGGGTTCCTCCTGGTGCACAACAATGCCCTGCCCCATGTGAAGAGAGTATATAGCCAGTTCCTGGAAGATGAAGGGATTTATACCATTGAATGGCCCCCACGCTCGACAGACCTTAATCCAATCGAACACCTCTGGGACATTATGTTTTGGTCCACCTGACGCCGCCAGGTTGCACTTCAGTCTGTTCAGCTCAGTTCAGTGATGCCATGGTCCAGATCTGGGATTAAACAAAATGGAAAGGTCCCCCAGGGAGGGGTTTTTAAGTGACAATGTATTCAATTAAAGAGATATAAAATGTATTAAATGATAATCTTTACTTTGTATGTACAATAGTTATGGATACAACTTGTATCCATAACTATTGTACATAGTAAAGATTATCATTTAATACATTTTATATCTCTTTAATTGAATACATTGTTGCTTAAAAAACCCTCCCTGGGGGACCTTTCCATTTTGTTTTTGCATCTTTTGGGGTGTGCGGCCCATGGACTCTATATACATGCGTTTTCCCTTTCTACAGATCTGGGAGGAAATACCCCAGGACACCATCAGTCCTCTCATTAGGAGCATGCCCTGATGTTGCATAAACAAAGAAGGAAGAGGGCGTATAGAGTGTGCAACGTCAACCCAGACCCGCCCAACGTGCCATTAACCCCACATCGCTGCGGGACAAGCACAGTGCATGGCCAGAAATCAGCCTGCCAGTCCCTTCGCACCGTGCCTCCCACTAGGTCACTTGGGGAACAGGGCGTCTCTCGCTGGGCTAGAGGGCAGAGGGAATAAACGTGACGTGCAAACGCTTCCTCCAATTGTGTCACATGACTTGACCTGATATGCGCGTCAAGCCTCAAACCTGTTTGTCATATGCGCTCCAAAGGGTGAACGGAAGAGGTGGGCGCCAAGTGTGCTGGCACCTCCCATCCCTTCCGACTTAGTTACATGACCAGCACGTAAAAAACCTCAAACCCCTATCTTAAAAGCTGTTTGCAATTCAACCATGTTAACGGAGGGAGCAAAAACAACTGGGGCCTACAGACAGAAAAGGTGGTCATGTAGACCAAACAAATAAAGAAAAGGCAAATAAAATAAAGTATATGTATAAACAATTATTAAAAATACTATGAAATAATTATAAAAGAACTGTATACACTCTACCCCCCTCTATGGTCGGCCGTGGATAAGGTAATCCACTGCCACACAAAAAATGTGTAGCTGAGAAATCTAATTCGGCTAATGGGGGAGTCTAAATTAAAATTATAAAAAAAAAATTATACAAAATATAAAAATGTATATATGTGTATACAAATGTTAATTACACATGGGCCCACAAATAGATCCACGTGTAAAATCATAATGATTAAAAAACATGCATGGGAAAGCTGTAACACTACTCCAAATGATATCAATGCTAGATTGGATGGATCCCACCCACGCTAACCTAACATGATTGGATAACCCGTGGAATGGGTACCCATGCAAGTTCATGCACAACAGATGTAATCAACAACCATCTAAATGGCAATATGTGAAAACCAATATACATTAAAAAACTGCATACATGTAAAAAGCGAAGGGGAAAGTTAATGGTATGGCCCCAAATGACACATAAATATATATTAAATAAGTATTGTAATTAAAAAAACAAAATGGAGAAATAGTAACAATAGGAAAAAGAGGGAGGAAACCCACAAATAAAGGCATGGAGGGAAAGATGGGGGTGTTCATAATTTGTTGATAAAGGAATTAATATCCCACTCAACATTCAGACCCGATGGTGTGTGGGACTGTAACTCGTAGATCCAATAGGTCTTGAGTTGAGACACACCCCTGGTTTTAGGACCTCCCATCCACGGCGGAATGTATTGATCTATAATTGGTGCCTGCTAGGTTCCTATTTTAATGTAGCCTGTAATGTCTAGGAACCGTGTGGTGAGTATCCCCACTGATAATTAAAGCAACATGCTCCCCTACACGCACCGAAAACATACGTATGGTGCATCCCACGTACTGTTTACCACATGGGCATGTTATGAGATAGACTATGTACTTAGTGCCACATGTGCAAAAACGTTTGGGTAGGTTTTGCCCATGATGGTAGAACTAAATTCCAAAACTTTGCCTTTCCCAAGTACGTTATACTTGCAAACGGTACATCTCTTACAGGGATGATACCCCACAAGTTGTCTGGTGCTGATTTCACAGGTCGTATATTTTTTGATATATATATATATATATATATATATATATATATATATATATATATATATATATATATATATATATATATATATATATATATATATATATATGTGTGTATGTATGTATGTGTAATTTTTTTTTTTTTTTTTTTGGGGTGCTGGACACATACTTTTAAACGGTCTTGGGGTTATCAGAGTGACTTCATATCACTCAGAGGCTTGGTTATAACTTCAGGAAGTGATTTTTTTTAGATGGGCGGACACTCGGGGGATGGCTTCCCAATCAAGGGGTCATCATGCCTTTTATATTTGTGGAGGGAAGCGGTGGGGCATCACACCAGACGATGCACTATTTGATGCGAAACGCGTCGGTAGAGCTCCACCGCTGCCATTTTGTACATTTTTACAAGCGCTGTTCATCTTTTTAGAATGTTTCCCTACCTACATTAAACATTGTTACCGATTCAGTATTACGCTATGTGCTCTTCTCCTTTTTTCCAACATTTCTATATATCGGTCTAAATTTCTGGCCTAAACCGGGCACCCCCTGGAAGCACCTATTGTTCTGAATTGCTCTCCTGGTTTCTATTTTGGATCAACGTATGAGGCTGCGTACACACCATCCATCTGATGAGAATGGTCCGACGGACCGTTTTCATCGGTTCACCGCTGAAGTGGCCTGATGGTCTGATGTGCGTACACACCATCAGTTCAAAATCCGATCGGGTCAGAACGCGGTGACGTAAAACACACGACGTGCTGAAAAAAACGAAGTTCAATGCTTCCAAGAGGGCGTCGACTTGATTCTGAGCATGCGCGGGTTTAGAACCGATGCTTTTGTGTACTAACCATCGGTTTGGACCTATCGGGCAGCGGTCCATCGGTTCGATTTTAAAGCAAGTAATATAATTTTTGTCCGAAGGACAACAGACCGATGGGCCGTAGAGCTGCACGATTAATCGTCATCACGATCTTTTTCCCGTTGTGATCTTGACACAGGATTATGCGATCTTTGACATGAAAATAATTTTCTCTCTGCACTTTGGTATGCAAAGAATTTCCTCTCTGCTCTCAGCCAAAAGTCAGTCTGGGCAATCTGCCAAGTTTTAAAAACATTCTTTATCCGTGGAAAGTTAAGTGTAAACATTTGTATCACTTCAAAGGAATAAACTTCTGCATGTAAATTAGGGAATGTTTAACCACTTAAACACCAAGGGCCAGATTCACGAAGCAGATACGACGGTGTATCTCAGATACACCATCGTATCTCAGCTTTTTTCAGGTCCTATCTATGCGCCTGATTCATAGAACCAGTTACGCATAGATAGGGCTGAGATCCGACAGTGTTACACTGTGTTACACTGTCGGATCTTTTTTTTGAATTAAAAATGGCGCCGGGGGCGTTCCCGCTGATTTACACTGAATAATATGTAAATCAGCGAGATACGCGAAATTCACGACCGTACGCGGACCCGACGCAGTGTTCTTACGTCGTTTCCGTAGCGCGGTACCCGTCGTATACTTACCCCTGCTAAAAGCAGGGGTAAGTATTGTTAAGTATAGCCGTCGTTCCCGCGTCGAGTTTGAAATTTCCTACGTCGTTTGCGTACGCCGATTCACGAACACGCGCGTCGCAAGTCTAGCTCCCGTCGCAACCACTGACGTCCTATTGACGTCAGTGGGAGCAATGCACGCCGGGAAATTCCCCGGACGACGCATGCGTATTTAAATCGGCGCGGGAGCGCGCCTGATTTAAATATGACACTCCCCTAGCCGCGGAATTTGAATTCCG
This sequence comes from Rana temporaria, assembly GCF_905171775.1. Lineage (NCBI taxonomy): Eukaryota > Metazoa > Chordata > Amphibia > Anura > Ranidae > Rana > Rana temporaria. The sequence goes on along the minus strand of NC_053496.1, from coordinate 141,763,610 downwards.
CTGGGGGATTTAGGATCCGCCGTCGCAAGTTTGGAGGTAAGTGGTTTGTGAATTAGCCACTTGCCTCCTAAACTTGCGGGAGCGGATCTTAATTCACGTAGAACGAGCGGATCTATTAGATCCGCTGCGCTACGTGAATCTGGCCCCAAACCTTTTTCTGACAGCTCTTTTCAAGTTAAAATCATTATTTTTTTTTGCTAGAAAATTACTTAAAACCCCCAAACATTATATATTTTTTTAGTAGAGACCCTAGAGAATAAAATGGCTGTTGTTGCAATATTTTATGCTGCACTGTATTTGCGCAGCAGTCTTTTTAAATGCAATTTTTTTGGAAAAAATTACTTTAATGAATTTAAAAAAAAATAGCCAGTAAAGTTAGCCCATTTTTTTATTTTTTTGTATAAATGTAAAAGATTTTACGCCGTGAGAATCGTGAGAGAATCGTGATCTTCATTCTAAGAAAAAAAATTGTGATTCTCATTTTGGCCAGAATTCTGCAGCTCTAATAGGCCGTACACTTGGTCGGTTTGGCCCGATGAAACTGGACTTCAGGCCGTTTTCATTGGTTTGGACCGACGTGTGTACGCGGCCTTAGTCATCTTAGTGGAGATTGCAGCTGACGCCAGTGGCTTATATTTCTGCCCTACTGACCCTCTGGGCTTATGTCCGTTAGGGTACAGTATTTCTGGTGAGCTTCCTCTTCAATGATCGGTGGTGGATTTTTCTATTGCACTTTAATTTGGAGCACTGGGATTATCATCACTTAGATACATTTTTTTTCACATTGGACTTTCTTGAATATTATTTTCACTGAGGACTTTATATGCACTATACAGTGTTCTTATTTTTTTGTGATTGAACTTTATTATCATTTACTTTGATCTTTTTCATTGATGTATTTTTTTGTTCATTCATTTAACTGGGTGATTCTCATTCATACATGCGCTACACTTTCTATGTTTGTTCTGTTTTCCACCATTGTCTATTGGCAGTGTGAGCTGGTCACCATTGATAGCGCGGAATAATTTGTTTCCTGTATAACATTATTGAATACAATTTATTATATTATTTGTTATAATTATTTATAGTTATTTATTATAATTTATGATTTTGTGTTTCAAATTTTATCATACCAGGATGTTTACTAGACTCTTGGACAGATTTGACCACTTGGGCACTAAAACCCCCTATCTAACCAGACCAATTTTCAGCTTTCAGTGCTCTCACAATTTGAATGACAATTACTCAGTCATGCAACACTGTACCCATATGAATTTTTTGTTCACCCCCCCCACCCCCACAAATAGAGCTCTCTTTTGGTGGTATTTAATCACCACTGGGTTTTTTATTTTATTGCGCTATAAAAGACTGAAAATTTATACTGCTACATATCTTTGGTAAAAATAACCCAAATCGGTGTATATTATTTGGTCTTTGTGCAAGTTATAGAGTCCACAAGCTGTGGTGCCAATCTCTGAAAATTTATCACACACACATTGAAGTACTGACCGCCTCATTTCTTGAGACACTTACATGCCAGGGAAGTACAAATACCCCCCAAATTACCCCTTTTTGGAAAGTAGACATTCCAATGTATTTAGAAAGAGGCATCGTGAGTTTTTTACATATGGGTAGATGGCGCATAATTAGAAGAGCACAGACAATAATCGAAAGGTAAACATATCATGAGGTCCATGTCAATAACTTTAAAATGAATAAATAAAAAGTCCAATAGCACATTAGCGGCAGCAAAATCCTGAAGCAGAAGCGAACTCTGAAAGATATGTACAAACAAGAAGAAAAATGCGCCAAACTAGATAGGAACCGGACATGACGCTGGTTTGTTTATTGTTTGAGTGATCGCTCCGTCATTTGTCAACGGCCATTTACCAAGATCCGTGATGTGCCGGGTCCTTTGAACACAGACACTCCCTGGGGGCACGCGCAAGATGACAGGGAATTTAAGGCTCCATTCGCACATAGGCGATTGGAATCGTGGGTGGAATCCCTGCGATTCTGCCCGTGATTCCAGAATTGTGGCAAAACTGCATTACTTGTTAATGGCAGTCCAATCGCGGTGCAATTTTGCCACGATTGGCGAGGGATAAAATTGGAACACATGAAGCTTGGGGCGACAGCATAGCGCGTTGCGATTGTGACGCGATTGTAGTGCGATTGTAGTCGCAGGCAGAATTATGGCGATTCCCCCCACAAATACAAACGCTGTGAATGGAGCCTTATGCCGCGTACACACGATCATTTTTTAGCATGTCCAAAAAACGACGTTTTCTCAACTTCATCATTAAAACGACGTTGCCTACACACCATCTTTTTAAAAAAAAAATGATCTAGCAAAGCGCGGTGACGTACAACACGTACGACGGCACTATAAAGGGGAAGTTCCATTCGCCTTTGGGCTGCTTTAGCTGATTCCGGGGTTAGTAAAAGACGATTTGCGCTTTTTTGTCTGTTACAGCGTGATAAATGTGCTTACTCCATTATGAACGGTAGTTTCTACCGTCTCATAACTTGCTTCTGAGCATGCGCAGGTATTTTACATCGTTTTAGCCCACACACGATCATTTTTTACAACCCGAAAAACGACATAGTTTAAAACGACGTTTAAAAATGCAGCATGTTCGAATTTCTTTTTTTGGACGTTTTTCAGAACCTGAACAATGATGTGTAGCCCACACACAATCATTTTAAATTACGTTTTTGAAAAACAATGTTTTCTTCATGCCGAAAAATGATCGTGCGTACGCGGCATTAGATTTCCAAAGGTAACTTTTAGACTTGAGCTAGCATCGTTTTCTGAATGCCAGATTTTCAGGTTATGTTGTAAGGGGGGCTTGTAACTGAGCTTGTTAGAGATCCAGGGAATATTTTCCAGTAGAGCCTTAAGGGGTACTGTATATACACTCGCCAGCCACTTTATTAGGTACACCTTGCTAGTACTGGGTTGGACCCCCTTTTGCCTTCAGAACTGCCTTAATTCTTTGTGGCATAGATTCAACAAGGTGTTTGGAAACAATCCTCAGAGATTTTGGTCCATATTGACAGGCTAGCATCACACAGTTGCTGCAGATTTGTCAGGTGCACATCCATGATGCAAATCTCTCGTTCCACCTCATCCTAAAGGTGCTCTATTGGATTGAGATCTGGTGACTATGGAGGCCATTGGCGTACAGTGAACTCATTGTCCTTTTTAGGAAACCAGTTTGAGATGATTTGAGCTTTGTGACACGGTGCATTATCCTGCTGGAGTTAGCCATCAGAAGATGGGTACACTGTAGTCATAAAGGGATAGACACTATCAGCAACAATACTCAGGTAGGCCGTGGCATTTAAACAATGCTCAATTGGTACTAAGGGGCCCAAATTCTGTCAAGAAAATATCCCTCACACTTTTCCGCCACCACCAGCCTGTAATGTTGATATAAGGCAGGATGGATCCATGCTTTCATGTTTATGCCAAATTCTGACCCTATCATCTGACACTGAGACGACTCAGACCAGGCAACGTTTTTTTCCAATCTTCTATTGTCTAATCTTGGTGAGGCTGTGTGAATTGTAGCCTCAGTTTCCTGTTTGCTTACAGGAGTGGCACCCGATGTGGTCTTCTGCTGATGTAGCCCATCTGCTTCAAGGTTCGATGTGTTGTGCATTCAGAGATAATAATATTCTGCATACCTTGGTTGTAACATGTGGTTATTTGAGTTACTGTTTCCTTTCTATCATCTCAAACCTGTCTGCCCATTCTCCTCTGACATCAACAAGGCATTTTCGTCTGCACAACTGCTGCACACTGGATATTTTCTCTTTTTCCCACCGTTCTCTGTAAACCCTAGAGATGGTTGTACATGAAAAGTCCAGTAGATCAGCAGTTCTTGAAATGCTCAGACCAGCCCGTCTAGCACCAAAAACCATGCCTCGTTCATTCACTTAAAGTGGTTGTAAACTCTGTTGCACCACTTTTACCTACAAGTAAGCCTATAACAAGGCTTACCTATTGGTACTGTGAATATCTCCTAAACCGTTTAGGAGATGTTAAGTTAATGTGCTGCTGCTGACGTAATCCACGCTCATGTGCGGGAGTGACGTCATCACGGCTCCGGCCAATCACAGGATTTCATAATGAGCTAGTATGTGATGCATGTTTGCTTTTGTGTGTGTGTGTTTTTTTTGGAGGTTTACAGCCTCTTTAACCCCCCCCCCTTCTGTTTTCTTTATTTTTTGTTCTGATGCTCAGTTTGAGCTTCAGTAAGTCGTCTTCACCACGTCTAGATGCCTAAATGCATTGAGTTGCTGCAATGTTGTTGGCTGATTAGCAATTTGTGTTACCAAGCATTTGAACAGATGTACCTAATAAAGTGGACGGTGAGTGTATGTAGAGACATGCAAATTCACAAGGTGGGCCACATTTGCTACCTGATAATATTTTATCAGGCTTTAGACTCTCAGACTTCCATAAACATGGTCTTTCGGGATAGTCATGCATTGTGTCCATTCCAAATAAAGTTCATGATGCTTAATTGCAGCGATTTGGATGCATATTGGTAGAGAAAGAGTAGGTGTAACGGTCACCACTGTTTACAATATCCCCATTCCATCAGTCATGACAGCTTATCTGACACTCCACAATCTAGCGGACATCATCCATACCAATTCCCCAGAAATAACGAGACAAGCTCTGTTCTCTGAGTCAAAATGTATGAACACTTTTAATGGTAACTCTCAGTCTTATATACAGTACAACATGTTACAGTAATCAAAGGAACAAAGAACTCTCCACCCACACATCACTTCAATACACACTCTCTTAGACAATGACATCCCGTTGAGCTAATTATTCCCCAGACATTCCGTCTCCGACAAGTGATTCACCTGCAGAATACACATTTCTATGACAGACGTTTTGGGCACTGATTAATCATGACCTAATTACTACAGCTGAGAAGTCACATTCCACACATGAAACAGTATTAGCATACTTAATGAAAGGTCTTTGAGGAGCCAGGCGGTCTACCAAGCTCAAATCCACCTCACCCCAGTACAGACTCAATTACCATCTCAACAGCCTGTGCTACACAGAGGAATGAGTCATTATTGACCGTCAGAGTCAGAATATTAGTTCTTTGCAGACATTAACCACTTCCATACCAGGTACTTACGCAGCTTCCCGCCCAAGCCAATTTTCAGCTTTCAGCACTGTCGCACTTTGAATGGCAATTGCGCGGTCATGCTACACTGTACCCAAACAAAATTGGCGTCCTTTTTTTCCCACAAATAGAGCTTTCTTTTGGTGGTATTTGATCACCTCTGCGATTTTTTTTTTTTTTGCGCAACAACTAAAAAAAGGCTGAAAATTTGGAAAAAAAAATACGTTTTTATTTTTTTCTGTTAATTTTTTTGTAAATAAGTTTACTCTTTCAATTACGGGCACTGATATGGCGGCACTAATGGGCACCGATGAGATGGCACTGATGGACATCGATGAGGTAGTACTGACGGGCACAGATGAGGTGGCACTGATTGGCGGCGCTGGTATGCGACACTGATGGGCACACATAGGCGGCACTGATGGGCACACATAGGCGGCACTGATGGGCACACAGGCGGCACTGATGGGCACACATAGGCGGCACTGATGGGCACACATAGGCAGCACTGATGGGCACACATAGGCGGCACTGATGGGCACACATAGGCGGCACAGATGGGCACTCATGGGCGGCACTGATGTATACTTATGGGTGGCACAGATGGGCACTGCTAGGTGGGCACTGGGCATGGATGGGCACTGTGGGGTGGCGCTGATGGACACTGGGGTGGCGCTGATGGACACTGGGGTGGCGCTGATGGACACTGGGGTGGCGCTGATGGACACTGGGGTGGCAGCACTGATTGTTGCCAGTCAGTGCCCATTTGTGGGCACTGACTGGCATCTTTTTTCTTTATGCTTTTTTTTTTTTTTTTTTTTAAACTTTTTTTTTTTTCTGTTTTTTTTTTTGCCCACCCTGGTGGTCCAGGGTGGGCATCCCTGGTGGTCCAGGGTGGCGATCCGAGGGGGGGCTGCGCTGATAACCAATCAGCGCGAACCCCCCCTGTCAGGAGAGCCGCCGATCGGCTATCCTCTACTCGCGTCTGTCAGACGCGAGGAGGAAGAGCCATCGGCGGCTCTTCCTGTTTACATCGTGATCAGCCGTGGTTGGACACGGCTGATCACGTGGTAAAGAGTCTCCGCCGGAGGCTCTTTACCGAGATCGGAGATGCAGGGTGTCAGACTGACACCCCGCATCACCGATCGCCGCGATGCGCGCCCCCACGGGCGCGCGCGGCATGAAATCCTGCAGGACGTTCTGGAACGTCCTGTCAGGATTTCATAACCACTTCCCGGACGTAAATCGGCCATAGGCCGGGCGGGAAGTGGTTAAGGAATGTATTGTGGATTACTGTCCATGCTAAAACAATCCAACATATGTCCCTTATTTCCTGGCTCAATATATGAATTAACAGTAATGTCCCATCTCTCATGTAATTTCTAATTAATATTTCTCAGTCACCCTATGCCCAAAAGGGGCACAGGATGACCCTACACCCAAGAGTTATTAGTGACGCTGGCACAGGAGTGGACGTTCGGGAACATCCCTCAGAAGGAGGGGGATCGCGCGCGCGTTCCCGCGCAGCCCTGATGCACTTGTGTCACTCGGACACAGCGCATCTTGGATCAGCAGGAGGGCTCTGTGATTGGCCCTCCTGATCACATGACGTGTCCAATCACAGCCATCATGTGATGTATACACAGTTGTCATGTGATGTACAGTGTTTGTAGCTGCTGACCTTTTATTTATTTATTTTTAATGCCAGACCTCCGCTTTAAGTGGTTAAGAAATGTAGAAGGGATTTCAAATATTAAAATAGGCATAATTCTTGACATAAAAGGATCTGCAGGAACATGTACATTTTTTGCCAAGGTAATTGAGAGATTTCTGTGACCAATGAAATTGATAGTTTTGTTGTAGAAGATTCACAGTGGGGGAAGGGATAAAAATATATTTAATGTCTGGCACTTGTTATTAATGACTGTAATTTCTAAGATGTTGGCAACGTCCTGCAGGGTGACAATAAAAGAGAATAAGGGAAGGGGTCAGCAAGATATTGTCGACAAATAGGTGAATTTTAACTAAAATGCCTACATGGTTTATCCCTTTTGATATTGGAGTTTTCCTCATCAATTTAGCCAGCAACTCCAACACAAAATTTTGTAGCGAAGCAACCTGCATAGGTAACCTTAGCTGATAGAGTAATGTGCAAAGATGTTATCCATGCATGGAAGCTAGATCCAAACTGCCATTTCATAAGCAAGTATTGCAGCTATTCATGTTCCTTCTATGTGGTTATAATCATTTAAATGAGTCAAGTTCATGCCCTTCCATGCAGATCTTTGTGCTGCACTGCACACTATATTTTTGAATAAAGCAAATGTAGTTTTAAAATAATGTTTTTTGCTTTTTGTCCAAAAATTGTTTTTGCAGTCATCAATAGATCTTCAGGGATTCCAGCTTCTCCTTTCACTCTGGAGGTTAAAGATGCAGCACAATATTTCAGATTACAACATACAGTGCCTGATGAAGAATCTGTGATCTCTTCACAAAGTGATCTGCACAAAGAGACTTTCTTGGTAACCCGTCTTGGAAATAAAGAGCCACATGTACGTGCATCGTTTCAGCATGTACAAAAACAAGAGGTAAGAGAATGAGCATATGCATTAGTGTACATTCAATTTATGTTTCAAGGCTCTAATATATTACCATCTGGAAAAGTATTAAAATTGTAGTACCCACTAAGGAACCTTTAGTCTATATACCCGAGAACCAGATTTTGTACACTCTCCAGCACTATTTATTACATGCATTTTACTTTTGTACTAAATTTAGTTACCCTACTACAAGTATTGGATCTCCAAATTTTCCATTGCCCCTAGGGGATGGCTCTGTGGTTAAAAAGGCAGATAAAGCAGTTAAAAACTCTCCCATAGCAAAGGGTCTGTATATTAGAAACTGCACGAAAGGACACAGAAAACTGAATAATAAAAACAGGAAATGTTTGAGTGCTCTCTGGATGCACACAATGAATGACAAAAACACAAATGCTTTGTTTAGGCAGGGTGTTGATCCCTGCTTTTAATTCCCCCCACCCTTTTTGCCCAAGCTGCAATTTAACCTGGCCAACAGTTTCAATTGCAAATAAAAGTAAGTGAAAGATCACAAATTATTAACAAAATCATAAACGTTACCAGCAGGGGTCAAGTCCTGGGGAAAAAAGTGTGGGAACTCCCACCCAAGATCCACTCCCCCACCAAAAAAATAAACAATTATGGGGGTGGGTGGTATGTAGATGAGAGGGGTGCGGAGTGTATGGGGTGGGTAGTATCAAATACACCACTGGCCACTGATGCATTGTAATTAACCCCTTTGTGCTGCATTAGTGACACCAGTGTCAGTGTTTATGAACCCTTTCATGCTGCACCAAATAGGGGTAATAAACACTGACACTGGTGTCACCAATGCATCAGTGGAAGTACATTAACCCCCTCGTTGCTGAATACCATTGTAAATTACCCCCCCCCCCCCCAAGAAGCAAAAACGTCAGACAGTTAACATAGCTAAGCCACTGTGATACAACACTGTCTTAGGTAGGTTAGGTCTCCACAACTCCACCTCTGGGCCCCTTTACATTACATAGCACCCTGCACCTCTGGGCCCTTTACATTACACAGCACCCTGCACCTCTGGGCCCTTTACATTACACAGCACCCTGCACCTCTGGGCCCTTTACATTACACAGCACCCTGCATCTCTGGGTCTCTTTACATTAGCCAGCCCCCTGCATCACTGGGCCCCTTTACATTACACATCACCCTGCACCTCTGGGCCCCTTTTACATTACACAGCAACCTGCATCTCTGGGCCCCTTTACATAACATAGCACCCTGCACATCTGGACCCCTTTACATTACACAGTCCTTGTCCCTCTGGACCCCTTTACATTACACAGCCCCCCACAGCTCTGGATGCCTGTATGTTACACAGACACCCCCCCTAACAGTTATGGACCCCCTGCATGTTACACAGACCCCCTACAGTGCAGACACCCCCCATTCAGTACAGACCCACCCCCCTACAGTAGATTCTCCCCATTCAGTACAGATCCCCCCCCTTTCAGTACAGATTCCCCCCCCCCCATTCAGTACAGATTCCCCCCATTCAGTACAGATTCCCCCCATTCAGTACATACCCCCCCCTCTTCAGTACAGATTTCCCCCCACCCCATTCAGTACATACCCCCCCCCCCCCCCATTCAGTACAGATTCCCCCCCCCCTCTTCAGTACAGATTTCCCCCCACCCCATTCAGTAACCCTTATGTACCTGAGATGATCGGGACATGCCAGACACTTGTGAACCTGTCGGATCCCCTCCCCCTGTGTAGATATACAGGAGGAGGGGGGAGATGGGCCGCTTCACTCAGCTGTGCCGAGACTGATCAGAGCACTGAGCGCAGGGAGGGATCTGACGGCCGGGTGTCACTACAGTGCGGTTCGCACCCCCGCAAAGCCACACTACCTCAGGCTCTTCTCTCCGCGTGTTTTCTAAAAATTGCGCGCCGCTGCCTAATCCCGCCCACTGTCTCTGAACCCGCCCGCTCAGCCTCGCTGTCTGTTCAGTCGCGCAGGGGGTGGGCGCCTGCCACTCCGCTGCTTAACCTGCCTGCAGTCTCCGCTTCAATCGGAGGGGGGGCGCCGGCCTGACACCCCCAGTGTGTGCCCCCCCCGCCCCTCACTTAGTAAACACTGCATTCATTTCCCACCTATTCTCTGCTCGAGTCCTGCAATGGGAACGCGCGTTCCTGCTGTGAAAAAAGTGCAGGGACGTCGTTCCCACGCGTTCCCGCAGGACTCGAGCCCTGGTTACCAGCATCTGTAAATGCTGTTAACTATAAGGGCTGCATTATATAGCATTGATTCCATTTCTACCTTAGGAAAATTAAGAGACCCCAGTTCCATTTATTTTATATACAGATTATATAAATTTTTATAACTGACTGGACGTAACGTTGCCCTGCTCCGCCCAATGCACTGCGTTACAACCCACGTGACTTCCCCAGGGATAGAGATGGATGACAGCCGCAGGAACTAAATGGTGCAATAATTGTTTAAATTAAACCATGGAAACCCTTCGCGCTTATAGCTACACCAAGCCGGTGACTTGTCGGTATGGTTCCCCTATCGAGATGGTTCCTGTCTTGACTGCGCAGGCGCAATCCTTGCCGACGGAAATCTCTGAACCTCGAGCAGGATCCAGGCTCATTCCTTAACATCCCCGTGGATTGGAGGATGTTAAAAAAAGAGCCAGGAGGCCGAGCGAGCGCAGCGAGCTGTCCGAGCAAAGTGAGGCCGACTGCCCACTTACCTCAAATTTCACGTCGCCCTGGAGGTTCGGTGATTTCTGTCGGCAAGGATTGCGCCTGCGCAGTCAAGAAAGGAACCATCTCGATAGGAGGAACCATATCGTCAGATCACCGGGACTCCAGTATGTTTACACTACATAATCCTAATCAACGCTGCTAATACAAATAATGGTATAAAGATGTTTTTTTTGTTTTTTCAAATCTGTATTAGGCATTTCAATGCACATAAACATCAACAAAAAATAAGAAAACAATCAAGGTAACTAGTCGGCCTCATGCACACACGGCGTTAGAAAAAACGAGTTGCAAAGCCAATACCAAAGCCAGGAAAAAGCAGCTTTTAACCACTTCCCGACCTCCTCATGTACATTTACGTCGGCAGAATGGCACGGACAGGCACAATCACGTACCTGTACGTCCTCTGCTAGATGTGAGTGGGGGGTCCGATCGGGACCCCCCCCGGTACATGCGGAGGTCGGGTCCGCTCGGGGAGCGATCCGGGACGACGGCGCGGCTATTTGTTTATAGCCGCTCCGTCGCGATCGCTCCCCGGAGCTGAAGAACGGGGAGAGCCGTGTGTAAACTAGGCTTCCCCGTGCTTCACTGTGGCGGCGCATCGATTGGGTGATCCCCTTTATAGGGGAGACTCGATCGATGACGTCATTCCTACAGCCACACCCCCCTACACTAGTAAACACATACACAGTGATCCCTAAATGTTACAGCGCCCCCTGTGTTTAAAGCGGTGGTTCACCCTGCAGAACAACATTTCAGCATAAAATCCGGCATAGTAGCTCGAGCTACACTATGCCGGTCTTAATTTTTTTATCCCCATACTCACGGTTATATCGTACATAGACGATTCCGTCTGCCGCGGGGAATGGGCGTTCCTAGCAAGAGGGAGGGTGATTGACGGCCGGCTCTGGCACGTCACGCTCCCCGAAGACAGCCGGAGTAGGTCTCGGCTCTTCGCGGCGCCTGCGCACAGGCTATGCGCAGGCGCCGTGAAGAGCCAAGCCTATTTCGGCTATTTCCGGAGAAGCGTGACGTGCCAGGGCCGGCCGTCAATCACCTTCCCTCTCCATAGGAACGCCCATTCCCCGGAATCTTCTATGTACGATATAACAGTGAGTATGGGGATAAAAAAATACAGACAGGCATACTGTAGCTCGTGCTACTATGCCGAATTTAATGCTAGAGGGAAAAAAAAAAAAAATTTTTTTTATATAGGGTGAACCCCCGCTTTAACTCCCAAACTGCAACTGTCATTTTCACAATAAACAATGCAATTTAAATGCATTTTTTGCTGTGAAAATGACAATGGTCCCAAAAATGTGTCAAAATTGTCCGAAGTGTCCGCCATAATGTCGCAGTCACGAAAAAAAATCGCTGATCGCCACCATTACTAGTAAAAAAAAAAAAAGCTAAAAAACTATCCCCTATTTTGTAAACGCTATAAATTTTGCGCAAACCAACCGATAAATGATTATTGCGTTTTTTTTTTTTTTTTACCAAAAATAGGTAGAATACGTATCGGCCTAAACTGAGGACATTTTTTTTTTTATATATGTTTTTGTTCTATTTGTGGGGAAAAAAAGAAAGCCAATTTTGTTTGGGAGCCACGTCGCACGACCGCGCAATTGTCTGTTAAAGCGATGCAGTCCCGAACTGTAAAAAACTCTTGGGTCTTTAGCCAGCATATTGGTGCGGGGCTTAAGTGGTTAAAAACATGCGTTTAGTAGCTTTTTGCATTGGCGTTAATGCACGTTTAGCCGTGCTAGCTTTTAGCAGCGTTTCTCTGCCTCTATTCAAAATCAATGGTTCCCTATAAGAGCCCATTGATTTGAATAGACGTCGCACCAGAAGTTGGATCATGATGATTCGAATTGCGGTGCAGCTTGTGTGCTGAGGATCTTGAAGAGGAACCCTCTCCAAAATGAAGATAAAAAATTGGTATGCCCCATACCAGACCCTTACCCGAGCATGGTCAGGAAAGGGGGGGGCACGAGCGAGCCCCCCCTTCTGGACCATACCAGGCCACATGCCCTCAACATGGGGACAAGGGACTCTTCCCAACAACACTGGCCTTTGTTTGTCAGGGTCTGTGGGCGGGGCCTTATCGGAATCTTAAAGCCCCCAGATCCTGGCCCCCCACCCTATGTGACCAAAAAAGTGTCAAAAATAAAAAAGTACACAGGCAGTAATTAAAGCAGCTCTGGCGTCTCTTCTGATGTCTTCTAGACATGTGCACACTGAAATATTTTGTTTTGGAATTTTGTTTTCGTCCAAAAAATAAATGTATTTAATTACTCCCGAAATTCGTTTTTATTTATTTTGTTTTTCGTTGGAAAATGCATTCGTCCAAAAATCCGAACGAATTAAGGTTGAATCTGTCATTGAAGGCTTATGGTGTCTGTTGAATGTTCAAAGAAGATTTGACAGAGCAGCAAAACTGTACGACGCTGCAATCGCACTTTTCCGGTCGAATGTCTGGCTTACAAGCTATAGTAGAATTCTAATGTTGTATGACTAGTAATAATTATAGGGTTGTCCCGATACCACTTTTTTAGGACTGAGTACGAGTACCGATACTTTTTTTCAAGTACTCACCGATACCGAATACCGATACTTTTTTTTAAATGTGTCCCCAAATGCAGACATGTCCCCCCCCCAAATGCAGACATGTCCCCCCCCCAAATGCAGACATGTCCCCCCCCAAATGCAGACATGTCCCCCCCCCAAATGCAGACATGTCCCCCCCCCAAATGCAGCCATGTCCCCCCATATAACCAGCCATGTCCCCCCACAAATGCAGCCATGTCCCCCCATATAACCAGCCATGTCCCCCCATATAACCAGCCATGTCCCCCCATATAATCAGCCATGTCCCCCCATATAACCAGCCATGTCCCCCCATACCTAAGATGCAGATGCCGCAGCCTGTATGTGGTCAATCGTTCAATTAGAGAATCATCATCCAATACAATAGGAGTGTGTGGGCAATTGTCCAATCAGATAAGAGTGTGAGGTGCTATCATCCTATCAGATAAGAGTGTGTGGATAATCGTCCAATCAGGTAACTTTCAGGGGCAGAGCAGGAACCTGTATGACGGGAAGCGTGTATCCAGCTGACGTGGAACGACAAGTCCCAGCACAGCATACACGGAATGTCAGTGCTGCGCTCCCCACACGCTCTCCGTGCCGGTCCCCCACAAGTGAGAACAACGCCCCCCCCCCCCCCGGCTCATGCGGCGACAAGCAGTAGTACACAGAGCACGTTCAATTACCGGGCGTTGTGAAGAGCTGCGGCCTGGACTCTCCGCCGGTGCCGGCTTCTTCCTACGTTCTCCACAGACCCCTTTCTCGAAGCAGACCCTCCTTCGCCTCCTCCTCACCCTTTCAGGTTCAGGGTTGCCACACCTCTTCCCCTTCGCCAGTGACACTCTCCGCCCGCCCCCTCTCTTCTCCTGCTTAAACAGCGTGCGGGGAACATTACACCACCGCGTATAGCCACTCCCCCTTGCTCGGGATTGGACAGTTCACCCGAGCAAGGGGGAGTGTCTATGCGTGGCGCCAATCATTACAGCTATTCAAAGCTGTAATGTTCCCGGCGCCTATTACACAGTCGGCGGTAGCGGGGATGCGGCGAACGGCGGCGGGAATGCAGCGTGACGGCGGCGGAGCGGGGGGGGGGGGAAGTATTCTATTTGGGTATCGGGGGTATTTGCGGGAGTACGAGTACTCCCGCAAATACTCGGAATCGGTCCCGATACCGATACTAGTATCGGTATCGGGACAACCCTAATTATTATTACTAGTCAACCAACATTAGAATTTTTTATATTGCCTATGGACCAAGTATTTGACCGGCTGCGGTCGAAAAGGCCCTTAAAGAGGACATTGCACAGATTAAAGCTGACACATCTCACCTGGGGGGCAGGATGGAATCCTTGGAGTAGAGGTTTGAGGAAGCCCTCCCTGTTATCTCCACTCCATGCTGCAGGTCAAGTGCACTACACAAGACCACCAGATTGAGGCCCTGCACTGTCAGTTGGATGACATTGAGAATCGCAGCCGCAGGGCCAACATTAGGATCCGAGGCCTGCCCGAAGCCACCGGTGCTAAGGACATTATTCCCACCCTGGAAGGCGTCTTTAAAGAAATACTGGGGCTGCCTGCTACAGCTGTCATCAAGATTGATTGTGCGCACAGGGCCTTGAAACCCCCTTCCCAAGATGTGAACAACTCAAGAGACATCATTTGTAATCCTCAAACAATTCATGTTAATTTCAAGTTGTGAGGCAACAAAACACGAAAAATGCCTAGGGGGGTGAATACTTTTGCAAGGCACTGTATAGCCCCAAAAAAAGTTTACCGAAATCAATAGGACTATTACCTCATTCTTGTGGGGTTCGAGGCTGCTTCGGGTCTCTATGGAAACCTTCCACTTGCCCATTGGGGAAGGAGGCCTAGCCTTGCCAAATCTCCAATGCTATTATTTAGCGGCCCAACTGACACATATCCACTGGGGGTGTTTTCCAGACCTAGATATTTCCTCGGTAGCCACTCAAGCTGCCTTGGTTAATTCCCGCTGAGGCATTGATAAATGTACTATATAGAAATTACCCATATCCCGAAGATGGAGCAGACATTCTTAAACTTTTGCATAAAATCTATCATCTATGTAATAGGAGGATAGGGGGCTCATCTTTGAATACATCACCCAATGCCCCTCTTTGGCTTAATCCCTAATTGTCCAAAGTATACAAGATACCTGATGGCACGAGATGGGCCAAATATGGTATTAAGTATGTATATCAACTGCTTTCTTGGGGGGGGGGGTGCCTTTAGAACATTTCAGGACCTTCAGTTAGAGTATAAGGTTCACACCAAGTTCTTTTATGGCTACCTGCAATTGAGGCATGCAATAGGAGCGCAGTTTGGGTTGACAGAGGTGTCACCTTTCCCCTCAAAATTTGAGAAACTTATGTTTGAGGATGACCATACTAGACTCATATCTAGATACTACTCTCTTCTCTTATCATCCACATCCGAGAAGGTGGAAAAAATAGCAAGACAGTGGGCCTCTGACATCCCAACCTTGACTGATGAAATGTGGACGGAGGTGCTCGTTTATAATAGATGGGCAGAGCAGACTCCCCAGAATGTAATCAATGTCACAAAGCGATGGGGAACTACTTTCACATGATATCACAGTTTCAGCTTGTAGCACAATTCTGGAAGGCAATCCTTGTATTCTTAGAGGAAAGGTTGGCCATCCCAAACATTTACACCCCAGCAAGGTGCCTCCTTGGAGACTTCAAAGAGGAGGAAATGTCTAGTAATACATAGACACTAATAAATATATTGTTCTTTTATGCCAAGAAGGCTCTAGCACTCAAATGGAAAAACCCTATTATTCCTTCTGTCCAATTCTGGGTGGTCTTAAATAATAGAACACTACCACTGTTCAAGCTTACCTATACTTCTAGAGGATGCCCAAAATAATTTGAGAAGTTATGGTCTGGCTGGATCACTTCGGTCTCTGGTGACATTGAGATTTAAATATATAGATAACATGTTAAGGTATTTGGAAGATAAATGCATTACTGTTGAAGGTTATACAGAGTGATTCCGTACAAGCACGGTGAACACTGAACTGAACATTGGTGTTGGGACCCTATAGTAGGTATTCTATACCAAAGTTCTGAATGTTATGCTTAAGATAATATATCTGCAATTGCAAACCTAATGTACTGAAATTAGTATATTCATTGACTCATACTCCAGTTCTTAATACCGTGTATTTCCCCCCATTGACATCAATTACCACTTGTAGTCTTTTGTGGATGAGGCTCTTTATCTTCTCAGATGGTAAAGCTGCCCATCCCTCTTGGCAAAAAGCCTCCTGTTCCCATACATTTTTGGGCTGTCTTGCATGAACTGCACGTTTTGAGATCTCCCCAGAGTGGAGAGTGGCTCAGTGAGATTGAGGTCAGGAGACTAAAAATGGCCACTCCAGAACCTTCACTTTATTCTGCTGTAGCCAATGACAGGTCAACTTGGCCTTGTGTTTTGGATCATTGTCATGTTGTAATGTTCAAGTATGTCCCATGCGCAGCTTCCTGGCTGATGTTCCTCCAGTATTTTATTATTCATCTTAAAATGTGAATGAGTCTTACACGCTACTGTGAGTAAAAATGGAATAAAAACTACAAAAAGGGTGATAAATAACTAAGAAGCTGGAAAAAAAAGCAAAATTTTGGTCTCGTCACTTCAAATGACTTTGTGCCAGAAGGTTTCCGCACTGATAAGTACTGTAGTGGCACTGGTGCGGCACTGACAGACACTAGCAGCACCAATGGGCACTGAAGTGGCAGAGGTGGCACTGGTGGGGACTGTAGTGGCACTGGTGGCACAGATGGGGACTTTAGGGGCACTGGTGGGGACTGTAGTGGCACTGGTGGCACAGATTGGGATTGAAAGGGGCACTGATGGGTAGTGTAGTGGCACTGTGTGGCACTGCTAGGCACTGCTAAGCACAATGTAGATGGCACTCACTTTAAAAATCACTTCTCTCCTCACACGCTGTATCGGTGTGAGGAGAGAAGAGAAGACCTCAGGATGACCTTTTTTTTTTTTCTTTACTTTTCTCTGCTCCCTCATTGGCGGGAGCGATCAGGTGGTGAAGAGCCGCTATCATTGGCTCTTCACCGTGATCCGTGTTGCGTCGGGTCCCCTGGACCCGGCGAGCACGGACACTTCCGCGAGCACGTCTCAGGGGGCGCGCAAACGAGGAAGTGCACGAGGACGTCCCAGGGTCGTCGTGTCACAACAACTCGACCGCGCTGTAGCAGTATTTTTGCTATAGCGCGGTCGGCAAGTGGTTAATAGCCATTCAAACCCATTTGTATCAACTTGTGTGCATGTTATCAGGCCAAAATCACCAGGGTATGTAAACTTTTGATCAAGGCCATTTTGGGTAGTTTCTGTTGTTAATATGATTTAAAAAGAGTAAACACAGTTGATTTGATAATAAATGGGTTCAGACAAACACTAACCATGAGTGAAAGAAAGGTTTTTGTGTTAATAACATTCATATTCTCTGAAAAATGGCCAAGAAATCATAAATTCTGCCAGGGTATGCAAACTTATGAGCACCACTGTATATTGAAAAGTTATATATGTGATTGAATGAATTTTTATATCTGTTATGTGATCATATACTTTCTGGATAATATGTATTATTGTTTACTGTATTCTGTGAGACCTCAATGAATTTATCCATTAAAAAAATATATATATTATAATTTTTATGACTATTAATTTGGGAATATAGGTATACACTGAAAAATATATTTTGCATTTTTATTTCAGCATGTACCATGGGATGTAATAGGAGCCCAAGGTAAAGGTATTCGCGGAGAGGTGATTAAGGGAGAAGTAACCCCTTCTGACCCTGTTACACAGGTTTTATTTCATCGGACAGGGGCTGACTTGCACTCAAAAGTATCCCAGAACCAATGTGTAAGTGTGCAAGCAGTACATCATGGAGACCTCAGAGTTCAAGGATTTTGTAGAATTGAGGTGGGTAATCGTCTTACTTCATTATGTATGTATGTATGTATGTATGTATGTATCATATCAGTTTACCCAATATTAGGGTAATGCAACCATCAGATGCCATAGAGATAGAACACATTAGTCCGCAAGTTAGCATTTGTGAGTGCTTTTATTTTGCCTGCATGATTTTGCCATTGGGTGATGTAACAGGTGAAAGATTAGGAATGGGTTGACCCATGGCAGGGTCAATGGTATCGACATATGTAACTATAGTTTATTAATTTATAAATCATACTAAAAATATTTTCCCTCCTAATATTAGCTCTGACACCATCCCAGAACGTTTATACAAAAAAGATTTCCAAGAAACCAAAGTTCATTAATATTTAGAGTTACAGAGCATCAAATGGTGCACATGGCCATCTAAACAGACTGGGAAAATAGACCTGCTTTTGGCATTCATGCCTCCTGCATTCCCACATGGGAGTGTTTGTTTGGAAAGTCACAGATTTTGTTTGTGAATTTATTTTGTGAGATTGGACATACTGTATATGATGGACAATGATCATCATGATTTTCTCTTAATTAACATATACATAAAATATTTTTATAATGATCATATATTTTAGATACCTACATCTATTGCCTTCTGCTTGAAGAAGCAGCGTTTCTGTAAACCATTCAGCGAAAGCTTTCATCTGCTATCTATCCTATTGCTAAAGCAAAAACCATCAAGTGGTGTCTGTATTTAGATTCAGACAAATGCTTGTGTATTATGAGAAATTTAACGTAGTAATGGGAAAGGCTGATTATATATGAGTGTTGCAATGTTATCTGACTTTTGACCTAATTTTCAAATATTTGTCTTTAAATTGTTTATAATAAAAAAAAATTTAAAACCTATATATTTTGTGATATTTCTCATCTATTTACTTATGAATGTATGCACCTTTAGTACGTATGCTATTAGCAGTTTCTTGGAAATGCTTTTTTCTTTTTGTATAAATATAGTGTATCGAGTCTATTTAAAGTATTGCAAGCTACGTATATATTTTTAACAAAGGTCCTTTCTCGATAAAGTATCACTTTTTTTTTCTTTAGTATTTAGTTCCCTAAGGGACAAAGTGTATGCAGTACTTTGTCACATATTCCATGGTGCCCTGTAACGCTAAAGGCCCATACACACGATCGGACCTTTTGACAACAAATGTCTTCCTTGATTATCCTATTATTAAAGCCTTGTAAGGAACCTCCTAAATGTGATTTATACCGCCCTATTTCTCTCATTAATGTGGATGTTACTGATACTTTTCCCATTACTAGGGGCACTAGGCAGGGGTGTCTGTTGTCACGCCTCCTATTCACTCTGGCTATAGAGCCTCTTGCTGTGCGCATTTGTTGCTCCCTGTTAATTAAGGGCATCCCTATTGCCACCATAAAGAAGTGAGTTTCACCATGCGTGAAAGACACCTTGGTCTACCTGGCTGACACCCATGACTCGCTAAAAACGTTGCTATCTGAGATGAACATCTTTGGTGACTACTTTTGATTCCGAGTGAACTGGGACAAATCTAATATTTTTCTTTTGGGCCCTGATGCAACTCTGCAGGTTCACCCGGACTCCAAACTGCAAGTGGTGTCCTCTTTTAGATACCTGGGGGTTATAGTGCAGTTACCCTTGTCCTCGTATATTAATAACCTGTGTCCCCTATTAATCCAGCTACAAATACAAACTAAGCACTGGATGGACCTACCTCTAGACCTCATGGGAAGGGCTAATACCCTTAAAATTATATATTTACCTAAGTTATTATATGTTCTAGCCAACTCCCCTTGTAAAATCCATGTTTAGGCAGATAGATACAATCTGTATGGCATTCCTATGGAATGGTAAGCCCCCTAGGGTGGCACTGGAAACTAGGGCTGCAACTAACGATTATTTTCATAATCAGTTGGCCGATTATTGTTTCGATTAATCGGTTAATAACTTTTTTTTTTTTAAAGTAATTTTGCTGCGATTTGCATCTTTACATTTTTTTAGCCAATTTGTTGTTGGGCAGATTAAAAAACACATTTATGACTGGCTGCACCCGGTTGCGGCAAACGCCTGTACGTACGACCACTAAGGGAGCTACTGCCTCCTCTCTAGAGACTCTCCATAATATTATATATATAGAAGTTGTGTACCGGCCCGTCCCTATTTTAATTGATTTTAAAGAATTATGGTAGGCCTCCCCAAAAAAACCCTCTTATGGTTCAATCCCAACCTGAAAGAACTGTACTCTCTATCTGATCCACAACATTGGCACTCCAAAGGAATTAAATACCTATGTCACCTATAGGACACGCAGGGATTAAAATCTTTTCAACAATTGCACATTGATTTTGACTTGCTCATACCTGATTTTGACTTGCTCATACCTGTTTTTTTATTATCAACTCCATCATGCTATTCGTGCTCAGTTTGGCTCTCTAGACAATCACTGTACCTCCGTTAGAGAAAATGCTAAGACACCCTGACCCTACCAAGCTTATCTCCACATATTATGCTGCCCTCATTGTAACCTTAGATTTCGAGTGGCCCAGAGGAAACTGACGTCTATGAACATACCCTTTACAGAAGATGACTGGTTAGAATTCAGTGACGCATACAAGTCCTCAGTGATATCTTCCAGGGACCATATCATAAAATTTAAAATGTTTCATCTATCCCACCTTACCCCTGCTAGGTTACATAGAATGGGGTTGTCGCCTACAACTGACTGTTTTTTTGGCAGACTTACTACACTGTTTTTGGTCCTGTCCAGTGGTCCAGGACTTCTGGGTGGAAATAGGTTCCTTCATCTTGTCAGCAGTAGGTCTCCCAACCATTAGACACCCCAAAAACTGCCTCCTGGGCATTTTTGGTGACCTACATATATCCTCCCATGCTAAGGGACTTCTCCGCATCCTGTAATTCTATGCAAATAAGTAAATTTTATTGTCATGGAAAGGCTCACAGATGCCCCTAAAATCCCTTTGGTTAAAATTGATTAATAACTCTTTATTATTATATAAACTCATGTTTGAGACTAGGAAAAGAACCAAAACCTTTCAAAAGATATGGGGCAGATGGGTGGCTAGCCTTCTAACCCTTACCCCAGGGTAGATGCATTGTTCTATACTATTCTTGATCATGCCATGCACTTCACTATGTTAACACATCTGGTTGCCTTTTAAATCTGGAGAATTGTATGTTGGCCATTTATTGTCATCTTGCCTTTAATAACCAAAAGAGGCATGTAAATGTATATCTGTTTATTGAATGTTCAAGTGTATTACCTGTTTATGCACTACTATGAATAATCAAAGTCTTTTTTTGTATGTTGATTTATCAAAAACTCAATAAAAATATCTTTAAGAAAAAAAAACATTTCAGAGGCACTTAGAAACGATAGAACAGTTTAAACCATATTTTAAGTTCAAAAAGTGAACTGGTCCAGTAATGGACACCAATTGCAACTGGCACACCAGTGAAGGCATACAGTGCCTTGCGAAAGTATTTAGCCCCCTTGAACTTTGCGACCTTTTGCCACATTTCAGGCTTCAAACATAAAGATATAAAACTGTAATATTTTTTGAAGAATCAACAACAAGTGGGACACAATCATGAAGTGGAACGAAATTTATTGGATATTTCAAACTTTTTTAGCAAATAAAAAACTTAAAAATTGGGCGTGCAAAATTATTCAGCCCCTTTACTTTTCAGTTCAACTCTCTCCAGAAGTTCAGTGAGGATCTCTGAATGATCCAATGTTGACCTAAATGACTAATGATGATAAATAGAATCCACCTGTGTGTAATCAAGTCTCCGTATAAATGCACCTGCACTGTGATAGTCTCAGAGGTCCGTTTAAAGCGCAGAGAGCATCATGAAGAACAAGGAACACACCAGGCAGGTCCGAGATACTGTTGTGGAGAAGTTTAAAGCCAGATTTGGATACAAAAAGATTTCCCAAGCTTTAAACATCCCAAGGAGCACTGTGCAAGCGATAATATTGAAATGGAAGGAGTATCAGACCACTGCAAATCTACGAAGACCTGACCGTCCCTCTAAACTTTCAGCTCATACAAGGAGAAGACTGATCAGAGATGCAGCCAAGAGGCCCATGATCACTCTGGATGAACTGCAGAGATCTACAGCTGAGGTGGGAGACTCTGTCCATAGGACAACAATCAGTCGTATACTGCACACATCTGGCCTTTATGGAAGAGTGGCAAGAAGAAAGCCATTTCCTAAAGATATCCATAAAAAGTGTCGTTTAAAGTTTGCCACACGCCACCTGGGAGACACACCAAACATGTGGAAGAAGGTGCTCTGGTCAGATGAATTTGTTATGTTTGGCGTAAAAGCAACACAGCTCATCACCCTGAACACACCATCCCCACTGTCAAACGTGGTGGTGGCAGCATCATGGTTTGGGCCTGCTTTTCTTTAGCAGGGACAGGGAAGATGGTTAAAATTGATGGGAAGATGGATGGAGCCAAATACAGGACCATTCTGGAAGAAAACCTGATGGAGTCTGCAAAAGACCTGAGACTGGGACAGAGATTTGTCTTCCAACAAGACAATGATCCAAAACATAAAGCAAAATCTACAATGGAATGGTTCACAAATAAACATATCCAGGTGTTAGAATGGCCAAGTCAAAGTCCAGACCTGAATCCAATCGAGAATCTGTGGAAAGAACTGAAAATTGCTGTTCACAAACGCTCTCCATCCAACCTCACTGAGCTTGAGCAGTTTTGCAAGGAGGAATGGGCAAAAATTTCAGTCTCTCGATGTGCAAAACTGATAGACATACCCCAAGCGACTTACAGCTGTAATCCCAGCAAAAGGTGGCGCTACAAAGTATTAACTTAAGGGGGCTGAATAATTTTGCACGCCCAATTTTTCAGTTTTTTATTTGTTAAAGTTTGAAATATCCAATAAATTTCATTCCACTTCATGATTGTGTCCCACTTGTTGATTCTTCAAAAAAAAAAAAATTTGGGGGTTTGTTCTACTGTCTTTATATATGTACTGTATGTATATACTTTGCAGTGTTTGCATACATTTTTTTTTTTAACAATTACCATTCATGTTCTGTGTTCATCGATGACAATATTTCCTCCCAGTCTAAGTTTTGGAGAGCAGCCCTCATCCTTGGAAAATTTGCTCTTAAAGTTAAGTGTTTTTATATTTCCTGTATGCGTTTGCTTACAGCTAACATTGAATTAAATCATGTTATGGTCACTGCTACCCAGATGTTCTTTTATATGAATATTGGTAATAAGCTTTGCATAGTTTGGGATTTACAGGTTTTAGCAGAGCATTTCTAGTCGGGGGGCCTCAAACTGGACCATAAAAATTGTCTTGTAATAGGTCTATACATTTTTGCCCTTTAACAGTGCCATTACGCCAGTAAATTTCTGGGTAGTTAAATTCCCCTTTTATCACTGTCCCAGCCGTTTCTATCTGTGCAAGGAGCTGAGTCTCCAACTTCTCATTAACACTGGGGGGTCTATAACAAACTCCAATGATAACCTTTATAGTACACACACCCATGTACAGTTTCACCCATAATGCTTCTGACTCATCACACTATCAACTAGGTCCTCTTTCAAACTCGCTTTGAGATCGATTCTCACATAGAGACAGATACCACCACGCTATGTTTTAACCTGTCTTTGCAAAAGAGAGCATAGTCATGAATATTATTTTATTACTATACAGGATTTATATAGCGCTAACATTTAACCCAGTCATGTGAAGAATGAAGCCAAGATTCAGCAATAGCAATTAAATCATAGTTCTCCTCATGCAACAGAGCTTCCTCCTTTGCTTGGCAGACTTCTGGCATTGGTGAACACTTTAATTTATTGTCACATTTTGCACACTTATGTTGCATATTTTTTAGTACAAATAGTACCACTTTCAATGATTGTTTGTAACATGGGAACCTTGATATCACCTGCCATAGCCATCTTGCCATTCCACCCATCAATAGGGGCTGACCCCTGTCTGCCCCATTTATAATCTACTTTCAATAGATTTTTATTTTTTAAATCAAAAGGTAGGCAAAACAGAATATCGGCATGACATATGATATGCAACATCAGAAACAGGTGTCGAATAAAACGGTGTCAGCAAGAAGGCCCCATTTGGAGTTTCAGGGTGCCACAGTGGTCTGAGTAAGAGAAGATTAAGGCCTTACCCCTGCTAGTAGGAGAAAAGGTGGTAGGGATGCGGGCTAAGGGAACAGTGTCGGGGGGGGGGGGGGGTCCTACCCATCCCAGGCACCCCTGAGATCATCATGTGCCCTGGCCAGGCCCCCACAACCGCCCCCTACCCTTAAGATTTCTAGCAAGGAGGTTTGTGGAGCCAAAGGTAGCTCCAGCGTGCCTCCTGGCTCGGTATTACAAACGCAACCAGGCCTTCAGTGTTGCCAAATTGACTACATAGCAAATAATGCAATACCCTTATGTCGACTAACATGGGTGAAAGGGGGGAAGAGAAGAGAAGGAAAGAACAGGAAGCACGTGCCTTACTTTAGCTTGAGGATTGAGGGTGATCGGGGTGAACCCCAGCAATGAGGGAGATTCCACGGTGAGCAGCCCAGGGTTCCCACACTGTTTCAAAATTTTGGGTTGTGTCTGACAGGATACTAGCCAATTTTTTATGAGCCATAATCCATGAGATCTTGCGTTGTATCGCTTTAATGGATATCTTTGGCTGATTCCATGCCCTAGCAATGGTGAGTTTTGCCCCAAGGAGCATAAAGTGGATCAGCTTCTGATTAGGCTTGGAGATACAGTGGAACCTCGGATTGCGAGTAACGCGGTAACAAGCACTTCGCAATTTGAGCACTGCATTTCTAAAAATCCTAACTTAGTTTGCATGTGTTGTCTCGCAAAACGAGCAGGATTCAGGCCAAAGCGTTGTGCAGTACCGCTTTTGGCCTGAGGTGGGGGCGTCAAAGTCGAACGGCCCTGATCGGCTGTGAAAGGCTGGAAAGGCCAGAGGACAGTTTGGCTGACCTCGGAAAGGCTCGTGAACGGAGTCTTTCCAATGTTTACCGAGGTCAGCCGAACTTTCCTCGGGTCTTCCCGGCCGTTTACGAGGCTCTCCGGCGCCTCTGGCCGAATGCGGTATTGCATGCCATTGAAGTGAGTATGGAACGAATTATTTTAGTTTCCATTGACTTTGCTTTGATATGCGAGTACTTTGGATTACGAGCATTCTTCTGGAACGGATTATGCTCGTAATCCAAGGTTCCACTGTATTAGGAATATGGGCATTAAGGAAAGCGACAGATGGGGACTGAGCACTCAGTGACCTTATAGATGAGTTTAAAGATTCTCTTCCAGACTGGTCTAATTCTTGGACATTCCCACCAGACGCGCGCCATCGAGCCCAGGAGTTGGCATCCCCTAAAGCAACTGGGATCTGCTGATGGGTAGATGGCCGCAAGCCTGGTGGGAGTCATGTACCACCTCATGAGTACTTTTAAATTTGCTTCCATCAGGGATGTGTTTCGGATACCCCGGAACGATTTAGAACATGCCGCTTGCCAGGTCTCCAGGTTCCCTCTTGTTTTGTAGTCGGCCTCCCATGCTGTTGTGTAGGTAGATTTATCTGTCAGGTGGGTGACGTGACGTGTAGATGATTGAGATGCCTCCCCTTTGCCCCATGACTTCATAGAGAATGAGATAGAGAGGGGTTAAGAATAGCTTTAGGCTCCTTACAGTTTATCCAGTTCTTACTATAAAGAATTAGGCCAAGTGGTAAAGTGTTTTGTTAAGCCTTTTTTTTAAAACTGCCAGCCGCTCTATTAGAGGCTAGTATACAACACTGTGTAAATCCTTTCTAAAAACGAGCAGTGTAAATAGCTATTTAAAGCTGTCTTCAGGCTGGTCAGGTGACTCGCGGCCGCTTTTCAGCTCCAATACATGGCTACTGCAGGAGGGACCATGATCTTCCTTGGACGTCAGCTGGGGAGATTACGTGGCCGCTCGGCTCCTCCCGCAGAAGCCCTGTCTCAGAGCTGTAAAGCGGCCGCGATTCATGTGACAGTGACAATTTTGTTTTTTTATTTGCAATAATCGTGGCGGGGGTGAAGCGGAGACAGGGGTCGCTGACAGGCAGCAAGGAGGGGGTGAGGGAGGATAGAGGCAAGCAGAGCAGGGCAGCGTATGATGGAGGGATGCACTTGTGACCATGGTGATCAGGGCTGAGTAGCCCTGGTAATCGTCAGTTTAGAGAGGGCATACAGGAAGTGGGTGATTCAGGGAGTTTTTTTTTTTTTTTTACAGTTTAGAGGGGGGAGATTACACAGCACAAGCACTGCTGTTTAATCTGCTTTAAAGGACCAGGATCTGTATTTATTTTTGGGAGGGGGGGGTAACAAACACTTTACCACTTGCTTACTGGGCACATATACCCCCTTCCTGCCCAGGCGAAATTTCAGCTTTCAGCACTGTCACGCTTTGAATGACAATTGCGCGGTCGTGCGACGTGGCTTCCTAACAAAATTTATGTATTTTCTCCCCCCCCACAAATAGAGCTTTATTTTGGTGATATTTGATCACCTCTGCGGTTTTTATTTTTTGCGATATAAACAAAAATAGAGCGCCAATTTTTGAAAAAAATATTATTTTTTTTGCTATAATAAATATCCAATGAAAAATAAAAAATTATTTTCTCAGTTTAGGCCGATACGTATTCTACATATTTTTGGTAAAAAAAAAAAAAAAATCGCAATAAGCGTATAGTGATTGGTTTGCGTAAAAGTTATAGCGCCTACAAAATCAGGGATAGAATTATGACATTTTTTTATTATTTTTTTTTTTTTTTTGGCGGCGATCTGCGATTTTTGTCATGACTGTGATATTACGGCGGACACATCGGACACTTTTGACACATTTTTGGGACCATTCACATTTATACAGCGAACAATAATATAAATATGCACTGATTACTGTATAAATGTGACTGGCAGGGAAGGGGTTAACACTAGGGGGCGAGGAAGGGGTTAATGTGTGCCCTGTATAGTGTTTCTAACTGTGGGGGAGGGGAGTGACTGGGGGAGGAGACCGATGGTTATCCCTATATACAAGGGACACACCATCGGTCTCATCTCCCTGATAGGACGTGGATCTCTGTGTTTACACACAGAGATCCATGTCTCTGTGACTGCCGATCGCGTGTGCTGGGCGGACATCGCGGCCGCCAGGCACGCGCATCGGCACCTGAGTGACGCGGCGGCGTAACATCCACATTGCGGCCGTAGAAAGTCGTCTGGCTGGCGGGAACTGGTTAAGCTGACCATACATGGTTCAAATTTTTTGTTCAGCCAGCAGGCTGAAAGAAAAAAGCTGAACTAATTTCCCCTTCCACACATTCGAAGTGGATGAGAGAATCCTCTCCACTACGCTATTGTATTCTTATATCTGGGAGACTCTCTCCCCTTTGTCAGAATACACTACACCAGCCGGAGAGACCTTTGATGCAGTGGCGGTTCGTCCATAGAGGGCGCCGTAGCGTCGCCCCCTCTGGCTCTTGCACCGCCACTGAAATACATAGATTCATGCATTGCCTGAATCTATGTATTTTCGCCGCTGCCGCCCACTATTCCGATGGCCGGATGGTGAGCGCCGGCCACCTGAATAACGGCAGCTGGTTTGGCTGTGTGGAAGTGCCTATCAGAGCCATCTAAGGGATGTACCGGCGGTGCGTTCCTTGGATAAGATTGACAGGCGTCTCAGCCAATCAGGTTCACCGGTTCTGGTTACCGGTGGCGACAAAGGGCACGGTGGCATCAATTGGCACGGTGGCGACAAAGGGCACAGTGGCACAATTAAAGGGCACAGTGGCTGTGTTTGATGGCATGGCACAGTGGTGACAATTGATGACACAGTGGCTGCATTTGATGGCATGGCACAGTGGCTGCGTTTGATGGCATGGCACAGTGGTGACAATTGATGGCACAGTGGCTGCGTTTGATGGCATGGCATAGTGGCTGCGTTTGATGGCATGGCACAGTGGTGACAATTGATGGCACAGTGGCTGCATTTGATGGCATGGCACAGTGGTGACAATTGATGGCACAGTGGCGGCATTTGATGGCATGGCACAGTGAATGCATTTGATGGCATGGCACAGTGGTTACAATTGATGGCACAGTGGCTGCGTTTGATGGCCTGCCACAGTGGTGACAATTGATGTGAGGCTGCAATTGTTTTGTTTTTTTCGTTTGCGCCCCCCAAAAAAGTTTGAGCACCAGCCGCCACTGCTTTGATGCCTCCAACAGTTCTCCTGAGTGCCTTCCATACCACTCGGTAACTGAGAGCACCCTCTCTGAGAACCTCAAGACTATTTGCCACACTGTTAATAAGCATTGGTTCCACCAATACCATTCTTGATCAAGGCTTTGCAGCACGGTCTGTACCACCTGGCTCCACCTATTGGTACTCCACTGCACCACCTGGTCCGACTGCGGTGGAGACACCCAAGTGTACAGTGAGTGCATTTTTATGAAGGCTAGCCTTTCCAGTAAGGTTTCTGTAATTTCTAAACATCCCATGTCTAAATACCAGACTTTTCTGGGGACTTTTCCCTTGTCCAAGACATGGAGGGGCTAATCTATTGCAGTTTTGAGAGGTTGAGACATTTGAAGAAACCTCCACTACCTTGGAAGTACCCATGATCACAGCCTGTTTCTCCCCTGGAGCGCTGTCAGACACATGTCTCCTCTTCCCGGGCTTTAGCAAGGATTGCTTCCTTTTTTTTTCTTTTTTTTTTAATTGTTTATAAGTTTTTTTTTTTTTTTACTTCATAGCATACAAAGTACGTATGTCAACATACAAATAAGAAGTACAATGTAAAAATGTATAAGAAAAAAAGTGAAAACACTGTCTTTGTTATAGGAAAATGACACAAAAACTGTAAGTATTATCAAGTAGTAAACGGTACGTTAAAGATGGACATCAAAGTAAACAAAAACATAGTGAAAGAATAAAACAACCCTTTTGCTAAAAAGGCATCGCTCAACCCGAAGTTAAGTCAAACCTGTACAAATTAAGTACAACAGTAATTAATCAACTGGAGCTATCTACTTCTGGGCCAGACTCGTAGCCATCCCACAACTGCCAAATCTTGAAAGATTTTTCAGGGGAATCATCAACCAATGTGGTTAAATGTTCCATTCTGTGGATCTCCGCCATGATAGAGAGGAACAGTGTGAACGTGGGGGGAAGTGGAAAGCCACAGTCTGTGAATAGCTCGCTTAGCCGCCAATAATATAAATGCCATCAGCCTCCATTTATTTTTGGATAAGCCAGTGGAGGGTAGTCCAAGCAAATAATGCATGGGATTTAGCAGGACCGGGACCCCAAAAAATTCCTCCAGGAGTGTCTGAATCTGGGACCAGAAATGGCCGATCAGGGAGCATTCCCAGAATATATGGAAAAGAGAGCCAACCGCTTTCTTGCATCTCCAACAATGGTTGGGGACCGACGACTTCTGTGCATGTAACATTTCTGGGGTTCTATACCAGAGTAATAAAACAGGGGTGGGTGTAGTGGCGCTTACAAAAATATAACAAATCCTGTTAATGAAATAGTTCTCCACACAACAAAGAAATAAATCCAAATGGCTAATGGGTCAATCCGCCACCTGCTGTGGGTCTAGATATGTTCCACTCAAAATGCGTCCAGAAATACCACCCAACATTAGGGATTAATGTGGAAGGTACTAGGAGTGGTGAATAATAAATACCTAATAAGGTAAACAACTGTGCCAACCTCAGCACAATGTCGATGTAAAATCACCATAAATGATAATATTATTAAATATTATAAAATGCAATAAAATATGTGAAAATCCAAAAGTGCTTCATCCAATTAAAAGTGCATAGTGCAAAAATATGTAAAGTAGTGAAAAAATGTCCCACAAAATGCTAAAATGTAGACAAAATTCCTAAAAAAATAAAAATCAATAGAATGCGCAGGTGGGCATGAACATAATAAGGTGCAAAAAAAATATTATATATTGATTCCAATTAATCAATCAAAATAAAGTGCAGTGATCAATGTGTCAGTGCACAAACCGTGCAAAGATAGTATTAATAAGTCCAAAAAAATCATTCAATGATAGTTCTTAAGTGAAAAGGTGCTCCAATAAATCCATAAAGCATAACTTCAGTGCTTGATGCTGAACGTGCGTGCATACGTGCTTGTAAATACCACCGTCAGGCTTCCCACAGTGTCTGGCAAATGGTGTGTTCCAGCCCCTTACCTTAGGAAGGCTTGTATTAAAGCCTATGTATAAATGCTCCCACAGCCAGCCTGCTGATCCAATCCCATACACCACGGCTCATAAGGGTTAGAACGATGTCTCTCAAATGAAAAAGGAAGGGAAGCCTCCATAGCATAAAATCTTTAGGATTTATTCAATAAAAAACTAAACACTCACAAACAGCTGAGAGTAAGCAGCGTGTATATCCTTGTGTCTCCGCTCTGTGGCTGCGAGCGGATGACGTCACCAGCAGCTCTCCACGTACTCACGCGTATCGTGACAGCCAAACGTCACTTAATCATAGGATGGAGAGCGGCTGGTACGGAGGTGACTTAAATAGTGCCATTGCGGCAACATGTTAAAGCAAATCGGCAGTAATTTTCTATGCGCACAAAAACGCTATTGTACAAAATGAAATCAAGTCCTCCAAGGCAATATATACATAAAAAATATATTATATAAATAATGAATTTAAAATCGGAATACTCCCTCTAGTGGTGATAGAGGAGTAATAACGGATGATAATCACAAATGACAGGAATACCAACACCCCCTGCTGGATGACTAAGAATAAATACAACCTAAGGGAAAGACACAATCCTGTATGTATTTAAAATAGGATAAGCTGGAACGGCAGACCAAGATAAATAAAATTGCTTATTGAAAACATCGCAAATGAGGGGGGGGTAATAATAATCAATCAATCTGGAAAACACAGAGTATCTGAAGGATGCAAATTAACCAACCACAATGGCAGAGGATCATAGATACATATTGATAAACCTTCCGGATTAGGTAACAATCTGTAAACCGCATAAAATAAATAATTAATATGGCCATAATTAATCACTAAAAATTTATATTAAAAATGAATAGTAAAAATTTTAAAAATTGATAAGAGAGGGGGAGATTGAGATAAAAGCTAAAAATTGGATATAAAACAGTTAAGATCTAACTCAGCGTTGTGCCCATGTGGCGTTAAAGTGCACAATTCGTGTATCCAACGGGATTCCGCCTGGCTGATCTTTTGCACTTTATTATCTCCTCTCCAATGTGGTTTGTATTTCTCAATGCCCCATACCATTAGTGAGGAGGGGTCTTTATTGTGGTAACGGTCATAGTGACGGGACAAGCTATGTTTTGGGAACCCATTTTTAATGTTTTGTGTGTGTTCACGTAGTCTTTTCCGAAGTTTCCTTTTTGTCCTACCAACATACTGGATTTTGCATGGGCACTCTAACAGGTAAACAACCCCGGTCTCACATGAAATACATTCTTTAATTTTGTATTCTTTACCTGTGACACTGGATTTGAAGTTCTCTTTTTTCTTTTTGCTCTCATTGGTATGTTTACATGTATAGCATTTTTTACATGGGTAATGGCCTTTTTCATTAAAAAATTAGAAACTTTTTTTCTTCGGAGGGTCCAGTACGTTTTTGGCAATCATATCCCTTAGGGTGGGAGCCCTCCTGTATGTGAACATCGGTTTTTCTGGTAGTATCAATGACAGATGTCGGTCAGCCTTCACAATGTGCCAATATTTCTTACAAATTGCTTCTATCTGCTTGTGTTGCACACTGTAATCCATTATGAGTGGTACTTTCCCAGCAAAGGAATTATTCCTTGTGGAGTCCTGGATAAGCGTATCTCTATCTAGAGCGACGACGTCTTTAATTTTTTTCTCAATAAAGTCCTGTTTGTAGCCCTTTTCTACAAATCTCTTACCAACAAAGTCAGCCTGTTTTAGAAATACGTCAGTTTTTGTGCAATTTCTTCTGAGTCTCAGAAGCTGACCCTTTGGTATGTTTTCCAGCCAGGGAGTGTGATGACAGCTATCCAAGGGTAGGTAGCTGTTTCTGTCTACAATTTTAAAATGTGTTTGTGTTACCAGCTTAGTTCCTTCTTTGGAAATCTCCAAATCAAGAAAGTTGAATTTTTCATCACTAATCTCCCAGGTCAATTTGATATTTTCTTCATTAGAATTCAAATAAAAACCGAAGTCAATAAGACTCTCCCTCTCTCCTGACCAAATAATTACAATATCATCAATAAAACGTCTGTATAAAAGTAACTCTTGCGGTTTTCTATTATATCAAACATCTGCTTCCCATTCAGCCATGTATAAATTAGCCACACTTGGAGCATACTTCGCGCCCATAGCTATCCCACAGATTTGTTTGAAGTAGTCATTGCCATACCAGAAATAATTGTGGTCTAGACTATATTCTAAACAGTTGGAGATAAACTTTTTTGTGGATTTTTTAGGTCACTAAGGCCATTCAAAGCCCAATTTGTGGCTTGCACTGCTTCTTTATGATTAATAATGGTGTAGAGCGATGATACGTCTGCTGTGGCCATATAAAACAAACTCAAGTGAAATGGTATCCAATAACTGGATCAGATGTTTCGTGTCTCTGAGGTAAGATTCGGTTTTCTTCACTAATGGTTGCAAGAACCAATCTATATATTCTCCTATTCTCGCACCTACGGAGTTTATACCATTAACGATTGGCCTTCCCGGTGGATCTTCTCTAGATTTGTGAATTTTTGGGAGCGTATAAAGAACTGGAATTTTACATCCCACCGGTTGTAAATATTTCGCTTCCTTCTTGTTTAGCAATCTATTCTTAGTTCCTTTTTTAATGAGACATGCTAGATCATCTTTATAGTGGACTACAGGGTTCCCTGGTAATTTTAAATATGTTGTACTGTCACCCAATTGGCGCTCAATTTCCCTCTTATAGGCCACTTTTGATTGGATGACAATGGGCCCCCCCCTTGTCGGCTTGTCTAACAACCACATCATTTCTTTCTTCTAATTTTCGTATCCCGCTCTTGATGTCCCCTGGATCAGATATTTTCTTTATCTTCAAGTCATGTAGATCCTTCAGTACCATTCGCCTGAATGCTTCAATGTGTCCATAATTACTAATTGGTGGGTTGAATACAGATTTATTCCTTAAGTTACTAAACACGACATCCTTGTCTTCTGTAGCAATTCTTGTTATACCTTCTCCTGGTTTATTCATCATGTATTTTTGGATGTGGAGGTTTCTAGCAAATTTATTGATATCCACATATGCGTCAAATTTGTTAAAGTTTTTCTTCGGGGCATATTTGAGGCCCTTATCCAACACTTTAATCTCCTCTTTAGTGAGTTCCACTCCGCTAATATTAATGACTCCTTCTCCTATCAATCTCTTCTTCTTCTGTTTCTTTGCTCCCGCTCTACATCCTCTCCTTGGTTTCCGCGTCTTCCAGATTGATTTTCTTGGGTCCTTCCTGAGAAGAAAAAACGAGAAGAACACCAGGAAGGACCCAAGAAAATCAATCTGGAAGAATATTGGCACATTGTGAAGGCTGACCGACATCTGTCATTGATACTACCAGAAAAAACGATGTTCACATACAGGAGGGCTCCCACCCTAAGGGATATGATTGCCAAAAACGTACTGGACCCTCCAGAGAAAAAAAGTTTCTAATTTTTTAATGAAAAAGGCTATTACCCATGTAAAAAATGCTATACATGTAAACATACCAATGAGAGCAAAAAGAAAAAAGAAAACTTCAAATCCAGTGTCACAGGTAAAGAATACAAAATTAAAGAATTTATTTCCTGTGAGAGTGCCCATGCAAAATCCAGTATGTTGGTAGGACAAAAAGGAAACTTCGGAAAAGACTATGTGAACATACACAAAACATTAAAAATGGGTTCCCAAAACATAGCTTGTCCCGTCACTATGACCGTTACCACAATAAAGACCCCTCCTCACTAATAGGATGGGGCATTGAGAAATACAAACCACATTGGAGAGGAGATAATAAAGTGCAAAAGATCAGCCAGGCGGAATCCCGTTGGATACACGAATTGTGCACTTTAACGCCACATGGGCACAACGTTGGGTTCGATCTTAACTGTTTTATATCCAATTTTTAGCTTTTATCTCAATCTCCCCCCTCTCTTTTTTTATCAATTTTTTTAATTTTTACTATTCATTTTTAATATAAATTTTTAGTGATTAATTATGGCCATATTAATTATTTATTTTATGCGGTTTACAGATTGTTACCTAATCCGGAAGGTTTATCAATATGTATCTATGATCCTCTGCCATTATGGTTGGTTATTTTGCATCCTTCAGATACTCTGTGTTTTCCAGATTGATTGATTATTATTACCCCCCCCCTCATTTGCGATGTTTTCAATAAGCAATTTTATTTATCTTGGTCTGCCGTTCCAGCTTATCCTATTTTAAATACATCAGGATTGTGTCTTTCCCTTAGGTTGTATTTATTCTTAGTCATCCAGCAGGGGGTGTTGGTATTCCTGTCATTTGTGATTATCATCCGTTATTACTCCTCTATCACCACTAGAGGGAGTATTCCGATTTTAAATTCATTATTTATATAATATAATTTTTATGTATATATTGCCTTGGAGGACTTGATTTCATTATGTACAATAGCGTTTTTGTGCGCATAGAAAATTACTGCCAATTTGCTTTAACATGTTGCCGCCATGGCACTATTTAAGTCACCTCCGTACCAGCCGCTCTCCATCCTATGATCAAGTGACGTTTGGCTGTCACGATACGCGTGAGGACGTGGAGAGCTGCTGGTGATGTCATCCGCTCGCGGCCGCAGAGCGGAGACACAAGGATATACACACTGCTTACACTCAGCTGTTTGTGAGTGTTTATTTTGTTTTTTATTGAATAAATCCTAAAGATTTTATGCTATGGAGGCTTCCCTTCCTTTATTTTTCATTTGAGAGACATCGTTCTAACCCTTATGAGCCGTGGTGTATGGGATTGGATCAGCAGGCTGGCTGTGGGAGTATTTATACATAGGCTTTAATACAAGCCTTCCTAAGGTAAGGGGCTGGAACACACTATTTGCCAGACACTGTGGGAAGCCTGACGGTGGTATTTACAAGCACGTATGCACGCACATTCAGCATCAAGCACTGAAGTTATGCTTTATGGATTTATTGGAGCACCTTTTCACTTAAGAACTATCATTGATTGATTTTTTTGGACTTATTAATACTATCTTTGCACGGTTTGTGCACTGACACATTGATCACTGCACTTTATTTCGATTGATTCATTGGAATCAATATTAATATATAATATTTTTTTTGCACTTTATTATGTTCATGCCCACCTGCGCATGCTATTGATTTTTATTTTTTTAGGAATTTTGTCTACATTTTAGCATTTTGTGGGACATTTTTTCACTACTTCACATATTTTTGCACTATGCACTTTTAATTGGATGAAGCACTTTTGGATTCTCACGTATTTTATTGCATTTTATAATATTTAATAATATTATCATTTATGGTGATTTTACATCAACATTGTGCTGAGGTTGGCACAGTTGTTTACCTTATTAGGTATTTATTATTCACCACTCCTAGTACCTTCCACATTAATCCTTAATGTTGGGTGGTATTTCTGGACGCATTTTGAGTAGAACATATCGAGACCCACAGCAGGTGGCGGATTGCCCATTAGCCATTTGGATTTATTTCTTTGTTGTGTGGAGAACTATTTCATTAACAGGATTTGTTATATTTTTGTAAGCGCCACTACACCCACCCCTGTTTTATCTGTTGTCAGTGCGTGAGCACTATTAGTCGTGGCTGCTGCTTATTAGTTGTATTTTAATATATTTTAGCTTAGTTGCCCGTGGTTAGGTTGATTTGCGCATTAGTTCCCCCCCTTTACATACCAGAGTAATACAACCTTATATGCCGTTTCCTTGTGAGTGACACATCGGGAGATTTTGGAGGTGGACTCCCAGATTTTTCCCCAGTCTACAAAGAGATGTCATATTGAAGAATCATTGACCATTTCCGCATATAATGACTACTCAGTCAAGGGGGTAGCATCATGTAACACTTTATAAATACTATAAATTAATTTGGGCTCATGAGGACCTTTGGCACAGATCATTTTGAATTCCGATGGTCTCTCTAGAGATAAAGAGGGGGATCTGGAAGAGAAAAAATGCCTAGATTGAAGATAGGAATAGAAAAGTGTCTTGTGTATGTGATGATCATGTTGTAATTCAGAGAATGATAAAAGTTCTCTAGTAACTGGGTTTACAAGTTGGCGTATCTGAAAAATACCTGTTTGAGTCCAAGGGAGCATACGATCGTAGGATAGGCTGTCCGGTTTATCTGGATTAAACAGAACATTAAGAAGTGGCGGGCATGGGGAAGATGAGGAAAAATTTTCAGAGCATTTCTTCCAGATGGACAAAGAGAAAAGCATCTGGGCTAAACATATGGATTTCAGTTAAGAAAAGTATTTATCGCTGGAAGGCCAGAGCATGTAACACAGGGTTTGACAAATTTGCTTGGAATCTAGGAGCCAGCTAAAAAAGTTAGGAGCCAGAAAACGCACCCCGTCCCGATGAGCTTGCGCGCAGAAGCGAACACATACGCGAGCAGCGCCCGCATATGTAAACGGTGTTCAAACCACACATGTGAGATATCACCGCGATTGGTAGAGCGAGAGAAATAATTCTAGCCCTAGACCTCCTCTGTAACTCAAAACATGCAACCTGTAGATTTTTTTTAAACGTCGCCTATGAAGATTTTAAAGGGTAAAAGTTTGTCGGCATACCACGAGCGAACGCAATTTTGAAGCGTGACATGTTGGGTATGAATTTACTCGGCGTAACATTATCTTTCATAATATTAAAAAAAATGGGGATAACTTTACTGTTGTCTTATTTTTTAATTAAAACATTTTTCCCCAAAAAAGTGCGCTTGTAAGGCCTGACAGAAAGTATTTTAACAATCGCCATTTTATTCTCTAGGGTGTTAGGATAAAAAATATATATAATGTTTGGGGGTTCTAATTGGAGGGAAGAAGATGGCAGTGAAACAATGAAAAATGACATTAGAATTGCTGTTTAACTTGTAATGCTTAACTTGTAATACCAACGGCCACCACCAGATGGCGCCAGCTCACAAAAAAAGCCCACCTTCCAAGCCAAGTTGCCAGGACACTATTTCTAGTCGCCATGGCGACTTGGCGACCGGGATTTGTCGAGCCCTGATGTAACATGTATGCACTGGTGCTGTAATGCTCATCTCAATTTCGGCCCACCTGTTTGGTGCTTTTCGAGCAGTCCACGAGGTAAATACTTTCAAATGTGGAGCATAATAGTACTTAAAGTCTGAAACGCCCAGCCCTCCTCTGGTTTTCCGAGCCATGACCACTGACCCTGCTATCCTGTGGGAGGCATTATTCCAAATAAAGCAAAGGCTTCTTCTCTGCAGAGCTTTTAATTGCGACAATGGGATGGCAACTGGGAGTGTCTCAATTAAATACAGCAGCTTAGGGAGGATGGACATTTTAAGTACATTAATGCATCCCAAAAGGGAAAGGGGGAGGGCGGTCCAATGGGTCAATAGGCGATTGATTTCTGAAAAGAGGGGGGGGGGGGATTGGCTTGATATAGAGTAGAATATGAGGATGTGAGTTGAATTCCCAGGTATTTTAGGGAATGGGAACACCAATGATAACTGTAATCATGCTGAAGAATATCTAATTGAGCAGATGGAATGTTAATTGGAAGGGCTTCCGTTTTAGTGGCATTAATTTTAAAACCAGAAATTTCACTAAAAGATGATAGAACATTATGAAGGGATGGTAGGGACGTATGTGGGTGAGTAAGTGTCAGAAGGACATCATCTGCAAATAGAGATAGTTTAAATTCTCGTTGGCGTAACTGTACTCCTTTAACATCGGGACATGTTCGAATGGCTTTGGCTAATGGTTCTAAACTGAGAATAAAAAGAAGGGGTGACAAGGGACAACCCTGTCTTGTACCGTTGCTAAGAGAGAAAGAGGGTGAGAAGTTTTAGGAGAGCTAAACCTGAGAAGTGGGATTTGAGTATAGGGCCCATGGAGCCTGTATGAAGGGACCAGAGAAGCCATATTTTCCCAAAATTGCAAACATGAAGGGCCAGCTAAGCCGATCAAACACCTTCTGGGCATCTAAACTAAGTAACAGGGTGGGGCGTTTGGTTCTGGATAATAAGTCAATTAGGTCTAGAGTCCGCCATGTATTGTCCCCCGCATGTCTTGTGGGGACAAAGCCCACCTGGTCTCTATGTATCAGTGATGGGAGCAATATGGCAAGTCTATTTGCTAAAGGTTTTGTGAAGATTTTGTAGTCCGAATTCAGCAAGGTAATAGGGCGGTAATTATCAGGTACAGACGGATCTTTACCAGGTTTAGGAATCACCAAGATGAATGCAGAAAAGAGGAATGGGGCAAGGTACCGTCAAGTAGAAAAGTGAATAAGGATAGCATGTGCAGGGCTAGAACTGAGGAAAAGGTCTTATAACATGTGTAAGGGAGACCATCGGGACCCGGAGTCTTATGCGCAGGGAGCTTTTTGATTACATCAATCAGTTCTTCAGAAGTGATAGGCAAGTTAAGAGAGGAGCATTGACTAAGGGACAGCCTTGGGAGTTGTAATGAGGTAAGAAAAGAGTCTAATTTCTCACATGTAAATTGGGTCATGGGGTCTGAACCTAAGCAATTGTAAAGCTTTTTGTAGAAGTCCCCGAAGACTCTCGACATGGCTTGGGGGCAGTAAGTGGGGGTGCCATCTGCTTGTAAAATATGATCAGGGATTGCCAGAGTTGGACGAGGCTTAAGCCTATTGACCAACATCCTGTGCGGCTTATCTGCAAATTCATAAAACCTCTGCCTAGACCACATCATTGCCTTAGAGATTTTACTGAGGTCCAACGATTTGAATCTATTTCGGATCGCCACTACTGCTCGCAATCGGGTCACAGTGGGAGAATGAAGAAGGTGCATCTCCGCCGTGCGCAGTTGGGTCAGAAGTTCCGACCTCTGTTGATTAGACTCACCCTTTTTGCGCGAACCAGATGCACTTACCCCTAAAGAAGGCTTTATGAGCCTCCCACAGAACCGAAGTGTCCGAAACAGAGCCCTCTATTAGTTGAAAGTAGTCCATGAGTTTCATTTGGAGCCTATCTTTGATATCAGGTGTACGCAAAAAAGATTCATTAAGCCGCCAGTGACAGGTCTTGGGTCGGACAAAGTAGGTTTATGGTAATAGGGGCATGATCAGAGGCAACAACAGAGGGCAATAGGGGGCAGATATTAAGAAATGGTCAAGACGGGAGTACATCTTATGTGATGGAGAGTAAAAAGTGTATTGCCTATGGGTTGGATGTTTTACTCTCCATGCATCAAAGAAATTGTGAGAGCGAACCAGCTTCCTAAAGGATGTAGACAATTTAAGTGCTTGGAGCGGAGGGGATTCCTGGAAGAGAGCATATCTGTCTCTGATGGGAGACATACAAACGTTAAAGTCTCCCCCCAACTACCGTGAAGGGTTGGGAGAAAGTTTTCAATTTTTCAAAAACCTGGGTGAGAAAACCAATTTGTCCCTGATTGGGGGCATAGATATTTGCCAATGTGAAGGGCGTATTGAGGTGGACACAGTCCAGGAGCACAAACTGACCGTAGGGGTCAAGGGAGGAAGTTATAACCTGTAGGGGGCATGAACGTTTGATCAGAATCGATACACCAGCTTTGCCCGAAGAGTCGGAAGCCATATATACCGTAGGGAACAGTTTAGAAGCAAATTTAAATGAACCCCCTGGGCGGAAATGCGTCTCCTGAACCATGGCCACATCGGCCCCCGGAGGACTTGAACTCCTTCAAAGCTATCCACCCCTTACGCAAAGAGTTCAAACCCTTAACATTACATGAGTACATTTTTAAAGCCATATAACGTAGTTAAAACAAAAATATAATGACATCCTAAAATAATATTTAAGGGGGGGACATTGCGATGCCAAAAACCTGTGAAACAACAAACCTGAGTCCACCATAAACATTAAAAAGACAGTGAGCAAATATACCAAAGCTAGGCACAAAAAAAGGTACCTTATCAGACCAAAAAAAAATTAAAAATAGAAAAAAATGAAATTGGGAACATAAACATGTTGAAAGCCCGAAGGTGAGTTGGCCTTCAGGGGACCATGGATAGAACAGGTCCTGTTCCTCCAAAACAAAAATATTACCTAGGTGAGAGCAAAGAAACATAACAGGGAACAACTCAGTCACCTTAGGGGATAGCAAACCGGAACTCCAAAGGCATCAAGAGTCCAACAGACCAAAGATCAGGATCTCTGGGGTGTGGAAAAGAAGAAAAAGGAGGGTTCCACCCTACGTACAACAGAGGGACCTCAGCCGTGGGCCTGGCTATCTAAGTGGAATAAAAGAGACAAAAAAAACCCTGTAAAATTTCAACAGAATGGAAAATATTCAGGTAGGAGGTCTGGTAGTATTGGAGCGTTGGGGTGTTGAAAAAGCCTTTTGACGTCTTCGACGGACTGGGGTCCAAATCGCTGCAGGGGCCTTGAGGGGTTTGGGAATCACGTTGAGAGGTGGAGGTGGAAGTTTATCTTCGGGAACAGGAGGCAGGCCCAGTTTCTGGATAAAAGTGTCGCATTCATGCAAGTCCCTGATTGAAAATTGTGTGCCATCTTTAGTAACTGAAAGACGGAAGGGGAACCCAAAGGGACTTGGTGAAGTTGCAGGTGCGCCGTGATCTGGCGTAAATTATGCCTTTTGGCTAAGGTGATAGGGGACAGATCATTGAAGATTTGAATCTTAGCCCCTTTAAAATCAATGCGATTTTTGGTCCGGGCAGCAACTGTGAGAATCTCCTTGCTGTCATAGTAGTGGAAATGCACCACGACATCCCTGGGATTAGATCCGGGGGGGGGGGGGGTTTTGGGGCCAAGGACCTGTGTGCCCTGTCAAGGTGCCAATCAATGTCTGGTATCTGGAGTGCCAGTGTAACGAACAGACCCAGAAGATAGGAGTGCAAATCTTTATCTGCGACAGCTTCAGGGATACCACGTATTCTCAAATTTTGGCGCTGTTCCCGGTTCTTGAGGTCTTCTTGCTGTAGTTGGATTTGCGAGACCGCATGTTTAAGGGCTGCATTATCCTCCTCCAGGGCATGTATATATAGCAAAGTCTCATCAAATTTATTTTCCAATGTGTCTATGCGAGTCCCCAACTGATCAATTTCTCCCCAGAGCTCCTGTGCTAATTTGCCCACTTCTTTAGCTATATTGTGAGTGAGAGCTTACAACAGGGCCTGTAGTTTTAGGTCCAGCACTGCTACTGTGACCGAGGCATCAGGGCCCACCTGCTGGGGAGGGGGATCCATGTTGAAAATACCTGGTGTTTCAGCGAGTAGGTCCGTGGCGTCCGGCGGGTCTGCAGCGTCACTCAAGGCCGGGGATTGCGGCCTAATCAGAAAGCGCTCCATGTCTTGCATGGGCCGCGGCTCCCGGGCGGATTAAAACCTCGGTACATGTTTTTCTGGAACCCAACCTTGCCCATGAGATGCCTGAGGAGATCCGGAGGCTGGTGGCCTGGGTCCTGAGGCTGTAGCTGCTGTAGAAGCGGAGCAGAAACCCGGGTTGGAGGAACGGGGACCGGAGCTACATCCTCACACGTCCTCCATCTTGCCCGCCGCCTAGTGGCCTTCTGCTTCCTTTTTCTGTTTTGACCACAACATCCTTGCGGTCTTGCACACAGCAACTTGTAACATTTCATAGAGAAAAAAAATATATGTTTGATTCTCCTTTCACAGGTACACAACCTGCATGCCACATAGTCCATCAAATGAAGTTCTGCGCAATGCTGTTTGCCTGGCTGCCACACACAGCTAGCAGCAGTTCCTGATGCGACTCACCACTGGAGCAGAGACCCAGATTCAACCGTCTATTTGCCCGCATTCGACACCACTTTGTAGGAGATTAGGCTCAATGCAGGGACAAACTCAGTTTCTTTAGGAAAACATCACATTTATTCCACAGAATATTCCCAAACAGAAGAAAACCATCTTGCCATCAATCAAACAAAAATAAACTTCAGCTCTACCGAGCCTTACTGTGTCCATAGTCTGACCAGTCCTTGGTCTTGTAGTAAGTGCCCTTACAAACGCAAATTCTTTGTATCCGACCTCAGGGATAAGCAGCCTCCTCACACGGAGACACACATTCTCTCTGAGAGCTAGGACCAGCTGCCTTAATCAAGACCTGAAAAGAAAACCTTTAACTGCGGCCCACGGACTTGGGAGTCTGTCCCACCCGGATCTCTGTCAGACTCCAATAAAACCAGCCCAGGAACGGACTTTACCAATACAGGGTAAAGAACTATCCTTCTTTACCCTGAAGTCTTTACTGGTATTATCTTAGATTGCAAATCTAAGAATTCGTGGAGGAACATATATCCCATCAATCACTTTTCCTGTAATTTGAACCTGTTTCACAGGCACCCTGCTACACAATGTTGACACCTTCTGGCACTTGGAGGTCTAAGCTTCAAATCAAATTTTATAACCTC
Organism: Rana temporaria; assembly: GCF_905171775.1. Lineage (NCBI taxonomy): Eukaryota > Metazoa > Chordata > Amphibia > Anura > Ranidae > Rana > Rana temporaria. Next base: position 141,720,826 of record NC_053496.1, on the reverse strand, counting down.
CCAATTCCTATCCCACGAGACCTGGCTAATCAACTACAACAAAACGTTCCATTCGTTTGGAGAGAACATACACTGTTTTATCTGGGCACTCGTGTAACCTCTGACTTTAAACTTCTATATACTAGAAGCTATGATGCCCAGCTTTCCACTATTAAAATGGAACTCCAATGCTCGCAACAAGCTTCCATTACTTGGCAGAGGAGAATAAATATAATTAAAGTTTTACTATACTGCTGTGGATTTTATGCATTGTACTTATTGTACACCATCCCCATAGGGTTACCACAAATATTCAGGTATTAAAATGCAGGCAAAGCATCAGTATATCAGTCCCTGTAGCAGGGTGTGTCACGATATTCCTACAAATTATACAGCACTGACCTGTTGCCTCAATACCAATATTGCTCCAAAGGCAAACACTTGGGCCCAGATTCACGTAGGAGATACAACGGCGTATCTCCAGATACGCCATTGTATCTCTGAGTCTGAGGCGTCGTATCTTGGCGCCTGATTCAAAGAATCGGATACGCCAGAATTTGTATAAGATACGACCAGCGTAAGTCTCCTACGCTGTCGTATCTTAACTGCATATTTACGCTGGCCGCTAGGGGCGTGTACGCTGATTTACGCCTAGAAATATGTAAATCAGCTACATACGCCTATTCACGAACGTACGCCCGGCTGTCGCAGTACAGATAAGCCGTTTACGTAAGGCTTTTTCCGGCGTAAAGTTACCCCTGCTCTATGAGGCGTACCAATGTTAGGTATGGACGTCGGAACAGCGTAAAATTTTTCACGTTTTACGTCATTCGCGAATAGGGCTGGGCGTCATTTCGGTTCACGTCGAAAGCATTGGCTTTTTGCGGGTTAATTTGGAGCATGCGCACTGAGATACTTTCACGGACGGTGCATGCGCCGTTCATAAAAAACGTCATTTACGTGGGGTCACAATAAATTTACATAACACACGCCCACATTTTCAACATTTGAATTAGGCTGGCTTACGCCAGCCTATTTACGCTACGCCGCCGCAACTTTGCTTTGTGAATACTGCACTTGCCTGTCAAAGTTGCGGAGGCGTAACGTAAATGGGATACGTTATACCCACACAAAGATGCCCTCTCCTACGTGAATCTGGGCCTTATACTTCATCTAATTATATTTGTATAACAGTACAATAAAGTATCAATAGTGTATTAATAAAGTGTTTGTATACCAACTCAATTAAGTGAACTGTTCTTATACAACTGAAAAATTGCTGTGGTGCTGTGCTATTCAAAAAAAGTGTTGTGCAAACAATTTCTTCAAAAGATGTCACCAATCTTCAAACAAAGTGCTTTAGTGCTCCTCCACCTTTGCCACACCAGATGACCATGACCACCCACTACAGGTAAGTCATGTCTAGCGTGTGGTTATCAAAGAACCCACAACAGCTCTGGTGTTCCTCCAAACTCACTATCCCCAGGGAGTTGCCCCACCTTTGTATACTTTTATCCAGCACTCCTCTCACAGGGCTTACACAGAAGCCACATGAAAGAACAAGGGGAAATCACCATAGTATAAAAGCGCAATAATCCTACTCACATATAATAGTGCTATGTGTCTTAGTAAACCAGATATTAGATTGTGCATACCACTCTCAATTGCTGCTTTCTGTCTGGTCCTGGGTGTACCAGACATCACTTCTGGGTAGTAGATTATGTGATCGCGTCATTTCCGGCACGGCCACAATGTGTTTCATCATATGGACATTCTCAAGAGAAAATCCGACACCACCTTTGGACAAGGGGAGGGTTGAAACACTGCCTTGTCCCTGTGCAAAACTATGCAAGGTGGCATACCAACATGGACACCTGCTGATCCAAAGTGATAGCGACTGGGAAGGCAACTTTCTGCAAGATGCTTTCAAAGGGAGGCTTCTGAAGAGCCGACGATACTGAATTCAAGGTCCACGTTGGAAACCGGGAAAGCACAGGGGGCAACACATGAGGGACCCCTTGAATGAAAGTGCAGATAAAAGAATGCATAGCCAGGGAAGGCTGAAAGAAAACAGAGACTTAGACCCTGTACACACGATCAGTCCAAACTGATTAAAAAAGGACGGAAGGTCCGTTTTCATCGGTCCAAACCGATGGTGTTATCCTTCAGTCAAAAAAAATTGAACTTGCTTAAAAATTGAACTGATGGACTGATAACCGATAGGTCAAAACCGATGGTTAGTATGCAAAAGCATCGGTTCCAAACCCGCGCATGCTCAGAATCAAGTCGACGCATGCTTGGAAGCTTGGAACTTCATTTTTTCCTGCACGTCGTCGTGTTTTATGTCACCGTGTTGGACTCGAACGGTTTTTGAACTGATGGTGTGTACGCACATCAGACCATCAGTCAGCTTCATCGGTTAACCGATGAAACGGACCTTCAGTCTGTTTTCATCAGTTTTGACTGATCGTGTGTACAAGGCCTTAAGCTTTGATTGTACTCAAACCAAGCTTCCGATCCACATCACATTACAGAAAGGCCAAAAAGATAGAACCTCAGGACTTTGCACCAAACAATATAGGATCTCAAGTGCAACGAGAAATCTTCTGGAAGGTAGACTTAAGAGCCTTTAACTGAGTTGAGAACACAGAAGCAGACAACCCCCTGTCTATCCGAACCTGGCTTACAAAGGCCACTCCCTCAAGCCAATAATAGTAAACAAGGTGAAACACAGGTCCCTGGGACAGAAGGCCCCCTTGAATAGACAGCTGCCAGGGAGCATCTTCCACAAACCACATTATAGTACCACAGACGACAAAGACAGTCCAGAACCACCAGGATGACCAGCATCCTTTCGGCCTCTATCCAGTGCAGCAGACAGGGTATGAGATGGAGGAGTGCAAAGGTGTAGCTGAGATTGTACTGATCCGACAGCGCCACTTGCGAATCCGATGCGCTTGCCAGATGATCAAATGATCTTCACGCAAATATGGGAACATTCCGGTTAAGGCGGGACTCCACGTCCGGCGTCCCTCAGTGAAGACCGAAGTGATTAGATACCTCTGGGGACCACAAGCCCTGATCCAGAATCTGATGGCTGAGATAGTCATTTGGCAGTTTCCAACACCTGGAATGTGCACGCTGGACAGAGCCAGAATGGACCATTCCCCCCATCACAGGAGGCGAGACGCTCACAGGTATCGGCAACAACCTGATCGCCCGAAGCTCCAAAACATGAATGGGCAAGCAGGCTTCTTTGGGAACCCAGCGATCCTGAGTGGAGTCCAATCCCAGCTTGAAAGAGATCGCTCCTGGTGCACTTGGATGTCCAAGGCAGGGGGAGGCCTGTTTCATTTGGATAGGATTTCCTTCTGCAGTGTTCTTGTATGGAACTGAGCATGCGGAACTGCCTCAAAGGTAGCCCCTATTTGGCCTAAAACCTGCATGCAAAATTGCAGGGAGGGCCGATTGCAACCCAAGAGCTGTCGAGCTGCAGACTAAAGCTTCTGGAATTTGTTCGGTGGTCAGAACACCTTGGCCCACTCTGATAGATGGTCAGCCCCAAAGACTCCAAACACTTGGATGTTGTCAACACAGACTTCCTGAGGTTCAGGATGCACCAATGTCCAACAAGGATGAGAGTCCCCCTCAGATGGGAAAGTGCAAGTAAACATTCCTGATGTCTATGGATGCCCAAAAAGAAAAGTCCTCCTGGTGAAGGAAGGCCACCACCGAATAAATAGATTTCAGCTTGAACTTGTGGACCTGCACAAAGGCATTCAGCCTCTTGCTGCTTCTAGTTATAGGTAATACCCGTCTGCTGGTCAGCTCCTCCGAAGCCTTTGAAAGCTGCTTATGTGCAGGGGAGCAGCCCACCTTCATAAAATATTACACTCCATCCACCCTCTTCACCTCTCTTAGTGAGGCTACTTTTGGCGCTTCGGTGGGGCTGTGGCCGGTGTTCTAACGATATAGTTCCTCTATTGGATAGGGTCCGGCTTAGACTGCGCAGGCGCTGCGCCTGCGTAGTCGCAGGCTACGAAAAGTTCACAGGCCGAACGACAGTTCGTCAGCTGTAAGCAGAGCATGTGCAATGAGCAATGCGCTCGCTCACGATGCTCGGGGCTGGTTATACACGCCCCCTCTGCTCGCTGGTTATACATGCCCCCTCTGCTCGCTCTATACAGCAAGGGGCGGATACTTTTCTCTAAGAAAAGGATATGCTTATAAGAGGCCGCATGATGGCCACTGCTTTAAGATAAAGCCATGGCCCAAAAAACATTGCTCAATATGACATCCGCCCCTTTGAGAAAAGTACTGCCCATCATAAAGCAGTGGCTATCATGCAGCCTCTTATGAGCATATCTGCCCCTTAGAGAAAAGTATCCGCATCTTGCTGCCCCTTGCTGTATAGAGGGAGCGGGGGGGGGCGAGTATAACCAGCGAGCGGAGGGAGCATGTATAACCAGCCCTAAGCATTGTGAGCGAGCGGAGGGGGCATGTATATCCAGCCCTGAGCATCGTGTGCGAGCGCAGTGTTCATTGCTCATTGCGCATGCTCTGTTTACAGCTGACGAATAGCTGTTCGGGCTCGGAGATTTCCGTAGCCTCCAACTGTGCATGCGCTGCACCTGCGCAGGCGAGGCTGGACCCTATCTGATAGGGGAACCATCTCGACAAAACACCGGCTCTGTGCATGCTGTACGCTGTACATGGCCCAAATTCCTCCCCTCCTCAGCCTTCTCAGCTGGTGACCCTGGAACCTCCTTCCACGCCGCTCACTGCTCCAACAGGGGGAGAGATCGCCGGCTCGTTCTGCGGTCTACACAGGGGGGATCTGATCCCAGTGTCAGCAAATGCCGAGGGAGCCTAGCGGGACTAGCAGCTGATCCCGACTGACGCCCTCATCAGGCCCCTCCCTCCTCCCTGTCCAAAATGCCCTGAGGTTGCCTTCCTAATCAATAGACCTACCTACAATGACAAAACTATAACATTTAGGCCCCATGCACACGAGACGCTGCTAAACTCGAGTTCAGAGGCATTTGGGCATTTTTTTCAACTGCCCCTGAACACATTTAATGTTATCCTATGTGTCCATGCACACAATCACGTTTTTTGGCGTTTTAAAGCAGTTGGGTTTATGTCCGTTTTTTCAGACGCAAAATTTTGGGTTCAGAAGCGCTCAGTTTTCGCGTTTCAGACGCAAATCGCGGTAAAACGCGGTACCGGCGTTTTTCCGCGATTTCGTTTATAGCGTTTTTAAAGGTGACCTATTTTTTTACATAAAAAATCTCAAAAATGATGGCAAATGATGAAAAACCATAAAAAAAACATAAAAAAATGTAATTGCTTGCATTGCATTGTGGACAATCCACAACTTGTGGCAGGTGACGTGGCCAGGTGACGTGGCCAGTGGACAATCCGTAACTTGTGGCAGGTGACATGGCCAGGTGACGTGGCAAGTGGGCAATCCACAACTTGTGGTAGGTGATGTGGCAGGTGACGTGGCCAGGTCACGTGGCCAGTGGACAATCCACAACTTGTGGCAGGTAACATGGCCAGGTGATGTGGCAAGTGTACAATCCACAACTTGTGGTAGGTGACGTGGCCAGGTGATGTGGCAGGTGACGTGGCCAGGTCACGTGGCCAGTGGACAATCCACAACTTGTGGCAGGTAACATGGCCAGGTGACGTAGCAAGTGTACAATCCACAACTTGTGGTAGGTGACGTGGCCAGGTGATGTGGCAGATGACGTGGCCAGGTCACGTGGCCATTGGACAATCCACAACTTGTGGCAGGTGACATGGCCAGGTAACGTGGCAGGTGACGTGGCCAGGTCATGTGGCAAGTGGACAATCCACAACATGTGGCAGGTGATGTGGCCAGGTGACATGGCCTGGTGACGTGGCAAGTGGACAATTCACAACTTGTGGCAGGTGACGTGGCCAGTTGACGTGGCAGGTGACGTGGACAATCCACAACTTGTGGCCAGTGATGTGGCAGGTGATGTGGCCAGGTGACATGGCCAGGTGATGTGGCAAGTGGACAATCCACAACTTGTGGCCAGGTGACATGGCAGGTGACGTGGCCAGTGGACAATCCACAACTTGTGGCAGGTGACGTGGCCAGGTGATTTGGCAAGTGGATAATCCACTTGTGGCAGGTGACGTGACAAGTGGACAATCCACAACTTGTGCCAAAATTTTGGGTTCAGAAGCGTTCAGTTTTCGCGTTTCAGACGCAAATCGCGGTAAAACGCCGCTAATCGCGGCAAAACGCGGTACCGGCGTTTTTCCGCGATTTCGTTTATAGCGTTTTTAAAGGTGACCTATTTTTTTTACATAAAAAATCTCAAAAATGATGGCAAATGATGAAAAACCATAAAAAAACATAAAAAAATGTGGTCAGGTGACGTGGCAAGTGGACAATCCACAACTTGTGGCAGGTGACGTGGCCAGTGGACAATCCACAACTTGTGGCAGGTGACATGGCCAGGTGATGTGACAGGTGACGTGGCCAGGTCACGTGGCAGGTGACGTGGCCAGGTGACATGGCAAGTGGACAATCCACAACTTGTGGCAGGTGACGTGGCCAGGTGACGTGGCCAGTGGACAATCCACAACTTGTGGCAGGTTATGTGGCAGGTGATATGGCTAGGTGACGTGGCAAGTGGACAATCCACAACTTGTGGCAGGTGAGGTGGCCAGGTGACATGGCAGGTGACGTGGCCAGTGGACAATCCACAACTTGTGGCAGGTGGCGTGGCCAGGTGACGTGGCAGATGACGTGGCAATTGGACAATTCACAACTTGAGGCAGGTGACGTGGCAAGTGACACGCTAAATACACGTAGACTGCTGCTCTCTCAGCTGCTCTGGTCTCACAAAATGGCTGAAATGGTTAAATAATACTGTTTTTTGAGCTTAGGGTGGGTCTTATGGTGTTTCTTAACCAAATGCTTATAAACGCAAACGCGGTAAAACGCCGCGAAATTCGTGGCAAAAACTGGCGTTTTAAACGCCGGTTTTTGCGTTTCAAAACTTGTGTTTAGATGAGTTTGCATTTGCTTCTCGTGTGCATGGGGCCTTAAAATCCCATCATTATGGCAAAAGAGGAAAAACAAAACGATTATTTTGCAAAGCAGAATTTACCTGATACAGCGGACAGAGAAAACAACCTCCTGGCCTCGGGACAACAAAAAATTTAAAAAACTGAAATAAAAATGGTCTCACCCATGGCCTGCTTTTTTGTTGCCCTGGACCCTGATCCACTCCCTCCTCTCGGTCTGCTGAGAAGAAAGTTCTGTTGGCTCAAAAAAAAACCTGTCTCGCCATGCTGTTGTGGAAATTAATATACGCTATTGCACAGTTTAACGTTTCAGCACTTTTGGATAATGAAATTGAGTGCAGTGCACTTATGTTTATCAAGTAAGACACGCACGATAGTTGTTCTCACATGGGAAACTCCAGAGACAGTCCTGGGTTGTTATGGGAGCTCCATTTTATTTATAGGACTTTGAACAGGGGTAATAAAAGAGGCTTGGTGACTGTACAGTTCAGCCAATTAAGCCAAGGTATTCCTTCAAACAGTACTCAAAACTCAACCAATGAAACCACGTGTATATTCAAAAAGAACAATGAGTAGGGGAGTGTCTGGGCATGCCCGTGCAGACCAGTGTGCACAATTTCCCACCCTTTGTACGTGAAAATTGTTTTTCTACAGTTAACAAAGGAACCCACGTGTGTAGTGAGATTGGTGACTAAGAAATCGTGAACGCTGTTCCGACCAAGCTCGCGCACACATTCCCAATTTCTACCATTGGCATGAATCCCTTATTCTGCCTTGTTGAGAGAACAATGCATAACCAGATTATATTACCGTTCCTATGGATGCGAGGCTATCTGCAGGGACGTGCTTGTGGTCCCTCTACGTGGTGATCAGGGACACAGAAAGACATGAGCGTACATTCCTCCCCAAAGGCAGATGGGTATCATACTGATAATGTCTCCCCACCAATCGAACAAGTCTGTGCATAATGCAGGGGCCCATGCTGGCAGACATATCTTCATAGGGCGAACACCTCTCTACATCCACAGAAAGCTTTTTCCCTACCAATGGTCCTTCACCGGTGCCGGTTCGCTCTTATGAGCGATCCACAAGTAGAACTAACACTGGGAGACACTGTGGCAATACAAATGGAATACATCTTAATAACATTTCTACAACACTACCTTGGACGACATCATCAATAACTTTACAGGTGTCAAGAGTACCTTGTTCCCACTGGCAAAGAAGAGCAAGGAACCCCTTTGGAAGTCCAGGCATTCCTTTACGGTGAATAGGAGGATTTTTGGTTCCCCTGGCTCCAGTTGATATACATTATCATTTTATGTAGCTTCTCTTTGACCTGGCTTTTGCTCCCTAGGTATTTACCAAGGTTATAACACTAGTTCTTGTGTTACTAAGACAACTGAGGATTGCTGTGACTGATTACCTGGACAACTTGCTCCTGTGAGCAGAAACTCGCTCGGCCTTGATGGACAGTGTCAGGATCACGATATGCTCCTTGCAGGACTTTGGATGGATCTCAAATCTGCCCTGTCCCTGCCCAGGAGGCTGGAGTAGCTGGGACTAATACTCAATTCCATGTAGATCAAGGTGTTTCTTCCGGTGAAAAGGCTCTACAAGCTTTGGACTGCGGTCTGCTTACTCTTATCCTGTAAGTGGTCCTCCCTGCGGTCTTGCATGCAGGCACTGGGTCTCATGTTGTCCACTTTTGAGGCAGTCCTGTATATACAATACAATGAAGGGTTCTGCAGAGGGAAATCCTGTCCAAATGGCACAGATCACCCTCTTCCCTGGACATTTTGATTCATCTAAATTGTGCGACCAGGACCTCCATCCTCTGGCTCACATCTCCCTCCCTATAGGCCAGGTGTTCTCCGGAGGCTCCCGATCAGGATCCAGTTGGACAACTCCACCGCAGTGGCCTAGGTCAATCACCAAGGTGTCATGAGAAGTGCGGAGTTGGAGGAATCTCACGTTCTCCGTGGGTGAAACAGTTTGTTCCAGCTCTCAGCAAATGTTGACCTAATTTGGCATAACTGATTTTCTTTCGGAAGCATACAGATTCTACAATTATTTTCAATGTGCTAGCTAATATGTCATATATGCTTTAGACTTCCGATACCATCAATAGGGTATTTTCTATGTGAATATATGGATCGTTTTGAGTCTTTTTTGCCTATGCTCTTAAATCTTAAATTTTGTTTATTATTTTTATGTTTTTTAATAAATACATTATGTTTTATAATTCCGCTTCGTCTCCCATATTGAGCCTATAAAGTCCGGTTTTCAATAGATCTAAGTTAGTCAGCCTGCATTTTTTTGGTTTGTTTGCCTAGTTGCTCCGATTGTTTTAGTCAGCCCACCTCTCGTTGAGGCACTACTTTGAGACGTCCTTATCGGTCAAGGATCAGAAGAGCTGTGTCCATCAATGAGCACAAGAGAAAACTGGATTTTTGTTATTCAACATGAAATCCCTTTCTCCGAGTTCATTGACAGACACAGCACCCACCCCTCTATTGGTGGTTTTGCTTCTAAGACTGCTTTGTGACTATGGGTTTTATACCAGAGTACTGCCCATAGGAGGTGCTGAGTTCTTTTCTGCCTAGTGTCCTTCTCCTTTAGGTGGTGCTTTGAATTTTTTTGATCAAGAATCAAAAGATCAGTTTACAGTGAGTAATAAAAATCTAATTTTTTTAATTTTGTTTTTGGTCCTTGGGGCACAACAAAATCTTACTGAGGAAATTTCAGTGTACTAAAGTAATAGTTCCCAAAAAAGTTTAACATATGCCATTTTATGAGTGAGTTAAAGCAGTATTAAACCAAAAATGTAATATATTGCAGCTTACCAATTATTTAATGTGGTGGCTGCATTAATTTTCATTTTGGTTGGACCCCCCCCCCCCCCTAATATTTTGGCCAGTAACACACCTCCTGTAATAGAGTACCCTCACTCTGAATATAGGTGCACAGGGGGCACCTTTTGGACAGCAGCATTGTCAGTCTGGGGTGGAGGGGAGTGTAAGGCCTCGTACAGACGAGGGGACAGTCCGCTGAAAACGGTCCGCCGGACCGTTTTCAGCGGACATGTCCCCTCGGAGATTTCTGTCTGATGGTTGTACACACCATCAGACAGAAATCCGCGCTGACAGACAGCGCGGTGACGTGTCCGCGCCGTCGCTGCGACGTGCGCGACGCTGGAAGGTCAATGCTTCCACACATGCGTCAAAGTGATTCGACGCATGCGAGGGATGGCGGCCGCTCGGACATGTATGGTGAGTCTGTACAGACGACCGAACATGTCCGACGGACAGGATTCCAGCGGACATGTTTCTTAGCATGATATGCGGATATGCGGATATTCAATAGTTCAATATTTGCTCCATAATGGATGCAGATTTTGCAGGCAGATGTGCAAGCAGGTATGCAGATATTTGTGCAGTTACTAATAATATGCACGTTTTGCAAAGAGATATGCCGATGATTGTAAGGTTGCTATAGGGTGGATATGCAGGGTTTGCAGGTAAGTATGCAGGTATATGGATATGCAGATTAAAATGCCAACAATTTTTACAGGCAGGTGTGCAGGCAGATATATTAATAAGTACATAGATGGATAGGTTTGCAGTAAAAAAAAAAGTCCTCTCTTCCTCAGTGCTTTATTCCAAAGCTTGATAGGACTCCGTAAGGCACTGCCAAACAACTGAAATATTGCCACAGGCTATTCTTATCTATTTCCAGCCTCCTCTGCCTCTGCGTTTTTATATAATCACAACCTGTATATCCTACCCTGTTATCGGTCCGGTCCAGTCCAATCTGATCTCCCACAAGATCTGCTGTTCCCACTGCACTTCTCCACCAGCTTCTCCGCCTCTCCTACGATCCTCCGTGGCCCCCAGCAGACTCAACTGTTTTTTGTACATTCTCTATGTTTACAGGATAGCCTCTGGCTCCGTCCTCAGTACTCCACGCTGTTGCTAGCTCAGCTCCCGCCACACAAGTGCAGGACTGGATGCTTCCTTTGAGTGCCCACCACTCCGCTCCGACACTTTGACACTTTGCAGTAAATGGAAACATTTAAGGATAAGAGGCCTTCCAGAGACTGTTAAGGATACAGAATTAGAAGATGTGTTACAGGGAGTATTTAATAAAGCTCTGAAAAGAGAAGTATTAACCTCCTCTATTCGCTTCAAAAAAATTCATAGAATACAGAGAATGAATAAATGCTCTGGAGACTTCCCAAGAGACATTATAGTAAGATTTCATCACTATGGACTGAAAGAACAAGTGTCTCAGAGTACAAGAATGTCTACAACCATGGAATATATGGGAACCAAACTACTTATTTTCACAGATTTAGCACCAGAAACACTAGCCCATAGAAGGGCACTGAAACCTATAACAGGTCAACTACAGGCGAATAATATTTCCTATAGGTGGGGGTTTCCAGCTTGTCTGATTGCAAAGAGTCAGGGGGTCTCAGCTAGGGCCAAAACAACTAATCGATTACAATTTTCATAATCGATTAATCGGCCAGTAACATAATTGGGTTAAAAAAACTAAAATTGGCCCTTTATAGTACAAAAAAGAAAATCGCTATTGTAAATATTACTTTCACTGTCCCACAGTAAAAAAATTAACCCCTTACAGTAGTGATTATTTGCTCTTTTTGTACTTATTTTTGTTTTTTTAACCCCATTATGTTACTACACATCTCAGGCCTGGGTTCACACCTCTGTTTTTTGGTGCTTTTTGCAGAAACACACTACAGTTCATTTACATGTTTTCCTATGGGACACATTCACATCCATGATTTTCTTTCAGCTGCTGCGTATTTGGAAAGGGCAAGGACTTTTTAACACAAAACAGTGCTATTTTGTTTTTCTTGGGTTCAATATACTTCAGTGGAGAAGCTGCAGAAAAGCATGTAATGTGTTTTTGCAGCAATTTGTGTTTTGTAATCTGCCCAACAACAAATTGGCCCCAAAAAATTTAAAAAAGCTTTTTTTTTTTTTTTTTTTTTTAAGGCTATTATCCGATTAATCGAAACAATAATTGGCCAACTAATCGATTATGAAAATAATCGTTGGCTGCAGCCCTAGTCTCAGCGACTTTACGTTTCCCAGAAGACATAAAATAATTCTGCAGTAAACTTTGTTTATCATGTATAAATTTGGAAAACGGGGACAAAATTGAAAGATCAAGAGTGAAAAATCAAGCATAGATTTTTTAAATATATTAAAATTGAAAATAGGGATGTAGAAAAATTCAGAGTCAATGAGATGGAGTGAAGTGAGAGGAGGGCACATAAAATAATCACTTGGGGAGGGGGGATAGCATGGAGTGGCTATGCCCACCTGTACCTCCAGGACCACTCTTAATTATTGCATATGAGGTCCGGGAGACCAGGTGGGCATATAAAAGCCCCTGAGAGAGGGACCGCTTGGCTGAATGCCCTATTGGGCAGAGGCCGGGGGAGTCTTAACATTGGTTTTCAATGTAGAGGGAGGGATGGGTATGGAGGGTTATATGTTGTTTCAATGTTATACGTTTGTATTTAGTTCTTGGTTTTTGTTACTTAAATGGTACATTCCTGGTCCCCTTTTCTTCTCTCCTTTTCCTATTGTTTACACTGTAAAGCGTTTGGAGCTCTTCTTTGAAGTATGGCACCTTTGAAAATAATTACATATAATGTGAGAGGGTTAAATAACCCCAATAAGAGGCATCAGGATATATCAGGAGCTGAAAGGATTTTAGGCTAATATAGTTTTCTTGCAAGAAACCCATTTAAAATGGACATCAAAAATAAGTTTGGGATCCAATAACTTACCCACATGGATGCACAGCTACTCACCCAATAAAAGATCTAGGGGGACAGCAAGAGGATTCGACAAGAACATACGATTCACATTGAAGGCAATGGAGTCGGATCCCGTATTTATTCATCAAGGCGTCCTTATTTAATTCCAACTATACCTTGGTAAATGTATACAGCCCTTTGTTTTCCTGAAAAAGGTTCTGAATAAATTGAAGGGTTTCAGAGAGCGAAGATTGATAGTGGCGGGAGATTTTAACTTTGTTTTTGACCCATCCTTAGATATTCAACCTCTCTTTGAGGTCAGATGGAAAATATTTAAGGAAAAATAAAACATAAACTTCATCAAATGCCGTTAGTAAAGGCGTGGAGAATTTTAAATCCCAGAGACAAAGATTTTACATAGTCATACATAGTCATTACATTTCACTAGTCATACTCTAGAATTGACTATATTTTACTAGATCACCAACTCTTAGGCCGGGTACTCACGACCAAACATGTATGGTGAAAGCGGTCCGTCGGACCGTTTTCACCATACATGTCTGCCAGAGGGCTTCTGTACGATGGTTGTACACACCATCGTACAGAAGTCCGCGCGTAAACAATACGCGGGGCGTGTCCGCAGTGTCGCCGCGTCGATGACGCGGTGTCGCCGCGACAATGACGCGGCGACGTGGGCGGCCCGCCTTTAAAATGCTTCCACGCATGCGTCGAAGTCATTCGACGCATGCGAGGGACGGCGGGCGCCTGGACATGTACGGTAGGTCTGTACTGACGACCGTACATGTCCGAGCGGGCAGAATTCCAGCGGGCTGTTTTAAAACAAGTCCAGGAATATTTGTCTGCTGGGAAAAGGCCCGGCGGGCAAATGTTTGCTGGAATTCGGCCCGCTCGCGCCCACACACGACCAAACATGTCTGCTGAAACTGGCCTGCGGGCCAGTTTCAGCAGACATGTTTGCTCGTGAGTATGGGGCCTTAGAGGGGTTACGAAAGACAGAAATAAAGTCAATAACTTTCTCAGACCATACTGGAGACAGTCCTGGATTCAAAGGATATCCCGACCTGACACAGGTCTTGGAGAATGGACGAATCTCTTCTATATGACTCCAGGATAATTGGAGACCTAGAGAAGGAGTGTCAGGTCACCTGTGGCCAGGTGACAAGTGCACCCCGTTGGGGTCAGGGATGCACCACAGGGTAGTGAACCCTATGGCCGACTGCTGCGATCAGAGAGGAAGCGTGAGCCCAAGAATCCCCAGGGCGCAGAGTCTAAGACCCAGGTCGTGACCCCTGGGGTCCCGAAGGTCACGCTCCGCAGGGAGAGAGGGGAAGCAGCAATCAGGACAAGCGATAGTGATGGGTAAGCCAAGGTCGGGGCTACAGGCAGGCAAGGGTAATCAAGGAACAGGCCAAGGGTCAGGGAAACAGGCAAACAGGAGAAGTCAGAGACAAGCCAAGATCGGTACACAGGAAGGGAAACATAACACACTGCAGACAGGAACAAGCTACAAACAAAGGTTGAACAGCAAAGCAGACTAGCAGTGAAGTGGTTAATATAGGCTTCCTGGGATGGCTTGGGGTGGAGCCATACAGGGAGGAAGGTGATAAAAGACAGCCAGAAAGAGGGTCAGGCCTCTAATGAACACATGGAGACAGGTAAGCTGCCAGACTTTATTGCATATCCATGACAAGGAGATTGAGTTATTCTTCTTCAAAGAAAATGGTATAGAAAATATTGCTTCGACCATACTCTGGGAAACGCGTACAGTTTATATGAGGAGGAGGCTGATAGCAGAGAGGGTCAAGAGGAAAAAAAATATGGCAAGCCCATAAACAATCCCTCATAGAAGAAACTCAAGTCCTGGAACAGTTACATAAAGGAATACATGAAGATCCAATTATGGTCACAAACGAGAAAACCTGAGGGACCTAATGGAGAAAGATACCAAATGGGTATTTAAAAAGGACAATTAAGAAATATTATGAAATGGGGAATAAACCTGTGAAATTGATGGCAGGGGTAATTAAACCTAGAAGTAATCTGAATTATATAGCAAAAATGAAAGATAAGAAGGGGGAATTAAAATATTCTACAAAGGATGTTGCAAAGATTTTTCAAGAATACTATCAAATGCTGTATAAAGTAAATAATATGTCAAAAATGGATAGAAAAAGATAAGATGGGTTTTGTTCCTGGGAGGGAGGCGAGGGATAATGCAATAAGAGCATTACTTCTGATTCATGAAGCCAAAAGGGGAAAGAAACCATTATTATTTTTGTCAGTAGATGCCGAGAAGGCCTTTGACAGACTGGACTGGGAGTATATGCTTACAACATTGAGACATGTGGGCATAGGTTTACGTATGTATAAGTAGATAGAGGCATTATACTCCAGACCAACTGCTCAAGTATGAGTTAATGGGACCCTCTCAGGTACCTTTGCGCTCTACAATGGTACACGTCAGGGATGCCCATTTCGCCCTTACCTTTTGTCCTTTCCTTGGAACCTTTGCTAACGACTGTACGGCAAACCAGGAAATTCCATGGGAACGACGGCCATACTTAACATTGGTTGCCCCTCATATAGCAGGGGCAACTTTACGCCAGAAAAACCTAACGTAAACGTCAAAAATTCACTGTGTCGGCCGTGCGTACATTCGGGAATTCGCGTATCTAGCTAATTTGCATACTCAACGGGGAAAACGACGGAGGCGACACCTAGCGGGAAATTTTTTTTGCATTTAAGATCCGACGGTGTAAGAGCCTTACGCCTGTCGGATCTAATGGATATCTATTTGTAACTGATTCTAAGAATCAGTCGCATAGATACGACGGCCCAGATTAGGACTTACGACGGCGTACATGGCGTTGCGCCATCGTAAGCCCTTTGAGAATCTGGGCCATGGTCTCTGAATTTTCATGAGATTTAATGTTATATGTCTCCAATCCAAGACGAACACTTACAAACATTTTAGCGGAATTTGAAAAGTATGGAACATTTTCAAATTTAAAGACTAATAAAGAGAAGATGGAGATATTGAATGTTTCTGCCCCCTTAGCAGAATGTAGAGACCTTCGATCCCAGTATCTGTTTGCCTGGAAGCAGGAAGGGCTTGAAGTATCTTGGGGGTTTTCTGTCCACTTTCGAAGCAGATCTATAGAAGGATAATTACCTACCTTTGCTAACCAAAATTAATCAAGACTTGAGGGGATATCCGGCAGACAAGCTACCTTGATTCGGTAGGATAAATGTGATCAAGATGGGCCCAAAGTGTTTTCCAAACCCTCCCGATAAATATTCTGAGAACCTATTTCAAGACTCTAGGAGTGTTGGTTAGGAGATTCATCTGGAAAGACAGGAAAGCCCTGTATTTCCACTGGAATTTTGACAAGGCCGAGGTCCAATGGGGGATTATATCTCCCAGATTTTGAGAGGTACCATGAGGCAGCTGTGTTACGGAGCACAATCAACTGGATTAATGGTGCCTCTCAGAAAAAAATGGGTTTTACTGGAAGAAAATCTAAGTGGAAGGCATTTAGGTCAAATAATCTGGGTACCAAGGCAATACAGGGACCTGCCAAGGGATATAACTCCAATAACAAAGGAAACCTTTAAAGCATGGGATAGGTTGTTGAAAACCAGGCTATGACAATATAACAGTCCATTGATGCCCCTTTCGAGTACAAGCTACTTCCCACCGGGGAAGAAGAAGTCATACCTAAGGTGGACATATTCGGACAGTTTAAGATTAAAAGATGTTTTGAATGGTAATGCTCTTTGTTCAATATTTAAATTATGAGAGAAATATGGTGTCTCACCATGGAATGTCTGGAGATATAGACAACTCCAACACTTTGTGAATGCCCTCCCAAGACCCCTTTGCTCTATCAAGGAGCTTAGCTCATGGGAAAGAGTCATGGACCAGGGGGGGATAAACGGACATGGGATATCTAACCTATATGGGATGCTAATTTTCCTTCCCCAGGACTTGGGCCATCATCCCTTCTGGAGAGCTGGGAAATTGAGTTAAGCCAAACTATACCAGAGCAAGTGAAATTTAAAGTTATAGATTATATACATTCCACGTCAATAGATGCGTGAATAAAAAAAATAATTATAAATTATTAACTAAATGGTATTATGTCCCAATGAAACTTCATAAGATTAACCCAGAGGTATCACCGTTGTGCTGGAGGGCACATTGCCCTCTGATTCAAACATTTTGGAGAGAGATATTGAAAATGATTAAGAAGATTAGAGGTGTTGAGGCAAGACCCCTGGCAGTGCTTGTTCCATGCTACGGGGAGTCAAAGAAAGAATATAGAGTAGCAATGGTTCCGTTCCTGTTGAATGCAGCAAATTCCTTGATACCGAGACAATGGAAATCAAAGAAAATACCGTTAATAAAAGACTGGTTTAGGGAAGTGGATAAAATTAGATTGATGGAAGAATTAATATCTTTGCAAAATGGTTTCAGACAGAGATTTTATATAACTTGGAGAGGTTGGCTTGAGTTTAAACAATCGGGGACTTACTTAAACTATATGATGGATTAAAACAATACCTGAGGGTTTTTTTCCTCCCTGACTGGAGCAGGGGAGGGAAGAGGGGGGAAGGGGTGGAACTGGGGAGAGGGCCTTTTGTGCAATCATCTCCAGATCCATCCCCTAACCCAAGTTTAATTTATATATATATATAAAAAAAAAAAAAAAAAAAATGTCACTTGGCTAAAAGAATCGGATGGGGGAGGAGCACATAATGGGGAAGAGGCCACTGTGCAACCCTCCCTATCTACACCCCTGAATTTAAACGTATTTAATTACTAATCTGTTAGGTTCGTAGGGATAAAAAGACTGGACTATGGAAGATGGGTTGTGGGCATCCCTTTTTTTTGGGCAGTTTCTCTCATTCTTTGCAGGACCTCTCACGCTCCATCAGGTTGGATGGGGAATGTTGGTGCACCGCCATTTTCAGATATCTCCAGAGAGGTTCAATCGGTTTCAAGTCTGGGCCACTCAAGGACATATACAGAGTTGTCCCATCCTTTGTTATCTTGGCTGTGTGCTTAGGGTTGTTGTCCTGTTGGAAATAGGAACCTTTGCCCCAGTCTGAGGTCCAGAGCGCTCTGGAGCAGGTCTTCATCAAGGATGGCTCTATACATTGCTGCATTCATCCTTCTCTTAATCATGAATAGTCTCCCATTTCCTTTTGCTTAAAAACATCTACACAGCATGATGCTGCCAACGTAATTCTTCACTGTAGGGATGGTATTGGCCAGGTGATGAGCGATGCCTGGCTTCCTCCAGACATGAGGCTTGCTATTCAGGCCAAAGAGTTCAATCTTTGTTTCATCAGATCAGAGAATTTTGTTTCTTATGATCTGAGAGTCCTTCAGGTGCCTTTTGGCAAACTCCAAGTGGGCTGTCATGTGCCTATTACTGAGGAGTGGCTTCCATCTGACCACTCTACCATACAGGCCTGATTGGTGGAGTGCTGCAGAGATGGTTGTTATTCTGGAAGGTTCTCTTCTCTTCATAGAGAAACACTGTAGCTCTGTCAGAGTGACCATCCGGTTCTTGGTCACCCCCCTCACCAAGGCCCTCCCCCCCAATCGCTCAGGCAGTCTTTTCTAGGACCAGTCCTGGTGGTTCTAAACTTCTTCCATTTACGGTTGATGGAGGCGACTGTGCCCATTATGACCTTCACCCCTGCAGAAATTTTTCACCCTTCCCAAGATCTGTGCCTTTATACAATCCTGTCTCGGAGGTCTACAGACAATTCCTTGGACCTTATGGCTTGGTTTCTGCTCTGACATGCACTATTTACTGTGGGACCTAATATAGACAGGTGTGTGCCTTTCCAAAGCAGTGGAAACAGGATGCACCTGAGCTAAATTTTGAGTGTCTTGGCAAAGGTGGTGAATACTTATGTACATGTGTTTTTTTTAAATAAATTTGCAAAGGTTTCAAACAAACTTCTTTCTCGTTGTCTTTCACGTTATCATTATGGGGTATTGTTTGTAGAATTTTAAAGGAAAATAATGAACTTGATCCATTTTGGAATAAGGCTGTAACATAACAAAATGTGGAATAAGTGAAGCGCTGTAGATACTTTCCGGATGCTCTGTATTTTCCTTTTGCATAAAGAATATAATATTGTTAAGGGGGGGGGGGGGGGGGGGAAATGCTGTTTCTTAAATCGGTGCCTCTTTTTCAGATCAATCAAGGTTAAGATGATTGAGGTGAAGATCCCTGAACCCTATAATCAGCATTAAATTATATGATATAATACATTTTGCTTTTTAAAAAAAAATCTTGTTTGAAATGCACTAAACATAACGTTACTGTATTTATAAATAGTATGAATTTCCTTTCATCTCAGTGTTTTATTTTCTGTTCTTTACAGACTTCCCTTGATGTGTGTATTGTGGAGCTTCACTTTTCTTCTTCCTGGTTTTCTCTTGCGTCCCTCCCTGTAAATGTGACCCTGAATTATTCTGCATCTGAAGAATGCAAATATTATGAAGAAAGATCAGAGATTGCTGGGATGGTTCATCTTGTGGGTGTGAACACACCAAAAGTTCAGCGGCTTAGTGTTGGGGACTTTATGACAATTACTTTACCTGACAAGACTTTGTTACCTGGAGAGGTATTTACGGCATCAATAAGCCTCCTGCAAAACTGGACACAACCTATCTTTAGCCTTAGGTGAGGAGTTGGATTTGCTTTATTAAAAATTTGGATAAAATACATTTTTAGCAGCAATCAGATTGCTAGTTTCTTTTTAAAATAAGTAATTTAAAACTTTATTGGTTAAAGCGGAGTTCCAGTAATTTTTGTGTTTATTTAAAGTCCGCAGCTGTAAAAAGTGTAATTGATGATATTTAATAAACATACACTCACCTGTCCCATGATCCAGCGATGCAGCCACCCAAATCCTCAGTTCTCTTCCGTGCCTCTCCCTAGAGCCGACTTACTTTTTGATTTAATACATATCACAATTAAAAAAAAAAAAAATATTGATTGGTTTGCATAAAAGTTATAGCGTCTACAAAATAGGGGATGGTTTTATTGCATTTTTTTTTTTTACTAGTAATGGCGGTGATTTGTGACCGTGACATTGTGACGGACATATCGGACACTTTTGACACATTTTTGGGACCATTCACATTTATATAGCGATTAGTGCTATAAAACTGCACTGATTACTGTGTAAATGTGACTGGCAGGGAAGGGGTTAACACTAGGGCGCACTGAAGGGGTTAAATATGTTCCCTAGTGAGTGATTCTAACTGTAGGGGAGGGGACTCACAAGGGGAGGAGACCGATCTGTGTTCCTCTGTACTGGGAACACCCATTGGTCTCCTCACCTCTGACAGGACCTGGTTCTGTGTGTTTACACACACAGATCCACGGTCCTGCCATGATCGCGGGTGCCCGGCGGACATCGCGGCCATTTGGCACGTGCAACGGGTCCTGAACGATGCCGCGGGCAAGTACGCGCACCCTAGACGGCCGGGAAGCCCAGGACGTCATATGACGTCCACCCAGGATGGGAGATTCCATCTGTGGACGTCATATGACTTATGGGTGGGTAGGGAAGTGGTTAAAGGGGAACTTCGCTTTAATTTAAGCATCAGTTTTACTTTTGCTCCATCTCTTATAATTTTGTCAAGAGGGTGAAAGCAGCCAATTTGTTGTCATAACAAAGAAAAATTATGTGTTAATTTAGACGGAATAGATGAGAAATAAGGAAGACCAGTAGGTTATTGCCATGCAATGAAAGTTATAAAATGAGGGATGTTATATATAGATCTGTAGTTCCTTTAAAAGTGAGGTTTTTTTTCTCCTCTGTTAAAGACCTTGAAAAATGGAAAGGGCTTCAGTCATGTACGTGTCAAGTTGTTTTAACTTCTTATGACTGTAATGAATTTTAAGTAACAAACTCCCAGGCAAGCATCTGTTATCCTTATAAATGTTGACATTTTGGCTTACAAATACTACATATGGTCCTCTAGACAAATAGACATAGTGATTTCTGTTTGGCAAGACTTTTTAAAAGTGTAATGGAATGGTTCCTGTTGGTAGCATCAGTTGTGGATTAGGTTTGGTGTTACTAAACTATTTTTATAATGTTACAGGGTACGATGCCGTACTGGATTGGAGCTTCTCTTTGCTCGGTCTGCTGCTCCAAATACTTGGGCAATAAAAACGGAGACACAGAAAGGAGCTAAACATCACACCATTATAGGACACTTTACTCAAAGAGGATCTTTAGAGCGCAGGTGAGAACTTAAGATACATTTTAATTCAGCCAAATCAACCAGAAAGCATACTTGTTTTTGTTTTGTCAAGACCAGTTTAACATTATGCAGCCTACGTAATAGATATTTGCGGAAGCATAAAGGATGAACTTCACCCACAAGCTGCTCGTATGCATTAACCTCCCTGGCGGTATGATTCTGTCAGAAAAAACATGCTAAAAGCGGTACCATTATTTGCAAGGAAATTTGGCGTTTTATATTGTAGGTCTGTAATTTTTAGAAATAACTCACTTAAATCTGACCAAACAAGCTTCTAATAGGCATCCCGGGTATGACATTTTTTTAAAAACAAAATTATAAATTATAATATAATAAATAATTATAAATAATTATAACAAATAATAATATAATTATAATAAAAATTATTCAATAATGTAATCAAATCAAAATCACTGAAATTTGCTCAGTTGCAGAATTGTTGCTGTCATTATTTTTTTTTTTTTTATGACGAATTTCCCCACAAATCGCTATCGCACAATTCTGCAAGTGATTATAATTTATTATCGCTGTTTTTTAGCTGATCTAAAACTATTTTTGACATAAAGGGACACTTTTGGTTGCTATGGACAATCTACAGTTTGCAGGGAGAAAGAAACGTTTTTATTATATAAAATGACATGCATGACACAGGACAGACCACTAGGGACAGGGGGAGTGTGTTTTTTTTACATACAGTACTGTAATCTATAAGATTACAGTATACTGTATGTAAGGTGTTTGTTTACTTTTTTGAATTTGGCGCCGTTCTCCGTCCCCGTGCGTCGTAACGTCGCAGGGAACGGAGATCGGCGTCACACGGAGGCACTGTGTGAATCGAGCGAGGTCCTGCTCGCTCACACAGCGCGGTGGCATCGCTGGATCCAGGGACAAGGTAAGTAACTTGTGCCTGTGGATCTAGCGAGGCAAGCCCGTGGCTGACACGGGGTTACCGATCGTAGCAGGAAAATCTAACCCCGTGTCAGACACGGGAAGACCGCCAGGGAGGTTAATGGACTGTAGGCTCCTAGTACAGTGATCCAGCTGGTAAAGATTCATCCTGGTCTCCAGTGGTGATCAGGAGCCAGCAGGCTGGGTGATCAGGCAGTCCTTCCAACACATTTCCCAGGCATAAAGTCCCAGGTAACGGGACACCAGCCTGATCATAGGGGGTTAATATCTTTGCTGGTTTATAACAGATTACCAAGTATAATTGTAATAGTTATGATTTGTTTTGTCATTCGAGTTTTTTAGCAATATTATATTTAAAATGACTGCTTGACAAATTACAAGACATTGTTTTGTTAGGCTGTTCTACATCAGTAATTTTTTTTTTTTTTTTACTTTCTATGTTTTTTCATCTTCTATTTGCATGGGATGCAGCAAATGAGTTGTATCGCAGCAGTGAGAAAGACTATGGGGGTTATTTACGAAAGGCAAATCCACTTTGCACTACAAGTACAAAGTGAACTTGAAATTGCACTAGAAGTGCACTTGGAAGTGCAGTCGCTGTAGATCCGAGGGAGACATGCAAGGAAAATAAAAAAAACAGCATTTTAGCTTGCACATGATTGGATGATAAAATCAGCAGAGCTTCCCCTCATTTCAGATCTATCCCTCAGATTTACAGCAACTACACTTCCAAGTGCACTTTCAGTGCAATTTCAAGTGCACTTTGCACTTGTAGTGCAAAGTGGATTTGCCTTTCGTAAATAACCCCCAATGTCACCAAAAATCATGGCTACATCATGAACATATGTAATGGAAAAGTAGAGGAGTGCAGCTTGTAATGTAATAATAATGACTGTGATAGAGACTTTCCCACTGTGCCTTTGTACTATATTAGCACAAAGCCGTGCACACAGCAAACGTATGACAGCAAATTGTAATCCACACTATTAAAAGCATAACACATGTATCCTAATTGTACGGTACAGGAGGGTATTCATAGACCATGGGTTATGTCCTACTCCCTTCAAGTGTTTGGACACTGGCACAAATGTGTGTAAGGGCTGTCCCTATGGTGTATCCATATAACACCGCCTACTTCGTGAGCAAAAAAGCTAATGTCCTTGGCTGATGGACCTATTTTTTTTTTCTTTTTGAAACCATTGAAGTTTTTTCACCTGAATCTTCTATCAACATCTGTTTATTGCCTTGCGCTACCTAGCAATTTCTGGATTAGTTACCCTCAGTGTGTACCATAGGGACCATACCGAAACTCCACCGTGTGTAGTGCTTGTCACTGGATTCTGCTTTGGGTGCTTGCCTTAGCATGAATGTGTGATGATAGCTGCATGTTCCCAGCATTGCAAATAAAGTAAAACAGGGTTTACCCTGTAGATGGAATCTGATACCTGGCTTTAACTATCTGCAGGGTATAACACATTTTGTGGTTTAGTGGGCAGAGGATTAGAGTGTTTTTTTTTTTTACTTTATTGTGGTACCCCCTGCCATTTTGCCTCACAGTGCATTGCTGCATTCTTGCCGCTGTCTTCTACAGAGACACAGCCACATAAATGTATTCATCTCCTGGTTTATAGTGATGGTTGCCTTCTCCCCACATGCAAAACCACATCCATTCTATACTCCTTAACTGTGAATACCTCACCGGGTATCCCCTCAGTAACAATGGCAGGTCACAGGTGCAAGGAAGCTGGGACTAAAGGGCCGAATAGCATATGTCTGGCAGATGACCTACAGGAAACACAAAACACCATTCAGGGGGATATTAGTTCCCTTGTTCCATATCGATGTCCTATATTGACACTGCTTCCCTCATCTGACTGTGACACTCACCATTGGCCTGTCTGAGAAAAGCAGATTTCTTAGCCACTATGTTTGAATTGTTTCGTAAATATCTGGCATTCTAGAACCTTTGGGTTTCAGAAGCCAAAAATAAAGGGGTGCGGCTACTCCTCTGAAACAGGGAATGTGGGTTGGCCTTTGCATCAGTTTGGATCTGAGAAGTCCCAGACCTCCATGACCAATCTGTAATTCTATCCTGCCTCCTCACCTTTTACGTTTTAGTCTGCCAGCTTTAGACCAATGAAATGCATATTTGATGACCTCCTTGCACCAACTTCAGGCACAAGGAGTGGTTGTACCAGTTAACATACAAACAGTTTCCCAAACCAAATTCCCAAAACCAACAGGGGCTGCTACTATGCAGGCTCTCCTTTGCACTCGGGAATTACCCTGCTTATGGCTCTTCTACAAACCTCTTCTATGAGCTCTTGTGATTTCTTAAACTCAGTTCCAACTGGTTTATGCCTTCCCACTGATTAAAGATTCTCCCATTCCTCTTCCAAGAGAAGGAAAGGATTCCGGTGATTCTGTTCACACCAGAAGAATGTAGTACACAAACATACCGACAAAGGGCCAGATTCACAAAGGAGATACACCGTCGTATCTCTGAGTATCTATGCGACTGATTCATAGAACCAGTTACGCATAGATATCCCTAAGATCCGACAGGTGTAATTGTTTTACACTGTCGGATCTTAGGATGCAGTACCGCGGCCGCCGCTGGGGGGAGTTTGCGTCGTAAACCAGCGTCGGATATGCAAATTAGGAGTTACGGCGATCCACAACGGTTTTTCGTTCCCGCGGCGAAATTTAAAAATTCACGTCGTTTGCGTAAGACGTCCGGGAATACGGAAGTACACTACGCACGTCACCGTTCGAAAAAATGACGTCAGTTCACGCAAAGCACATCGTGAATTTCGAAACGGAGCATGCGCAGTAGGTCCGGCGCGGGAGCGCGCCTAATTTAAATGGCACACGCCCCTTTAAATTACGCGGGCTTACGCCGGAGGCCGCCAGCGTAGGTTTTCATTGCAAGTGCTTTGTGAATCATGCACTTGCTCTCAAAACTTGCAGCTGTGTAACGTATCTTCGATACGTTACGCCGCCGCACTTCTACGTGAATCTGGCCTAAAGTTCTGATGGATGAGACCTGCCTTCTTGGTTTGCCATCATGTCTGTTACGCATGTTAGAGTTAGCAGCTTTGTCTTGTAAAGAGCCTTTTTTTGGTTTTACACATGGACATGATGTGAGACCAAAACCTTTTTTTTTTTTTTACATAAGATGGTATTCTCTTTTTACCTGATTGAGAACATTGTCCTCCCTTCCCTCTGTCTTTCCTCAGATGACAAGGAAATTGCCTTCCATTGTTTGGATATAGTAAGGGCAGCCAATGTCTACTTAACAGCCCAGGCCTTCTTTTGCAAGATGAAGTCCCTTTTTTAATATGCCAAGTGTCTGGCGAATCTCATTTAAAATTCAGCCAACCCGAATTTAGTGACCAATTCCATTGAAGTTTATGGGGAGCAAATCTTGTAGTTACATTTTGGGCATTTTTGGTGTTAATAGGTAAGCGACTGTTAAAAAAAAGCTGTATACTGACATGTGACAAAAATAACAAAGTACGGCAGAGATCAGGTCTTTTCAAGTGTCTTTGAGGGTGACGCTAAAAATACTCAAATCCTTTAACCCTTTTGCAGTGGGGGAGGGGGATTATACACAAACCCTAGACTGTTGCTTAATGTGTTTAATTTGGACGAGTACAGCCACCTGATTGCATCCACACACCCCAGGAACATTCCTCACACACACACACACACACACACAAACCCCTGCCATGTTTCTGGTGCTCTGCGATCCCATTGTTCTATTAGCTTTAATGGAGGTTTGGTGAGACATCGGGGATGTAACAAAGGAGAACCTTTTACAAAAAAGTATCACATGGTCCCAAACGTGGGCCATTCAAATACAAGATTTATTGAAGCGAAATAAAGTAAAACGTTTTTTTTCTCTTAATTGTTTTATTCAAAACAAGAACAAAACCAGGAAGCCTGACTCAAAATATTTAAGAATTCACACATTTTATCTTGGAGGTCGATAATTTCCAGAAATGTGTAGACCAATGTAATTCTACCCCTTTACAAAACACTGGTTCGGCCTCATCTTGAATGTACGGTGAACGACCCCCTACAACTATCTCTGAAATTAGCACTCAAGACAGTAATAAGGCCACCACTACGGAATAGATTTTAAAATGGTTTTTCAAGTTTTACACTTTTAAAAAAAAAACGTGCGCAAGGTGCTGGCTAAAGTTTTCAAGATATTTCACAATAAAGATTTATACACAGGCACATTTGCCTACAAGAGAGGGAGGTGTCTGATGATCATGATGCCTTGTAACTTCCCGACAAAGTACGGTAGAACAATGAAAATGAAAGGGTTAAATGTGTCCCTAGGGGGTGCTTTCTGGCTGTGTGGGGGGTGCTTGTACTGTAAGAAGACAGAGATCCGTGTTCCTGTCTTCCCCTGTCAAAGAATGGTGATCTGCCTTGTTTACATACAAGATTGTTCTGTTTGCCTCGGAAACGATCAGTGGGTCCGCCGGACTCGCTAATTGGCTCCCGCTGTGTCCAATTACAGCAGGAGGGGCCGCACCCCAGACCCAGAAGAAAAAATCCCATACAGGTACGTGATTTTGCACTAAAGGGCCGCCCCGCTGAAGTCTATGTATGTAAGCGGTCCTTAAGCAGTTAAAATAGAAATGCAAAGCAAAATATTAATACCTCTTTTTTTATAAGTGACCTCTGTTCTCAGCTACATAGTTACATAGTAGGTGAGGTTGAAAAAAGACACAAGTCCATCAAGGCCCACCTACGTAAGGGACTGCAGGGGGGCGTGTCAGCAGGAGGCAGAGAAAGAGCAATACACTGATCTTCCCAGTGAAGAGCTGTGCGGGGGGTAGCAGAAAGGCTGGCTGTGCTCCCACCACAGTTAGAAAACTGACAATGCTGGGATGTGCTTCTATGCCTAGCGTAGTCAGTTTGAAATAGAAAGGCAGAGGGACTGACATGATCACCAGGTATTTCATACAAAGGAAGAAATGTAAAGAAAACAGGATACTTTTAACACCACCAGGATACAAAATACACATATCAGTAATATGAAATGTGGGGATATATACACTTTAAATGTTTGAGGTACAGTATATAATGCTTTAACAAAATCTAGATGAACTGCATCCACTGACATTCCACCATCCAATTTCTCACTTTTTTCTTCATAGAACGATGAGGTTGGACTGGCAAGAATAGTCTCTCATTAATTCATGCTAGTTCTCACCTATGATACCTTCATTGCAGAAAAATCTCTGCATAAATTCCCTTAACATTCCCTCAAATACCTTGCACACTATTGATGTTAGGCTCTACACCAATCAGTAACATTCTGGTCAGTAGGGTGTCTTTACAAATGAGAAATAGCAGGTTGGCTGTAACTGAGCTAAGTTCCCTAAGAACTCTTGGGTGTAAGCTATTTGGACTTGGTGATAGGTTCACGTTAACCACTTAAGACCCGGACCAATATGCAGGTAAAGGACCAGGCCCCTTTTTGCGATTCAGCACTGTGTCGCTTTAACTGACAATTGCACGGTCGTGCGATTTGGCTCCCAAACAAAATTGGCGTCCTAACGTGGTTACGTTTCTCTAATCTTTTTTTACTTGGCTTTCAGTCAACCTCTTTATTATTATTGTAAAGACTAGCAAAGCTTTTTGTTGCCATGTGTAACTATTTTTTAACCATACTCAAATTAATAGTAAATAATGAAGGCAATACATAAAGAATAGCCTGCAAAACATATACAGTATCTCACAAAAGTGAGTACACCCCTCACATTTTTGTAAATATGTTGTTATATCTTTTCATGTGACAACACTGAAGAAATTACACTTTACAAGCTGTACACTCACTGCTTTTCTACAATGTACAACAGTGTAGTTTGCTGTCCCCTCAAAATAACTCGACACACAGCCATTAATGTCTAAACCGCTGGCAGCAAAAGTGAGTACACCCCTAAGTGAAAATGTCCAAATTGGTCCCAAAGTGTCAATATTTTGTGTGGCCACCATTTATTTTCCACCACTGCCCTAACCCTCCTGGGCATGGAGTTCACCAGAGCTTCACAGGTTGCCACTGGAGTCCTCTTTCACTCCTCCATGATGACATCAGGGAGCTGGTGGATGTTGGAGACCTTGCGCTCCTCCACCTTCCGTTTGGTCTGGAGACATGCTTGGTCAGTCCATCCCCTTAACATTTAGCTTGCTTCAGTATGTCACAATACATGATGTTGGCATTCATGGTTCCCTCAATGAACTGTAGCTCCCCAATGCCGGCAGCACTCATGCAGCCCCAGACCATGATACTCCCATCACCACGCTTGACTGTAGGCAAGACACACTTGTCTTTGTACTCCTCACCTGGTTGCCGCCACACACGCTTGACACCATCTGAACCAAATAGGTTTATCTCGGTCTCCTCCGACCACAGGACATGGTTCCAGTAATCCATGTCCTTGGTCTGCTTGTCTTCAGCAAACTGTTTGCAGGCTTTCTTGTGCATCATCTTTAGAAGAGGTTTCCTTCTGGGACGACAGCCATGCAGACCAATTTGGTGCAGTGTGTGGCGTTTGGTCTAAGCACTGACAGGCTGACCCCCCCACCCCTTCAACCTCTCCAGCAATGATGGCAGCACTCATACGTCTATTTCCCTAAGACAACTTCTGGATGACACTGAGCATGTGCACTTAACCTGTCCTGTTAAACCGCTGTATGGTCTTGGCCACCGTGCTGCATCTCAGTTTCAGGGTCTTGGCAATCTTCTTATAGCCTAGGCCATCTTTATGTAGAGCAACAATTATTTTTTCAGATCCTCAGAGTTCTTTGCCATGAGGTGCCATGTTGAACTTCCAGTGACCAGTATGAGATAGTGAGAGCGATAAACACCAACTTGAACACACCTGCTCCCCATTCACACCCCAGACCTTGTAACACTAACGAGTCACATGACACCGTGGAGGGAAAATGGCTAATTGGGCCCAATCTGGACATTTTCACTTAGGGGTGTACTCACTTTTGTTGCCAGCGGTTTAGACAATAATAGCTGTGTGTTGTTATTTTGAGGGGACAGCAAATGTACACTGTTATACAAGCTCTACACTCACTACTTCACATTGTAGCAAAGTGTCATATCTCCAGTGTTGTCACATGAAAAGTGTACTCACTTTTGTGAGATGCTGTAACTAAATCCATATATGCTTTTTTCCCAAACTAATCATGTAAAACAAAAACACTAAAATCCCTTATATTTCCAAATTTAACAGCAAAGATCATTTAGAAAAAAAAAAGTCAAGTGCTACATAAATGTAGACTGAGAAAAAATAACAAGCAGCCCATTTTTTTTCAATCAAAGAATTTTTATTCGTATAAAAAGATAGAAAACAAATACACATTTATACATCCTTCACTTACTTTTTTCACCAATCACCCTATCATTTAACATACATCGCCGTATTTGAATAATGCACTACAGTTCATTTCTATTAATCACTATGCATAGTTCCAAGCAGCAGAGAAAAAAAGCAGAAACAAAGTCTTGGTATCCGCAGTAGGGAGGGCCTCTTTTATTATACACAAATCTTTTGTTTCTTATTGAATTATTGACCCCATCCTCCAATTCTACCACGGTTGGTGGGTTCAACACCAGCCACCACCTTGCTATGAATTTCCGTGCAAGGAAAAGGCATCTAATTATTGCTGTTTGTCTCCCCCCACATATTCCTATTCTTTTCATTACAACCCAATAAACATATTTTGGGGTCTAGGTTGAGAGATATTCCAAATACCTTATTTATTTTTCCCACAACTTCACTCCAGTATCTATTTAACTTGGGGCACCTCCACATCATATGAGTTAGGTCTCCCTTTGGGTCCGTACATCTTGAGCATTTAGCATCCATCCTCCACCCATATAAAAATAATTTCTGAGGTGTCTTATATGCTCTATGTAGTAACATCAAGTGTGACACTGATTGTGATGATAAAAGAGTACTTAACCACTTGAGAGCCACGCTATAGACAAAAGATGTCTACAGCACGGCTCTCAACTGCTGGGTGTACGTCCCTGGATGTCTTCCTGTTTAAATCCAACCGCGAGGGCGCGCGGCGGGGAAAAGCTGTGCCCGCCGTGTCACGTGGTGCCGATGTGCATGTCTGGCGGCCGTGATGTCCGCCAGGTACTCACGATCGGCAGTTACAAAGGCAGGACGTGTAAACACAGAGCTCCACGTCCTGTCAGGGAGGGAGGAGACCAATGCTGTGTCCCTTGTACATAAGGACACAGGTCAGTCACCTCCCCCAGTCAGTCCCCTCCCCCCCACAGTAAAAACCACTCCCAGGAAACACATCCCTTCCCTGGCAGTTACATTTATACAATTATCAGTGCATATTTATAGCACTGTTCGCTGTATAAATGTGAATGGTCTCAAAATAGTGTCAAAAGTGTCCGATATGTCCGCTGCAATATCGCAGGCCTGACAAAAATCGCAGATCCCCGCCATTACTAGTAAAAAAATAATAATAATAATAAGAATGTCATAAATCTATCCCTTTTTTTGTAGGCAATATAACTTTTGCGCAAACCAATCAATATACGCGTATTGCGATTTTTTTTTTCTTTTTTTTGTTTATAGCGCAAAAAATGAAAACCGCAGAGGTGATCAAATACCACAAAAAGAAAGCTCTGTTTGTGGAAAAAAAATGATAAAAATTTGGGTACAGTGTTGTATGACCACGCAATTGTCATTCAGTGCATCAGCGCTGAAAGCTGAAAATTGGTCCGAGCAGGAAGGAGGGTTTAAGTGCCCAGTAAGGAAGTGGTTAAGGGACCAATTTCCAAAATCTGCTTCCATTATTCATTTGATATGTCCCCCAGGTCTTCCTCCCATCCCCTCCTACAGAGAAGCTCCTCATTTGCCCTTATCACCCTGTCGCATATACCATCATAAATAAATGAGATGAAGCCCTTGGATGTACCAGCGTTAATTTTTTTTTCAAAGAATGTTTACCTCACTCCACCTCGGTGGTCTCTCTTTAAATTTCATCGTCAAAGCATGTCTGATTTGCAAGTATTTAACCACTTAAGCCCCGGACCTTTAGGCAGCTAAATGCCCAGGCCAGGTTTTGCGATTTGGCACTGCGTCGCTTTAACAGACAATTGCGCGGTTATGCGACATTGCTCCCAAACAAAATTGGCGTCCTTTTTTCCCCACAAATAGAGCTTTCTTATGGTGGTATTTGATCACCTCTGCGGTTTTTATTTTTTGCGCTATAAACAAAAATAGAGCGACATTTTTGAAAAAAATGCAATATTTTTTACTTTTTGCTATAATAAATATCCCCCAAAAACATATATAAAAAATTTTTTTCCCTCAGTTTAGGCCGATGCGTATTCTTCTACCTATTTTTGGTAAAAAAAATCGCAATAAGTGTTTATCGATTGGTTTGCGTTTATAGCGTTTACAAAATAGGGGATAGTTTTATTGCATTTTTATTATTATTTTTTTTTTTTTACTACTATTGGCGGCGATCAGCGTTTTTTTTTTTTTGTGACTGCGACATTATGGCGGACACTTCGGACAATTTTGACACATTTTTGGGACCATTGTCATTTTTACAGCAAAAAATGTAACCACAGGGGGCGCTGTAGGAGTTAGGGTTCACCTAGTGTGTGTTTACAACTGTAGGGGGGTGTGGCTGTAGGACTGATGTCATCGATCGAGTCTCCCTATAAAAGGGATCACTCGATCTATACGCCGCCACAGTGAAGCACGGAGAAGCCGTGTTTACATATGGCTCTCCCCGTTCTTCAGCTCCGGGGAGCGATCGCGACTATAAACGAATAGCCGCGCCGTCGTCCCGGATCGCTCCCCGAAGTAAGCCGCACGCGAAATAGGCGGGCATTAAGTGGTTAAATAAGGAGTGATTTGGTATACCATATTCCTATTTAAATTCCAGGAATGATTTACATCCTATATGTAAAAGGGAGACAATCAGTGCAAACAAATAAAATAAAATATGCACAGAGAATTGCAAGCTGAACACTAATAGGTAATCACAAGGCCTATAATAAATATACAAAACAAAGGGTAAATGCAGTGCAAAGAATATTGCAAAAAAGGTCAATTCAACTACAGAAAGGGAGCTAGGAAAAAGTCTCAAGGATGAACTACAAAATTACTTGTGAAGAAAGGTGAGGTATGGTCCTCCGATAGTATAAGTGTGACAAGGTTCTCCACCACACACACAGTGGCTCTTACCAGATGAGGTGGACCTCTGTGCAACAGAAGGTCATAAATGTGTGTATCCACAAGGATGTCCAGCACAGCTGCGGTGCCTCCAATCAGGTAGGCTGGATCTCCAAAACTGACCTCCAGTGTCAGTGATCTCCAATATAGCGGTAATGGGCAGCGTGAAGATGGGACCAGAGTCATCCAAATAGCATAAATGAAAGGAGACAATCTAAGTGTACTTCGTATAGTTAATGTAAGTAAAAGGGCATATAAAACTAGGCATAATGCAGCACAATAGTAAAAGCCAATATAAAGCAAGATCCTGAGATCAAGCTTAGAGAGATGGCAGCGAGTGACGTCCGTGTGGTAGCTCCTCCCCCTGTACCTATATAGCTGAGAAAGATGGGCAAGTCTTCATCTCTCCCAGTCCCTACTCTTCTCTACATTAGATAGTTCCTGCAAATATTTATTATTCCATAATGGTGAAAGTTCTGTAAATCCCTGATACTCTAATATTTCTTTGACCACTTTCCATAATTTCTTTAACATTAAAAGCATAGGGAATTTAATAGAACAGGAGTCAGCCTCCATCAAACGATCATTGCTCGTGCCCAATAGCAACATTCCCCTATTTGGATTATGTTCAGAAAAATTGTTACATCCTTTCAGATGCTGCAACTGTGATGCCAAAAAATGGCACCATGAATGCGGGACTGCCAAGCCCCCTGTCCTTTGTAGAGTATGTAACCGTTTCCTTGACCGTTTTTTTTCCCAAATCAACTCTCTAAATATAATGTCAGTCTTCTGAAACCATTGCCTATTTATCCAAATTGGGGCATTGTGTAATACATACAGCAATTCAGGCATCCAAGTCATCTTAATTAGGTTTCACCTTCCTCCCACTGATAAGGGTAGCTGTCTCCACACCTTCCCCAACACCTAAGTTTATCCAAACGTGGGACAATATTGTTTATTATATAGTCTTTGGGATTTAAGGTTATGTACAGTATATTCCTAAATATTTGAGCCTATTAACTATTTCCATATGCGGAATCTCTGGTGGCAGGTCCATCATCAGTGGGTCAACCGAAAGTAGCATTAATTTATGCCAGTTTATATTTAGGCCCGATATCCACCCAAAATCTGCGATTATGTCCATTGCTGCCACCAGGGACCCCCGCGTATCTCCCAAGAACAATAACACATCATCGGCATATAATGCTATTTTCTCCACTCCTAATGCCCTCTGGAATCCCTGTATCTTTACAGATGACTTGATGGTTATAGCTAATGGCTCCAAGGCAAAAGACACCCCTGTCTTGTCACACAGGTCAAAGAAAACACCTCAAAACACATATTATTTATCTTCACTTTTGTTTTGGGCCTTACCCAATCAACATACTTCAGACCAAACTGGAAGGCAACCAAGGTCTGCCACAAATAATGCCATTCCAGACTGTCGAAGGCCTTGGCTGCGTCCAGGGACAATATTGCTCCTTAACCCTACAATAATTGTCCGAGCGTGCAGGTTTAACCACACCCTCCTTATATTAATGCTGGTTGGTCTGTTTGGTATAAACCCTGTCTGGTCCGTATGGACCAGATTCAGATTTATTTATTTTTTAACCATCAATATTTTTGCCAAAAATTTTATGTCTGTACCCAGCAAAGCAATTGGCCTGTAAGAAGATGGATCAAGTAGATCCTTCCCCTTTTTTGGAAGGACAATAATGGTGGATTCCCTCATAGACAAAGGCAATACACCCTCTGCTAATGCGCTGTTAAATGTTTTCAACAGCTCTGGCAACAGTGTCTTTCATATATCTCTGCTGGCAGACCATACGGTCCCGGAGTTTTCTGATTTGCCAATGCTGACACCACCTGTCTTACTTCTTCCAGGCTTATAGGGGCATCTAGTGCCTCTCTGTCTCAGTGAGGCAAGGGACCTTCAGATCTCTAAAAAAGTTCCACATCTCCCTCTCTACCTCCCCACCTTGGGCACTATACAATTTCTCATATTATTTTTTAAAAGTGCCTACAATTTCGGGCCATATGGTGTTATTCTTCCCCCATCTGTTCTAATAGCGGATATAACAGTAGTAGATGTATTTGCATTTGTCAATCGAGCCACTAGATGTCCTGTATTCTCTCCCTCCACATAATAAAGCTGTCTCTGAAACATCAACTAATTCTCAGCTTTTGTGAAACAGTAAAGGGCGGACCAAAGGTGTAATATAAAACAGGCTCTATAATAAAACTATAACGTGAATATAAGTGAATTAGTTACTAATAAAGTTCATATTTTTATTAAATATTGCTGTGAAACCAAAAATCATAAAATGTAATTCTTCTGTGTGAAGCACTTGATTTGAAGCATTTGCACTGTGTTATCACATGGTGACTGGATTTCACACAGAATTACATTTTAGGATTTTTGGTTTCACAGCAATGTTTGATAAAAATATGAACTTTATTAGTAACTAATTCACTCATATTCACGTTATAGTTTTATTATAGAGCCTGTTTTATATTACACCTTTGGTGTGCCCTTTACTGTTTCACATTTTGTTCATTAGTCATTACTAATTTTAGGAGCAGCATCCGTTGTTTCACAGTGTGTGTTTTTGTAGTTAGCGCCATTTCCATTTTTTATTACTTTTTATTCTCAGCTTTTGTATATAATGAATCCTTATATTCTTGTTGTGTTTTAACCCATTCCTAACCCCCCCCCCCCCAGGGGTTGGTCTCTCTACATACTGCCGTTCTGCTTCTGTAACCTTATTCCCAGTCAAATTTTCCTGCTCTCTGGTCTCTTTTTACTCTTGCTATCTGTTGTATTAATATCCCCCTAAGGTATGCCTTAAGCGTGTCCTAGACCACTCCAGTTGATGCTGTCCCGGCGTTAATCCTCATGAATTCCTCCGGGGATGATGACACTCCCTCTTTTCTCCCTATTATCTCTAGCCAATATGGACTAATTTTCCCTTCCCCTTTCAAAACTCCTCCCCTTGACTCAGTGATATAACCAGTGGTCTGAGAGACCCCTAGGCATATACTTTATATTGTTAACAAAATGTCACATATTTTCACTGCTGAGGGCTAGATCAATTCTAGAGAGCGTAGAGTGAGTTTTAGAAAAACTATTGCTGGTTAATTGGATTCATCATCCTCTGTATATCCCCTAACCCCAGTTCTCCTATTATTTGTGAGAGCGCAATAACCCCCTTTCCAACCTGAGTTCCTGGTGGACATTTATCTATCCTCCCATTCAATACCATATTAAAGTCTCCCACTGCCATTATTGGGACGTCAGGTTTATCAGATGTGAATTTCATCAATTGATATAGAACCTCTGCTTTAAATGGGGGAGGGATATATATATATATATATATATATATATATATATATATATATATATATATATATATATATATATATATATATATATATATATATATACGGTATATATAATTCGCCAAAATACAGGTCATTCCCCCAATAGTACAGTACAAGAAAATATACCGGCCTCTCTCACATATGATGGTCTGCCTGCAGGAGAACTCCACCCCCGTCGCAATCAGGACACTCACACCCCTGGAGTATGAGGTATATACCGAGAGATGAGTCTGTAAATTTCTTATTTTTGGATGTAATATCAACTCTTTTGTTAGGTGCGTCTCCTGCAGGCAAACCACAGAAGCCCGAATGGAAATCAATCTACAGCAATAACCGCAACTCTCTTTATAGGGTCTCCCAATCCTTGGATATTCCAAGAGCATACATTTACCACTTTATTTTTGTTTACAAACGTTTTTATTTGTCAAAGAAAAAAATACAATCTTGTAACAGTGTACATCGTAAAATTGACATCATAAGCATATCATTAATAATAGAAATAAGGAATAATTCCGAAGCATACAGAAAAGTAAGTATAGAAAAGGTATACATTAAGGTACTGTTTAGTTAAGACATGACAAACTTGATTGGCATTTAGCCTTGCAATAGTAAAATATGCCTATGGGCTTTTAACGCTTACCATCTTCAATCGAATAGGTGCATTTTATCTCGTAGGGTTTATAGAATCCTCTCCATTATCATACCCGTATCAATTCTGTCTAGGATGGAGGATAGGGGTACTACGGGAAACTGCCAGTGAAAAGCAATGCCCCACAGAGTAGATACGCAGATAGTATGAGACATTCTTCCCTGCAGAGCATCCCTGGGACTGTCGCTCCAAGTAAACACATTGAGATTGTAAGCTTCAAAGGACTTCCAGATATTGCAGAAACAATAGCAGTTACTCTTCTCCACACTGGAGAAAGTAGTCCACAATTCTAAAATGTGTGTCTAAAGGTGCCTGTCAGTTGGCAGCCGCTAAAGAACAGCCCAGACGTTCCTGGGAACATTACCTGGAGTCTGGAAGGAGTGTAATGCCATCTGGT
This sequence comes from Rana temporaria, assembly GCF_905171775.1. Lineage (NCBI taxonomy): Eukaryota > Metazoa > Chordata > Amphibia > Anura > Ranidae > Rana > Rana temporaria. The sequence goes on along the minus strand of NC_053496.1, from coordinate 141,684,073 downwards.
CAATACCTTATAGGCTGTTGATTTTGTGGTATTCCAATCCTCCGGAGCAAACCTTTCATTACAGTCAGTCTCCCATTTTTTTCTATATGGAGGTTCACCTGAAAAACATGAAGCCAACGCTGTTTTGTAGAGAGTTGAAATGAGGCCCTTGCCTCTGAGGGACTCACGGCAGATCTGTTTGAAGGATGTGAGGGGGGAGGACGGGGGAAGGCTATGATGGGAGATATAAAAGTGTCTTATTTGTATAAAATGATAGTGTTCCTGAAATGGGATTTGTTTTTGTGCACGGAGGAGATCGAACGTATCCAAGCTGAAGATCAGCAAAGGTGATCAAGGAATTGGCATTCCACCATGCAAAATTTTCAGGGTGATTAAACGCTGTGGATAAATAATGGTTCCCCGAGAAAGGACGAACCTGAAGGTTCAGATGAAATGAGTCCAAGTTTGCTTTTATAACTGTGCCAGAGGGTGAGAGATTGGAAAACGATTGAATTGAGGGGAGTCAGCTTATGTGTGAAGTTGGAGGGTGACCTTAATATGGACAGGAGGTAATAGAACCTAATGGAGTTGGATTCAAATTGGACCCAGGGTACTCTTGACTCCAGGATATTTCACTGCGCTATCCTGGAAAAACGGGCAGCTAAGAAGTAAAACCAAAGGTTAGGAAGACTTAAACCTCCGGTGGATTGGGATTTATATGGAATTGGTTTGGAAAACCTGGGGCATCTATTTTGCCAGATGAATCTATTAATATCCTCTTGTAGTTTGTCAATAAAGTATTTGGGGATATTGATAGGAAGGGATCTGAATAGGTATATGAGTTTCAGTAACAGGGTCAGGGAATTGTGGTGTGATGTAGATGCCAAGATATGGAATTTTGTCATTTGACCATTGGAATGGGAAGGATCCTCGGAGTGTCTCACACTTGGCAGAGGGTAAATTAATGGGAAGAGCTGTGGATTTAGTTGTTTACCGTAAGTCCAGCGATAGAGGCAAATTTACTTAATATGGTGAATAAGTTGGGAAGGGAAATTTGGGGTAGGGTCAAAAAGATCATGACATTGTCTGCATACATGCAGCGTTTAAAGTGGGAATATTCAAAGATATAACTGGATATGTCTGGGTGTTGTTTAATGGCGATTGCAAGGGGTTCTAATGCTAGGGCGAATAGTAGGGGAAACAGGGGGCATCCCTGATGGGTGCCTTTGCCCAGAGTGAGGGGTAGTAGAGGGCCTGTATACCCCTTAGACATTCGTCTCTAACGCCCATCTGTTGTAGGACCGAAAACAAGTAAGGCCAGAGTACACTATCAAAGGCCTTTATTAATGTCAAGGCTCAACAGGAGGACCTGCTTTTTGTGTAGATTAGTGTCTTGAAGAACATTCAGGGCTAGGTGAATATTGTCTGTGATAAGTCTATTTGGAATAAATCCTGATTGGTCGGAAGAGGTCAGTCTAATAATCTGCCAGAGCGCGACTAAAAATTTTAAGGTCATTGTTGATGACTGATATCGGTCTGTAGTTTTGTGGGAGTGAGTGGTCCTTAAGGGGTTTGGGTAACAGGGATGTCAGAGATTTAACCGTAACCGGATTGACACATGCGCGGTAGAATAGCGCTTAGGCGCATACGGGTGCGCGATACAGCGCATGCTAGTGCGTGATACAGCGGAACGGCACGGGCACATTGGGGCACACATAACGTGAATTTCCCTGCTGGCCTATAAAAGGCTGCTCAGTCCCATGTTTAGTTGCTAGTTTGTTTCTCAGCTTCCTGTGTTTCCTGCTTCAGTACCCTGCTATCCTGTGATTACCCGTTATGACCTAGATTGACTCTGACTCTGATCTGCTATGATTCTCTCCTGTATTGGACCCCCGGCTTGCCTAAGGACTTCTCTGCTCTGCCTGCCTCCTGTGTTTGACCCCGGCTTGCCTAAGGACTTCTCTATCTCTCAGACCTGCTGGGTTTGAACCCCAGCTAGGCCTCTGACCCCAGTCTGGTGTCAAGCCGACCACACAATGGTGAACCAGCTTCTCAGTGATCGTCACGCAAGACCTTCCGAGCCTGCTGGTGACTCGTGCCTCTTTGTGCCCTTCACCCTCTGTATCATCTCCAGGGGTGGAGCGCGCTTAGCTGCAAGGGGAGCCGCTCTCAGCATCTCAGCCTTGGTGAGTACCCCTGACAAGGGACATATTGGCCAAGGTCAGTTTATTTGGGAAACACTCTTCATTAATAATGTTGTTGAACATAGTGATTAAATGTGGGATCAAGACAGAGGCGTAGTGCTTGTAGTTATTAGCTGTGAACCCGTCAAGACCTGGGCCAACCAATCGTTTCAGGGATTTATTTACATTAAGCAGTTCTTCCTCTGTAAACAGTGCATTTAGGGATTCTACTTGAGAGGTTGTTAAGGAGGGTAGAGGAAGGGAGGATAGCCAGTCCTGCAAGGTTTGGGAAGGGAAGGAGGGTGACTTTAGACACCCTCCTACACTTTAGACTGTGTGTGTGTGTGTGTGTGTGTATATATATATATATATATATATATATATATATATATATATATATATATATATATATATATATATATATATATATATATATATATATATATATATATATATATATATATATATATATATATATATATATATATATATATATATAAAAAAATCAGTTATCAGTTATAGCTTAGTGTCCCTATTACTCTTACCTACGGTATATTTATTTTCCTCTTTGTATTACGCTTTCCACTCTCTAACCTGTATAATACTTGTGTTTTTATATATATATATTTTTTAGACATGTTTCCACATACTTAAATCACTTTGTAATATTTTTAGTGCAATAAATCGCATAATAGTGTTTTAAGTGCAAAAGATAAAAAGTGAACCAGTTATATCGGTCTTCTTACAACACCCTTTCTCCACCCACCCTTGAACCTCACGAAACCTGTATGACCAATATATGACTTGTATATTTTCCATACAATATATTTTCTCCATCCACACTAAAAAAAGACCAACTGATGAATCACATATAATACTGTAACAGACAACAAAAAAACAACACCAAAAACCCCCCACATAAGACAAATACACAACCCCACACCTGGGTCACACTAGGCCTATACCATGGGCATTTGAAGTAGGGTTGTCCCGATACCGATACTAGTATTGGTATCGGGACCGATACCAAGCATTTCCCCGAGTACTTGTACTCGGGGAATATGCTCCGATACTTTACCGATACCTGAATCCTCCTCCAGTTCCCCATCCGTTCTACTCTCTCCCTCCATGCTCCTGTGTCCCCCCCCTCAGTGCCGCTGCCGTTCTGCTCTCTCCCTCCATGCTCCTGTGTCCCCCCTCCGTGCCGCTGCCGTTCTGCTCTCCCCCTCCGTGCCGCTGCCGTTCTGCTCTCCCCCCTCCATGCTCCGTGTCCCCCCTCCATGCTGCTGCTGTTCTCCCTTCTGCTCTTCCCCCTCCATGCTCCGTGTCCCCCCTCCGTTCCGCTGCTGTTCTCCCTTCTGCTCTCACCCTCCAAGCTCCGTGTCCCCCCTCCGTGCTGCTGTTTCCCCCTATCCTGCTCTGTGTCCCCCTCCATGTCCTCCGCCCCCTCTGTCAGGATGGAGAGCGGCGGTAGGAGCCTACCTTTTCCAAATGAACAGAGTCAGTGATCACTGATTCTGTCCATTCATATGACTGAGCATTGTAAACTGTGTTTACGATGCTTCAGTTTATGAATGGATAGGAGCCTCTGTCTCCTGTCCATTCATTTCCAGTGCATCTGAGAAAGGGACTGGGGAATCTGTGTCCTTAGTCCCTTTCTCTGTCTCAAAGGTGAGATGTCAGGGGTCTGTTATGACCCCCGATATCTCACCAAAGCCCCCCAACAGGGCTAAGAAAAAAAAAATGCAAATAAATAATAAAAATAATTAATTGTAAAAAATAATACATATTAAAATAAAAAACACACTGACACATCCATCTCCCACCCCCAAGAAAGCATTGTAATAAAACAACAAAAAATTGAGAAAAATTTAAATTGTAGAAAAAAAAAAATACTGACACATGACATAAAAAAAAAAAGAATCGGTATCAGCGAGTACTTAAAAAAAAAGTATCGGTACTTGTACTCGGTCTTATAAAAGTGGTATCGGGACAACCCTAATTTGAAGTGATCAAAGCATTTCCCTTCTTCTCTATAGGGAAGATAGAGAAAAGGGGGAGGGGGAAAAAAAACAATGCAAACAAGGAGGACGCTCAGCTGTCGTTCTCCTCCCCATAGTGCAGCCCCCCCCCCCCCAAAAAAGAGAAAAACAGCTCATTCAAATCTGAATCATTGTACATCATGGTTAGTCTCTTATGCCCCGCTATTGATCCTGTCGTAACCTCTCTTTGTTTTTCTCCAACCACACAAGTGCCTCATTTGGAGCATAAAAAATGTGTGTTTCACATAATGCCACTACCCGTAGCCGAGAGGGATATAGCATATGCAATTTCCAATTTCTGTAATTTTTTCTTAATCTCCACAAATTTGGCTCTTTTTTTGCAATTCTGGAGAAAAATCTGGAAAGAATAAAATCTTGACACCATTATGATATATATCCCCCCTTTCCCTGGCTTTCTGGAGTATAGTCTCCTTATCCTTAAAAAAAGTAGTTTCACCAAAAATGATCTAGGCTGACCCCCTGAGAGTGGCACTCTATATGACACTATGTGTGCCCTCTCTATTGCAAAGAAAGGAGAAAAAACTTCCTTCCCAAACATTTCCACCAGCCATTTTTTGATAAAGCCTATAGGGTTGGAACCCTCAACGCTCAGGCAGCCCCAAAATTCTCACATTGTTCCTGCGCAATCTGTTCTCCGTGTTCTCCATTTTAAAGGCGTATGTATTCATTAAAGGCGTATTTATCACTAATTATCTTCACTTCCTGTTTTAATGGGGTTAGATCATCCTCCACCAAGTTCATTCTCCCTTCCAGGGCAGTCTTCCGTTCCCGAACTTTTTGTGCATCATGTCTTAAAAAATGTATCCCTTCTCTTATCCCTTTTAAGTTGCTCAGTCATTTCAAAAAGATAGGATTTACAAAAATTCACTGTCATCAGTAGTTCCTTTTAATGAGTGTTCTTCCCCACCCCTAGCACCTGCTTCCAAGGATAATATTGGGTCTTCCATTGGCACTATTTCTGCACTTGTATCCGTCTTCTCACCCTTCTTCCTTGTCATCTTCTCCCCATTTGTACCTTCTAAAGGCCCCTAAATGACTGTGATTCTGACCCCACTGCTCCTTTTAAATACTGTTTGCACAAGGAGTAAGACCTATCTCTACCTGGGATTATACACCCACAGGCCTCCATCCCTGCAAATATATATGTAAAAAACAGAAGAGGTAGGATTGGGACTTTAAATGAGACCTGTGGGTGTGTGTAATGATGTGGATATGTCGCATTAAAGGAAACTGATTGCCAAAGATCCCTAGGAGCAGTACATGATAGTACAATTGGAAAACATAATAAGACTATATAATAATAAAGCATTCGTGATGTAAAAATACAGTCGCACAAATTCAACATAAGTTGATATAATTATATAAATTTAATAATAGAAAATTGATCACTAGGGCATAATTAACGGCAGGCAGTCAAATTGATGACATCAGATAATTACAATTTAGACATAAATAATATATACAAATTCATAAAATTAGTACAAGCAAAGAACATGATTCGTAAGATATATTAGAAAAATCATGACTGGTCATCACTAGATGGACACTCTACGTGTTTCATGGCCTTCCGCCACTCATCAGGAGTCTGATGCAAGTGTTGTACTCTAAATAGGATGTGAAACAATTTAAGTGGTTAGCTAGGTATTATGCTCCAAGATATTTTTCCATCTTGGATAGCTACATGTAAGCCTTATTATAGGTTTACCTGTAGCATAAAGTGTGTTGTAAGGGTTTACAACCACTTTAAGACGTATGCAGGTGGACCCTGTCTTTAAGTCTATGGTCTGGTGTTCTCTTTGCTATTGACATATGTGTTGTCACCATGCCACAATCAATTAAGCTCCCTTAAGTTGTGCATGCCAGTGACTCTGGCAAGGAATTATAAAGATAAGCAAATGATCTAAAAGCAATCATTGCACTGAAAAGGAAAATAAACTATGAGTGACATAATTTTCAAACAACTGCCTATTTGTCCAGAACTGGCCAGCTCTGCCCTTTCAACTCAGGAACTGATTGTTTAATGTAAAAAGTCTTCAAGAACCCCAACATTTCTTTAGTTGGTGTTCTGGTAAGTCTTAAAACAGTTGAGGTTAAAGTGCGTGCATCTACAATCAGAAAAAGATTGCACCAAGTGCATAAGAAGTGAGTTAAGAAAAAACCTTTGCTGTCCATAAAGAACATTAGCACAAGATTACAGTTTCTCATTTGAATAAATAGGCAAAGATGAGGCCTTCTGGAACAAAGTACTGATGACTGATCAATCAAAGTGACTGATCAATCAAAAATAGTTTTTGGTCACAGTAATAGTAGACATGTTTGCCGCAAATTGAAGCCAATATTTCAGGAGAAAAACCTCATAACTGTGAAGCATGGCAGTGTGTTATGATTTGGGGTATCTTTGCTGCATTAGGGTTTAGGTATCAAGTAAACTATACACTCTACATCATATAAAAGTTTGCTTGATGAAAATGTAAAGCCATTTGTCCAAAATCAACACAAAAAAAAAAGAGGGTCAAAATCTTGATTTGAACCACATTTACATTTTGTAGGTGAATTTTGAAACAGAGTTCATACAAGGAAACCAATTGAAAAGGACATTTGCTTAGTGTTCTTAGTCACATGTATTACCTTCATGTGTAGCACTATTTGATTAGAGATCTAATGTTTGCCTGTTCAAATGTGTTGAAAAAGCACATTTTCATGGGGGGTTTTCTGACATGACTGTATAATCATTTATCCAGGGCTCGACAAAATCCGGGCGCCGGTCGCAATTGTGACAAATTGTGACCTGGCGCCCACGCCCGCCGGTAATTGAGGCCACGGCTTTGCGACCTACAAGGCCGCAAAGCCGCGGCCTCAATTACCGGCCGTCGCGGGCCCACCACGATTGCGCGGCGGGGAAGGTGGGGGCGCACGGAGGCCGGTAGCTGAGGCAGCGGCTTTGCAGCCTTGTGAAGGCCCAAGCTTCCTTCTGTGACCTGGCTTCATCTGGTGGTGGCCGTTGGCATTACAAGTAAAACAGCAGTTCTTAAAGTGTTTTTTCACTGTTTTCACTGCCATCTCCTTCCCTCTAATTAGAACCCCCAAACATTATATTTTTTTATTCTAACACACTAGAGAATAAAATGGCGATCGTTGCAATACTTTCTGTCACACCGTATTTGCGCAGTGGTCTTACAAGCGCACTTTTTTGGGGAAAAAATACACTTTTTTTTTATTAAAAAATAAGACAACAGTAAGGTTATCCCAATTTTTTTTTATATTGTGAAAGATAATGTTATGCCGAGTAAATTGATACCCAACATGTCACGCTTCAAAATTGCGTCCGCTTGTGGAATGCCGACAAACTTTTACCCTTTAAAATCTCCATAGGCGACGTTTAAAAAATTCTACAGGTTGCATGTTTTGAGTTAGAGGAGTTCTAGGGCTAGAATTATTGCTCTCGCTCTAACGATCAAGGCGATACCTCACATGTGTGGTTTGAATACTGTTTACATATGTGGGTGCTACTCAGGTATGTGTTTGCTTCTGCGCGCGAGCACGGCGGGACGGGGCGCGTTTTCTGGCTCCTAACTTTTTTACCTGGCTCCTAGATTCCAAGCAAATTTGTCAAACCCTACATTAATCACAGCTACTACAGTAAGCCATAAACAATGCAGCTGACAGTTCAGAAGCTGGGCTGATTTACTAAAGGCAAATAAGATATTGACTTTGCATTAAATTTTCCCTTAGTTTAGTGAATGTGGTGAAAATCAACTTTGAAAAAAAAATACTCAGTCATATTCAAGGAAAAAAAAAACAATATTTTTTTTCTTGCATATGTTTGAATAATGGACGTCAGCAGAGCTTTATCTAATTCACCAAGCTAAGGGAAAATTCACTTGTAAAGCCTATTTGCTGCCAGTTATTGGTAGAATAGTGTAGTTGTAAATTCCACATGTTTTAGGTTTTCTGTTAGTAGTTTTGTTTTTTGTTTTTTTGCTTTTTTACTAGTGAGTGCCCTAGAAAGCATAACAGATGATTTATTGCTATTGAAGCTCTGTAAATAAGCAACCACTCATTCTTGTACCATACCAGAGGTCCTCCATTAATAAGCTTCACATGTTTATCTTACACCTTTTAAATGTCAGTGGTTGTTCTGGAAATCCTAAAGAGGTGAGAAAAAGAAAGACCTCTTTGTAATTCATGGACCTGCAAGTGGTACACTGTGGATTTTTATTAATGTTATAACCATTAAAGGTTTGATTGGAATAAAGTAGAGGTGGAAATCTTAAACTTAAAATGTGCAGAGTTAGCTCTATAAGAATTAGAAACATTTTATTTTAATTTAGAAATTCTTACTATAACTTAGGGCTGCACGATTCTGGGAAAAAGGAGAATCGCAATTCTTTTGCATAAAATGAAGATCACGATTCTCTCACGATTCTCAATTTTTTTTAATTTAAAGTGGTAGTAAGCCCCGTTCTTGTTTTTTTTTTTTTTTAAACCTACCTGAAAGCCATAATGAGCTAGTATGCACCGCATACTAGCTCATTATGAAATACTTACCTTGGAATGAGTCGTAGGGAACTTACCTGGTCCATGCCGAGGGAGATGTCATCTTGCCTCGGCGTGTCTTCCTGGTATCGCCGCTCCAGCGCTGTGAGTGGCGATGTCACGCGCGGAAGACTTCTTGCTGGCAAGGTCTGGCGGCTGCCGGGCCTTTAGCCGAGGACCCCCACTGCGCATGCACCTATGCAGTCAGCAGCGCATTGCGAGAGGAATATCTCCTAAACCGTTCAGGTTTAGAAGATATTCTTTATACCTACAGGTTAGCCTTATTATAGGCTTACCTGTAGGTAAAAGTGGTAGTACAGAGTATACTACCACTTTAAAGTTATTTTCAACACAAAACAGGGCTTATATGCTTAAATAAAGTATATGAAAATCTGACAGACTGTTTACATGTTACATTTTAAAAGCCACAGCAAACCTGCTGACCTCACATGCTTGCTAATGTGAAAGAACAACTCTGATTTTCACATTTAACTAAATGTGAAAATCAGAGGTATTCTGTCGCATTAGCAACTTAAGCATGTGAGGTCAGCAGGTTTGCTGTGGCTTTTAAAATTTAACATGGAAACAGTCTCTCAGATTTTCATATACTTTATTTAAGCATATAAGCTCTGTTTTGTGTTGAAAAATAACTGTGAAAGTTATTACTCTGTTGGGTTTAACGAGATGCCCGCTTGCCCCCCTTCTAACTAACATTACTGTACAGGACGAGACAGCCGCCGCCGGGTGTACCAAGATGTCCGCGCGCTGGAGCTAGGCCGAACCCGGGGACTTTCCTATGGCCGCACCCAAAAATAGCGGGTCATCCGGCCTGGAGATCGTCGGGGGGGCGGGGGGGATCGAGATGGCGATTAATTTACGATTAATCCTGCATCTCTACTATAACTAAAATAAAAAAAATTTTTTTTTGTTTAGAGTCTTTATTCCCTTTAGGCTCCATTCACACCTAGGCGACAAAACGCCTGACACTCGATACGCTGGAGGGGCGAATTTCCATTGCTGTCTATGAGATGGTTCACATCTCACGCCGAACACCGAAACGCCGTACGCCTGCCGCCTGAAAACAAGTCCCGGACCCTTTTTTTCCAGGTGGCATTGGCGTTCGGCCATAGACAGCAATGGAAATGATTTGTGAAAAAAAAGTTACACAAATCGCGGCAAAATACGCAGCGTTACAGTGTGAATGCAGCCTTAGGAAGATGCACGCCCTCTGTTTGTTCTGTTTAGAGTTATCTCTGAGATTGAAAGTAAAACAAAATCCCAAATTTTGAGTTGTCACCAGAGCAGGAATTAGAGCGGGAACTCTTTCAATGGGGACATTCGTTTTGGAGGCAACCAGGGATTCCCTCACTTTGGAGGGATTTTCTCTCACTTCCTGTTCTGTCTGTGGGACAGGAAGAGAAGGCAAATCTCCCCAAAGGGACACAAGCAGAAAATGAAAACACTGGAAAAAAAGGTTTTGCTTTCAATTTTACTTTAAAGTTCTCTAAAAGTGTGTATTGATTTTCAATTATCAGAGTTGTAATAATTTTTCGTCTTTATTCTCCCCTTTTTTTACAGGACTTATCCAGTTGTTGCTCTCTTGGATTTTCTTGTTGGTAATGTTTCTGTAGGTTCTGCTGTTTCACGAAGAATCATGTTTCAGCTGGATGGACCTGGAGCAAGTGCAGCTTCAGCAGGTTTTCGGGGCAGTGCTGAAGTGTTGGTATCTGATCGTGATCTTAGAGCAATTATCCCACTAGTGAAGGTACAATTTTGAATGCGGATTTGTTGGTTTTCCCAGTATCTGTAAAATGGTAATATGTATCTAAATCCAAAAACCTAAAATGTCATATACTGCAGATTACTTGACAAATACTGCAGTTAATTAGTCCTTAGATGTGGTGGCTGCATTCATTTTCTTTTTTTGGGATAAGTAACAGGAGTACTGCAAGTGCATAAATTACCTGTTAATCCTGATAGAAATTCGGTATTGTATCTGAACTAAAATCTTGTTATCAGCTTTCCAAGCTATCTCTGTGGTCTATTTTACACATCCATTCTTAAAACTTAAACTCCATACACACTAGCTTAAAAAATAACGCTCCTAGCAGCAGCTTTTGAGCATTTTTTTCTGCTTCTAGAAGCAAATAGAGTTATCATTTGTGTCTGTGCACACTATTTTAGTCTAGAGGCGTTTTTGAAGCTTCAGCTTCAAGTGGTTCTAAAAGCAGAAGTTTTTTTTATCTTAATGCAATCTATGCATTAAGAAAAATAACCTTTAGTGAGGAGCAGAAAAAAACTTTTTTGCATTTTTCGGAGCGATTTACCAGCAGAAAAAAACCTGGAAGCTCCTAACTGCTGCTAAAAGCTGGCACAAAAACGATATTATGAGAGTTTTTCATCCATCGTTATTCTAGCTTTTTTTTTTGCCTATAGTGTGCATGGAGCAAAGGAAACAAATGCAGCCACAAGACCTAAAGACTGGTAAGTTGCAATATATAAAATTTGGGGGTTTATACAATGCTTTATTGAGCAGATTAAAACCTAAATTTGATCATTTATGCATATGGACATTTAGGCCGGCCATACACAATAAAAATTTTGGCTTGATCAGCAGAATGCTTAATTGAGCAGATTAAAACCAAACATTTATAATTTGTGTATATAGACACTTAGGCCCGACCATACACGCTTCGAATCTTGGCCTGTTCAGCAGAAACCGGCGGATATTCGAACCCGCAGGCTGAATGTACCAAGTTGATCGATCAGTCAACTTGGGTACAACCAGCCTGTCAGACTCTCTTATGATTAGCGCTAGCGGCTGTTATAGCCGATGGCAAGAATCACTGCCTTCTCCCAGCAGGAACGAAATCCCCTTAACGCTGATGGGGAATCGTGCAAATTTGTTGCAGGCCAAATCGACCTTCACTTTTATATTTCTTATGAAATCCAATTACAGCAGCTGAAAGGGAACACTGGCAAGGAAATATCACTGCTACTTCCCACAAGAGTAGTGTCAGCTGGTGGTTTTTTTTTTGGGGGGGCGTCAAACAATACACACCCTCCCAGCTTGGCCGACCGGGTCACAGACCCAGTCACCCCGCCCCCCCCCCCCCCGGGTCAGGCCCCGCACTAAGCCCATTTTGCAACGACTTCTGTCCGGGCATCTCCTCCCTCCACCTGGTGGCCAATACGATTGGATTTCCTTTTGGCCAATCGGATGATGGGTCTCAGGACCTGCTTCCTGATTGGCTGGAAGGAAAATCAGTGTGACAATAGCGAATATTCGTTCACTATTGTCACAAGCCCACCCTTTTTTAAGCCTATTAAGAGCCTCAGGCTCGAATCATGTGCTTCAAAAAGAAAAAAACCCTGCTTTGAATCCATGCACCTGGCACCCTGCATGTAGATCAGGGGGCCGGACGCATGGATGGGGGGACAGCGCACGTGTGCCCCTTATGAATGGGCCGCCACTGCACAAGAGTCAAAAAATCAAGCAATACATGATTCAGCTTGCTGTTTCTTTATTATATCTGAAATACCCTTTAGGTCTTAAGCTATTTCTATGTTTTTTTTTTTCTCTCTTCTCCAGTCAAATGAGATTTTAAACACAGCCCTTCTAACTGGCATTTCTCAGAAAATCCCAGTGAGAGTGCTGGCTTTGGAAGCTGGTGGACATGTGGTTGATGTTACCAAACAGGCGGGTTGTGAAACTCCGAGCGCACAGATTGTTCAGGTCTGTATCATAATGTTTTCTAAAATTGATGTGTGGCAATTTGCATTAGACTGATGTTTCTGTCTGTAACTATGTTTTCTTTCCAGGTGTCAGATGGCTGTGATTTTCTGTTTGTTGGTGGTAAGGAAACTCAGGGGGCTGTGGATGTGAAGGTGGAGTTTTGGTTAGAACGTCTACGTTCCTCTCTTTCTCTGTCTCTTTGGGTACCTCTGCTTCCATTGAGAGTCGAGGTGTCAGACACAAATTTGCAACGTTTGCCAAGTTCAAAGTAAGAATTACAATTTTAAAGTGTATATTCCTTTAGGGAACCCATCATATGCCTCAAACTCATTTATTAAAGTGTATGTAGACCCTAACAATAAACTACTCTTATTTGTTACCCTTGGTTTATTAAATAGACTATTGAAAGTTTTGTTACATTTGTTAGCTAAGTATCTTTGTTAGATACCCTTGGAGCTTGTCAGAAATCATGAGAGATGATTCTTTCTTGTGCTCTCTGCCTGTGGTGACTGTTATTCATTGCATTGCTCCCAGCTATCTTTAGGAACTACAGAACCACTACATTTCTGCTGTTCTGATACAGAAAGCTTTGTCATTCTAGGACTGATAGTGTGTTACTGGTCAAATCATTAGGTGAAGTTATATATACTTAAATATCCACTTAGAGGGTACTAAGTACTAATACTAAGGGGTTATAGGAACTTATTTTTCTACACACACGCCTACACAGGTTGAACTGGACGGACTGCTGTCTTTAATCAACCTTACCAACCAACCAGTCACTTTCCGACCAAAATCCTAAATGGAAGAAAAATGTCATCTATTCCAACAGGAGACCTGATTTAGTCTTCTGTGGGAGGTATATAGACAATGACCTCCTCCTGTGGGATGGTGACATGACATTGCTAGCTAATTTTATGGAGCAGCTCAATAATAATGGTTTGGGCATCTCCTTGCAATATGAAGTTAGTCAAACTAAAATCAATTTTCTTGATTTGAATTTCGAGATCAGAGATCTTATTACTTCGACTTACTTTAAAAGCACTGACAGGAATGGTTATATTGGACAGGGGAGTTGTCATTACCCAAAGTGGTTAGAATCAGTTCCTAAAAGCCAGTTCATTCGCTTAAGGTAGAATTGTACCGTTAAAGATGAATTTCTAGAAAAAGCTTCCGCTCTAAAGATTAGATTTGTTGACAAAGACTATTAATATGATGATCTTAATAAAGTTATAGGGACAGGAGCTAATATGGATAGGGCTGCCATGTTGAATGGAAGGTCAAAATCTTATTCCGGGGAGAATGATCATAACTTTTCACTGGTTACTACATACTCTCATCAGTATTATGACGTCAAAAACATTGGGCAGTATTGAAAAATGATAGGGTGTTGGGTTTGGTTCTTTCAGACCACCCACAAGTTATCTTCAGAGGGGTTCCACCCCTGTGAAGCTGCACAATAAGAGCCATGAACGTTAGAATTAAAGAACATGTGACAAATATTGTAATGGGGTTCCCCAAACATAGTGTCTCTTGACACTACCTTGGATGTCACAACGAAAATCCAGCAGGTGCAACTTTTATTGCCATTGATAGATTGATTCACACCGCACTGTAAGGTAGTGTTGTTAGAAGAGAGATTTCAAGTATGGAAACTTGCTGGATCTGTGACCTAAAATGTTACATTCCCTTTGAGCCGGTTCACACAGGGGCGACCTGGGATCCGACTTGAAGTTGCCCCAAGTCGTCCCAAGTCGTGTAGTTGAGAAATTTAATGGAAGTGAATGGGAGCCGTCTTAATACACACTACTGAAGTCGCTCCAAAGGTTCCTGTACTACTTCAATCTGACTTGTAGGCAACTTGTACCCATTGATTTCAATGGAAGTTGCCTCAGAAGTCTGATCACTGTCTTAACTGAAGCAACTACACAGGAAGAGAACATACATTTCTCAGGCAAACCCCTCCCTCCCCCAGAGCTGTTGTTTTATTGGCCACTGGAATGCCTCCTGTCCTGGAGACGACTTGAAGTTGCCTTGTACTGTCCTGGAGACAACTTGAAGTTGCCTTGTAAGTTGCCTGATGATTCATACTCAAGTCGTGTCCAAGTTGCCTCCCAAAGTCGTGCTTGAAGTCATGTTGCCCCAGTGTGAACCGGCTCTTAGGGTTAAATGTTGATTGGGACATAAATAGTTTAATTAACAATGGTCCATTAATGTTGTTGATATTTACCATCTTTTATAATATATATATACTATTTTTCTTTCATTTTTAGATTTAAAAATGTCTTTATGCATTTAATTTTTTCATGTATTTTTTTCATGTATTTGGTTAATATCATGATGTTGCAGTTATACATAATGTGCACTTGGGGGCTATGTCCTAATACCAGGGGGATGTTTTTTACATTGTTTACTATTTGTGTTCATGGACTTTAAAACTCTGAACAGTAGCTATGGGGAGCCTCCAGCAACTTAATGTTGCATCCCTCATGCTTCTAGTAGATTGATAAAGGAATGTATGGGTGACCGTTTTCATTTCCTGTTCTAGTTTTAGTCACTGACTACAGATTGTCTTAGATTTCCGGGAGGTGTAACGCAAACGCGATCACGTGATGCGTTCCAACCTCCTATTTCCGGTTAAAGCGCCATCTTGGATGAGTTACTTCCGGTTTCACGTCATTCGTGAATCATTCAAAAAAGTGTGCTTGTGTCATAAGTACAGACCTCTGATGATGTCCCATAGGATAAAACATGTCAGGCGGGCAGAGACACAAGCATGCTGAGAGACGCGGACATTTTTAAAGCTCTGATGTTTGTTTACCTGTGCCTTGATGTAAAAAAAAAATGTATATACTGTACGGGCTTCACTATATCCCACTTCATTGGTGATGTTATCCATATGATTTGAAGAATACGCTTCTGGGATTTACCTGGCTGTTGGATGTCCTGGCCATATGTGAGCAGTTGTGGATGCAATAAAATTTTTTCTGTGATTGAGCCATACCATATCATCAGAATGGAGAGTGAAGCTGGAACCATTGCAGAGTGGCTATTACTGTACATGCTTGCTTTACACAAATTTCTAAAAAAAAGGAGATTGGATTGACACTGTGGTGTGCCTTTCCTTATACACTGAAGATGGTGAAGGGATTTCATCTCTCCCTCTCTCTGAAAGACCGTGGCCCATATTCACGTAGATGGGCGCAAAATTGTGCGGGCGTAACGTATCTCATTTACATTACGCCGCCGCAAGTTTTTCAGGCAAGTGCTTTATTCACAAAGCACTTGCCTGTAAAGTTGCGGCGGCGCAGCGTCATTGGTTTCGACCTGAACGTAAATGACGTCCAACCCCATTCACGGACGACTTACGCAAACGACGTAACTTTTTAAATTTTCGGCGCGGGAACGACGGCCATACTTAACATTGGCTGCCCCTCATATAGCAGGGGCAACTTTACGCCGGGAAAAGCCTAACGTAAACATCGTAACTGTACTGCGTCAGGCCGCGCGTACGTTCGGGAATTCGCGTATCTAGCTAATTTGCATACTCGACGCGGAAATCGACGGAAGCGCCACCTATCGGGCAAAAAAAAAATTGCAGTTAAGATCCGACGGCGTAAGAGACTTACGCCTGTCGGATCTATTGGATATCTATGCGTAACTGATTCTAAGAATCAGTCGCATAGATACGACAGGCCAGATTAGGATTTACGATGGTGTACATGGCGCTGCGCCGTTGTAAGTCCTTTGAGAATCTGGGTCTGTTTGTTTAATTTTTCAGCACCGCATGTGGACTTTTATACTTTTTATTTGCTTATCAACAAATTGTGCTGGCTGCTTAGATCATTGGTACTGCATAGTAGCATGGATATACACCTGTTTTTTTTTTATTATTATCTCTCCTAAAAAATACAGTGCCTTGAAAAAGTATTCAAACTCTTTGAAAATTTCCAAATTTTGTCATGTTACAACCAAAAACGTAAATGTATTTTATTGGGATTTTTTGTGATAGACCAACACAAAGTGAATACTTTTTCAAGACACTGTATATGTATGTGTATATATGTGTATATATGTGTGTGTGTGTATATATATATATATATATATATATATATATATATATATATATATATATATATATATATATATATATATATATATATATATATATATATATATATATGTATGTGTCTGGGGGTTCTAGCAAAAAATACAGATTATTACTTGTGAACAAAAAGTGCCAGAAAAGGCTTGGTCAGTAGGTGGCTATACAGTGATAATCTGTTTGCCGCTAATTGTCTATAGGAACAGTCAAAAACAGAAGGAAAAAAAAACGAATATATTGTGCATATACAGTATAATTGGATATGAACAACACTCAAAATTATATAAAACAAAAGAAATGTGAGTGCACAAAAAAATTCTCTCATGTAATCAAATTATTCTCCACTGTGCCATAAAGTGCTGTTGTACTGTGCAATCAATTAATTCTTTCAAAAGACACCCCCACACCAGAAAACCCACTCACTAAATAAGACCACCCCACAACAGATAGGTCGTATAGTGCTTGTCTTTTGGTGATAAAATAATTAAATACCACCAAAAGAAAGCTCTATTTGTATGAAAAAAAGGACAAAAAAATCATATGGGTACAGTGTTGCATGACTGAGTAATTGTCATTCAAAATATGAGAGCACTGAAAGCTGAAAATTGGTCTGGGTATTTAATTATTTTATCACCAAAAGACAAGCACTATACGACCTATCTGTTGTGGGGTGGTCTTATTTAGTGAGTGGGTTTTCTGGTGTGGGGGTGTCTTTTGAAAGAATTAATTGACTGAGTAATTGTCATTCAAAATATGAGAGCACTGAAAGCTGAAAATTGGTCTGGGCAGGAGGGGGGTTTAAGTGCCCAGTAGGCAAGTGGTTAATAGCAAATTCCACTCCTTTTGATGCTGGGAGGGTACTACAAACCTTGGGCCAGATTCACAGAACAGATACACCGTCGTATCTGTTGTTCTATCTATGCGGCTGATTCATAGAATCATTTCCGCATAGATAGCCCTAAGATCCGACAGGTGTAATTGACTTACACCGTCGGATCTTGGGATGCAATACATCGGGCACTTAGACTGAAAACTTGCGGCGGTGTAACGTAAACGGCTTACGTTACACGGCTGCAATTGTACCTGAATCTGGCCCCTTATTCCTTCTAAAGTCTCTCTTAACAGTAGATAGTCTTGCAATACATAATTTTGGGGAGCATCTGCCACTTTTACTCTAAGCTGCTTTTTGATTGAGCTCAAGGCCTCATCCTTATTGTGTTCAACTGCTAAACACGGGGTAGGCATCCTTAGAAAGATTTCATGTGAACTTGCTTTCACCTCCTGCTCCTCAAAATTATGTTCCTCCCAGGCCTGCTTCCCTTCAGCATCATAGGGTGTCCACTTGACTCCTAACAGGGCTGCCTCTTTTGCCAGCTCATCTGCCTGGTTGTTGCCCACAGTAACCTCCTCTCCACCCCTTTGGTGCGCTTTCACCTTAATGATAGCCACTCTCTGAGGCTCCACACTCCATCTTTCTCATATATCTCTTAGCACCGTACTACATACCAAGTCTTTCCCAGAGGTATCACTGAAGCCCCTCGACTGCCACAAAGGCATGTATTTTGTCAGAGACCTTGTTAGATAGGTACTGTCAGAGAATATGGTTATGGGACCTGAACTGAAATGCGTGATGGCCTCTCTTACTGCCTCCAGTTCAGCTCTTTGGGCAGAAAAGCTTAGAGGGCATGAATTTCTCATTGGTCTGGGGGCACCACAGGGCATACCCTGTGTGAAAACTTCCTTCATCCCAGTACCTTGATCCATCCACCCAGATTTTAAGGTCTCCATTACCTGTTGCTAACTTGAACACCTCCTGTGTTCTGGTCCGATGTACCTCCCCACAGTCATGCTGCTCCCCCTCACACTGCATCAATTGTGGGAGAGTGTAGGTGGCATTGTGGGTCACGGCAAGATTTCTGGGTGTTAAATCCACTAGCCATCTGGCTACCTTTTGTGAGCATACTCCACTGAGGATACATTCCAAAAGCATTTTAATCAGAGAATGGGGTGTCTGCAGAATGATTTTGTCAAATCCCACAACATGCTCTGTGGCGAGAACCGCCCAGTGTGCTGCCAAAAGGTTTTTGACACATTCATCGAATCCCCTCTCTATCGGGCTTAGTACCCTGGACCACTATCCAACAGGTACCTATTTGCCCTGCCTCTCCTGCAGCAATACTGTTGTTATTGCTACTACATAGGCATACACTTGTAGTGCAAAGGGCAAATTGGCCTTCGGATTGCTCAAGGCCGGCCCTAGCCGGGCCTGCATCAGACTCGCCTTTAGCTTGGTGAAAGCTTGCTCATGCTCTCCCAACCAGTCTGAAGGGTCTGTTTCCTTCTTGTCTCCCTTGAGAAAATCATACAGGGGTCTTGCCTTTTCCGCAAAGCCTTCAATGAAGTCCCTGCAGAAACCGACCATCCCCAGGAATTGTCTTAGCGTAGTCTTAGTGCTTGGTCTTAGTGATTTCCTGATAGTTACACATTTGTTTGGGCCTGGAGTCCTTCCCTCCTGTGAAGCTATCACACCCAAGAAACCTACTGAATCCTTCATCAATTGTGCCTTTTTGGGGTTTAATTTCAGACCTGCATTCTCAGTTAGTGTCAGGAGCTCCTCCAGCAGAGCATAATGCTGCTCTTTTGTCTGTTTGAAGCAAGATGTTGTCCACATACTGGATGATGCATTCTGGCTCAGAAAATGCCTTCAGAATGTCCACCATACAGATATGGAAGTATGTAGAGCTTGATTTGAACCCCTGAGCTAATCGTCAGAATGCATACAGTTTCCCCTGTAATGTAAAGGCTAGTTTGTATTGGCTATCCTCATGTACTGGAATTGAAAAGTAGCCATTTGATATGTCAATTAATGAGTACACCTTTGCTGAAGGTTTCAGTGCTGTCATCATGTCTAGCATCTTAGCAACTACATTTGTAATAGATGGGGTGCATCTGTTTAGCGCATGTAAATCTATAGTAGGCCTCCACCCCTCCTCCTTTACTGGCCAGAGGGCTGCATTTGTTTTAGATTGGCACTCTTTAATTACATTTTGTGCCAGCAAATTCCCCACTGGGTTCTCTATGTATGGGATAGATTCGGGCGGGAACTTTGTACTGATGCTGAGGTGGCGGATCAGTGCCCTCAATTTTAACTAGGGATGTCCCAAAACCGATACTAGTATCGGTAGCGGCACCGATACCGAGCATTTGCCCGAGTACTTGTACTCGAGCAAATGCTCCGATGCTTCACCCGATACCTGGACAGTCAGCGGTGATCGGTGCGTGGGGGAGTTACAAGCTTTTCTCCCCGCGGCTTTCATCTGCTTTAGTAAAATCTATACAACGGTAATCAGTGCTTGTACATCCCGCACACATGATCACAGCTGACTGTCCCTGCATCCTCCTCCAGTCCCCCTATGTGTCCCCCCCTATGTCCCCTCCTTTCTGCTGTCCCCCTCTATTCTTCCCCCGTGTCCCCCTCTATTCTTCCCCCGTGTCCCCCTCCATTCTTCCCCCGTGTCCCCCTCCATTCTTCCCCCGTGTCCCCCTCCATTCTTCCCCCGTGTCCCCCTCCATTCTTCCCCCGTGTCCCCCTCCATTCTTCCCCCGTGTCCCCCTCCAGTCTTCCCCCGTGTCCCCCTCCATTCTTCCCCCGTGTCCCCCTCCATTCTTCCCCCGTGTCCCCCTCCATTCTTCCCCCGTGTCCCCCTCCATTCTTCCCCCGTGTCCCCCTCTATTCTTCCCCCGTGTCCCCCTCTATTCTTCCCCCGTGTCCCCCTCTATTCTTCCCCCGTGTCCCCCTCCATTCTTCCCCCGTGTCCCCCTCTATTCTTCCCCCGTTTCCCCCTCCATTCTTCCCCCGTGTCCCCCTCTATTCTTCCCCCGTGTCCCCCTCCATTTTTCCTCCGTGTCCCCCTTCGTTTTGCTGTCCCTCTCCATGTCATCCTCCCTTTTCCTATTGAACAGAGTCAGTGATCATTGACTGTCCATTTTACATAACTGAAACATTGTAACCTCCTGTGATTACGATGTCTCTGTTTATGAATGGAGAGGAGCCGCTGTTTCCTCTCCATTCATTTTCAGTGGGGCTGAGGCTGCAGAGAAAGGGACTGGGGAATCTCTATCCCCAGTCTCTTTCTCTGTCTCAAGGGGAAGATATCAGGGGTCTGTTAAGACCCTGATATCTCACCAAAGCCCCCCAACAGGGCTGATTAAAAAAAAAAAGTATCGCAATAAATAATAAAAAAATATTTTTGTAAAAAATAATAAAAATTATAATAAAAAACGCACAGACACCCCCCCCCCCCCAAAAAAGAAAAGCACTGTAAGAATTATTTTTTTTAACCACTTCCCGCCCAAGGACGTCATATGACGTCCTGGACTTTCAGTGGCGATATCTGAAAGATGCCTGCAGCCACAGGCATCATTCAGATATCCATCTCTTCAGCCGGCGAATCCCTGCACCACCGCCGCTTGATCGTTCTTATAGGCGGCGGGAGGGGACGCCCCCCCTCCCGCCGCCCTCCGGTGCTTCTCCGGGCTCTCCTTTGCCATCGGAGACCCGGAGAAACGATCCGCCGGCGTCCGATGGAAACCATAGAGTAGACTGGTGACCTGATGGTCACCAGTCATCTCTATGATCGTCGGAGGCCCGGGCACGATGTTATGACGTCACGCCCGGGTCCTGGAATGTAAACACAGCCGCAATCGCGGCTGAAAGCATTAGATTGGCGAATTTTTTTCCACAATCTAATGCTTTCCAGCCTGGAGGAGAGATGTGGGGTCTTATTGACCCTGCATCTCTCCATAAAGAGGACCTGTCACGAACCATTCCTATTACAAGGGATGTTTACATTCCTTGTAATAGGAATAAAAGTGATCAAAAAAAAATGTCAAAATAAGTGTAAAAATAAAAGAAATTGAGTAAAATAAAAAATAAAATAATAAAAAAAATTGTTTAAACACCCCTATCCCCGGTAGCTCGCGCTCAGAAGCGAACACACACGTAAGTCCCGCCCACATATGTAAACGCTGTTCAAACCACACATGTGAGGTATTGCCGTGTGCGTTAGAGCGCCAGCAACAATTCTAGCACTAGACCTCCTCTGTAACTCTAAATGTGTAACTTGTAAAAAAAAAAAAAAGCGAAGCCTATGGAGATTTTTAAGTACTGATGTTTGGCGCCATTCCATGAGTGTGCGCAATTTTAAAGCGTGACATGTTGGGTATCTATTTACTCGGCGTAACTTCATCTTTCACGTTATACAAAAAAATTGGGCTAACTTTACGGTTTTGTTATTTTTTAATTCACAAAACCGTTTTTTTCCCCAAAAAAGGGCGTTTGAAAAATTATTGCGCAAATACTGTGCGAGATAAAAAGTTGCAATGGCCAGCATTTTATTCCCTAGGGATTCTGCTAAAAAAACATATATAGTATTTGGGGGTTCTGAGTAATTTTCTAACAAAAAATGATTTATGCATGTAGGAGAGAAGTGCCAAAATAGGCCCGGTATGGAAGTGGTTAAAAAAGTAATCGGTATCGGTGAGTACTTGAAAAAAAGTATCGGTACTTGTACCCGGTATCGGGACAACCCTAAAAGTTACAATTTTTTTTTTCCTAAATAGCTTCCTTTACCTTAGTGCAGTCCTCCTTCACTTACCTCATCCTTCGATTTTGCATTTAAATCTCCTTATTTCTTCTGAGAAATCCTCACTTCCTGTTCTTCTGTCTGTAACTCCACACAGTAATGCAAGGCTTTCTCCCTGGTGTGGAGTGTCGTGCTTGCCCCCTCCTTTGGACTACAGGAGAGTCAGGACGCTCTCTACTTTGCAGATAGAGAAAGAAGCTGTGTGTTAGTGGGCGTCCTGACTCTCCTGTGTGAAAGTAAAAAGGACCCTAAAGCTGCTTTCACACTGATGCGCTAAAAATACCGCTCCTATAGCGTCCCTGCCCATTGAAAACAATGGGGCAGCGCGGCTGTATCGCCTGCAGGGACAGTCAGCTGTGATCATGTCTGCAGGGGCGTTTTGCGGGCGGGTTTAACCCTTTTTCAGCCACTAGCGGGGGTTACAATCTCCCCGCCTTCCGGCCGAAAAATGTGGCAAACATGACGGTAAAACGCCGCTAAAAATAGCAGTGCTTTACAGCCAGCGCACCAAGCGCCTCAGTGTGAAAGTACCCTAACTGTATAATTAAACCACTTAATCACCACCTCATAGCTGAATTATGGCTACAAGGTGGTTCCTTAACTCTGGGAGGACGTCCATGGCCGTCCTCCCCAAGAATTGTTACCGCGCGCCCGAGCAGGCGCGCACACGCAATCAACGGTGCTTGCCGGGTCCACGGTACCCGCATTTCATTTTCAGGTCATCTCTCTCCTCTCCTCACACCGATGCAGCGTGAGAGAAGAGGAGAGAGATAAGAGACAAACGTAAGTGCTTCTGAGTGCCAAGCAGTGCCCAATAGTGCCCCATTTGTCACATCTCTGCCCCATCTGTGCCCCACCAGTGCCATCTGTGCCCCACCAGTGCCATCTGTGCCCCACCAGTGCCCATCTGTGCCCCACCAGTGCCCATCTGTGCCCCACCAGTGCCCATCTGTGCCCCACCAGTGCCCATCTGTGCCCCACCAGTGCCCGTCTGTGCCGCCTGTGCCCATCAGTGCCACATGTGCCCATCAGTGCTCATCTGCGCCACACCAGTGCCGCCTGTGCCCCACCAGTGCCACCTGTGCCCACCAGAGCCACACCAGTGTCACATCAGTGCCGCCTGTGCCACCTGTGCCCACCAGTGTCGCCTGTGCCCACCAGTGTCGCCTGTGCCCACCAGTGCCGCCTGCTAATCAGTGACCCTAGAGCCACAGCAGTGCAACCAGAGCCATACCAGTGCACACCAGTGCCACCTTTGCCCATCAGTTCCACCTGCACCACTGCAGTGCCACATCAGCGCCACCAGTGCCCACCAGTGTTCTGCAGTGCAGCCTCACCAGCCACCAGTATGGCAAAAAAATATTTTACCACCGAGGAGGCCTACCAGCATCTATGCATGACTGATGAGAGCAGCGGGGAGCTCTCTGAGTCTGTCCGATTCAGATTCGGCCTATGAACCCTTTACTAGCAGCGGGTCTGATACGGAATCAGAGGAGGAACGTGTGCCCATTAAAAGAAGGTATTCTGGCGTGGGGCAGCAGCAGCCTAATACTAGCAGCGCAGTGCCGTCCACCTCGCGAGCAGTGCCGTCCACCTCGCGAGCAGTGCCGTCCACCTCGCGAGCAGTGCCGTCCACCTCGCGAGCAGTGCCGTCCAACAAAGGCCAGGCACCAGTAGGGTGTCCTCTCCACCCCAAAGGGATAGAGGCCATGTCAGCTTTCCCTATGGCCTTCAAAACCCCGTGTGGCTGCCTTCTAATAAGGGAGCAACAAATATCCCCCCTTTCACCGCCCAGCCAGGTGTCCAGGTGAACACCAATAATTTTGCCATGCTTGATTTTTTTCATTTGATTTTTACCGAAGAATTACTCTTATCCATTGTGGCCCAGTGCAACCTCTACACACAGCAGTTCATAGTAAGCAACCCTGGTTCCAGTTATGCCCACCCCTTTGAGCGGAGAGAACTATCCGTAGAGGAGTTCAATATATTCTTAGGCCTAACTTTCAATATGGGTCTCTCAAAAAAAACAGAATATATCCGTGGATGAG
This sequence comes from Rana temporaria, assembly GCF_905171775.1. Lineage (NCBI taxonomy): Eukaryota > Metazoa > Chordata > Amphibia > Anura > Ranidae > Rana > Rana temporaria. The sequence goes on along the minus strand of NC_053496.1, from coordinate 141,659,778 downwards.
TCCCTTGTCAAATTCTCAGGCAGGCTGGGCATCAAACAGTTCATCCCCAGCAAAAGGGCCCGATATGGGGTTAAAATGTACAAACTTTGCGACCGAGACACGGGGTACATCTACTCCTTCCTGGTGTATGAAGGGAAGGACTCCCATCTGCACCCCCCGGAATGCCCAGAATATATTGGAACCAGTGGAAAAGTGGTCTGGGAGCTTGTCTATCCACTGCTTGGAAAAGGATACCACCTTTATGTGGATAATTTTTACACTAGCCTGCCCCTGTTTCGCAATCTTCACCGGAGGGACATCCCAGAATGTGGCACAGTAAGAACCAACAGAAAGGGCTTCCCACAAAAATTGGTCAATCAAAAGCTAAGACGAGGGGAGACTACATCTTTGCGGAACCAGGAGCTATTGGCTGTCAAGTGGAGGGACAGACGAGACGTCCACATGCTTACAACGTTCCACAACGACACCTGGAAGTCCCCCAAAGAAACGTCCCAATCCAAAAACCATCTTGTATCTACGATTATAATTTGTTTATGGGGGAAGTGGACTTCAACGATCAGATGATTGAACCCTACCTTCCCTCAAGAAAATCCCGCCACTGGTATAAAAAAGTGTGCATTTATTTTTTCAGTTTGGCCATGTAGAACACTTATGTTATTTACAAAAAATCAACATAGAATCCCGTATCCTATCTGCACTACCAAGAATAAGTTGTCACCGCCCTTTTGTACCCTGAAAGCCCACCAGAAAATATTCGCTCTGATTGCGTGAGCAGACTCGCCACTTTCCTGAGAAAATCCCCCCCCCCCCCGTGAAAATGGGCACACACGTCAGAAGAGATGCCGGGTGTGCGCCAGAGGAGGAGTCAGAAGAGACACCACCATTTATTGTCCCGATTGTCCTTCCCAACCAGGACTCTGTTTAGATTTATGTTTCCACCATTACCATACTGCTCAAAATTATTAGGTAAGTATAGTAAACAAAATTCGAATTTCCTGTCACTTTCCTCCACACCCCTTATGCCACTGCACTGTACATACCTCTGCCTTCTCTGGAACCGACCCTGGACTGTTATACGACCACGCTTTTGCCCAATGCTAAAAATACCTCTGCCTTCTCCGGAACTGACCCTGGCTTGTTATACGACCATGCTTCTGCCTAACGCTTAACTGTACCTACTTCTGCCTGCTCTGGAATTGACCCTGGTCTGTTATACGACCACGCTTCTGCCTAACGCTTAACTGTACCTGGACTGTTTGACCATGTTTTTTGCCTGCCTCTTGGATTGATTTTTTACCCTGCTATGCTAATGGGAACACAGGGGTCTCACATATGTGAGGGCTCCAGAATTGTTTTTCTGGATAAAAAAAACGATTTTTTAGTTTTCTCATTCCCGGATTAGGGTCTGGTTGCCCGGAGGCTTCAAAGATTTGGGTGGGAGAAGACTCTACCCCTGTCCCCATTCTTTCCTGGCCTGCTACTTGGACCATGTTCCTGCTTACTACCAGGACCAATATTTTGGCACTGCTGGCAATGTCTCTACTTGCACTGGCCCTGGACTGGCCCACGTGGGTAGGTACCGGAGCGTGATGGGACTGTGACATCATAAGAGAGGCCTTTATAAATCATCGCGCACCGGACACCCGGCATAACAGCGGGAAGAAGCGTTGTGTCAACATGGGAAGAAGGCAGAAAAAGACAGAAGAAGAGCGGGCTGGCGGCTGCTAGTAATCGAGCTAACACACGAAGATAGTGGCGGCCAGCCCTGAAGAAGAAGGCACCGGAGAGCAAACGGGAGAAGAACCGGGGCCGAGATGACAGCGGAGAAGATGGGAGAAGACCCCCGGAGAGCGGAGAAGTCCCCCGGAGAGCGGAAGAAGGACCCCCCTGCTAAAAGAGCTAAAGAAGACAGGGGGGGGGCCCCGGAGCTGACTAATAAATTACTTTAAAAACCCTTTGTTGTGTGTTTTTTTTCTTTTACACTTTGCCTCCAGGTGAATGGGTAGGGGTACGATGTACCCCATATTCATTCACCTAGGGTGGGGGGCCGGTATCTGGGGGCCCCCTTATTAAAGGGGTCTCCCAGATTCCGACAAGCCCCCACCTGCAGACCCCGACAACCAACGGCTAGGGTTGTCGGGAAGAGGCCCTGTCCTTAACATGGGGACAGGGTGCTCTGGGGTGGGGGGCCCCCGCAGTGCGCCCCCCTGCCCCAGAGCACCCAACCCCCCCATGTTGAGGATATGCGGCCAGGTACGGCTCAGGAGGGGGGGGGGCGCTCGCTCGTCCCCAATCCCTTCCTGGCCGGCCGGGTAGAGTGCTTTGGATACGGGTCTGGTATGGATTGTGGGTCTCCTTACAGCCCATACCAGACCTAAGGGCCTGGTATGCTCCTGGGGGGGAGGGAACCCATGTCGGTTTTTCATTTAAAATTTGGCGTGGAGTTCTCCCTCTCAGGATTCATACCAAACGCCACAGCTAGAATTGGCGGGAATCCAAGTCGGATCTCCCGTCGCTTCTATGACGGCTTTGTCTCCATCGCGGCAAGCCAGCTCGGCGCTGGCTCCCGCATTGGGGCTCGTAGGTGGTCAATCTCACCAAGAAAGGGAGCGAGATTGGAAATATCCTATAAATGGACAACTTTGTGTAAAAAAAAAATGCGTTTTCATTTTTTATACACATTTTCCAAAATCATCAGCAAAAAAATTAAGACTCATTATGCCTCATAGGTTATACGCTGGGGTGTTAGCTTTCCAAAATGGGGTCACTTTGTGGGCGTTTACATTGTCCTGGTGCTCCAGGGCCTTCAAAAGTGTAATAGGTGGTTGAGAGATTAGATGTGTAAAATGGTACATCAAGACCCAAAATTCTACTGCTTTGATTTGAGAGATGAAGGTTGAACTCTCCAAGTAATATGATTAGAACAATCACCACTGCATTAATAATTTTGTCAAATTTTATATATCTTGTACTTAGTATTTTTTTAATCTTCCTAGATCTGTTGGCTACTCTCAAGATGAAAATGATGGAGAACGCAAAGTTGCTTCAGATCGCAATAGCCAGAGCTGTCGGGCTCAGTATCAAAGAGCTCAAGTACGCTTTCTTGCCCACTTTGTGGCTCATTCCCTGGATGGTAGTCATCAGCTGATCTACTTCATGGGTAGCGATTGGCTTTTGGATGTGTCTCCTTTAATAAGAAGCCAAGCTGTCGTCAGAGATCTACGTATAGCACGTCTAGAGGAGGAAGGGAGTGTTCTTATTGGCCAGCAGCCTGGGGTTACATCTGTTGAGGTAATAAAATGAGTTGTATAAATCATGTTTGCTTGAAGTTTGTAATGCATGTATAATGTTATTTCTTCTTCAATCTCATTTTGTCAGTACAATTGAAGTATACAACCACCTAATGAAGTAGAACAAAATTATACTATAATTATAATTGTTCTCATAAAACATGGTCATGATTAAATGTATTTAATATATACATTTGAATGTGTTAATTTTAAATTGTATAAATCCAGTAAACTTTAGCATGTTAATCTAATTTCAAGTCATATTCAACATTTTTAATTCTGCATCTTTCATTAAAATTTCTGGGGATACTGTCATGAAGGTCCTTGTCTCCATCTCTAAATATTGCTCATTCATGATCACCCTGTCACCATGGCTTCTACTGGAGATAAAAGCAGTTGTTTCAGCACACATTACATAAAAATGTTCTGTCACTTTCACAATCGGGAAACCCATCTTGGGAAATGACATGCAGACATTATTGGAATGCATGCATATAGACAGGAAGTGGCTGCAAAGAGGCGGCAGGACATCAGTGCTACTGAGATGGAGTGGAGAAAGAGTGGTGACGTTATTGCCGCCGCATGGTGTTATTTGCGATGGCCTTAGATCTAAGTTCTGTATACTGTTGTTTTTACCTGTTTTTATCCACATTCCCATTAGCCAGTTGCCGACCACCGCACGATGATATACGTTGACACAATGGCACGGGCAGGCATATGGGCGTATATATACGTCCCTTCCTCCCAGCGGGTTGGGGGCCGATTTTTTACCTGTGAATCTTACTAGTGTACCAGTAAATTTAGAGCCCAAATTGGCAAATAGATGGTACACTAGTGAAGAGGCCTACACGTTTCTGAGCATGACAGATAGTGAAGAGGAAGTCACTCATCTGTCAATTTCAGGCTCAGAATACGATCCTGTAGATGACAGCGGCTCCATGACAGATAACACTGACTACGAAGTTGAGGTCTCTGCCAAGGTCAGGCGTACCCGACCCCATTCATCTGCTGTTTTTGAGGTGCAAGAACTGCAGAGCTCTTGTTAGGAGAAGAGAAGTACTAGTGCCGCTCATTCTTCTGGTGAACTGGCAAGCACCAGCAGCCTAGTACACCCTGGTTGTACATCCAGCACTGCAGTAACACTTGGTGACGTGGCGAGTCCCATAAGTGCAGTTCAAGCTGATGGGGTGGCAAGCACAAGTAGTGTCCCGCTGCCACCAAGAAGAAGAAGACAAAAACAGGCCCACCGTGCCCTTCCTGCAGAATTCGCTAATCCTAATTGGGAGCCCACCACTTCTGCAGCACCAGTACTTCCCCCATTTACTAGCAATCCCGGAATTCAGGTGGAAACAGTTGATTTTATGGCACTTGATTCGCTGTTTTTCACGAAAGATCTCTACAGATCTATTTTGGACCATTGTAATTTGTATGCTGGTCAATACATAGCCGCTAATCCCCAGTCCTCCCTTTCCTAAAGAATGGAAACCAATTAGTTTCCGATTTTAAGACCTTTCTGGGCCTATCCCTCGACATGGGCATAGTTAAATTGAGTGAGCTGCGGTCATGTTGGTCCATTGACCCAGTTTACAATTTTCCAGTGTTCTTTGCCTCCATGACCAGGGCACGATACAAGCAGATCTTGCGGTTCATGCACTTCGATAACAATGAACTTTGTCGTCATTGTGGAGACCCTGGATACGATCGGCTCTACAAAATTCGGCCCCTCGTAAACCACTTCAACAAACGTTTTGCAGCCTTGTATACTTCCCATTAAGTTGTTTGTGTTGATGAGTCCCTGATTAAATTTTCTGGCCGTTTGTCTTTCAAACAGTACCTTCCCAGCAAGCGTGCCAGATATGGGGTCAAGATGTATAAGCTCCGTGATGCTATACGTGTAGTTTTATGGTTTACGAGGGAAGAGATAGTCACGTAGAGCCGGAGAACTGCCCAGATTACATAGGGAGCGCTGGCAAGATAGTGTGGAACTTAGTGTTACCCTTATTCGGAAAGGGGTACCATTTATATGTGGACAATTATTACACGAGCCTGACACTTTTTAGTCACTTGTTTGATCATCAAATTGGCGCATGTGGCACCGTGTGAACTAATCGCCGGGGCTTACCTCAGAGGCTTGTAGATTCCCATCTTAGGCTGGGGGAGAGAGCCTGCTCCAAGTGTAATAATTTGCTCGCTGTGAGGGATAATAAGAATGTTTTCCTTCTGTCCTCCCTTCACGACAGTCCAAATTCGTACGGCGACCGGTGTTGTGGAGAAACCCCTCTGTGTCCACGAATATAACCAAAATATGGGAGGGGTGGACCTCAACAACCAGTTGTTTGCGCCGTACATAGTTGCCCGTAAGGCCAGATGCTGGTACAAAAAAGTGTCTGTATACTTATTTGAATTGGCTTTGCTGAACGCTCATGTGCTATACAGAGCCTCAGGATGGACTGGATTTTTCCTTAAATTCCAGGAAGATATCGTCAGAGCCCTTCTGTATTCAGGCTTCACCTCACCATCCCAATCCAAATGCAGTAAGCCGGCTGCATGAGAGGCATTTTCTGTATGTCCTCCATAGTACCCCTACCCAACGAGCCCCCCAAAGAAAATGTTGTGTCTGTAGAAAGCGCTGATATAGGCGTGACACCCGTTGTTATTGTCCATGCTGTCCTGACAATCCTGGACTTTGCATTGGTAAATGTTTTGAATGCTACCACACACTAGTGCAGTATTGGGGTAGGGTACAGCATTTCACAGACTAGGACACACTTACACAGGGTCTCCCAAGATGCAATCGCATTTTGAAAGAACCTGGAACCGAACCGTTACAGTTACAAAAAAAAGTGTAAAAAATTAAGTAAAAAAAAAAAAAAAAACACAGAAAATATATAAAATAAAAAATAGTTGTGGTTTTATTGTTCTCTCTCTCTCTTCTCTCTCTATTGTTCTGCTCTTTTTTACTGTATTCTATTCTATTCTATGTTTTATTGTTATTAAGTTTTATCATGTATGCAATTTTTTTATACTTTACTGTTTACTGTGTTTTATTGTTAACCATTTTTTTGTTTTCAGGTATGACATTCAGCTGCAGCGTGGATTTATTTATCTTGACAGCAACAGCGTTTGCTCCCACGATACATAACGCCGTGACTCCAGTGCTGTAGGAGGTGATTCCACCACCACAAAAAAAAAAAGAGCATATATGCCGAACCATGGGGCCAGCAGGGGCGAAGGAGCGATTTGCTCCTAACTTTTGTGGGAGGATGCCACCATGCTTCGGCATATATATATTTTAGGCACAGGTTGCGTTAAATTTTTTTTATTTTTTACTATTTTTTTTTGTATTTGCTTTGCAGGTATGGTATGGTAAGGTCTTACTGTTATACTATAATGTTACTTTGTTTTAATGTTAACCCTCATTTGCTTAGCAGGTATACCATTCCGTTGAAGCACGGATTTATTTATCTTGACAGAAACAGCATTTGCTCCCACGATACATAAAGCCGTGACTCCAACGCTGTAGAAGATGATTTCATCACCACAGTTAAAAAAAAGAGCATATATGCAGAAGCATGTGGGCAGCAGGGGCAGAGGAGCAATTTGCTCCTTACTTTTGCGGGAGGATGCCCCCATGCTTCGGCACATATAAATTGTGCATGTATGCCCATCATTAGAAGTGGGAGGATGAAGGGAGGCATGTTGGGCATACCCACTGATCAATCAATTTTTTTCGTTCAGCCAACAGGCTGCATGAAAAAAAAGATTACAATATATGCCCAACAAGGACCAGCAACGTACTGGTATGTTGCTGGACTTTGAATGGTTATACGAGAATGATGCCTGTGGGTTTAGGTATCATCTTGGTCTCATTCTTTTCAGCCAGCGGTCAACTTTCATGTAAAAGCAATCCTAGCGGATAATTAGCCTCTAGACGGCTTTTACAAGCAGTGGGAGGCAATTCCCCCCCCCCCCCCCACCATCTTCCATGGTTTTCTCTGGCTCTCCTGTCCCAACAGGGAACCTGAGAATGCAGTCGGTGGTTCTGCCAGATGACCATAGAGCTGATCAGAGACCAGAATGGCTCCAATCATCTCTATGGCCTAAGAAACCGGAAGCTACGAGCATTTCATGACGAGGGTTTCGCCGGATATAAACTGCACCATTGGGAAAGCATTTTATCACACCGATCTTGGTGTGGTCAGATGCTTTGAGGGCAGAGGAGAGATCTAGGGACCCCATTTTTTTTTTAAAGAGTACCTGTCACTACCTATTGCTATCATAGGGGATGTTTACATTCCATGAGATAATAAAAATGATAAAAAAAATGGAAGGAACAGTTTAAAAATAAAATAAAAAAGCGAAATAAATAATAAAAAAAAAGCAACCCTGTCCCCCCTGCTCTCACGCAAAGGCGAACGGAAGCGTCGGTCTGGCGTCATATGTAAACAGCAATTACACCATGCATGTGAGGTATCACCGCAAAGGTCAGATCAATCTTGCTTTTTGTCACAAAGTTTTGAAAATTGAAAAAATAAAAAAATAATACTATTTTCTTTCTTCATTTTCAAAAACAAATGATAGCTGCAAAATACTCACAATGCCTCTCAGAAAATAGCTTGGGGTGTCTACTTTCCAAAATGGGGTCATAGGAGGGGGTTATGCTATCTTGGCATTTTATGGCCTTCGAAACTGTGATGGGTAGTGGTAGGTAGTGAGGGGTGAAATCAAAAATGTACCCCTTTAGAAATGCTAAAGGCGGTGATTGGTTTTCAGGGCCCCGTACTCGGCTAGGCTCCCAAAAAGTCCCACACATGTGGTATCCCCGTACTCAAGAGAAGCACCATAATGTATTTTGGGGTGTAATTCCACATATGCCCATGGCATGTGTGAGCAATATATCATTTAGTGACAACTTTGTGCAAAAAAAACAGTTTGTAATTTTCCTGCAACTTGTGGCAAAATATAAAATATTCCATGGACTCAACATTCCTCTCAGCAAATTGCTTGGGGTGTCTAATTTCCAAAATGATGTCATTTGGGGGATTTGTGCCATCTTGGTATTTTATGGCCTTCAAAACTGTGATAGGTATTGAGGAGTGGAATCAAAAATGTACGCCCTTAGAAATGCTGAAGGTGGGGCTTGATTTTTGGGGCCCCGTACGCGGCTCCCACAAAGTCCCACACATGTGGTATTCCCGTACGCGGGAGAAGCAGCAGAATGTATTTTGGGGTGTAATTCTACATATGCCCATGGCATGTTTGAGCAATATATTATTTAGTGACAACTTTGTGCAAAAAAAGGTTTGTCTTTTTCTCGCAACGTGCAGCAAAATACAATTGCCATAAAAAGTATCTGAACCCTTTTGGAATGATATAGGTTTCTGCACAAATTGGTCATAAAATGTGATCTGATCTTCATCTAAGTCACAACAATAGACAATCACAGTCTGCTTAAACTCATAACACAAAGAATTAAATGTTACCATGTTTTTATTGAACACACCATGTAAACATTCACAGTGCAGGTGGAAAAAGTATGTGAACCCCTAGACTAATGACATCTCCAAGAGCTAATTGGAGTGAGGTGTCAGCCAACTGGAGTCCAATCAATGAGATGAAATTGGAGGTGTTGGTTACAGCTGCCCTGCCCTATAAATAACACACACCAGTTCTGGGTTTGCTTTTCACAAGAAGCATTGTCTGATGTGAATGATGCCTCGCACAAAAGAGCTCTCAAAAGACCTACGATTAAGAATTGTTGACTTGCATAAAGCTGGAAAGGGTTATAAAAGTATCTCCAAAAGCCTTGCTGTTCATCAGTCCACGGTAAGACAAATTGTCTATAAATGGAGAAAGTTCAGCACTGCTGCTACTCTCCCTAGGAGTGGCCATCCTGTAAAGATGACTGCAGACTGCTCAATGAGGTGAAGAAGAATCCTAGAGTGTCAGCTAAAGACTTACAAAAGTCTCTGGCATATGCGAACATCCCTGTTAGTGAATCTACAATATGTAAAACACTAAACAAGAATGGATTTCATAGGAGGATACCACAGAGAAAGCCACTGCTGTCCAAAAAAAATATTGCTGCACGTTTGCAGTTTGCACAAGAGCACCTGGATGTTCCACAGCAGTACTGGCAAAATATTCTGTGGACAGATGAAACCAAAGTTGAGTTGTTTGGAAGAAACACACAACACTATGTGTGGAGAAAAAGAGGCACAACACACCAACATCAAAACCTCATCCCAACTGTGAAGTATGGTGGTGGGGGCATCATGGTTTGGGGCTGCTTTGCTGCGTCAGGGCCTGGACAGATTGCTATCATCAAAGGAAAAATGAATTCCCAAGTTTATCAAGACATTTTACAGGAGTCCACCATCTGTCCACCAGCTAAAGCTCAACAGAAGATGGTTGTTGTAACAGGACAACGACCCAAAGCATAGAAGTAAATCAACAACAGACTGACCTCAACCCGATTGAGATGCTGTGGCATGACCTCAAGAAAGCGATTCACACCAGACATCCCAAGAATATTGCTGAACTAAAACATTTCTGTAAAGTGGAATGGTCAGGAATTACTCCTGACTGTTGTGCACGTCTGATCTTCAACTACAGGAAACGTTTGGTTGAAGTTATTGCTGCCAAAGGAGGTTCAACCAGTTATTAAATCCAATGGTTCACATACTTTCTCCACTTTCACTGTGAATGTTTACATGGTGTGTTCAATAAAAACATGGTAACATTTAATTCTTTGTGTGTTATTAGTTTAAGCAGACTGTGATTGTCTATTGTTGTGACTTAGATGAAGATCAAATCACATTTTATGACCAATGTGTGCAGAAATCCATATCATTCCAAAAGGGTTCAAATACTTTTTATGGCAACTGTATATACAGGTGCGTCTTAAAATTTTTTAATATCATCAAAAAGCAATTTATTTCAGTAATTCAATTCAAAAAGTGAAACTCATATATTGTATAGGTTTATACACTTTTATTTTGATGATTATGGCTTACATCTAGTGAAAACCCAAAATTCAGTACCTCAGAAAAATAGAATATTGTGAAAATGTTCAATATTGTAGATTCATGGTGTCACACTCTAATCAGTTAATTAACTCAAAACGCCTGTAAAATTTTCTGAGCTTTTAAATGGTCTCTGTCTGGTTCAGTAAGTTACACAATCATGTAAAAGACTGCTGACTTGACAGTTGTCTAAAAGACAGTCGTTGACACCCACCACAAGGAGAGCAAGTCACAAAAGGTAATTGCTGAAGAAGCTGGCTGTTCACAGAGTGTTAAGCCCCTTTCACACGGATGGCTGTTTTGCCGCAGATAAAATCATGTTTATGTTTTGCTGGAATTCAAGACTCCAGGCACAGCGATCGGCTGCATTTGTACAGTGCTTTTAGCGGTTGCGTTTTGCCGCGACACAATATTTTTCTGGGATCCGACTTGGATCCCTGCCAATACCAAGCACTGTGTCTGGTATAAATCTTGAGGGAAAACTCCACGCCAAATTTCAAATAAAAAAACGGCATGGGTTCCCCCTACAAGAGCATACCAGGCCCTTGGGTCTGCTATGGATTTTAAGAGGAAACCCAAAATCCATACCAGACCCGTATCCGAGCAGCAGCCCGGCCGGTCAAGAAGGGGGGGGCAAGCGAGCTTCCCCCCCTCCTTAACCGTGCCAGGCCGCATTCCCTTAACATGGGTGGGTAGGTGCTTTGGGGCAGGGGGGTGCCCTGTGGCCCCCCACCCCAAAGCACCCTGTCCCTATGTTGATGAGGACAGGGCCTCTTCCTGACAACCCGGGCCGTTGGTTGTCGGGGTCATGCGAGAGGGGAGCTTATCGGAATCCACATAGGACAGTATAGTCCATAGACCCCACAAGCCCTTGTAATGAAGTACAATCGCAAGTGCCCCAGGGTAATAGCCCATGCTATACCTGCCCCAGGGCTATTACCCTGGGACACATGCGATTGTACTTCATTACAAGGGCTTGCGGGGTCTATGAACTATACTGTCCTATGTGGCTGCTTTCATATATACAGCACCCGAATCTAGGCCCTATAAGTGTGTGTTTTTTGACACATTGTGCTCTGCCCCGGTTTTAAATCCTGTATTTGGATTTTTAGATTGGATGTGCTCCTGGTCCATGTTTGGGCTATATTGAACACTCTCTCCGTCTTTGGCATGATTGGATTCCTACTTTAGGTGTAACCTTTTCCAGCAACTGATTTTGGAGACTTTCTTTGATACATTCGAATTTTCTACATCCCTTTTGATACCTCTATACACTACTGTGGAGTGCTCTGCAGATACCCTGGATGACTGTATCCACTATGGTGCTATAGACTATGAAATATATCTTTACATTGTTAAATCTCTTCTGCTCGTCCTGAGGAAGCCCAACGGCGAAACGCGTAGACGATGTGCAGAGGATATTGTGCATATCTATTTATCAATTTATATGGTTTTCTATTATCTATATTTTTGTTTGTTTAATCTACTTTTTGTAATAAATTTATATTTTTTATATACTTCCGCCTTGCCTTTAAAGTCCGACCATCAATTGCTTTTCTTGAGCAACTGTTGTTTTTTGTTATTGAGTATGGGGTACATCATACCCCTATTCATTCACCTGGCAGAAAAAAATTTAAAAAAACACACTACACAGGGTTTTTAAAGTAATTTATTGGTCAGCTCCGGGGGGCCCCCCTCTCTTCTTTAGCTCTTTTACGAGGGGGGGCCCTGCTTCTTCGATGTCTTCTGTTGGGGTGACCCAGTCTTCACCGCCGCCTGGTTCTCTTCCACCGGGGGGCGCTTTCTTCTTTATCTCTTTTACGAGCGGCCCCCTCCCGGGCTTCTTTGACGTCTTCTGCAGGGGGGGTCCCGGTCTTCACCACTGTCTGGTTCTCTTCCGCCGGGGGCCCGCTCTCTTCTTTAGCTCTTTTACAGGGAGGGGGGGGGGGTGCCCGGGCTTCTGTCGCCTTCTGCCGTCTTCTTCTCTTATTCAATGTTGACAGGGTGCCCCCCTGCCCCAAAGCACCTACCCCCCATGTTGAGGGCATGCGGCCTGGCACGGTTAAGGAGGGGGGTGCTCGTCCCCGCCCCCTTTTCTGACCGGCCGGGCTGCTGCTTGGATACGGGTCTGGTAAGGATTTTGGGGGAACCCCCACGCCGTTTTTTCGGCATACGGGGTTCCCCTTAAAATCCATAGCAGACCCAAGGGCCTGGTATGATCTTGTAGGGGGAACCCATGCCGTTTTTTTATTTGAAATTTGGCGTGGAGTTCCCCCTCAAGATTCATACCAAACGCAGTTGACACAGTGCACTGCGATTACCTGCGGTTATGTGCCTATAGCTGTGGGATTTTGCAGCTGGACGCATCCAGTTCTATTTTTTTCTATCTGCACAAAACCGCAGGTAACCGGAGTGTGTGAATGGTGTCATAGGAAAGCATTGTGTGCTTCTAGCTGCGGTAAAATCTGCAGCTAAAAGCACCATTGTATCCGTCCGTGTGAAAGGGGCCTTATATACAAGCATATTCTTGGAAGGTTGAGTGGAAGGAACAAGTGTGGTAGAAAAAGGTGTACAAGCAACAGGGATTACTGCAGTCTTGAGAGGATTGTGAAGCAAAGGTCATTCAAGAATTTGACAGAGAGAGTCACAAGGAGTCGACTGCAGCTGGTGTCAGTGCTTCAGGAGCCACCACACACACATATCCAGGACATGGGCTACAACTGTTGCATCCCTTGTGTCAAGAAACTCCTGAACCAGAGACAATGTCTGAAGTGTCTTAGGCCTTGTACACACGACCGGACATGTCAGCTGAAACTGGTCCGCCGACCAGTTTCAGCGGACAGATCCGATCGTGTGTACAGGCTAGCGGAGAGATTTCCAGCGGACAAATGTTTCTTAGCATGCTAAGAAATCTCCCGCATATCTCCTGCATGCGTCGAATGGATTCGACGCTTGCGTGGAAGTATTTTACTTCCTGGTTTGGTGACGTGGCGCCACGTCACCGCGCTGTCTGTCCGCGCGGATTTCGGTTTAATGGTGTGTACAGCCATCAGACCGAAATCTCAGAGCGGACATTTTCCGATGAAAACGGTCCGGCGGACCGTTTTCATTGGACTGTCCGCTCGTCTGTACCGGGCCTAACAGAAAAGAGAGCCGCTCAGGTGTGAATGTCTTCAAGGTAATCCCTTCTCACAGAACAACGGGTGCAGGCAATGCACGTATGAGGCAAGAAAGACTTCTTCTGGACAGCCGCACTCCGAATAAAATTGCCTTTATTGTAAAATCCAAAACAACACTACAAGTCACAGCACACCGGTCAAGCTGACGCGTTTCACACTATACTAGTGTTTAGTCATAGTATATGTACTTTCATCCTCTTTTTGGATGAAAGTACATTTTTGCATTTCATTTGGAAATCAAGGTCCCAGAGTCTAGAGGAAGCGTGGAGAGGCACAGAATCCATGTTGCATGAGGTCCAGTGTGAAGTTTCCACAGTCAGTGATGATTTGGGGGCCATGTCACCTGCTGGCGTTGGTCCACTGTGTTTTATCAAGTCCAAAGTCAGTGCAACCCTCTGCCAGGAAATTCTAGTGCACTTCATGCTTCCCTCTGCTGACCACCTATATGAAGATGCAGATTTCATTTTCCAGCAGGACTTAGCACCTGCCCACAGTGCCAAAAGTACCAATTCCTGGTTTAATGATCATGGTATCGCTGTGTTTGATTGGCCAGCAAACTCGCCTGACCTAAACCCCATGGAGAATCTGTGGGGTATTGTCAAGAGGAAGATGAGACACCAGACCGGGCAGATAAGCTGAAGGCCGCAATCAAAGCAACCTGGGCTTGCATAAAACCTCAGCAGTGCCACAGGCTGAGCGCCTCCATGCCACGCCACATTGATGCAGTATATCATTCAAAAGGAGCCCCGACCAAGTATTGAGTGCATACTATACTGTGCATGGACATACTTTTCTGTAAACCAGCATTTATGTATTAAAAATACCTTTTTTTTATTAGTCTTATGTAATATTTCAATTTTCTGAGATACTGAATTTTCAGTTTTCACTAGCTATAAGCCATAATCATCAAAATTAAAATAAAGAAATTCTTGAAATATATCACTCTGTGTGTAATGAATCTATAAAATATGAGTTTCACTTTTTGAATTGAATTACTGAAAATAAATTAACTTTTTGATGATATTCAATTTTTTGGAGATTCACCTGTACCTTCACATTGGTTGTGTCTTTGGCAAGCATTTGTCCCATATATTCCTATTATTCATTGATGCTGCTGCATATTGCATACCTGGTTGGTGCCATTGTGTGAGGATTTTTCTTTAACCAGTTAAGGACCGAGCCTCTTTCTGAGATGTGTTGTTTACAAGTTAAAAAGTTACAAGTTACTTCTAACCCCCAAACATTATAAAAAAATCTAACACCCTAGAAAATAAAATGGTGGTCGTTACAATACTTTATTTCAGATTGTAATTGCGCAGCGGTCTTACAAAAGCGTATTTTTTACAAATACACTTTTTTGAATAAAAAAATAAGACAACAGTAAAGTTAGCCCAATTTGTTTTACGCCAAGTAAATTAATACCCAACATGTCACACTTCAAAATTGCGCCCACTCGTGCAATGGCGACAAACTTTTACCCTTAAAAATCTCCATAGGCGACTTTTAAAAAATTCTACAGGTTGCATGTTTTGAGTTACAGAGGAGGTCTAGGGCTATATAGGGCTTCAGATTGTGGCGATACCTCACATGTGTGGTTTGAACACTGTTTTCATATGTGGGCGCTGCTCACATATGCGTTCACTTCGGCACACTAGCTCGGTGGGACGGGGCGCGTTTAAAAAAATAAAAAATAATTCTTATTTATTTTACCTTTTTATTTTAATTTTTTACACTGTTCTTTTAAAAAAAAAAAACACTTTTATTCCTATTATGTAAACATGCCTTGTAATAGAAAAAAAGCATGACAGGACCTCTTAAATATGAGATCTGAGGTCAAAAAGACCTCAGATCTCATACTTACACTAAAATGCAAAAATAAAAAAAGGCCCTTTAAGAGATATGGGCTGAAGTGTTGTTTTGACGCTGCTTCCGCCCTGCGATGGTATGGAGATGGGTGGGGGCCATATTCCCCTCACTCGTCTCCATACTTAGCCAGCAGAAGGACCCGATCGCCTCCGCCGCTGGTGATGTAGTCTTGGTCCCCTCAAGTATTTCATCCCAGTCTGCACTCTCTATTGGGCCTACGTCCCACTCCCAAGCCGTCTTAGCCTTCTGAGTAACAGCTACTGTACCCTGATGTCTAATGGTGCAAAATAAGTCTAGAGGGATCACTCCCCAAACGATATCTAGCACCGGCGGGGGCTCCGTCTCTACCTCTAGAGATGGCAGCTGGGTTTGGAGTGCATGACGAAGCTGTAGGTATTTATACTCTGACTGTTCTATGTGGCTGCAGGACCTCTGACCCTCTGTTTGTACAGTGCTAATTTGCCCTGTGCAAATCACATGCACTCTTCCAAGAAAAAAATCTCTAGTAATGCACACCAAACTGAGAATGTGCAGCTTGCCTCCAAGGCGCTGTTCTATCAGGAAAATGTTTGGGGACTATGGAAGAAGGGGAGGATCAGAGAAGACAGAATCAAACAGCCTAGTTACACAATGCAGAGGATTAACCCCTTAGGTTCCACAGTTTAATACAAAGATGCTTTACTGCATATACAGACTGATTTTACTGTTGTGGGTTTGGTAACACTTTAAAGGGGACCATCCCTAAAAAGTGTGGATCGCTGATGCCTACTTGCTGTCCACATTTTTATGCAGGCATCCAATCTACTAGCAGTGGTACAGATCGTGGGGACCTGGTGATTTTTGTGGTACTTACTTGCTGTTCGCATCTTTGTGCATTCTTTTCAGCACGTTATATTTGTGGTAGGGCACACCTGTGGTGATTTTTGTTTCATTGGATAGTCCCTTAATAGAGAATTGTCCTTGAAGTGTGAATTGCTGTGCTTTAGTGCTTGTTCACTATGTCTATATTCTGCTTTAGTCTTTGCACAGCCATTTGATCTGGGCATTACACAGTTTTAATGGTTAAGCACACAGTGGTGTTTCACCTTTCATATTTCATTCAAAGTGGTTCTAAAGGCAAACAGATTCTGGCAATGTGTTTTAAACAAATATTGGAAACATCTTTAAGGCCCCGTACACACAACCGGATCTATCCGCTGGGATTTATCCGCGGATCAGTTCCAGCGGATAGATCCGGTCGTGTGTAGGCCAGAGCGGACATTTCCCAGCGGATAAAAATCCAGCTGACAGATATCCAGCGGATAAAAATTTTGTAGCATGCTACAAAATCTATCCGCTGGAATCCTGTCCTTTGGACTTATCCGGTCGTCTGTACAGACTCACCGGATAAGTCCGTCCGCTCCCCATCCCTCGCATGCGTCGGAATGATTCGACGCATGCGTGGAAGTATTTACCTTCCAGCGTCGCTGTGTCATCGTCGCGGCGACACGTGACCGCGGATGTTTTCCGCATGGATTTTGATCCGATGGTGTGTACAAGCCATCGGATCAAAATCCGGAGGGGAAATGTCCGATGGAATCGTTTCCATCGGATAACCCCTTGTCTGTACGAGGCCTAAGCCTCTCTCCCAATGCTCTACTTTGGTATAACCCACGTTTAGGTGAATTTTTTAAACTAGAAGATGGCCATAGGTGGGCACAGTATGGGATTAAATATCTTCGCCAGCTGTATGTGGCAGATACATTTAAATCCTTTGAACAACTTCAGGATGAGCGGGGAATACCTAATTCTTGGCATTTTTAATACGCCTAGCTGCAACACGCTGCACAATGTCAGATTCAGTGACTCTTGCCAACACTAGCTTGGAAAAGCTCTTGTTACGGCCTGAACATAATAAACTGATATCTAGTTACTATTCCACCCCAACTTGGGTAGTGGGCAAACAGTCATAGGACTATTGAAAGATGGTGCATAATTATACTAAATTTGACAGACAAATTGTGGGAGAAGGTACTTACTACTTAAGTAGACACATTTTTTTTCTGCTAAGGACAAAATTATCCAGTTAGGATATCTGCACTAGATATATGCAGTCATATTATAGGACTTTTAGAGGTAATTGAGGATGAGCTCATGGATAAAAGTGTAAAAAACTTCCTGAGAATACTATTCTTTTATGTACGTAAACTGATTGTGCTAAATTGGATACTGACTGAAAATCTTACACTATCAGCTTAGAAAACTTTGGTTAATTCCAATGTCAACTTATACAGGTAAAAATCGAAAAATTAGAATATCGTGCAAAAGTTCATTTATTTCACAAATGCAACTTAAAAGGTGAATCTAATATATGAGATAGACTCATAATGCCTCGTTCACACGGCTGGACTTTCCGACTGACTTTTTTTCTCGGAAAGTCCGGCCGTGTGTAGCCTCTATCGAACTTTTTTTGTCAGAAGTCCGACAGACCTTAGATAGAGTCTGTTCTCTTTCTTTTCAACGGACTCACGGCAGACTTTTGCACGGTCAAAGGTCTGACCTTGTGTACAAGGCATTACATGCAAAGCAAGATAGTTCAAGCTGTGATTTGTTATATTTGTGATGATTATGGCTTACTGCTCATGAAAACCCCAAATCCACAATCTCCGAAAATTTGAATATTGTGAAAAGCTGCCATATTCTATGCTCAAAGTGTCCCACTTTCATCAGCTAATTAAGCCATAACACCTGCAAAAGGTTCCTGAGCCTTTAAATGGCCTCTTAGTCTGGTTCAGTAGGAATCACAATCATGGGAAAGACTTCTGACCTGACAGTTGTGCAGAAAACCATCATTGACACCCTCCATAATGAGGGAAAGCCTCAAAAAATAATTCAGAAGTACGTCGGTAACATGTTAACAGGGGTTTAAAAGGTGAAAAAGAAAGAAGACAAAAAAAAAAAAAAAAAGGAAATTTTTACCTCTAAATGGTAGACAGTTAGACAGAGATTTATATGTCTAAAGGTGCTTATATAGTATATGTATACAACTGAATATGTCTAAGCGGTAAGGTCTTTATGAGGGGGGGGATATCTCATTTCTCGTGTGCTCGACTAGAATTGGGGGGTGGAGGGGACTGAAAGGGGTAACTCAGGGAAACGCACCCGGACTTATAATAGGGCGTGACTCTCCTCGGTGCTCACACACCTTAGCCCACTAAAGCGCCTCTCCTCCGTGTGGAGGGAAGTCGGAGACGCTTAATTTTTTTTTTTTTTTTTTTTTTTGTGTTTTGTCCTCTCTGGGATCCTAGGGGATCAACCGGATTGAAGGACTAGAGAAAATATATATATTTTTTTTTTTTTTCTTTCCTCTCTCTCGTCTTTTCTCCCTCTCTCCTCTCTCGCCCGTCTTTTCTCCCTCTTTTGGGGGGGACTCCCCTATCTTTAGCCCTTTATCTCCTCATTGGGCACCTCTATTAGTTTCCCAAGGAGCCACGTGATTGAGATTCTAAAATGGCTAAGATCAATTTGATGTCTTATAATGTAAAAGGGTTAAACAACCCTGAGAAAAGATCTAAATTGTTAGCAGAATTATGGAGACTAAAGACACAGGTCGTCTTTCTCCAAGAGACTCATTTTAAGAAAAATAAAAACCCAAAACTGGGCAATCATAGATTTCCAATAGTCTATCAGAGTTCCTCATCGACAACAAAGACGAAGGGGGTGGCAATTATGCTATCAAAGACGATTATATGGAAAGAACTAAAGGTAATTCAGGATGAGGAAGGGCGTCTACTTATAGTAAAAGGATACCTAAACGACCAGAAAGTAACTCTGGTTAATGTCTATATGCCTAATGAAGGACAGATTGCAGCGTTGGAGAAATACATTAATGTGATTCAGTTGAATGCAGAAGGAAGAATCATATTGGCAGGGGATTTGAATATGGCCCTAGATCCTATCCTAGATACATCTAAGGGAGCATCACACCTATCATATAGCAAATTAAGTAAAGCAAAGAGTCTGCTACAGAAGATACAGGTGGTAGATAGTTGGAGGACTAGTCATACCCATGAGAGAGACTACACTTTTTTTTCAGCCAAACATAAAACATATTCCCGAATAGACTATATATTTGTATCACAGAATATTTTACAGAATATTGTGGAGGCCTCCATTGGATCATTTACAATTTCTGATCACTCACCGACAAATTGTAAACTGGAATGGGGAGAACCCGTAGCTCGCGAGTGGCACTGGAAAATCAACGAGTCCCTTCTGAAAGACCCAGAATATGAGGAAAAAATAGTTCAGGAAATGGAAGGGTTCTTTTCTGATAATGAGGTGGGAGAGGTGTCGCCTAGCTGTATTTGGGAAACGCATAAATGCTTTATGAGAGGGATTTTAATTTCAATGGGAACACAAAGGAAACGTAGGATAGGGAGACAGATAGAAACATTACTGGGAGAAATTCGTAAATTAGAAAATGTACATAAAAAAACGTTGGCAATTCAGATTGAGGAGAAGTTGAGGCAGACACGAGATGAACTAAATCTGTTACTAACAGACAATGCAAAAGCCTCACTAAAAAGATGTAAACGTGCCTTCTATGAATATGGTAATAAGCCGAGTAGAATGCTAGCGAGGGCATTAAGAGAAACGAGGAACCAAAATCATATAGATGGCATCAAAACAACAGGAGATAGGATAGTGAAATCCTCACAAGAAATTGCAAAAGTATTTAAAAATTATTATACGAAATTATATCAACTAAAAGAAGAGAGGGACACAGGAAAGATGAGTAGGCAGGAGGAGAAGATAAAGGAATATATAGAGAAGGCGGGAATGCCGAAATTAGCAGAGGAAATTGGGAGAGATATGGAAGGGCCGATTACGGCTGAGGAATTCACAAATACTCTTAAATTGCTAAAAACAGGTAAAGCCCCCGGCCCCGACGGGTTTACCCTCTTTTACTATCGGACCTATGCAGAAAAACTGATGCCAAGATTTCTAAAAGCATATAACGCGATAAGAGAAGGACAGGGGATACCGGATGAAGCCCTTATGGCACATATAGCGGTTATACCTAAGGAGGGAAAAGATTTAACACTATGTTCCAATTATCGCCCTATATCGTTATTAAACGTTGACTTGAAGATCTTTACAAAAATTCTAGCAAATAGAATATTACCACATATCCCTGATTTGATACACCAAGACCAGGTGGGATTTACCCCAGGAAGGGAAGGCAGGGAAAATACGATGCGGGTGATTAACGCGATCCATCTCTCCCAGGTATCTAAGAAAGCACTAGTTCTGGTATCCACCGACGCTGAAAAAGCGTTTGATAGGGTCGACTGGAAATTCTTAAAAGCAATTATAAACTATATCGGCTTGGGGGAGGGGATGCAAAGATGGGTTATGAGCCTATATTCACAGCCGAAAGCTAGAATAAAGATAAACGAGACTATGTCGGAACCCTTTGAGATACGGAATGGGACGCGGCAAGGCTGTCCCCTGTCACCAATTATTTTTGTTTTGACACTTGAACCCTTTTTGAGGACGATAAGGTTGAATACCGATATCAGAGGTATCTGTGTAAAGGGAGGAGTATACAAGTTAGCTGCTTTTGCGGATGATTTGATGTTTTCTCTTACGGAACCTATTTTATCTCTTCCCCCATTGCTGGCTGAGATTGCTGAATATGGCGCGCTCTCAAATTTTAAAGTAAACTATGACAAGTCGGAGGCAATGGGGGTGGAGATGAATGTGGTACAACAACGACAATTAGCCGCCTCTTTTCCATTTAAATGGACAAATTCTCATATTGGATATCTGGGGACTAAAATCCCGAAGAAACTAAATAGAATCTTAGAGCTAAATTTAGCACCGTTGACAAGGCAAATAAAACGTGATTTACAGAAATGGGATAAGGAGGTTTTTACCTGGTTTGGCAGGGTCAATATTATAAAGATGAATGCAATGCCTAGGATATTATATCTATTACAGACACTCCCTACCAGTATACCTCAAGGGTTCCTGAAAGAGATTAGAATGAAGTTTGCGGGATTTATATGGGCAGGGAAACCAGCCAGAGTCAGAAGAGATATCTTAACTTTACCTAAAGAAAAAGGGGGCATAGGTTTTCCAGACCCACTCGCATACTATGAGGCTGTACATTTGTCAAGAGTCCTTGATTGGTGTGTTACTCCGAAGATCAAACCATGGATCCTCTTAGAACAGGCAATGATAGAAATACCGTTGGAAGGACTAATTTGGCTTTCTAAATCCATTCTACCACAATCAGTTAAAAAGCATCCAACAATAGGGACGACAATCAATGTGGTGAAAAAAGTATTTAGAAAATCAAATGATGAAACAGAAGCAAATCCTCTGACTCCGGTCCTGGGAAACCCGGCATTTATGCCAGGTGTAAACGACCCAGGGTTCGAGAATTTAAAAAGACAAGGCAAAACTAGATTGATTCACTTTCAGAAGGAAAATCGGGTAATGACATGGGAGGAAATTGAAAGTGAATTAGCAGAGGTTCTAGAACCATTCAGGCGAAGACAGCTAAGGGGTTTCCTGCGATCAATACAGAGCCAGACAACAGTGAGGACGAGTTTGTCGGAATTTGAGAAATTGTGTCTCAAGGGAGAGGCGGTGAGACATTCGTTATCAATATTTTACTCCCTGTTAAATGAACTTAAAGCTCCACAAGAAATAGGCTTTATACATGCTTGGGAGAGAGACCTAGGGGTAACTTTTACAGAGAACCAGAAGGGAAAAATTTTTGAGTTTAACCACTTGACAACTGGGCACTTAAACACCCTTAATAACCAGACCAATTTTCAGCTTTCGGTGCTCTCACATTTTGAATGACAATAACTCAGTCATACAACACTGTAACCAAATGAAATTTTTGTCCTTTTTTTCCCACAAATAGAGCTTTCTTTTGGTGGTATTTGATCACCTCTGCGGTTTTTATTTTTTTCGCTATAAATGAAAAAAGAACGAAAATTTTGTAAAAAAATGAATTTTTCTTCATAAATTTGGCCTAAAATGTATACTGCTACATATCTTTGGTAAAAAAAAAAAAAAATTTGGATATTATTTAGTCTGGGTGAAAGTTATAGGGTCTACAAGCTATGGTACCAATTACTGAAAATTGATCAATTTGATCACATCTGAAGTACTGACGGCCTCTCTCATTTCTTGAGACCCTAACATGCCAGAAAAGTACAAATACCCCCTAAATGACCCCTTTTTGGAAAGAAGACATTCCAAGGTATTTAGAAAGAGGCATGGTGAGTTTTTTGAAGTTGTCATTTTTTCCCACAATTCTTTGCAAAATCAAGGTTTTTTTTTTTTTTTGTTTTTTTTCCACAAAAGTTTCATATTAGCAGGTTATTTCTCACACACAGCATATGCATACCACAAATTACACCCCAAAACACATTCTGCTATTCCTCCCGAGTATGGCGATACCACATGTGTGAGACTTTTACACAGCGTGGCCACATACAGAGGCCCGACATGCAGGGAGCACCATCAGGCGTTCTGGAACACCCAGACCAATTCTGACATTCCTCTCCTATATGTAAAAATCATCATTTATTTGCTAGAAAATTACATAGAACCCCAAAACATTATATATGCTTTTTTAGCAAAGACCCTAGAGAATACAATGGCGGTCGTTGCAACTTTTTATCGCGCATGGTATTTGCACAGCAATTTTTCGAACGCATTTTTTTGCGAAATAAAACAGTTTTGTGCTTTTTAAAAAAAAAAACATTAAAGTTAGCCCAATGTTTTTGCATAATATGAAAGACGAAGTTACGCCGAGTAAATAGATACCCAACATGTCACCCTTCAATATTGCACACGCTTGTGGAATGGCGCCAAACTTCGCTACTTAAAAATCCCCATAGGTGACGTTTTAAATGTTTTTACTGGTTACATGTTTTTAGTTACAGAGGAGGTCTGGGGCCAAAATGATTGCTCTCGCTCTAACGTTCGCAGCGATACCCCACATGTGTGGTTTGAACTCAGTTTTCATATGTGGGCGGGACTTACGTACACATTCGCTTCTGTATACGAGCACGCGGGAACAGGGGCGCTTTAAATATTTATTTTTTATTTTTATTGTTCATTTTACTTAATTTATTTTAGTTTGACACGTTTTTCCCCAAAAATAAATGTTTTGATCACTTTTATTCCAATTACAAGGAATGTAAACATCCCTTGTAATAGGAATATAGCATGACAGGTCCTCTTTACAGTGAGATATGGGGTCAATAAGACCCCACATCTCACCTCTAGGCTGGGAAGCTTGGAAAAAAACAAGAAAAAAAACAAGAAAAAAAACGATCCTGGCTTCGATCGCAGCGGTGAGTCAGAAGAGGCACCGGAGGGCGAAGGGAGTGGGGACGTCCCTTTTTGCCTCCCGTAAGAACGATCAAGAGGCGGAACAGCCGCCATGATCGTTCTTATGGTGTAGAGAATCGCCGGCTGAAAAAAATGATATCTGAATGATGCCTGTAGCTGCAGGCATCATTTAGATATCCCTGCACAAAGTCAAGGACCTCATATGACGTGGGCGAGAAGTGGTTAAAACACATTTTTTTTCCCCAGAGTATTTTCTGGGTATTGCAAAGTATTGGCCGGGGTATTGCAAAGTATTGGTGTGGGGGTATTGCAGAGTATGGTGCGGGGGTATTGCAGAGTATGGTGCGGGGGTATTGCAGAGTATGGTGCGGGGGTATTGCAGAGTATTGGTGCGGGGGTATTGCAGAGTATTGGTGCGGGGGTATTGCAGAGTATTGTGTGGGGGGTATTGCAGAGTATGGTGCGGGGGTATTGCAGAGTATTGTGCGTGGGGTATTGCAGAGTATTGTGTGGGGGGTATTGCAGAGTATTGTGTGGGGGGTATTGCAGAGTATGGTGCGGGGGTATTGCAGAGTATTGGTGCGGGGGTATTGCAGAGTATTGGTGCGGGGGTATTGCAGAGTATTGGTGCGGGGGTATTGCAGAGTATTGGTGCGGGGGTATTGCAGAGTATTGTGCGTGGGGTATTGCAGAGTATTGTGCGTGGGGTATTGCAGAGTATTGTGCGTGGGGTATTGCAGAGTATTGTGCGTGGGGTATTGCAGAGTATTGTGCGTGGGGTATTGCAGAGTATTGTGCGTGGGGTATTGCAGAGTATTGAGCGTGGGGTATTGCAGAGTATTGCGCGTGGGGTATTGCAGAGTATTGCGCGTGGGGTATTGCAGAGTATTGCGCGTGGGGTATTGCAGAGTATTGCGCGGGGGGTACTGCAGAGTATTGCGCGGGGGGTACTGCAGAGTATTGCGCGGGGGGTACTGCAGAGTATTGCGCGGGGGGTATTGCAGAGTATTGCGCGGGGGTATTGCAGAGTATTGCGCGGGGGGGTATTGCAGAGTACTGGCAGGGGGTACTGCAGAGTATTGCGCGGGGGTATTGCAGAGTATTGCGCGGGGGTATTGCAGAGTATTGCGCGGGGGTATTGCAGAGTATTGCGCGGGGGTATTGCAGAGTATTGCGCGGGGGTATTGCAGAGTATTGCGCGGGGGTATTGCAGAGTATTGCGCAAGGGGTACTGCAGAGTATTGCGCGGGGGTATTGCAGAGTATTGCGCGGGGGTATTGCAGAGTATTGCGCGGGTGTTTTGCAGAGTATTGCGCGGGTGTTTTGCAGAGTATTGCGCGGGTGTTTTGCAGAGTATTGCGCGGGTGTTTTGCAGAGTATTGCGCGGGTGTTTTGCAGAGTATTGCGCGGGTGTTTTGCAGAGTATTGCGCGGGGGTATTGCAGAGTAATGCGCGGGTGTTTTGCAGAGTATTGCGCGGGTGTTTTGCAGAGTATTGCGCGGGGGTATTGCAGAGTATTGCGCGGGGGTATTGCAGAGTATTGCGCGGGTGTTTTGCAGAGTATTGCGCGGGTGTTTTGCAGAGTATTGCGCGGGTGTTTTGCAGAGTATTGCGCGGGTGTTTTGCAGAGTATTGCGCGGGTGTTTTGCAGAGTATTGCGCGGGTGTTTTGCAGAGTATTGCGCGGGTGTTTTGCAGAGTATTGCGCGGGTGTTTTGCAGAGTATTGCGCGGGTGTTTTGCAGAGTATTGCGCGGGGGTATTGCAGGGAAGGCAGAGCATTGCAGAGTATTGCACAGGGAAGGCAGAGTATTTCAGGGGTTAATGCAGGGATGGCTGAGCAGGGATGGATGGATCTGTGACTGCAATAGTCACAGATCCATCCCACACTGCTGCTGCCATCCGCGCTCTCCTCTCACACTGTACCGATCGGTACAGCGAGAGGAGGGAGGAACCGGCGTCATCAAATGACGCCGGTTTGTTTACCTGTGGTCGCGCCGTCATTGGACGGCGCGATCACATGGTAAAAGACCGGCGTTGCCGGTCAGTTACCGTGATCTGTGTAGCGCCGGGTCTCATAGACCCGGCGCGCACAGAATTTTCTGTGTGCGCGCCCGAGGCGGCGCGCATTACTGCTTCTGGTGGGCGCCGTTTCAGAACGGCGACCCCCAGTTAAGCAACCACCTTGCCGCCGTTTGTAGACGGCGGCTGGTGGTTAAGTGGTTAATCATAAAGCCTCTCTAGCATCCAAATATCAGGAGGGAGGATATAAGATCCTGAGTAGGTGGTATAAGACCCCGGAAGTTTTAAACCAAATTTTTCCACAAGCGTCAAATCTTTGTTGGCGATGTCTAAAAGAAGAAGGAACTCTGATACATATTTTTTGGAACTGTGAAGGAGTGAAAGAATTCTGGAGGATGGTGTCTGAGGAAATAGAAGAGATAACTGAAATGTCTCTTTGAGAGAATCCAGCGGTCTACCTGTTGTTAGACATCCCTATATCAGTAGTTAAGTATAAAAAATCTTTGGTAAGACATTTACTAATAACAGCTAGAGCTTGCATTCCAGCTTTATGGAAGAGCACGTGTTCACCAAGTAGACCTCAATGGCATGAAAAAATCAGGGAAATCCAATGTATGGAAAATCTCACGATGGCTCTGAGGGAACAGGAGGGGAAGTATAGGGAGATATGGGCTCCCTATGATAGTTATAGGGAACGAGGGGAGTAGGGGGGGGGGGAGAGGGAGGAACTGAAATTATTGTGTTTTTTTTTTTTTTTTTTTGCCCGGGCTCGGGAAGGTTTTTGGACAAGGGGTCCGGACGTTGGGGTGGGTGAGGGGGAGATTGGGTTTCTCAATTCCTTAAACAGAGAGAGGACAGGTTAAATGT
This sequence comes from Rana temporaria, assembly GCF_905171775.1. Lineage (NCBI taxonomy): Eukaryota > Metazoa > Chordata > Amphibia > Anura > Ranidae > Rana > Rana temporaria. The sequence continues at coordinate 141,633,167 of NC_053496.1, read as the reverse complement.
CCCGGGGGAATAGGAAATAAGAAGAGCGAGGAATTATTTTTGATTTATATGGTAGTATATGTGTTAGAAGCAGTGAAGCTTAGAGATAGGTCAGGAACAAGTATAACGTATAGTGGTTTGATTGTTGGCTTTTGTTTTCTGATATGATAACATCCCTGTTCTTGTGGAATTGTGAAATGAGGAAAAATGAAAAATAAAGAATTTATAAAAAAAAAAAAAATAATTGCAAAAGAAGTTGGATGTTCCCAAAGTGCTGTATCAAAGCACATTAATAGAAAGTTATGTGGAATGGAAAAGTGTGGAAGAAAAAGGTGCACAAGCAGCAAAGATGTCCGCAGCCTGGAGAGGATTGTCAGGAAAAGGCCATTCAAAAGTGTTGGGGACTTTCACAAGGAGTGGTCTGAGGCTGAAGTCAGTGCATCAAGAGCCACCACACATAGACAGATCCTGTACATGGGCTTCAAATGTCGTATTCATCTTGTCAAGCCACTTTTGAACAACAAACAATGTCAGAAGCGTCTTACCTGGGCTAAGGAAAAACAGACCTGGTCTGTTGCTTTAGTGATCCAAAGTTCTCTTCTGATGAGAGCAAATTTTGCATATTTGGAAACCAAGGACCCAGAGTATGGAGGAAGAATGGAGAGTCACACACTGCACAATGCTTAAAGTCCAGTGTGAAGTCTCCACAGTCTGTGTTGATTTGGGGAGCCATGTCATCTGCTGGTGTTGGTCCACTGTGCTTCATTAAGTCCAGGGTCAAAGCAGCTGTCTACCAGAAGATTTCGGAGCATTTCATGCTTCCTTCCGCAGACAAGCTCTATGGCAGTGTTTCCCAACTCCAGTCCTCAAGACACACCAACAGGACATGTTTTCAGGCTTTCCATTATTTTGCACAGGTGATTTGATCAGTTTCACTGCCTTAGTAATTACCACAGCCGTTTCATCTGAGGGAAATCCTGAAAACATGACCTGTTGGTGTGCCTTGAGGACTGGAGTTGGGAAACACTGCTCTATGGGGATGCTGACTTCATTTTCCAGCAGGACTTGGCACCTGCCCACACTGCCAAAAGCACCAAAACCTGGTTCAATGACCATGGGATTACTGTGCTTGATTGGCCAGCAAACTCGCCTGACCTGAACCCCATAGAGAATCTATGGGGCATTGCCAAGAGAAAGATGAGACATGAGATCGAACAATGCAGAAGAGCTGCTATTGAAGCTGGTCATCCATAACACCTCAGCAGTGCCACACCGCATTAAGGCAGTAATTGCTGCAAACCAAGTACGGAGTACATATGCATGCTTATAATTTTCAGAGGTCCGATATTGTTCTATGTACAGTCCTTGTTTTATTCATTGCATGTAATATTCAAATTTTAATTGTGGATTTGGGGTTTTCATGAGCTGTATGCCATAATCATCACAATTATGACAAATCACAGCTTGAACTATCTTGCTTTGCATGTAATGCGTCTATCTCATATATTAGTTTCACCTTTTTAATTGCATTTGTTAAATAAATGAACTTTTACACAATATTCTAATTTTTCAAGTTTCACCTGTACAGGATGACATATGAAGCTAGAGGATGTCCTAAAAAATGTACTAGAATATGGGCTAGATGGGTGGAGTCCCTGGACACGGTGGAAGATTGCTCTTGGTAGAAGAGAGGGGATATGTGTCAGATATTTTTGTTGCTATATATATTGCACGAGTGTAGCATTATGGTACATTGGAGTATACCGCAAAGTGTATGGTATAACATGGGAGATGTAAAAAAAACAGTGTAGCGCTGGAGATTGAATCAAAATGAGTAAAACAATAAATGTAAAAAAATGAAAAATACGTGACATTCAAAAACCTTCAAAAAAACAATGAAGTGAAAATCTTAGGATATATGCAATTGACATATAATATATTCAAATGGTGAGTGATCAGTGAAAACAATAAATCCAATGAATCAGCAGATGGAAATCCAGAAAGGAAAGTTCAAAATTCAAAAGGAAGCTATGAACATCCAGTGTGTATTGAGTAGTTCCAGATAAACGTGAAATCAGCCCATCACCTTATAGTGAAATAGAAGGCTTACCAGAAAGCCTGTGACCGCCCATCTCAGGGGGGCCAAAACAGGCTTATATGATGAAGTCATCCTGCAGAGCAGCTGAGAAGATCCTCCATCTCTCAAACCTTCTATGGCTCCAACTACGGCTCACAGGTCCTTCCAGGAGTATCACAGGTGTGTGTGTATAGTGTTGAATACACACTCAAAGTGGGGTTGGGTGTGCCGCAATGGAAAAGAAACAGAAAAAGAGTTCCATAGTGCAGGCGTTTAAAAATCAAGAGAGTTTATTGTGGGTAGAAAATACAAACTCTCGTGTCCAGCGAGAGGTAAGAAAATATCCTTGCAAGGAATTATGAAACAAAGTAGCTCCGTTAGGCGTCAAGCCGCCTATAGGGAATCATTTCGTCACACTGACATCATCAGGGGCACGCACACGCGCATGCACCTCTTATACCATCCTGAACCACAACGGAACATAGCAATTGGTTCTACAGCGGGGCCGCCTCAGAGCTAAAACAGGTGTGCACAGAAAGCTGAAAATTATCAGGATCAATTGTGACATCAGGTGGTTGAGTAACACAGTGCAGCAATTTAAAAGGATATGTATTGGTACAAAATCACAGTGACATCTTGTGGACAAATTTCAGAATGCCAAAGACGTGAAAAACAGTGTACATCACTGCAGATAGCATCACCATGCTTATTCCACAATACTGTCACTGTTAAAACCCTAGCGAGCCAACAGTGTCTAATTATACAGATCATATGTACAGCAATAAATGAATACAAACTCAACATTTTACAAAAAACCTACAATGCAAACAATTTATAGGTTTTAATTTAGGGATTGCCACCTTTCCGGAGGGGGGTTCTCATAAAAGGATTATCCCCTACAGAAAAATTTAAAAAAATTTCCTAAACAAATGAAAGGAAATATAAAGAAGGGAGACATAGAACCATCATTAATAGGAAGGGACCTCAACCATTATTAATAAAGCAGCTGATGTCCCATTCCACATTAAGACCTCCCGGGACGTGACATTCAAGTCTGTGAATCCTACTAAATCCAAACAAATTAAAACAAATATATAAAGAAGGGATAAATAGAACCATCATTAATGGGAAGGGACTTCAACTATTATTAATAAAGTAGTTAATGTCCCATTCCACATTAAGACCTCCCGGGACGTTGACATTCAAGTCTGTGAATCCAACTAAATCCAAACAAATTAAAACAAATATATAAAGAAGGGAGAAATAGAACCATCATTAATGGGAAGGGACTTCAACTATTATTAATAAAGTAGTTAATGTCCCATTCCACATTAAGACCTCCCGGGATGTGACATTCAAGTCTGTGAATCCAACTGGTTTCAGCTCTAGAAATGTTCCTTTTTCCATTACTTCCACAACAATGAGGCGTGTATTTTTCTAGGGCCATAAACACCATCCCAGTTGGGTCTCTATTATGTTTCAAATCATATAGGTAGATTCACAAATAGTTAGGCCGGCTTATCAGTAGATAAGCCGGTCTAACTCAGAATCTACGCCGCCGTATGTTTAAGCGTATGCTCAAACAGAGATACGCTTAAACATATCTAAGATAGGACGGCTTGCGCCGTCCTATCTTAGATTGCAATTTTTCGGATGGCCGCTAGGTGGCGCTTCCATTGCGGCCGACGTAGATTATGTAAATGAGGGAATACGCCGATTCACAAACGTACGCCAGGCCGACGCAATAGTAATGTTAAGTATGGCCGCCGTTCCCACCGCGAAATTCGAAATTTCTGCGTTGTTTGCGTAAGTCGTCCGCAAATCGGGATTTACGTCGTTTACATCCACGTCAAAATCAATAGGCCCTACGGCGTACTTAGCCGCAATGCACACTGGGAAATGTAGTCGCCCGGCACATGCGCAGTGACAAAAAACGTCAAAAACGTGAGGTCAAGCCTCATTACCATGAAACACGCCCCCCCAACCCATTTGAATTAGGCGCCCTTACGCCCGCTCGTTTTAGGCTACGCCGCCATAAATTAGCAGGTAAGTATATTGAGAATCATTACTAGCCTAGCTAATTTACGGCGGCATAGCCTAAACAGGCTACGCTACGCCGCCCTAAATTAACGCCATTGTACCTGAATCTACCTAATAGTGTTTAGACACATTGGGCCATATTCACAGCAGTAATACGCCGGCGTATCTACTGATACGCCGGCGTGTTTTCAAATTTGCCGCGTTGTATCTTGATTTGTAATCCTCAAACCAAGATACGACGGTTTTTGGCATAGATCCGACAGGCGTACGGCTTCGTATGCCTTCGGATCGTAGGTGTAATTCTCCGGCGGCCGCTGGGTGGAGTTTGCGTCGTTTTCCAGCGTCGGGTATGCAAATTAGCTGTTTACGGCGATCCACAAAGGTACGCGCGTTCGTCGCATTCTCTTACGTCGGTTTTTCCCGTCGCAAAGTTAAGAGTGCTATTTTGATGGTGTAAAATTACACCATCCATGTTAAAGTATGGCCGTCGTTCCCGCGTCGAATTAAATTTTTTTTTTTTAACGTAAGAGGTCCGGGAATACGAAAGTACATTGCGCACGTCGCCGTTCAAAAAACACGTCGGGGCGCCGTAATTTCGCGCAAAGCACGCCGGGAAATTTCCAAACGGAGCATGCGCAGAACGTTCGGCGCGGGAATGCGCCTAATTTAAATGGTACACGCCCCATTTGAATTAGGCGGGCTTGCGCCGGATGGCTTTACGCTACGCCGCCGCAAGTTTACAGGCAAGTGCTTTGTGAATCAAGCACTTACGCCGAAAACTTGCGGCAGCGTAACGGAAACGGGATACGTTACGCCGCCGTAAATCTACATGAATCTGGCCCATTGTGTTTGTCGAAACCAGCTATGATATTAGAAATATGCTCACCCCATCTAACCTGAAGTTTGCAGACAGTGCGGCCAACATATTCAAGCCCACAGGGGCACCTCAATAAGTATACAGCACATTTCCTACTGCAGGTAATAAAGGATTTAATCGGGTACGTAACACCTGTCTTGGTGGAAGTGAAGTCTGTAAATCTTCTACATCTGTGATACTCCTGGAAGGACCTGTGAGCTGTGGTTGGAGCCATAGAAGGTGTGAGAGACGGAGGAGAACTTCATCATATAAGCCTGTTTTGGCCCCCCTGAGAAGGGCGGTCACAGGCTTTCTGGTAAGCCTTCCATTTTACTATTAGGTGATGGGCTGATTTCACGTTTATCTGGAACTACTCAATACACACTGGATGTTCATAGCTTCCTTTTGAATTTTGAACTTTCCTTTCTGGATTTCCATCTGCTGATTCATTGGACTCATTGTTTTCACTGATCACTCACCATTTGAATATATTATATGTCAATTGCATATATCCTAAGATTTTCACTTCATTGTTTTTTTTGAAGATTTTTGAATGTCACGTATTTTTCATTTTTTCCGTTTATTGTTTTACTCATTTTGATTCAATCTCCAGCGCTACACTGTTTTTTTTACATATGTTTTTTTTTACTTGTTATCCCTCAGGAATTATTAATATTACCCTCAGGGACTATTAATATATTTTTCACTTTATTTCACTTATTCTTTACAAGCGCAACTTTTCCTCTTTCCCTTTCCCCTTTTACACATAACATGGGAGGTAGCGGTTCACTCCGAAAGGTTTGGGGTTTTTGTTTTCTTTGTTTATTTTTCCTATCGGAAAATCTGTTCATCAGTATGGAATTCCGACGGGAAAAAAACATGCATGCTCGGAAACAATTCGATGTATGCTCGGAAGCATTGAACTTCTTTTTCTCGCCTCGTCGTAGTGTTGTACGCCACCGCGCTCTTAACACTCGAAAGTTCAGAGAACTTTGGTGTGACCGTGTGTATGCAAGCCAAGCTTGAGCGGATTCCGTCGGAAAAACCATCCAACTTTTTTCCAACGGAAATTCCTCTCGTGTGTACAGGGCATAAGAGATACTTTGATATTATAAACTCTTTATTTCTTTTCCAGTCTTTCCTTTCTTTTTTCTCTTTCTTCAGCTCATCACGTGGCTCCCTCCACCTGCCCCATCTCCCTCCTGGAGAATAAGTCCTCTTGGCTCTCGCAATACGACAATCCTGCTACTGGATCAGATACAGTGCCTTGCAAAATTATTCACCCCCCTATGGCATTTTTCATGTTTTGTTGCCTCACAACCTGGAATTAACATGGATTGTTTGAGGATTTGCATCATTTAATCTACAGAACATGCCCACTGGAGTGGGCATCCTTCTGTCTCAACGCTCTACCTCTGAGAGCACTATGCATCCTTGTGGCTACTTTTCTAAGAAATTGTCTCCTGCAGAATGCAATTACAAGATTGGAGACAGAGAATTGTTAGCTATTATTTTAGCTATTAAAGAATGGAGGCATCTTCTTGATGGCACCACTGTGCCAGTCCTCATTTTGACTGACCATAAGAATCTCACATTATTGTCTGAGGCTAAACGCTTATCTTTCAGAAGAGCGCGGTGCGCTCTTTTTCTGTCAAGCTTCAATTACATTCTTTCATTCTTGCCCTATACTAACAATGTAAGGGCTGACGCATTGTCGCAACAGTTTTCCTCCGCTTCCAAGATCGAGTTGGTGCCTGTTCCTGTAATACCTCCCAATCGCATTCTGGCTACTGTACGCACCAGTCTCATCTCACCTTTGGGTGACAGAACTCGTGCTGCTCAGATCCAGTCTCCCCCGAGAAACCTGGTGACTGCTGCTTTGTCTCTGAGGATCTCCGCACTGCTTTGCTCCAAACTTGCCATTCTCCCAAGGTGGCTGGCCACCCTGGGAAGAATCCACTCATTTGGACTATTTCTTAACAATTCTGGTGGCCTAGTCTCCATGCTGATGTAACCATCTTTGTAGCTGCTTGTTCTGTGTGTGCACAAAGTAAGACACCACGACACCTTCCAGTGGGCCTCTTACAACCCATACCCATTGGAGAGAGGCTTTTGGACCCACCTGTCTATGGATTTTATTGTAGAGTTACCCTACTCCCAGGGCAACATAGTTATTCTTATGGTGGTTGACTGGTTCTCGAAAATGTCACTGTGACAGAACCCACTGTCTCTGTGTGTTTTGGAGAGTGCTGTGGGCTGGCCTCCTACCCACAGACTTTGGCCCAGAAGTGACAGAGATTTGGGGACAAAATGGCATTGAGATAATGTAATGTAATGCTACATCCCTTCTCCCCCATCCCCCCTCTGGTTGCTGTGTTTGATTGTGTTGGGTCATTGCACATAGACGAAGGATTTGGAGACACTTCCCAGCAGGGGATGTGTAAGGAGGAGCTGCCTGCTTATCACAATGCCTTTATGTGTTTCAACTATAGTTTCTGTTTCAATGTACATGTGTTGAGTTCCCATTGGTTCTTCCTTGTCCCCTGCCCCCTTTATAACAAGGCTAAGGGGAGTGTCCCTAACTGTGTTTAAAGGTGTATGTTTTGTATTTAATAAATAGTTTATGCTCTGTATGTTTAACCCTCAACATATGTGTGGTTTGCCCTGTGATTGGGGGGGGTTGAGGGCTGGTTATGACGAGTCTGTGCGTTTGGAGAACAGGAGACGCAGGTCTGGCGGAGGTGCCCAGCCGGGGGAACTGAGATCCGTCACAGTCGCATTGTATTCCACTAAAGAAGTTGCCCACATCCAAAGAACTGGCATCCATTTTTTCTCAGGAGATCTTTCAGTTACATAATTATAATCTCTGACAGGAGTAGCCAGTTTGTCTCCAGGTTTTGGCGAGCCTTTTGTGCACAGTTAGGAATTCAGCTTTCCTTCTCTACATATCACCCGCAGTCCAATGGGGCTGCAGAATGAGCCAACCAAGCCTTGGAGCAGTTTCCGCAATGCATACTGGGAAATGTAGTTCTTACATGAACAAGCGACGCAAACCAGGAAGTGAATGAGAGAACAGAAACTAGAATGCCGGAGGTGATCTAGATGAAGGAATTTAATAGGTATTTACTCGTTTTTTAACAGAATCATTACACTATTCTGTCTGTCTACCTTGTAGACATTAATTTTAGGCAAAAAATGTTTTTCCTTTACAACTCCTTTAACCCCAAGTCCCTCTCCCAAGCCTGAAGGAACGTAAGTTCTTGTGGTATGTCTAGATTGATTAGTATTGCATAGAAATAAGACAGTAAGTGTCTCAGGGGGGCTCCCCTTCAGGCATATCTGCTCAAATTTTGACAATGTTCTGACTTCTGTATATATCTTTGCCTTTGTCCTTAAGAACGCTTCTAATTGCAGCATCCGAAAAAAATCTAATTCTGGTGCTACCTCTCTTTTAATCTCTCTGTCATTAGTCGGTTGTCTTTTGAAAAGTAAGTAATCCTACTAATACCTCTGTCGTAGAGCGTTGAATCTTTGATATATCAAACCTGGCTGAAATGCCCTGGTGCCCAGGATCGTAGTCATTGGACTCGGGTATTTAGACATATTTGTTTTTTCAAAAACCTTTTTAATTGTTCGTATAGTGGCATAGTTCGTATAGTGGCATTTCAGCTTCTGGGATCCACACTAGGCCTTCCAGGGGTATATCCACTGTCGCCTGTTCCATTTTTATCCAGGGTTTCTTATTAGGCCAACACCACTCTACTACTCTAACTAGATTAGATGCTTCCTGGTACTTTACTTGGTCTGGTAGCCCAATCCCTCCTTCTCCTTTGGGCAATGACAAGATAGTTCTTCGTATCCTCGCCGGTTTCCCCGCCCAAATGAATTTCAGGAACCTTGACCTAAGATCCCTCAAAAAACTTTGGGGGATCTTAATTGGTAAAGTCTGTATTAAATACAGAAGTCTCGGTAACACGTTCATCTTTATTAGGTTTGTCCCCCCGAACCAAGTAACAATTTCTTTATCCCATCTCCGTAAGTCTAGTTTTATTTGTCTACCCAATGCTACATAGTTAAGTTCGAAAAATTTGTTTAAGTTTCTCGATATCTTAGTCCCTAAGTAGCTTATATGGGAATCTGTCCATCTAAAATCAAATTGCGTAGTTATCTGATGTAGTAGTGAGGATTTTATTTCCATTCCCATTGCCTCTGATTTCACATAGTTAACCTTAAAATTGGACAATTTTCCATATTCTCTTAGTTCTGCCAGCAGGGAAGGCAGGACTATAACCGGGGACGTTATAAAGAAAATTAAGTCATCGGCATATGCCGCCAGTTTCTGTTCTTCCCTCTTCGTTATTATCCCCTTAATGTTCGAATTTGCCTGTATCTTCCTTAACCACTTAAGACCCGGACCAATATGCAGGTTAAGGACCTGGCCCCTTTTTGCGATTTGGCACTGCGTCGCTTTAACTGACAATTGTGCGGTCGTTCGACGTGGCTCCCAAACAAAATTGGCATCCCTTTTTTCCCACAAATAGAGCTTTCTTTTGGTGGTATTTGATCACCTCGCAATAAGCGTTTATTGATTGGTTTGCGCAAAATGTATAGCGTTTACAAAATAGGGGATAGTTTTATGGCATTTTTATTAATATTTTTTTTACTACTAATGGCGGTGATCAGCGATTTTTTTTTATGACGGACACATCGGACATTTTTGACACATTTTTGGGACCATTGTCATTTTCACAGCGAAAAGTGCTATAAAAATGCACTGATTACTGTGAAAATGACAATGGCAGTGAAGGGGTTAACCACTAGAGGGTTAAGTGTGCCCTAAGGGAGCTAAGGGAGTTATTCTTACTGTAGGGGGGTGTGGCTGGACGTGTGATGTCACTGATCGCCATTCCCTATAACAGGGAACAGACGATCGGTGACACTGCCACAGAGAAGAACGGGGAAGGTGTGTTTACACTCACCTCTCCCCGTTCTTCAGCTCCTGTGACCGATCCCGGGACACCGGCGGTGATCGGGTCCCACGGTCACGGAGCTTCGGACAGGGTCGCGAGCGCGCCGGCGGCGGTGCGCTCACAACCTACGGCTCTTAAAGGTGACGTACCTGTAACCAGCCGTGCCATTCTGCCGACGTATATCGGTGTTTGGCGGTCCTTAAGTGGTTAAAAGGGGTTCTATTGTCAAAATAAAAATAATAGGCGACAGTGGGCAACCTTGTCTTGTTCCATTTCGAATAAGAAATGGCTCCGAGATTTTATCATCTTTTTTAACCTCGGTTCTGAGTATAGATTATCGAACTAGCTCATCATCCCTTCTCTCAGTCCTATATGCTGTAGCGTTGCTTTTAGAAACATCCATTCCACTCTATCGAAAGCTTTTTTATGCGTCAGCAGATACTAATATCATTTGCATCCTCTGTTTTTGTGCTAGATAAATCGCACTCACCACCCGTTGTGTGTTTTCTCTTTCTCGTAGTACTCCTTAAAGCATTGTGCGATTTTCTGTGGGGCATTAATCATTTCATCATTTTGTGTCTTAATTTGTGCGATATGGTTACGTGTATTGGCTTCTCTCAGGGCATTTGCTAACATTCTACCGCAGGGGTGTCCAAACTTTTTTCAAAGAGGGCCGTATTTGATGAAGTGAACATGCGTGAGGGCCGACCATTTTGCCTGACATTCTTTGAACCATTCAAATTAAATTCAAATTAACTAATACACTGCCCAACAAGAATTATCTTGCCTTCATGGCTGTGTGTGTTGAAGAGTCTAAGGATGAGCTTGGGCATTTTATTTGGTTATACAGCACAGGCTTATGACACCCACCTTCACTTTAAGAGGGAAGTTTCAGGAAAAATATTTAATTTTAAATAAAGAACTGTGAAGCAAAATAAGTGCCCATCAATGCAGCCTAATCAGTGCCCATCTGCAGCCTCACCATTGCCATGGATGCAGCCTCTGAATGCAGCCTCACCATTGCCATGGATGCAGCCTCTGAATGCAGCCTCACTATTGCCATGGATGCAGCCTCACCATTGCCATGAATGCAGCCTCACCATTGCCATGAATGCAGCCTCACCATTGCCATGAATACAGCCTTACCATTGCCATGAATGCAGCCTTACCATTGCCATGAATGCAGCCTCGCTATTGCCATTAATGCAGCCTCTAAATGTGCTGCACTCAGGGATTAGTTGGGGGCTACAAAAGAGATATACATCCAAATTACCAGTGGGGCCGCATTAAACTGAAACGTGGGCCGCAATTGGCTCCTGGGCCAGACTTTGGACATGCCTGTTCTACCTGGTTTGTTCCCAAACTCATAGAATGTTCGCCTCCCTCTGGTTAATTTGGCTTTCGCTTTATCGATTAGTAATAAATTCAACTTTTCCCGCGTGTCGTCTAGTTCTTGTTCTATTGATTGTGCCTGGGATTTTTTATGTACCATTTCTAGCTCCCCAATATGTTTAAACATCAAGTCTACCTGTTCATTTAATTTCCATTTGCGATGTGCCCCCATCGAGATGAAATTACCTCTCATTACACACTTATGTGTTTCCCACAAACAAAAGGAAGTTATTTCTCCTGTGTCGTTCAATGCAAAAAAACTCCCTCAGTTTCCCCTCATATTCACTGTCTTTTAATAGGGTCTCATTTATCTTCCAGTGCCATTCCTTCATATCAGCCTCCCCTAATTTTATTGTGCAGCTTGTTGGAGCATGGTCTAAAAGGGTGATAGATCCAATAGAGGTATCTACGAGAGATGCGGCTAGGCTCTGGGAGATTAAAATATAATCGATTCTAGTATATGTTTTATATCTCGCCGCGAAAAACGTGTAGTCCCTATCCTGTAAGAAGAAAAATGTTACTGCGCTTTTTCTTCTTAGAGCACTATTGACCCCCACTAAGGGCACACAGTACTGCAGCAGATCACAGTTCACATTTATTTATTTATTTATTTTCTTTTGCGCCGGTGACACTCACAACCAATTATAGTCCCTATCCTGTGTGTGGACAGTCCTCCAACTATCAATTGTAAATCTTGTAAGCTTTTCTTAATTTAGTATATCACAGATGGGAGATACCTTTCGAAGGGTCTAAAGCCATGTTAAGATCGCCACCCATTACCAGAATTTCTTCCCTATGTTGCTGGACCTTCCCTATGTTGCTGGACCAATTGCAGGTATGTTTCCAAACAATTTATCCGGTCTACATTCGGTAGCTATATATTCACTAGTGTGACTTTTTGAGTTCCATTCACTATTAAGAGACGTCCTTCCTCATCCCTCACTACCCCTGATTCCTTCCATGCTATCTGCTTGGACATCAAAATAGAGACTCCACAGGATTTTGAACTCTGTGATAAACTATGGTATATTGTCGGAATCTGTGGTTTTTAAGGTTCAGAGTTTTGTCTCCTTTAAAATGTGTCTTGTGTAAAAAAAATCTGTCATTTAAGTCTGCCTAGTACCGAGAGAAGCCTAACTCGTTACTCTAGGATATTAAGTCCCTTAACGTTATATGAGGTAAAAGTTATTTTAGTAATTTCTGTCCTGATTGGGGCCATCCAGTAGGGGAGGCGAAGGGAGGGCAGAACGAGGGAGAGGAGGCACGGTGTCATGTATCAGAAGTGACCAGAACTGTGTGGACTGCAACAGAGGAAACCGCAAACAGAAATAGGTGAAAGTAAGTACGTTTATTTAAGGTAAATAAATATAAATGTGAATACACCACCAATACAACAAGTGAACAACCAAAATAGTGACAGTAACCAACCAGCATATGTAGCAAGTGGAGAACCAGAATCATAGTCAAGCCAGGCCAGGGATTATTAACAGGAGACCAGCAGATGGGGAACCAGGAATAGACAGACACGGACAAGAAGGAAGAAATCAGGCTGCAGGGAAAGGATCCATGGATGCAGGAACAGATACAGCAGGATCAGGTATCAGGGCATGAGGACAATACCAGGGCAGTGTGTGAGTGCACTTGCCGGGTATTTGTACACATCTCCTGCAATCAGTCTCAGGCGACGCCTAATTGCAGGAGATGTCGGCCCCACACTGCCAGGAACCCCCCACTGGTGGACGCCAGTACTGCGGCCCAAAGATCATATAATACCACCACCAGGGGAGAGCTCCCCTGGCAGTGTCCAGACTGTCAGGAGACACCTGCTGGTGGACCACAGTACTGCACAGCAAATATCAGGCAGTGTCACCAACGGAAGGAACCTTTCCTGACAGTACCCCCCCCCCTCAAAGGAGCGGTCTCCGGACGCTCCAACTAGCTGCTGCTGAGACAAGTCAATGGCATCAAGTCGGGCAGCGGGCAGAGTCACACTAAGCTGGGTATAAAGACAGTCCAAAGTTTTAAACCAGGTGACGGGCAGCTCAAGCTTGACAGCAGGCATTTCAGGCAGGGCATCAGGCACCTCAGGGCAGACAGCGGGCACCTCAGGGCAGACAGCAGGCACCTCAGGGCAGACAGCAGGCACCTCGGGGCAGACAGCAGGCACCTCAGGGCAGACAGCAGGCACCTCAGGGCAGACAGCAGGCACCTCAGGGCAGACAGCAGGCTCTGGGTCATTGAGCTGGGCAGCAGGCTCCGGGTCGTCGAGCTGGGCCGCAGGCTCCGGGTCGTTGAGCTGGGCAGCAGGCTCCGGGTTGTCCGGCTGGGCAGCAGACAGGAACACCTCAGGCTGGGCAGCAGACAGGAACACCTCAGGCTGGGCAGCAGACAGGAACACCTCAGGCTGGGCAGCAGACAGGAACACCTCAGGCTGGGCAGCAGACAGGAACACTTCAGGCTGGGCAGCAGACAGGAACACCTCAGGCTGGGCAGCAGACAAGAACACCTCAGGCTGGGCAGCAGACAGGAGCTCATCCGGCTGGGCAGCAGACAGAAGCTCATCCGGCTGGGCAGCAGACAGAAGCTCATCAGGCTGGGCAGCAGACAGTGGCTCATCAGGCTGGGAAACGGGCACCTCGGCCTGCAACACTAGGACGTCAGGCTAGGCAGCAGGCACTGGAACATCAGGCTGGGCAGCTGACACTGGACTGTCAGGCTGGGCAACTGGCACTGGAACGTCAGGCTGGGCAGCTGGCACTGGAACGTCAGGCTGGAAAGCGGGCACATCAGACTGGAAAGCAGGCACATCAGGCTGGAAGGCGGGCACATCAGGCTGGAAGGCGGGCACATCAGACTGGAAAGCGGGCACATCAGGCTGGAAGGCAGGTACATCAGACTGGAAAGCGGGCACATCTGGGCAGGCGACAGGCACATCAGACTGGAAAGCGGGCACATCGGGCTGGAAGGCAGGCACCTCAGGCTGGAAGAACGGCACCAGGACCTCAGGCTGGAAGAACGGCATAAGGACTTCAGGCTGGAAGAACGGCACCGGGACTTCAGGCTGCAACACTGGCTCTGGCGCTTCAGGCTGGAACACTGGTATCAGGAATTCAGGCTGGCATACAGGAACTTCAGACTGGCATTTAGAAACTTCAGGCTGGCTTACAGGAACTTCAGGCTGGTCAGCAAGTACTGGTACATGAGACTGGGCATCAGGCACTGGTACAACAGGAACATCATTTTGGGGCACAGGAACTTCAGGTGGAAACACTGGCTAGTTAGCAGGCAGAGGTTTGGCAGAATCAGGTGGGTTATCAGATTCAGCTGGCATGCAAGCAGACTAAAGCAGGTTGATTGGTGTGGGGGCAGGTTGGGTTACTGGCAGGATCGTTTTAGTTGGAAAGAACTTTCGTTTTTTCTTTGGCTTAGCCACTGAAGCTCTGTAGGTAAGGGGCGCAGCAGACTGGAAAAGAGGATTGGGATATGACAGATAAGAGGTAACATTAGCTGGGGAAGGTTCTTGTGGGTTTGTAGGCCACTGAGAAGAGACAGGTGGGTAGAATGCAGGATAGGTACAGGGAGCAGAGACTGGATATGAGTATTTGGTTGGGAGCAGTGTATACTGGGCTGCAACTGAGGTTGACATGGGAGAATTGGGTAGACTGGTGTCTGGTGGCAGAGGTGGCTTGTTTGGCTGGGGTTTATTGCACCATGTCAGACCATGCTGAGACTATTGGTTGTACAAACTGTAGTTTTAAATCTCCCTGTCTAACAAGAGACTGAGCAGACTCTATGCACGCAGCAATCACCTTTGGGGAACATGCTGAGCAGTGTTCACAAAAATCGGTGGGGTCGTCTTCAAAAAGCCTTACTAGGCATACAACCTGAATCATATTGAAAGGAGGAGTGAAATCATCATGGCCCTCTGGAATACAGGGCAGGGCCAGCTCAGTACAGATCTTGAGCAAAGGCTGCACCTCCCCAAACAGTATATAACCCTGATCGACCAGGGAGTGAGCCGATCGGATAGCTGCAAACAACTGGTCACTAGACCGTCCTTTCAAAGCCTGGCGGCAATAATCACCACTTTCAGATGCCAGCAGAGACAAATAAACAATTTCATCAGCATTCATGTTTGCAAACGAGCTGAACCAAAGTGGTTCCCCTGTTCAGCCACTTCTGATCAGGGTTTGCCCTGGTATTCTGTCATGTATCAGAAGTGACCAGAACTGTGTGGACTGCAACCGAGGAAACCGCAAACAGAAATAGGTGAAAGTAAGTTTATTTAAGGTAAATAAATATAAATGTGAATACACCACCAATACAACAAGTGAACAACCAAAATAGTGACCGTAACCACCCAGCATATGTAGCAAGGGGAGAACCAGAATCGTAGTCAAGCCAGGCCAGGGATCATTAACAGGAGACCAGCAGATGGGGAACCAGGAATAGACAGACAGGGACAGGAAGGAAGGAAGGAATCGAGCTGCAGGGAAAGGATCCAGGGATGCAGGAACAGATACAACAGGATCAGGTATCAGAGCACGAGGACAATACCAGGGCAGTGTGTGAGTGCACTTGCCGGGTCTCAGGTGACACCTAATTGCAGGAGATGTCGGCCCCACACTGCCAGGAACCCCCCGCTGGTGGATGCCAGTACTGCGGCCCAAAGATCACATAATACCACCACCAGGGGAGAGCTCCCCTGGCAGTTCCAGACTGCCAGGAGACACCTGCTGGTGGACCACAGTACTGCACGCCAAATATCAGGCAGTGTCACCAGCGGAAGGAACCTTTCCTGACACACAGATGGGCGAGAGGGAGAGAGAGAGGGGAAGAAAAAAAAATAGGCTATATTTCTGACCAAAAGAACAACTGGTCAGACCTGAGTTTGCTCACAATAGTGCAGTCAATACTGCTTCCCAATTGTCTCTGTTTATGGCGAATTATGGTTTCCAACCATCCATGTTGCCTGACTCATTGGTTCCTCAAATAATTCCTGCGTTAGAGAAGCATCTCCACGATCTTCCTTCTACTTGGGTGCAGGTCCAGGAGTCCTTGCGACGTGTCAGTGATAGGTACTCCATGCTGACCGCCGACGCCTACCTGCGCCTTCCTACCAGGTTGGGGAGAGGGTCTGGCTGTCTTTTCATAACCTCCCACTCCGTGTTCCCTCACTAAAACTGGCACCACGATTTATTGGGCCTTTCCGTATTCTATGTAAGATCAACAAAGTGTCTTATGCATTAAACCTTCCTTCTAACATGTGTATTTCAAATGTTTTTCGTGTCTCCTTATTAAAACCTTTGGTGTGCAACCACTTCACCACCCCTGTACCACGTCTTCATCCGGTGCAGGTCAAGAACCATAAATAGTATGAGATACAATCGATCATTGACCCCCGTACGTTCCGTGGGCGCAATACAGTACCTGGTTCATTGGAAAGGGTACGGTCCGAAGGAATGCTCTTGGGTCTTATCCTCCTCTGTGCTTTCCATAAAAGTTTTCCACCTAAACCTTGTGGTCCTCCGAGGGAAAGGGGTTGTTGTAGAGGGGTACTGTCAGGGCTGGGCTCTCAGCCCTTTCTTCTCTGTGCTCAGGTTGCTTAGCTGTCAGTTACTTGCCAGTACTCATCACTCCACAGTGACTCACCTGTTGATCATCTCCTGCTCGTCAGCCCACAGCCAGACCCTTCTGGCTATTTAAACTGCTTGGTTCATTTCATCAATTATCAATTGCCTTCACCTTGGTCAACATATCTAGAGACTCTGCTGTGTTCCTGTTGAAGACTTACCTGGCTGATGTTCCTTCTGGTTCCTGATACTGTCTGCTGCCTCTTACTACGCTGATCTCTGGCTTACTGATTTCCTGGCTTGTTCTGACTACCCGATTTGGCTACTGAATCCTGACTATGTTTACCATTTTATTAAAAGGTGTGATATCTTCTATTTACCAAGTGGCATGCAGTTGCCTCTTGGTTTACTCAGCGTTCCTATAACAAATGGACGGAAATTGAACAACTCTGGCAAACACCTTTACATCCTATTAATCTTCGGTGGAATGCGAATGCGGAGGTAGATCCTAGTCGATTGCAGGGGGCCATGTCCCAGCTTTAGGCGATTTGGCGCACGTTATCCCACCAATATGCTCTTAAATCTGAAGCAGCACTGCTGACCTCTTTTCTATATAACCCCAAGGTGCCTGACAGCCTCACTTTCCTGATATCCTCTTCCTGTGCATCTAGGAACCTATTCCACTTTGACCATTTGGTGGACCCCAGGTCTCGCAAATTATTGCCATTTGCTGAAATATTTTTTTTTCTCTGCCAGGTGTTTTATGGATACCCGCAGATTTGCCATTATGCCCAAACCATAACCCCAAATTTGCAATTCTCACCATCATCTTCTCTTGAATGTATGATTCTGGAAGGCACTACACTGAAGGGACTTATTTCCCACACGTACCGGATATTAAATGTCTATTCCAAGGTAAACACTCCTACATGCTCTGATGGGAGAGGGTACTAGGTGAGGAAATTCCTTTGGAGGCGTGGCAGGTGTTCTGGTCACAGGCAGCTAAAAGCTCCCTATGTACTCTCTCTATAAAGAAAACGCGTATAACATTCTCTATCTTTGGTACCGGACACTATATGCTCCACGCCATCTACCCTACTAGTTCTGATCATTGGCGTTGACACAGGGATAAGGGTACCGTCTTCCATATATTTTGGAACTGTCCATTGATTACCCCTTTTTGTCACTCAGTAAAACAATTGCTAGGTTGCCCTTTTGAGGTATCTGTCCCAATGACACCAAAACTTTTCTTGCTGGGCTTATCCCCACTGAAAATGTCTAAACCCTATAAGAAGCCGATGTGCCATATTCTCACGTCTTATAGCTCTTAACTGGAAACAACACTTCCCTCCCTCTTCAGATGCCTTGTATGCTAGAATTAAAGAGTTGATGGAGAAACTGACTGCTAGAATACAGGACAGAAAGGAGGCTCAAAATCCCATTTGGGAACTACAGTATCTCACAAAAGTGAGTACACCCCTCACATTTTTGTAAATATTGTATTATATCTTTTCATGTGACAACACTGAAGAAATTACACTTTGCTTCTATAACAGTGTACATTTGCTGTCCCCTCAAAATAACTCAACACAATACAATCCCTACAATCCCACCCCAAAGACATAGCCCATACCTTTGCAGAATTTTACATGGACCTCTATAACAACCCTGACATAGAATACCCTAATCTTTACTAATGGCGGCGCGCTCAGACGGAGGCCTCGCATTTCCCAACCTCATTAAATATTATCAAGCGACCCAACTTCGTGCAATAGCTTCGTGGTTCACCCTACGGTCCTATAACAAGTGGACGGAAATTGAAAAACTATAGCTGGCCCGACTCACCCGAATAACCTACTTTGGAATGCAAATGTGGAGGTGCCCCTCGGACGTTTACTAGGATCCATGTCTCAGCTTCGGCAGGTCTGGCACAAATCACGTCCACATGGGTTGTCTTCAGAAAGATCGCTCCTGACCTCATTTGTCTGAAACCCCAAGGTGCCAGATAGCTTCACTCACCAAATGTCATATCCATGGACATCCCAGAATTGATTTCACTATGGGAACCTAGTGGACCCTAGATCATGCAAGTAATTGCCCTTCTCCGAACTTCAGACCAAATTTGATCTGCCTCGCCAGGTGTTTTATGGTTATCTGCAAATACACCACTACGCCCTGACCTGCAATTCTAATCTCTGACATTTACAAAATACTAAATGCCTACCCCCTAGAATTGAAAGGTAAACACTCATATACAGTATGACTAGGTGGGAGAAAGCCCTCAATGAGGAAATCCCTATAGAATAATGGCAGGTGATATGGTCTCAGACGGCCAAGAGCTCACTCTGCACACTATATAAAGAAAACGCGTATAAAATCCTCCTTTTCTGGTACATGACTCCAGATGTGCTCCACACTATATATCCCGCTAGTTCCGATCGCTGTTGGCGATGCCAGAGAGATAAGGGCACCCTCCTCCACATTTATTGGAGTTGTACATGAATTACCCCCTACTGGAATATGGTCCAGCAGTTGTTGACCCCTCTTCTAGAAACACCGGTCCCCATGACCCCCACATTTTTCCTACTAGGCCTATTGTCACTAAGGATCCCCACACCCTACAAAAAACTAGTATGCCATATTCTCACAGCTGCACGCTGTCTTATAGCCCTAAACTGGAAAAAATATCCCCCCTACTCATGAGGCCTTATACGCTAGAATTAAAGATGTGTAGCTGATGGAGAAAATTACTGCCAGGATGCTGGACAGGCTGGATGCTCATGACAAAGTCTGGGAGCTGTGGCACCTTCGGGAGGACCCACCATGACCAGGTAAATGAGCTGCTACTATGACCTCTTCCTTCTTCTTCTATCCCTCTCCTTTTCCTCTACCATGGGTATTCTTGTGACTCTCACTATTCTATATAATTTGCTATAGGTTATGATTATGACACCATGATGCATAATTAACTTCAGATATGTGACTACTACCGTTTTAGAGCATATTGAAAGAATTCTCGAAGAATTGATGCATAATGCAATCTGTATTTTCTTCAATTTACATATTCTTGTATTGTAAATGCAAATAATAATAGTTATTTGGGGGGGGGGGGGAGTTATATTATATAATTAAATAAATAAATAAAAAAAAGGGCAGTTTCATAGCTTAAAGGAGTTCTCTGACCTAAAACTTTTAACCCCCGCTGTGCCCGGGCTGTAAAACTATACAAAATAAACTTTCACTTACCTGCCTACGATCCCCCGTTGTTCCGATATCGCCGTCCCGTTCTCCGGTCCCGGTCTCTTCCGCTTCCTGCGTGTCGGTGACTCATAGTGCGCTCAGCCTATCAGCGGCCGCAGCAATGTCCCGTCGCGGCCGCTGATAGGCTGAGCGCACTATGAGTCACCGACACGCAGGAAGCGGAGGAGAACGGGACGGCGATATCGGAACAACGGGGGATCTTAGGCAGGTAAGTGAAAGTTTATTTTGTATAGTTTTACAGCCCGGGCACAGCGGGGGTTAAAAGTTTTAGGTCAGAGAACTCCTTTAACTGAAAATAGGCACTAGGTGACATCTAGTGGTTATAAATGAGATCTGTTTGATCTAGCCAACTCTCATAAAAATAAAAATAAACTTTGGCAAAAACTTGCCTCTCCCCTGAGTTTGTGTTTTTATCTCAAAAAGGAGGAGAAGAAGCCAATACATAAAGGGGCGGAAACAATCATATGCAAACCTTCATTAACCCTTAAATGAATAAATTGGTCATAAATTAGTATATGTATAAAATGATTATATATATATGTATCATTTTGAACCAAAAATATAAATACATTTTAAATTATACTGAATTAAAAAAAATATTAAAAAATACAACATATTACATAATAAGTAAAAAAATCAAAAGTTAGATAAAAAAACAATTAATGTCAATATGAATATTCATACCCTGAGGGCTCAAGCTACATTGCTCATTGATCCAATGTGTTTAATTCGGTGACATTGTTTTGTACATGTCTATACCCCTCCAATGCTGTTCTATTTTAAGAGGTCTCTACTCTACTACCGCTACCATTTTACACCATGAGGAGCACGTCCTCCTTTTTTTCTTTAATTGATCCACTGGTGACATCTCGTTTGGAGCGATATTCAAGACTGGTAGGAGGATCCCCAAGGAATTGCCTGAAGGATCTAAGGAGGTCTGGGAGACTCACAAGTTTATTTGATCCTTATGTATGGTAATTCACACATTTGTTTGCACATGGATTTATACAAATTTATAGCATTCGATTTTTGATTGTATGCAACGTTTGCAAGCGCTGTTTGCACATAGTGTATGTTGTTGTGTTCATTTTGTATTTGCTTTTACCTGAGGGTTGTCACAGCAGCTGCAATCAAAATACATTAATAAACATTAGTTTTTTAGCACAAGTGCAACTTTTTAACAACTTTGGTTAGTACTGTTTGAATTTAAGTAAATATTATTTAAATGTCTGGTTTAGTTAAGTGCAGTACTTGTTTAGCATTTGTTTTCCGCTGCACTTTCTGGAAGCTGGGAGGTTGTCCCAGATTTCTAGTCTACATTATGAAATTGCTTGTTTAAAATTCCTTGGTTTGTGCCCTGCAGTCTGAGATCAGGAGGCTGTCTAGCCAATATGTTCTGTTGAGCTACACTGTAAAAAGCTACCTTTTCCTTAAAGACTACACAAGAGGAGGGTAGTGTGGAAAACTGTTGGGTCGGGAAGACTGAGGCCTGTGAACCATAAACATGTAACTTTTGGTGTGACCCTGCATAACCCCTATAGTGTTCTTTCTGAGAGAGAAACAGATATAAACAGATACAAAGGTTGCAAACATAGCTGCTTGTGAAATTGGCAATACTTTTTTGCATAGGAAGGAAGATCCCGAGAAAACAATTGCAGTGCCAAAGGTAACTGTTTTATCTGAGGTTGGAAACAAGGCAAGTGTTGTAGATAAGGCTCTAATGTGCACTAATGCTCGTAGTTTAGGCAACAAGCTTTGTGAGCTTGTTGCCTGGAAATGACTGGGAAATAACTATACCAGGGTATACTCTTTACAGGAATGAGGGAAAAGGGGAGGTGGAGTTGCCATGTTAAAAATGTGCATAATATTGATTTAAAAAATGAAGCACTTGAAACCCTCTAGGCCTGCCTTCTAACCAGAGAGGGGTTTTCCCTTAGAATTTGTGTAGTATACAGACCCCCAGGACAGACTGAATAATATGATAATGTGTTGATTGATGAGATAACTGAAATGGCAATGAAGGAAGAGTTTTTGATTATGGGTGACTTCAGCATGCCCGACATTAAATGGAATTCTCACACTGCTATTACAAGCAGGAGCAGGTATGTATTGGAAGCACTGAATGAGGTTTCTCTAAAACAGTAAAAAACCCAACCCAGAGTAATCGTATTCTAGACCTAGTACTGACAAAGTTGAGGTGGGAAAAGATTTGGGTTCTAGTGATCACCAATGTCTGGTTTGATATTATTACAAGAATTGAAAAATCAAATATAGAAACAAAAGTTTTGGATTTCAGAAGGACACATTTTGCTGAAAGGAGGACATTTCTAGAAAAAAAAATTAAAAGGTTTGAGTGAAATGACAGAAGTAAGTAATCAGGGGGCACTATTAAAATAAGTTGCCAAACCAATAAGAAAGGAGATGAAACCTTTTTTAGGTACATCAGTGATATAAAAAATACAATGGAATCACTAAAATGAAAACTGGGCGCAACACTCGTGTTGAGGGAGGCCTGGATATAACAAACTATTTAAACAATTACTTCTATTCAGTCTTCTCAGAAATAAATTGTACTAGCAAGTTGAGGAATCCATATTTCTAGTTCTAGTAATGATGGTTCATTTTAAGGATTTCTGGAGACAGAGGTATCAGAAAAACTGTCTCAGTTAACCACTTGCCAACCAGCCACGTTGTTATACGGCGGCAGGTTGGCTCTCTTGCGCGAATTGCCGTAGCTGTACGGCGGCTTGCACAGACGTGGTTGTGGGAGGGTGATCGCTGGTGGAAGCGTGCTCCTGCTGCACGATGCGGGAGTGTGCCCGCAGGTTGGGTGGACTCTATGTCCGCCGGCGACCCACGATCGCCTAGTAGAGAGCCATAACGGGATCTGCCAGGATCTACTGTTCCCAGTGATTGGGAACAGTGATCTTTGTCATGTCCCTGACAGCCCTTACAGTTAGAACACACCCAGGGAACACACTTAACCCCTTGATCGCCCCCTAGGGTTAACCCCTTCTCTGCCAGTGTCATTTTTACATTGATCAGTGCATTTTTTTAGCACTGATCAATGTCACTGGTCCCCAATTAATGTAATTTGGGGTCAAATTTGTCTGCCGCAATTACTAGTAAATTACTAGTAAAAACAATAAAAAAATAGTCCCTAAATCTATTCCATAGTTTTTACCAAAAATATGTACAAGAATATACAGTCCTAATCAAAAGTTTAAGACCACTTGAAAAATGGCAAAAAATCATATTTTACATTGTTGGATCTTAACAAGGTTCCAAGTAGAGCTTCAACATGCAACAAGAAGAAATTAGAGTGAGACAAAACATTTTTTGAGCATTCAATTTAATGAAAACAACAAATAAACTGAAACAGGCTGTTTTTCAGCTGATCAAAAGTTTAGGACCACATGCCTTTAAAAGGCCAAATCTGTGCAAAGATGTGGATTCATTGTCATATTCTGTCAGGTAGTCACACGTTGTGATGGCAAAGACAAAAAAACTCTCCCTTTTTGAACATGGTCGGGTTGCTGAACTGCATAAGCATTGTCTCTCATCAAGACACTGGACGATCCTTGACCCAAATTAAGGCCCTTACTGGTGCTGACTGCAGCCCCATAACCATCAGACGGCATCTGAGACTGAAGGACTTCAAAAACAAAAAACTTCTTCAAAAACCTTGTCTCCTTGAACGCCACAGAACTGCTCATTTGGACTTTGCAAGAGAGCACCAAACATGGGACATTCAAAGGTGGAAGAAAGTTTTATTCTCTGATGAGAAAAAATGTAACCTTGATGGTCCTGATGGTTTCCAACGTTACTGGCATGACAAGCAGATCCCACCTGAGATGTTTTCTACGCACCACAGTGGAGGGGGCGCCATAATGGTCTGGGGTGCTTTTTCCTTCAGTGGAACAAGCTGGAGCTTCAGGAAGTGCAGGGGCGTCAAATGGCCGCTGGCTATGTCCAGATGTTGCAGAGAGCATTCCTTAATGACTGAGGACCCTTGTCTGTGTGGTAACGACTGGGTTTTTCAACAGGACAACGCTACAGTACACAATGCCCGCAGGACAAGGAACTTCTTCCAGGAGAATAACATCACTCTTTTGGCCCATCCTGCATGTTCCCCTGATCTAAATCCAATTGAGAACCTTTGGGGATGGATGGCAAGGGAAGTTTACAAAAATGGACAACAGTTCCATACAGTAGATGGCCTTTGTGCGGCTGTCTTCACCACTTGGAGAAATGTTCCCACTCACCTCATGGAAACGCTTGCATCAAGCATGCCAAAACAAATTTTTGAAGTGATCAACAATAACGGCGGATCTACTCATTACTGAGTTCATGTTTGGAAGTTGGATTTCTGTTTTGGGGGGTTTAGTTTTTTTTTTGGAGGTGTGGTTCTAAACTTTTCAGTTTATTTGTTCTTTTCATTAAATTGAATGCTCAAAAAATGTTTTGTCTCACTCTCATTTCTTCTTATTGCATGTTGAAGCTCTACTTGGAACCTTGTTAAGATCCAACAATGTAAAATATGATTTTTTGCCATTTTTCAAGTGGTCTTAAACTTTTGACCAGGACTGTATATTGGCCTAAACTGATAAATACATTTTTTTTATATATATATTTTTTTTCAAAATTGTCGCTCTTTGTTTATAGCGCAAAATACCACCAAAAGAAAGCACTATTTGTGGGGGAAAAATGAAAATTTTATTTGGGTACAACGTTGCATGACCTCGCAATTGTCAGTTAAAGCGATACAGTGCCGTATTGCAAAAAATGGCCTGGTCATTAAGAGGGCAAATCCTTCTGGTCCTTAAGTATTTAAAGCCTAATAAAGCAATAGGCCCTGATGGTATTTATCCCAGAGTTCTAAGAGAAGGGAAGGATACAGGACAGGGTTCAGTATTGTTGGAGCTTTTTCCGTCACCATGGCTCCAAAATGCTAGTGGTGATTCTGCCACAGCTCTCTCCTCGACCCCCTCTTTTTCTTCCTCTATGGCCTCTTCCTCTGCAGATTTGTCCTCTGAACCAGTGGTGCTCCGTAGGCGTTCAAGGGGCTATGCAAGCACTCAGGCAAAAAGATGCCATGCGGTGCTTGAGTTGGTCTGCTTAGGGGACAGGAGTCACACTGGGGCAGAGATTCTGTTAGCTCTGCAGGAGCAAGCTCAGAGGTGGTTGACGCCACGCCAGCTTCAGCCAGGAATGGTTGTATGCGACAATGGCACCAACCTCCTCTCCGCCCTCCGACAGGGACACTTGACCCATGTTCTATGTTTGGCACACATACTGAATTTGGCAGCACAGTAGTTCTTGACCAGGTACCCAGGCTTATAAGATCTCCTGAGGCAAGCCAGAAAAGTCTGTGGTACTAGTCATACAATGCCAGTGCTCGGCTGGCTGACATTCAAAGGGAATGCAAGCTGCCCAACAGCCGCCTCATTTGTGACATACCCACCAGGTGGAACTCAACATTGGCAATGCTGCAGCAGCTGCACACACAGCAGAGGGCCGTCAATGAGTACATGTGTGAGTATGGCACCAGGACAGGGTCAGGGGAGCTTGTTTTTTTTTGCCACGCCAGTGGCTACTGATCAAGGATGCATGCACTGTCCTGTCACCAATTGAGGAGGCCACAAGGATGGTGAGCAGTGACAATGCATGCATCAGTGATACTGTCCCTCTTGTCTTCCTGTTGGAGCACATGCTTAGTGGAATAATGGACAGGGCACTTGAAGCAGAACAGCGGGAGGAAGAGGAGGACGTCTTTACCTCTCAAGGCCCCCGTTATCCAGATAGTATTCCTGCGGGCCAGCCAAATACACAGGAAGAAGAGGGGGAGGGGGGGCAGAAAACAGGGGAAGAAAAATTGGGCCTTTGGTGGTGGTGGTGCCACAACACTGTAACCCCTCACAGATACACTTGTTGAGCGCAGGAACGGGCCCTGCTGTGAAATATTAGTTCAAAAATTGTAATTACATGGCTCTGTTAAACAGGGGAAGAAAAATTGGGCCTTTGGTGGTGGTGGTGGCACAACACTGTAACCCCCTCACAGATACAATTGTTGAGCACAGGAACGGGACTTGCTGTGAAATATTGGATCAAAAAATTGTAATTACATGCCCCTTTTAAATAGGGGCAGAAAAATTGGGCCTTTGGTGGTGGTGGCACAACACTGTAAACCCTCACAGTTACTCTTGGTGGGCGCAGGAACCGGCCACGCTTTGAAATATAAGATCAAAAATTGTAATTGGGCCATTTTGCTTGGGAGAAAGATTACTCATGGATCACTTGTGATGTCACGCGTTTATATTCCTGCATAACCCACAATGTAGTGGTAGAGACAATATCCTTTTATTTAGAGAGATGTACGGATCTTAGCATTGAAAATTGTACTTATAGCTTGGAGATATTGGAATATTTGTTGGCACACAACTACTTTGTATTTGATGGGGTAACTACCTCCAGAGGTGCGGGGCTGCTATGGGAGCAAAGTTTTCACAGTCACTAGCCAACCTTTACATGGGCTGGTCGGAGCGGTCCCGCATTTTTGGAGTAGAGAACCCCTTTAGATTGCAAATCAGGTTGTATTTACAGCAACCAACATGACCTCATGTTGGTTGCTGAAGGCGCTGACATGTTAAATCCTTAATTGGAATATGTGAATACCAATAAGAATTTGTCCCTCACAGGTCAGGCCAATACTAGGGGAAATTTGCTGCCTGGATGTCTGTCTTGTGGGTGAGGGATTGGGTAAGGGATTGGTCAACTTCATATAGGAAACTCCTATCTGGAAATACACTACTCCTGGCCCAATCCGGACATACTATCAAGGGTATCCCTGTAGGACATTTTTTGCATGTGAAGCGCATTTGTAGAAATGAAGCACATTTCAATGGAGAAGCGGATTTACTATACAGACACTTCCAAGACAGAGGATACCCTGATTGGATGTTAAACAGAGCTCTATTGATTGCCAAAAATAAAAGTAGAAAGGATTTGTTGAATGGTAAAAAATAATAAGGGAAAGAATTCTCAAAAAGTCAAATTAACTTTATCAACTATGTTCAGCACAAAATTCAGTGAGGTCAGAGAGATTATAAAGAAATATTTGCCCATACTCTATACTGATGAAACATGTGTGAATATTTAAAAAAAAATGGCATCAATATAGTACCAAGAAGGGCACCAAAGTTGGGTCAATCCTTGTCACCCAGTTTTTATAACAACAAAGTTAAACCCCAGTCATTTACATGGCTGCATTTTAAGGGAAACTTTAAATGTGGGTCACCAGGTTGCCCCTGCTGTAGCAATACCTTGGGTGGCAATATATTTTGAGCATCATCCAACCAAAAATAATTTGAAATAAGCTCATTCTTTACCTGTAATGCCCCGTATACACCATCACTTTATGTGATGAAAAAAAACAAAAACGAAGTTGCCTACACACCATCGTTTTTCTCACAATGTTCTAGCAAAGCGAGGTTACGTTCCACCACGTTTTTCCATTGAAGCTTGCTTCATAAGTAGCTTCTGGGCATGCGCGGATGAAAAAACTTCGTTTTAAACGACGTTTTTGCTACACACGGTCAATTTCTGTGAAGTAAAAGTTGACGTTTTTTTTTTGGTCGTTTTTTAGAAGACATAAAACGACGTTTTCCCCCACACACGGTCAATTAAAGTGACGTTTTTAAAAACGTCATTTTTTTTCATCACATAAAACGACCGTGTGTACGCGGCATTATACTAACTACATCATATACCTGGTTACTTGTGATTTATGCTATGTCCAATATGTTGGTAGGACCACCAGACGATTAAGATATCGTTCTTTTGAACATATTTACAGTTTGAAGAAAAACAAACACCAACATAGCAAAACATTTTAGGGCATGTCATGCTGGCAATACTTCTGCCATGAAAGTACAGCTCATAGAAAAAGTACAAGCACCCAAGAGGGGGGGGGGGGGGGCGACATTTTTCGTATTTTATGCCGGAGGGAAGTTTTCTGGATCTTCCGTCTCCTGACTCGCATTCTCTCCGTTCTGAAATTCGAATTATTATGATTAGATCTACCTGGGGTACAGATATTTTGTGATGGATTCAATGCACCAATTATTGGTGCATTTGGTTTCTGTAGGCGGGATTGCATCCCAGATTTTTTGCATATATAACTTGTCGTGGAAATTCCTTTACTCTCATTGATATACTGACAATATTGGCAGTTGCCACATCTGAAGGTTCCTTTTTGGAACAGATCCACACGGGTCCTGTCTCCCATATGGGGAAAAATTACTTGAAATAAGGGTACTGCTAATAGATACATTTTTCCTAAAACTCAGATGTGGTGTGCATCTTCAACAAAACTGCGGGTCACAGGATCATCAGTGCGTATATGCCAGTGTATAGCGAAGATTTGTCTGATCTGCTTAATTTGTTATATTTCATAATGGGCCAGATTTTGTGTAGATTACTTGGATATTCCCCCTGAAATAAGAGTAAGTTCCTCAGACTGCTCTGTGAAAGATGATGTTACGCCAAGTAAATAGATACCCAACATGTCACACTTTAAAATTGCGCACACTCATGTAATGGCTAAAAATCTCCATAGGTAACGCTTTAAAAAATTTTTTTCAGGTTATATGCTTAGAGTTAAAGAGGAGGTCTAGTGCTAGAATTGTTGCTCACTCTAACACATGCGGCGATACCTCACATGTGTGGTTTGAACTGCTTTTACATGTGTGGAGGGGACTTACATGTGTGTTCGCTTCTGTGAGCGAGCACACAGGGACGGGCATTTAAAAAAACTAAAACATTTTTGTATTGTTTATTTTATTGTAATTTTTTATTTTTACACTTTCTTTTTACTTTTTTTTAGCACTTTTATTTCTATTACAAGAAATGTAAACATCCCTTGTAATAGGAATTTTGTGTGACAGGTTCTCTTTGGTAAGCTGCTTGCATGGTTGGCAAAGAGTCAAACTCTAATCCCGAATATTGCTAGTATTAGAGATAGGAGGGGTGATTTGCTTTCCTCTCCTGACCATATCAATCCCTGTTTCTTGGAATTCTTTAAGGATCTTTATGCCTCCCATTTTCTTTCTCCACTCTCGCTGCTTTCCTCGATACAATCTCATTTCCTACCCTGGCTACTCAGATAGGGACAGACTGGACGCAGCCCATCACTCTGGAGGAAGTCCAGCAGGCCATTGATGTGTTACAAGTTGGTAAAACTCCCGGGATGGACGGCCTCCTGACAGAATTGTATTCCCAATTTCAGGAAGTTATTGTTCCCAAACTTACCACTCTATTCATGGAATTCACTTACCTGACACTATGGAAGAGGCTGGTAATGTGTTGGTGCCTAAGCTTGGTAAGGATCCACAGGACTGTGCATCCTATTGTCCTATCTCTTTATTAAATGTTGATGCAAAAATCTTTGCCAAACACGCCTCTCTAAGGTGGTTGAGGACTTAATTGATAATGACCAAACACGGTTCATGCCAGGCAAGGGTACTGACATTAATATCAGGCACCTATTTCTGAATCTTTTGATTCCACATGACAACACGGGTGTTGGAATCGTCACCTCAATAAATGTGGAAAAGGCGTTTTGACTGGGTTGAATGGCTATATCTTTGGGAGGTTCTCCGGCGCTTTGGGTTTGGAACAAAATTGCTCCATTTTTTAAATATTGCACGCATATTTAACACCTTTCGATCCTTTTCTGGCATCAAAATTAATTGGTCCAAGTCCCTGCTTTTTCCCCTGGACCAGTGAACTGTCACTTCTGTTAGCCCCTCTCCCTTATGCTGGGTGACCAAGTTCAAATACTTAGGGGTCTACGTGTCCCATGACATTCCTTTGGTTTTTTTTTACCTCAAAGTTCTCCCGCTATTGTCGGTCCTTAAATATCGCTGTTCCTCTTGGGCTGGGCTTCCACTTGACCTACTTGGCTGCATCAACCTCATCAAAATGATGATCTTGCCTAAGTACAACTACATTTTTCAGAATTGTCCTATTTGGATCCATGTTTCCTTCTTTTGTGAGGTCGACACACGTCTGAGCTCCTTTGTATGGAATGGCGCATTGACCAGGCTAGCTAGATCCACCTTATGGCTACCCACTAGTTTAGGGGGATTGGCCTTACCTAACTTACATGTCTATTACTGGGCGGCGATGCTAGTTTCTGTATACTGGTGGTTTTCGGGCCCTCGATCTAATGCTGCTGTCTGTTTGGAGGCCGCTTTCTGTGCTCCCTAGCCAACCTCCGAAACTTGGTCTACCGAGGACCCAAAGCAAACTACTGTTACGGAGCCGACGCATGCCACCTGGAGGGTGTCGGGGGCTGCCCGCCATTATTTTCTGCATCCAAATCAATGGTCACCTGCTCAACCCCTCTGGGGCAATCCTTTCCTCCCCCAACTTTGTACCATCCCTACACCTCAATTATGGGCATGTAAGGTAATAAAAACTTTAACAGATATCATGCCTTTGGGGACCCTTCTGTCTTTTATGCAGCTTGCTGGGTAATTCAGCTTACTGGCTTGGATGCAGTTTTGCTACTGCCAGCTGCGACATGCAGTCAGGGCCCAGTTTCCTCAGCCGCCCCTTCTCTTGGCCGATCCGATCGAGGAATTACTTGCTCAGGGTGACATTGCCTTTCCACCCTATATGGAGCGCTCCTCAATTCTGACTCCCCTAGGATGGAGCGGGTGTGGAAGATGTGGAGAGATGACATTCCCTCTTTGGATAGAGAGAGCTGGGATGATTGCTTGGAGGGTGGCCCTAAGTTGATGATTTCTTCCAAAGACAAATTAATTCAAGTCGAGTTTCTATATAGGGTGTATTGCACACCTGTGAGACTCCATAGGATGTATCTGGCATGTGACCTGCAATGTCCTCCGTGCCGGGCTCATCCAGAGTCCTATTTGTAATTGTTTTGGGCTTGTCCGAATATTGCTAAATTCTGGTTTCAAGTATTTGAAATGATTAATATTAGTCTGTAGTTGATGCCTTTGGCTTCCACAGAGTTGGCACTTCTAGGACTTCATGAGGATGAGCCTTATCACACTAAATTGCTAATTTCCAAACTTATTCTTTGCAAAAAATAAATAAAAAATACTTCTTAAGTGGTTTTCTTCCTGCATTGTCCTCCAGGGAAGCGATGGTGGATGCTGCTCTGCCCATGTATAAACTTGCATATATCAATCGAGGTTGCTCCTGAAAGTATGATAAAGTTTGGTCGTCTTGGACCTCAGGTTGAACTGCTGTTGACTGCTCCTGTTTTTGGTCCTGATGTTAGACAGATGGACAGATAGGTTATTGGCTGTTATCTGAGCCCTGTGCATAAGTGCCAGAACTAAATAAATATTCTCCCCCCCCCCCCCCACCTTTCATTTATTTTTATAATTTTTTTCTTCCCCTTTATTGCGCTGTTATTTCTGTCAGTGAATGTGCTGTATACATTATGGTAATGTATGGCTGGGTTTTGTAGCCTTGCACTCAAATGTTATCTAAGTATGGAATTGTACTTTGTTTATGAGTCTAATTATGCTGTAATGTTTTTGTTTGGTCAAAAAAACACTCCTGTTTTGTAAAAAAAAAACCAGTGGAGCCAACTCCATGCTGTAAACTAGGGTTGCACCGATACCACTTTTTTAAGAGTACTGATACATTTTTTCAAGTACTCGCTGATACCATTTACCAATACTTTTTTAGGTCATGTGACAGTGTCAGTAGTTTTTTTTATTTTACATTTTTTTTACAATTTAGTTTTTACAATTTTTATTTTTTTACAATTTATATTTATTTTATTTTATTTTTTTACAATTTATATTTATTTTCTTTGTGGGGGGGGGGAGTGGACGTGTCAGTGTTTTTTTTTTTTTTTTTTTTTTACAATTTAACTTTTAAATATTTATTACAATTGTTTCTTTTTTTATTATTATTTTTTTTTATCAGCCATGTGGGGGGGGGGGGGCTTGGTGATATATAAGGGGTCTAAACAGACCACTGACATCTCCCCTTTGAGACAGGGAAAGGGACTGAGGACACAGACTCCCCAGTCCCTTTCTCAGCAGCCTCAGCTGCACTGGAGATGAATGGAGAGGAGACAGAGGCTCCTCTCAATTCATAAACTGAAGTTTTCGATGCTCAGTTATGAATGAACAGAGTCAGTGATCACTGATTCTGTCCATTCAGAAAAGGAAGGAGCTGGTAAATGACAGATTTACTGGCTCCTTTGTCCGCTCTCCATCCTGACAGATTCAGAACAGGGGGACCGGAGGAGGAGCCGGAGAGCCGGGGAGGACACAGGGGGACCTGGAAGAGGACACAGATCGGGACCTGGAGGATACAGAATGGGACCCTAGGGGTGACATGGATCGGGACCCAGAGGAGGACACTGGGGACATGGAGAGCACAGAGGGGGACCTGGAGCAGGACACAGAAATCCGTGGAGCACAGAAGGGGACTCGAAGGAGGACACAGGGGACAGTCTGTGCGGCGGTGGGGCAGTTACAAGCACTGATCTCCCTGACAGCCACGGGAGGGAGAGAAAGAGAAGCGACTGTCAGAAAAGCTATACAGGGTGACTGGTGCTTGTAACTGCCCCACCACTGCACCGATCATCTCTGAGGCTGCCCATGTATCAGATCAAGCATCGGAGCATTTGTACGAGTACAAGTACTCATGCAAATGCTCAGTATCGGTACTAGTATTGGTATCGGTGCAACCCTACTGTAAACACACTTGCTGGAAGTATCTCCTTTATCTCCTCTGCTCAGCTCTGCCAAGTAAACTTTAGCTGACTTACATTAGGCGTGCTCCCCATGCACACACTGCCAGAGTCCTCATACACAACACATCAAGTGAGTGAATCTCCTCTGCTTTAGCTTTGCCTCTTCCTCCAACTCACATTCTCTGAGCAATCTGGTAATTATGGTAAACATTACTCCCCAGTCCCATCCTTTTATGAGGAGAAAAGAGAATCTTCATGTCTTCCAATATTGGGAATGAATTGTGGTAGGGGTCCATGTGGTTTATGTTGTAGGAGAGGACAAGCGGATCTCTCGCTAATCATCACACAGAGAAATGTATGTAGCATTTTTTACCAAGATATTATTTTTATATCTGATTGTTTATCTGACATTTATTTTTAGGTACGATCTCCACTCTCGCACTCCATCCTAGGAGAGCAAACAATCTTTGTCTCTTCGGAAACCGTTTCCATTCTGGAACTGCATTCACACTTGGTTTGGGGCATAAATCTCAGTGTGATCCCGTCTTCCACCAGACATCCTGGAGTTTTTACAGTTTTGTGTCAGTCTCAAGAGGTGGCAGTTATTCCTAAACAGGTAAGCTTGGAAGTTTAAATTACTAATATTGCCTTTTTTATGAAAGAAAAATACATACCTATGGTTTTCATTTCACTGAAATAGGTGTATGTAGAAAAGATTAGTACAAGATAAAAAGGCTGAAAAAAGTACACATTGGGGTTGATTTACTAACTTGGTGGCCAAATCAGCACAAGTTATTTCTGACACACAGTGCAGGCATACTTGCAATTACACCCCAAAGCACATTCTGCTACTTGTCCTGAGTATGGCGATACCCCATGTGTGAGACTTTTCCCCAGTCTGGCCACATATATAGAATTAACAAGTAAAAAGGCACAATGCTTAGATACCTCAAAACGACAATTTATAGTCCATAATAGTCTGACAGCAAGTGCAGGGAGAAAATAGGTGAGTCAGCCAGGGCTGCCACCACAAAGAGCAGAAGCAAGTTCCAGTAAACTAGGAAAAAGACAAGGAAAGAGGCGCATCTGAGTATATATCAAAAATACTTTATTATAAAAAACAATATGCACTCATATGGAAGAAAGTAGAGTTGAGTTCAGGCTTATCTTCTGGGCTGACGAGGTGTGACTGCAAGTTGCAGTGAGTCCACTTCTGGTTTGCAGGATGCAGCACAACAAAATTCAGTCAGGATGGTGTGGAACTGCAGGTCACAGCAAGTCCTCTGGGTACTGGCCAGGTGCAGCACTTTCAAGCTTAGAAAGAATGTTGTGTCTTAGTAATAGTAGTGCACTATAGCAAGCCGTGCTGAGGCTTTGTTTTCTCCATCTGGCGTCTGCAGTGGTGGAAAGTGGCCGTGCAGTGAAAGTCCATAGCGAGTTTTGGGAAGCAAACAGTGCGGCGCCGGGCAGTGACGTCACTGACATGCGGCGCGTTTCAGAGCCAGCTTGCTATGGGTGTTGGGATAGCCATGCTCCTTTTCCAAGCATAACAGTCTGAAGTCCAAAGACAATATTTATATAATGAATCGAGGGGCGGGTTGGGACAGGTATATGTAACAAGGGGATCTGATAGGTGAAAAAACAATAATGATAATAGCAGCAGGCAAAAAATATTAATAGATAACTAAACTAACAAATTCATTCAGCATACCATAATTAATTCATGAATAAAAGAGGAATTTTCATAGTGACATCTTATAAATAAGAATATGATAACAAATAGTAATGCTAGGTAAAAATCATCATTAGAGTAAGAAAATCATTAATAAAAACAAAACTTGAAAGCAAATGAAGGCTATATTTCTAGATATATATGTATATCGAACACATGTATTCTGAAGTATATTAATGTTAAAATTGAATTGAATTATGAATTGTATTAAATAGTTAGAAATTCTATAGAATAATGAATTAATCAGTATTGTGATACAATATCTATAATGCACTATATACAAATTCATCACACACAAAAAATATATTTGATAAAAATGCATACAGCACAAGAAATGTATACAAAATATACATAAACACATATAAAATATATATATTGGTACACATATACACATCATGTAGGGAATCACCACATAGAAAAAAAATATATAGTAAAAAATATATATACATACATATATATGCACACATAAAATATATATATATATATACATATATACCAGACAATTACATACCGACATGAAGAATTAAAGAAAAACTTTCTGTACATATCTATGTATGTGTGTTGGGTTATCATGGACAGAAAAAGACCTATATTCTTATGATATGGCAATAAGTCAAGAGGATGCAGAGGAAGCCTGGGAAAAGAAAAAAAGAAGAAAAGAGGGGGAGGGAGAGAAGGAGGGGAAGAGAAAGGGGAAAAATGGGGGGGAAATAAAGAAAAAGGGTCGAGTTGGGAACAAATTAATGCAAATTTGAAATGGAGTCTAATATACGACATACAGTAGTGTCATCTATAGTCATGGCTAGATTACCACATACTCACTGGGTTTACGAACCCTCCACCCCCATATGCAAGTAAGAAAGGAAATCTATAAACCTGTGATGGAAATAATGAATAAAAAGTAAAAAAAAAATGATAATATCCAATAACCCATAAGCAAAAGTCATAGTACAGATATAGAGGCCCAACGTCCAAGTAGCACCATTAGGCGTTCTAATGACATAAATTACACATTTAATTTCCTGAGTACCTATCACATTTTTGAAGGCCCTGGAGCCTTCCTGACAAAGGAATTACCCACAAAATGACCCAATTTTGGAAAGAAAACGCCCCAATGTATATTCTATGAGGCATAATGAGTCTTTTGAACATGTCATTTCTTTTGGAAAATGTTGTAAGAAAATAAAAACATTATATTTTTTTCACAAAGTTGTCAATTTATAAGATCTTTCTAACACATAGCACATACATAGCAAAAATGACACCCCAAAATACATTCTGCTACTCGTCCTGAGTATGGCGATGCCCCATGTGTTAGACTTTTCCACAGTCTGGCCACATACACAGGCTTATAACACATAGCATGTACACACCAATAATTACACCCCAAAATACATTTTGCTGAGCAAAGGGTAAAAAAAAGGATTACCTGTGGTTTTAGCAGACAGGAATACCGTCCCAGAGCAGTCAAAGCATTGGTCCAGACAACCAAAGGAAATGTTCAGAAATTGTTCAGGCAACAGACCGAGATATGGCAAAGTATGAACATGGTCCATGGTTTAGCAGGCAGTTCAGGTAACAAGCAGAGGCATGACCAGTTCAGGTGGCAGGCAAAGGCTTGTCCAGTTCAGGTGGCAGGCAAAGGCTTGTCCAGTTCAGGTGGCAGGCAAAGGCTTGTCCAGTTCAGGTGGCAGACAAAGGCTTGTCCAGTTCAGGTGGCAAGCAAAGGCATGGCCAGTTCAGGTGGCAGCAGGCAGCTTTATAATGTTTAGGCCTTGGTCAGGTAAGACAAGAGACAGTGGTAGAGGCTTCTTCCCATCCAAATCTCTACGAAGCTTACGAGTCTCCAGACCCTAATCTGAGAAAACAAAAACCCAGAGAAAAATGTTTTCTCCACTCGGAAAGTATTTTCTGGAGCCGCTCACATATGTGAGATCTCTGTGCTGTACAGTGACAAATGATCAGTTCAGGAGGTAGGCAAAAAGCCATTTAACAGGCCAAGGTCAATTCACATGGAAGGCAGAAACGAGGTTGGCAGAGGCATAGTCATTAAACAGTCCGGGTCATTCACAGAAATACCAGATAGTGGAAACTGGAAAAAAATCATCTTCACTTTACTAATAGTGGGGTAGATTCACGAACGATTTACGCCGGTGTATCCATAGATACGCCGCGTAAATTCAAAGCTACGCCGGCGTATCTACTTTCTGTATTCAGAAAGCTAGATACGCCGACATTAGCCTAAGATACGACTGGCATAAGTCTCTTACGCCGTCGTATCTTAGGGTGCATTCTCACGCTGGCCGCTAGGTGGGTATTTTTCAGCGTAAAGTATGCAAATTACCTACTTACGCCGATTCACAAACGTACGTGCGCCCGACGTTCGTTTTTTACGTTGTTTGCGTTAAGGCTTTTTCGGCGTTACGTTGCTCCTGCTATTAGGAGGCGCAACCAATGTTAAATATGGACGTCATTCCCGCTTCGAAATTTGAATTTTTTACGTAGTTTGCGTAAGTCGTTCGCGAATAGGGCTGGACGTAATTTACGTTCACGTCAAAACCAATACGTCGTTACGCCGTACTTGGAAGCAATGCACACTGGGATATGTACACGGACGGCGCATGCGCCGTTCGTAAATCACGTCAGGTCATCACATATTACCATAAATCACGCCCCCCTTCCCCATTTGAATTACGCGCGCTTTTGCCGGCCCCATTTACGCTATGCCGCCGCGACTTACGGAGCAAGTGCTTTGTGAATACTGCACTTGCTCCTGTAAGTTACGGAGGCGTAGCGTAAATACACTACGCCGCCGTAAATTATAGCGTAGCTACCTGAATCTACCCCAGTGTAGTGAAGTGTGATAGCTCCGATCGCACTCTCCAATACAGAGACCTGGCTGGAAGGGACATTGGGGGCAGTAGTATCGGGTGTCACTGCGAATTCCTCTACTTAAACACACACAACATTTTTTTGGGGGTTTGCGACCTGTTTCTGTGGCAAAGTGCCTTTCATGGAGTCTGGCTAAGGGTGCACTTAGAAAAAATTACATACATAGGGCCAGATTCACAAAGCACTTACGCCGACGTATCTAAAGATGCGCGGCGTAATTAAAAAATGCGTCGCGCGTATCTTTGCGCCTGATCCTCAAAACGAAATACGCCTGAAAACCAGATTTTTCCGTCCTACGTAAAACGATTACACCGGCGCATCTTGAAGCGCAAAATACGCTAGACACACCATTGATTTTCTATGCTAATATGCAAATGAAGGAGATGGGGCGATCCCCAAAAGTACGCTTGTGCGGCGTAGGCTACACCCTGTGCGCATCTGCTAGTTTCACGGTGTAAAATTACACCTTATAAAAGCTGCCCTAACTTTACACCAGCCATGTAAATGTCAGCTAAAGCAACACCATTAGGGACGAGCTGAGCACACACACTTGCAGGACAACAATCTATGCCAACATGCCAGGGGCATCCATGCTCATAGCTATACTAGTGACTTTAGTAACCGAGGGTACCCCCTCTTCTGAGGGAACAGCAGCCAGGAGACACCTTGCAGAATGCATCTTTGCACAGTAAACACACACATTAATCATGGCACAATGAGAATGCATGCATGCACACCCACTGTGGTCCCTAGCACAGACACATCACATCCTCATCGAATTGGATTAGACCCAAGTAGAAGCAGAAACGCCACGCCACGGCTCCAATTATGTTACTATGCATTCATACACCATTCACATGGACCTGGGATCACTTCTCCCTGGTCCTGGGGATCCCTACTCCACCAAAACTGAGGGTGACACCCTTTTTTCATCAGGAATGTCACCCCCACATTCATACATCATTCACACACATAAACCAAATCATAATCACAGTATAATAAAAAAAATAATAAAAATAAAAAGTACAACCAAAATTAATGGCGGCGGCGTGATCTGGGCCGGGCACGGCCACGGCCAACCAGGGGAGACTCATGGGGGGGGGAGCAGGGGAAGGAGGAGCCTCCCCTGGTGACTGTCCTCCTGCTGGCCTGCCCTCTAAGGCCACGGCGATCCTGGTCAGACCCACAGTGAGGGCAGCCGTATTGGCCTGGACAGCCTGGGTGTTTGCGTGGACAGCCTGGGTCAGGGCACTCACCTCCAGGGACACGCCTGCTGTGGCGGTCTGCAGGTCACAAATGCATGTTATGACCGCCAAGGAGTTTGTGCCCACTTCATTGACCGAGTCCTTAATTGAGCCCAGGCTGTCCTCCATCTGAGGCTTGTGGCCTGGGAGGAGGGTAGAGAGAGACCCTTGTGGGGGAGCCCTGTTGGGGGAGGAGTGGGAGGGGCTACCCCTGATGGAGGCCTGACTGCTGCCAGCCTCAGGGGTAGCCTCAGGGGGAACCACATCCGAAGTCAAAAGGATTTCCCTGGCAAGGTCCACCCGATCATCCCCATCCTCCTCCTCCTCCTCCCCCTCAACCTCCTCATGATGTGAGGTGTGGCCCCTCCCCTCCCCTGAGGACTCCTGGCTTTCTTGGGGCTCTTCAGCAGCCTGTTG
The DNA here is from genome assembly GCF_905171775.1 of Rana temporaria. Lineage (NCBI taxonomy): Eukaryota > Metazoa > Chordata > Amphibia > Anura > Ranidae > Rana > Rana temporaria. The sequence continues at coordinate 141,593,986 of NC_053496.1, read as the reverse complement.
TCAGGGGGATGGAGCAGACTGGCCTGATGGCCCAGCAATCTCCTGGCCATCTGTGGATGACACAAAACATTCACAGGTTGGAGGATCCACACACTTGGCACATATTCCCTTCCCCCACCCACACATGCTACTCACCAGATAAATTAAAAAAATAAATTACCTGTCCTCACGCCCTCCTCGGAGTCAAAGCCAGGCAGGCCCACCACTTGTTGTCTGTGGAAGCACCGGGCCACTGCCCACTCCTCCTCAGTCAGCCTGACGGAGCAGGGTGGTTCTCCGCCAGTGCCCGTGGCATGGGCATTTATCTTGACCATCTTGTCATGGACCAGGCTCCTGAGATCATTGATCTTCTTAGCTATCCCACTGGGGGTCCTCGCCCTCCCCCCCGCATTGATCTGATCAGTTATCTCCTGGATGATCGCCCTCTTCCTGGCCGGGGGGGGTGTCCCGGCTCTCAGGGCCATGCAAATATCGCCCAAATCGGCTGATCGCCCTGGCAAGTATTTGCTTTTCTCGCACCGAAAAATTAAGCTTTCGTCTCTTTGGTGCCATCTCACCCAACACACCAAACACACACACAAAAATCTAACACAACAAACAAACACAAATACACACAGAACAAACACACACAAAAAGACACAGAACAAACACACACAAAAATCAAACCGCAAACACAAGACACCAAAATCAAACAACACAAGCAGACAGCTAATACAAATTCAAAAACAAACACAGAAAAAACAAACAGAAAAAACACTCAGAAAAAAAACACAGCTACTACAACCTCCTACTTCTATAAATCTTTTATCTATCAATACTACACTCACCAACAAACACCAACAGACAACAGAGCAAAAGCAACTTGCTTTAGGAAAGGGAACACAGGGATGTACTTTTGCAATGGAAGTGCGTTTGTGTGGGGCTATTTATTCACAGGGCGTATCTCACTAAGTCTGCTTGGCCTTTTTCCTATCTCACTGATTGCGCCAGCCCGAGTTCTGAGCATGCCCAGTGAGGTGCATATTCGTGCGTGCATGCGCAGTACGGCCGGCCCTTCATTTGCATGGAGCACGCCCACTTCCTTCCCACTTGCAATAACCCTGCCTTACGCCTCGGTATTAGATGATCAAGGACAGTTGTGGCAGGTGATAATGGACAGACGTGCCACATGATCACAGACAGTTTGTGCCACATGATCACAGGCAGTTGTGCCAGATGATCACAGGCAAATGTGCCAGTTGTTGACGGGCAGATGTGCCAGATGTTCCCTGGGACAGCTGTATGACAATATGCTTTGGGACACTGTTTTGGGGCACTAGCTGGTTATCAGTGGGTAAAAAGCAGACAAACAGCTGAAAACATATTAATTTTAAACCAAAATCTATTTTTAACTCCACCTCAAAACAAGTATCCAACCTATCCAGGTCCAAACAAACAGCTTTAGACACATTAGCCCAAAATCATAATATCATTATAAAAGCTGCAGATAAGGGCAGAGCCATCATAGTCCTAAATAGGACAGACTATGGGCTAGATTCAGAAAGAGATACGACGGCGTATCTCCTGATATGCCATCGTATCTCTGAGTTCTGTCGGTCGTATCTATGCGCCTGATTCATAGAATATACACCGTCGGATCTTAGGCTGCAATTCCAGGCCGGCCGCTAGGTGGCGTTTCGTTTTTTTTCCGCGACGAATATGCAAATGAGGATTTACGCCGATTCAGAAACGAACGATTGCCCGGCGCATTTTTTTTACGTCGTTTGCGTTCGGCTTTTTCCGGCGTATAGTTACCCCATGCTATGTGAGGGGTATCCTATGTTAAGTATGGCCGTCGTTCCCGCGCCGAGTTTTGAAATTTTACGTCATTTGCGTAAGTCGATTCAGAAAAGAGCTGGACATAAGTTACGCTCACGTTGAAACCAATGACGTCCTTGCGACATCATTTGGAGCAATGCACGCTGGGAAAGTTTACGGACGGCACATGCGCAGTTCGTTCGGCGCGGGAACGCACCTGATTTAAATTTTACACTCCCCCTACCCGCCGAATTTGAATTTGGCCGGGGGATTTACGCTACACCGCCGCAACTTTACAGGCAAGTGCTTTCTGAATAGAGCACTTGCCTCAAAAACATGCGGCGGCGTAACGTAAATCAGATGGGTTACGCGGATCTAAAGATCCGCTGACCTATCTGAATCTGGGCCAATGTTCGTGAATCTATGAGACTGTTGTCAGATAATGACACATACGTTATGCTAACTCAGGACCCATTACTCCAATACACCCGTGAAGCTACTGGATTAGCAAATAAGGCTCTTTCAGATGAAATCATCTCAAAACCAGAGTTCTCTTTCCTCATAAGGACCCCAATAACCCACCAGGACTACCTACTGTTGCCTCCATGGAAAGTGTCACTAAGAGATGGTAAACATGTCCCTTCATACATCAATTCCTCATAAGATAGGCCTCATGGCAGTCAAGCTTTTTCTTTCTGCAGACCCACTCATTAACCCTAGGCAGGCCCATTTTATACGGGAAGCTATGCAATTCTGCTTAACACATAATTACTTTGAATTTAAGGACAACTATTACTTACAAACCCAAGGCACAGCTATGGGGGCAAATTTTGCCCCCAGCTATGCAAACCTCACTATGGGGTATTGGGAATTCCAGTACATTTCACAAAACAATCCCTTCTCAGCCAACATCATTTTTTAATGGGCGCTATATCGATGACTTAGTGCTCATATGGGATGGCACCAGAGACAGCCTGACACAGTTTGTATCACATTGCAACAATAACAATCTGGGACTCTCTTTCACCCATGTGGTCAATCCTGACAGACTGGCCTTTTTGGACCTGGAACTGTACCACAGTGACTCTTGTATAGAGGCCACTAATTACATAAAACCTACTGCAGGAAATGAATTTATCCATTATCAAAGCTGTCACCATCCCAAGTGGATTAACAATATGCCCAGGAGTGAGTTTCATAGGATTTGCCGCAATTGTACCCAGGATGAGGACTACCAGACCCAAGGCCAACTCCTTACCGACAAATTCTTGGATAAAGTATATCCTTGTGGAAGATGCCTTCCAACAGTAAACAACTAAAACTTTGCCTAAGTCCACTACATCAGATGAACCCCAACCAATACGGTTTACGACACACCTTTTTGTTTCTGTAAATCGAGGTATATAATGACAATAGATAATATATATATATATATATATATATATATATATATATATATATATATATATATATATATATATATATATACATATACACTATATTACCAAAAGTATTGGGACACCTGCCCTTTACCACACACTTGAAATTTACTGGCATCCCAGTCTTGGAACCCCATACACACTATTAGATTTTCTGTAGATTTTTGTCTTCAGGTTTACCAAAACCATATAATATGAGGTCAAACCTTACGAGTTTTAATTTGTATGCAATTAGGCAGGCACTTGCACTACATGGTTTTGGTAAATCTGAAGACAATAATCTGCAGAAAATTCAGGGTTCAATATTGAGTTGGCCCTCCCTTTGCAACTATGACAGGTTTAACACTTATGGGAAAGCTGTCCACACGGTTTAGGAGTGTGTCTATGGGAATGTTTAACCATTCTTCCAGAAGCGCATTTGTGAGTTCCACTGATGTGGACGAGAATGCCTGGCTTGCAGTCTCTGCTCAAATTAATTCCAAAGGTGTTCTATCGGGTTGAAGTCAGGACAGTCAGGTTCCTCCACCCCAAACTCACTCATCCATGTCTTTATGGACCTTGCAATTTTTACCTAAAGCAAACACTAGCATGTGGCACAGTGAGGGGCTTCCCACAAACTCTGGTGAAAAGAAAGCTACAAAGAGGAGAGTCTGTGAGTTTGTGGAATGAAGAAGTGTTGGCTATAAGGTACAGAAACAAATAAGATGTATATATGCTTTCCACAATACCTGACCTGTATCACCATTGTCATTGGAAAATTTAACCCACTCTGTTTCCCAAGGGTGGGAGGGATGTATTTTGAAGAGAAATGTGTTACCATGTGCTTGCAATAAAGATTAATTCCCTGTTTTGAACCTCAGAGCTGTGTGTCTCGTTAATGGGGGGGATTCGTATGGGTCGTGTTCGCTGGATTGTGGAGTGTTGATAGATGTCTTGGGTTCGGGAATGGAATATCCTAAATGGCTTTAATCCTTGTCCCATTTGGGGTGCCGTTACAATTGGTGGCAGCAGTGGGATGATTCCACAGCCTTAAAGGACAGCTACAAGAGGACACAGGACAATGGAGACTCAGTATGAATGGCTAAAGCTCTCTTCCCTCAATGACTTACTGGAGAACCGGGGCAGGCAGGCCAACAACTGTAAGAAAAGGGACATTATCGCAGAACTCGTCGAAATGGATAGAGCTGAAAGACCCAACATAACGGAAAGGCCCAGCATAACAGACAGGACACCTGAGGAGGCAAGTTTTGATCGGGCTGTTAAACTAAGACTGGCACAGTATGGTCCTAACCCTCCATCAGAAATCATAGACCTAGTTATAGCTCCCTTTGCCTGGGACTATGAGGAAATATCAGCTGACAACTCTGAAATCCTGGCTGATGAATCGGCAGTGGAAAATCTGAAGATTGCCATCCATAAAGCCGAAGCGGATGATGTGGAGTTCCAGGGGGCTAGGGCAGTTGGCTCATCTCCCCAGCCACAGATTACAGAATGTATGGATTTAATGGACTGTTCAGAGGATGTTATGGATTATGCATCGCCTGCTCAATTACTGACAGCAGGACAGAGTACGGCAAACCCCTGCTCTACACCCATGGCAGTTTTGGAGGCCCGAGGTGAGAAGGTGATGGTTCCTCTTTACCAGTGGATTTCAGAGATGCAGGGAGGAGAAGCAGCCATTTTCCCTCCCCAACAGTTAGCCAGAGCAGATGGTGTGGAATCCTCAGCAGAAGTGCTGGCAACAGGGCAGAGTGCTACCAATCTCTGCCCAGCACCGGAAACAACTGTGGAGTTCCAGGGAGCCGGGGCAGTTGGCTCCTCTCTCCAGCAACAAGCTGAGGTTGTAAAGCTTTTACTCCTAGCTGAATTACTGGCAGCAGGGCAGGATGCTACTGGCCGCTTAAGCCGATATCGGTGGATGGGACTTCAGTCTCCACTTGTATACCCCAGGGATGGGGGGCAGTTGGCCCAGATCCCCAACAGCATGACAAACTGAGCCCAGTCACCCTGTCTTCTCTCCAGCGGCTGAAAGGACTACAGGGAGAAGGGCCAGTCCAGGCCTCTCCCCAGCGGCAGGTATGTTCTCTGAGAGAGGCAGAGGTTGGCTGGGTGAGTAATGCTCTGTTTGGAGAAATTTATTTGGGGTACTGTGTGGATACCAGCATTAGAGGAATGGAACTATGGACTAACTTCGGAGTCAACCCGTCTGGGGTCTCCTCCTGTGTTAGTCTCCTGCCGAAAGGGGAGAGATGCAACGGAAGGGACCGTGGAACCCAGAAGCTTTTAGAAAATATGAGATACTCCTGTTTCAGCTTTCCCGATGCCTCTTATGTGTAGATCACCCTGTGTCTCTAATAGGGGCACAGGGTGAATGAGAACCCCACTATGATCTGTGCTAGTCAGATTCAATGTGGTATACATTGTATATATTGTGTGTTGGCTGTTGTGCACTATAAGCTTGCTGTGATGGGGTGGGGTGTGATTGCATTCTATTGTCTATTGTGGTAATTAAGTCTGCTACTGTGGTGATGTGGATTGGAGCTTGGTAGACAGTCTGGCTGCCTATTATGGGATTACTTAAGTGTCTTGCTCTGAGGAAAGGGGGGGGGACCCCCCCAGCAACCCCCCCCCCCCCCCCGCTAAGACTGTTTACTAAAGGAGAAGTTTGAACACACCTGACCTGTATCACCCTTGTCATTGGACAATTTAACCCACCCTGTTTCCCACCCTGTTGGGAGGGATGTATTTTGAAGAGGAATGTGTTACCATGTGCTTGCAATAAAGATTCATTCCCTGTTTTGAACCTCAAACAGAGCTTTTTTTTTCCTAAACGGCTTTAACCCCTGTCCCATTTGGGGTGCCGTTACAGTCGCGACAGATGTTATTGTCTCTAATGTCACTCCCAACCAGGCCTATGCATAGGGAGACTGCTTCCGTATGGTAACGACCATACAGGGTACTTCACTACAATATTAGTAAAGGATGGTAATATAAGCCATCAGCATAGCTGCTTTGCAGATCGTCTCTGGGAACACTCAGCCTGCTGCCACTCACAAGGTCGAGACCTTTCTAGTGACAAAAGAATAAAAACATGACAGCACATAACAATTGGATAGATTTGCAGTGTAACGACAATACGTGTTATAGTCCTTGATGTAGGCATATGTTGTCCATGACAACTGAGAATAAGTTGATAGTTCAGGTGGCAGCCATCCCCAGAGTGTGACCTATAACTCTGTAAGAACAATTGGAAAAAAGGGGGAGAGTGAGGCGCATCTAAGTGTAGTATTATAAGACCACAATTTTTTGCACAAGGAAATGCATTTACAAGATAGAGGAGATAACATGCATGTCTGTTGTCAAAAACATCATCCTCAAGGGGTGCCTGCTATCCAGTTTTTCATCTAGGATCCAAAGGTGCTGTGAGAGCCTGGGCTGGGGCGCTAGAGGCGTGCCGGAAATCCAGGAAATCTGAGCTATCTGCCGTGGACCACACTGGAGGAAAGGGCGTCACCGGATGGGCAGGCTCTGATCATAGGGAGGACGGAAGAGTCCTAATTCCTAAATAATAAAACTGCATCTTATAATATGGTGTGAAATATATAGTATACAGTATACTGTGAATTTTATAGTATAGTGAGAATTTTAATCTCCTCATTTAACCCCCCCCGGGGGTAAGAGTATTTAGGTAATAAATGTTTAATGTTCTTGTTGGCATAAATGTTTAAAACGCTCTGCTGCGGCTAAACTGCTGGGAATTGCCTCAAATCACCCACACTCTGAGGCCAACTGTAGATTGTTGATGTTTTTCCAAGAAATGTTTGGGAACACTGTGTTTGTCGCAGCCCTCGTCAATAAAGCGTCGGTGCTCACCGAATCGCTTACGAAGGGTGCGGATGGTTCTACCCACATAAAACAGGCCACATGGGCAATTCAGGCAATACACAACATATTCCAAGTTCACAAGGACCAGCAAAATCCCCCTAGGATGACCCATAGTGGCCATAGTTTATTATTTAGGAATTAGGACTCTTCTGTCCTCTCCATGATCAGAGCCTGCCCATCCGGTTACGTCATTTCCTCCAGTGCGGTCTACGCCAGGATTTCCTGGACGCCTCCAGCGTTCCAACCCAGCCTCTCACAGCACCTTTGGACCCTGGATGAAAAACTGGATAGCAGGCATCCCTCGAGAAAGATGTTTTTGACAACAGATATGCGTGTTATCTCCTCTATCTTGTAAGTGCATTTTCTTGTGCAATAAATTGTGGTCTTATAATATTACACTTAGGTGCGTCTCCCTCTCCCCCTTATTTCCAACCCTTCTAATGGAGAGTGCAGTGATTCCCCTGGCACAGCCAACCCTTTCAACTTGTAGGCCAAGGAAGGAGTTGAGCTTCACCAACTAAGAGGCAATTATCTTGTGGACACTATGAAATCATTATGCGCACCACCTGGAATGACAAACAGGTCCCCCCGACTTTCTGATGCCAGGAGTCGCCTTGATGTAACACTTTAAAGCCTGGCCCATGTCCAATGGGCTATTTCCTTGGGTACTCCCCAAAAGGGGTGTAGTAAGGACAACTTCTTGTGTGATATGGACTCTGAAGGCCACTTTGGTATGATCTTGAGCATCAACAGGAGTACCACCCTGTCCGGTATTAGGGGACACAAGGCATTTTTCTGATACATGAGGTTTCTTCCAAGGGTCGCTCCACTTTGGGATCCTGGATCAGGGCCTCTTCATGACATGCCAAGTCATTACCCTCTGAGGTCTTCCCCCTCAATTCACTTTGTTGGGACAGGGTAACTTTTTTTCTTGTTTAATTTATACATTTAAAGGACCGAATGAGTCCATTCCTTGTTTATTTTAGTACAAGTCTATTGTTTTGATGATCAGTTACTAATAGTTCCTTCGAGCAATCTATTTGTTTTATGTATGTTCACTTTCTTGCCTTCTTTTCTTAAAATAAAAAATGTGAAAAAAAATAATCTGCCCAACTTTTTCAATTAAGGTATTCAGGCATACATTATCTCACAAGCAAACTGCAGCATCCTGGCTGTCGGCTTCTCTCAGTGTGCCCTCTGTCAGCTTCAGATGAGCAACAGCCAGTATCTCATAAAAAAACAAGGTACCACATAATGTAATACCATATACAGTAGATACTACACATTTATTAAAAATCAGATCTACTCACATAAAAACAATGTAAAAGATGCTTGTCTATCAGACACAAGTAACGGAAATTGGATGCGCTCAGGTAATGCTGGACACAGAATCTCTTACACAAGCGGCTGCACTGTGTGTATCCTCCGCCTTTGGCTCTGCTCTAACCAAACTCATTACAAGTGAGCATGTGACCTCCACCGCTGGTGACCACTGGAACTGCGCCCATCAGCTCTGGGAACCACAGTGCCACCAGCAGGTGATCCAGGTACTGACAAAAATGTTGGGTTCTCCCCAGAAAAGTAATAGGAGAGATCTTCCAATGTAAACACTAGTTCTGGAGACCAAGGGATTTCCTTAATTTTGGCTGTGGGTCAGGAAGTGAAGGCAAATCTCCCCAATGGGACAAAGATGATAAAAAAAAAATCTGTTCAGTTTGATAACCCCCCTTTACTCTATCCAAAAAAAAAAAAAAGTTTTGCCTTTAGTTCTTTACTTCTACTTTAACTAAGTTTGTATCCTTATGGTTACCAGAAAATCATGATAAAATTAAAACAATTTTCCTTGACTGCTACCATTGATTACTGTCTTTGGACATTGTGTTTGCGTGTTAGATACAGTTGTACACTTTACTCATATTTAAAGTAAATTCAAGTATATTTGTAGGCACAAGTTATTTTCAGATGAAGCTGTACATATTTTCACTGAACACGTTGCCAGAGATTTTTTTCAGTAGGTAGTCTTCTTAATTTTATTCCTTGTATGTAATTCTGTTTTTTTTTTTCACACAGGAATCTGTTATGTCTGTATGGTTGATGTTCAGTGACATGTCAGCTGCACCATTAACCCTCTACGATCCTCTGGAATTATCATTATCGGTTGTATCATCAGATGACCATATTTTATCAGTTCATCAACCGGTGGTGTCAGCACACTCTTGGTCCTTGCCTGTATTAATTTTTGAGAGTCCAGGTGAAGGGCCCCTGCTGCGTACTTCTCTTTACTTGCCAGAGCGATGCAGAAGAGATTCTTCAGGACTGCTTAGTGCTGGCTATGTCCGGATTATATTCCCAAGAAATGTAACCCATGGTGGTGAATATCCTGGAAATGACATATTACAGAGTGACAGTGATCTGACTTCTAAGGATAGTAATACAGTCTTATCTGTCAACAATGTTATTCCTGGCACAAGTGACATAATACTAAGAAGTGACAACACAGTCTCTGAAGATGAAAAATCTCTTTCTGGCGTTGATGATATTGTCACAACCCGTTGGGGAATACCTGGCTTAGAAGAAGGACTCTATGGGCTTCTAGCCCTTTTCTCTTTGCTAACCCTCCTGTTTTTTATTAGTTGTCTGACTTTTATAAGGAGACACAGAAAAAAATCTGCACCAGAAGGTCCTGGGAATCCTGAGGCACCAAACTGGGTATGGCTGGATGGGCATGAAGCTAATGGACCAAGATCCCAGGGAGCAGTAAGGGAAGAAGAGGAAGAAAGAGAACAGTGGGAAGGAAGAGAGACAGGACCACAAAGCCTCACCAGTACATTCCACCCAGTGAGAAATTCAGAAGGGCCTGAGACTACTAGTGGTCATAACTCTCAGGTTGGCTCATTATCTACACCTGCAAGCCACTCTAGAGCCTGCTTGGAAGCTAAAAAGCCAGGATTGCCTTCTTTAAAATCGATAATACCACAAGAAGATAGAAAAATAGAAAGAGGACCCGATGATCCCACTGTGCGCTCCATTTTGGTAGCCAGTGAGGAAGATATCATGTGGGTATGCAAAGACATGGGTATGAGGGAACCTCAGGAAATCCTAAGCTATATGGAAAGAATCAGAAGTGAAACAACTCATCCCGGAGAAAAGAGGAGAGAGGTTACACAGGGTATAGGAAATAATGTAGCAGGCACAAGTGTTAAAAGATTGACCTAATTTCAACAATGTAAAGTATGGTAGTAAGAAAAAACTTAAAGTTAAGAAATATTAATGCCCTGAGATAATCGACCTTCTTTAGACTCTGGTAGTAGCATATGTATTTTCCATTCCATTGTTATGGTATGAGATGTCCTAGTGTTATTCAGCAAATAACCTTGAGGGTCCTGAAACAAACCATAGTTATAGTATTCATAACTGGAAAAGTTAAGTATTAAAACACTCACACGCACATTTTTATGAACTCTCATATGCTGAAGATTTGCATTCTCTATTTTTGCAAGAATGAGGAACAGTGAAATATACACATGATCAATACAGGGATCTCCAAACGTTTTAGTACAAGGGTCACATCATATATTTTACAGAAGTTTGAATAATAATTAAATTAATAAATAAGGCTCCTTTCAGCCGGACGAACGCGTCTGCTCAGTGGGGAATCTGTCTGCTGATCCCCGCTGAGCAGGTGGATGACAGGTCCGTGTCTGCTCCGCTCCACAGCCCACTTTCCTCTGTGGGTGGCCTGTCCATTTCCATCCAACTGTCATCAGATCTGCCAGATGGATTGGGACTAGTTTCCCCATCTGTCTGATTTTAGCAGATCGGATGTTGACGTGTTGAATGTTGGGGGTGAGGTTGGAGGAGAGAATCTTCAGTGTCCTCACTTACATCGGTATCCCCATCAGAGCCCTCCTTACATCCTAGTCTGCCCTTACATCGGGGTCCCCCTTAGCTCTGTAATTCAGGTTATAGTACATAGTAAGTAGGAGAAATCTATGCTGGTGCTGGTGCTGGTTACAGCATTGGTGGGGGAGATCAGGGTGCTTTTGGGGGGAGGCAAGGACTGTGCACATCAGTTGTTGGGTGGAGGGGGAGTGTAGACTGTGAACATCAGCTGTCAGATAAGGAATCTCCATACTTCAGGCCGCTACAAGATTTTATCTAATAGAACACTTTTTTAGTGTTGTTAAATTTGGTGGTTTTATACAGAAAAAACATAAACTCTTGCCAGCGCTTCAAATTGGAAAGGCCCTCAAGAAAGTCTGACAATGTACACTCGGAGCAGACTCCTTTTGAATGTAGTCTATGAGGACAGATTATCCACCACTGAGGTCCTCCAAATCGCACACCACATGGGCCTTGCTGCCCACTTCAAGTCAGGGAAAACCAACACCGAAATGCAAACAGAAGAAGGTGCACCGGCCCAGTGTAACAATGTACAAACTCTTTATTAGATAAAAACAATTATTTCAATGTACTCACAAAAGTACACAAATCCCAGTACGCCACTGGAACCGTGTCCATTCATAGGGACGCACCTTATGCGTTTCAAGGTCTATGCCCTCTTCTTTGAGCTCTGCTTTCTTCTCATTATTGGTGATTTTATTTAAAGAAATCATGTTGCTACAATATTACATCTACCTTAAACAAAAAAAATAGTAAAACATTTGTAGATGAGCAAAAAAAAGGTAAAACATCCCCCTTTACATCAGCCTGTCCATTGGCATTCCCCCTGACAACTTGCCCCAGGTTCTCCATCAGAGTCTCCACTTACATCAGGGTTCCCTTACATCCCTTGCATTATGCATGGTTCACACTTTGGCAGGTGGTTGTGGGTGTGGGAATCACATCTGTTCCCGCACCCAAAGACAAAATGTGCTGCTCTTCATTCTTAATGGCACCCCCACGCATCTCAACCCACAGCGTGTTTGCAGATGTGGGAACCGCAGCAAAATGGCATGGTGCTTTTGTGGCCACATTTTTAAAGATGTGCAAGCACCTTTTTCATGCAGGAAACACAGCCACAGCAGCCGATTCAAATAAATGGGGCTTCCGTGCCCATGCAAACTCGGGCCACAAACCTGCAAGAGAGTGAACCAGGTCTTACATCAGGGTCCCCATAAGATTGCGTAATTAGTTTCTACAGTTTGGAGACCCCTGATCTAATAGAACAAATATAATCTCATAAGACCTTTTTGATGTTGTTTAGCTGGTGATTTTTTTTAAAGAAGTCATTCTGACACAATTGTACTACTACAATAATCATAAGAAAGTAGATCAGTGAAAGAAAAAAAAGAGCCCCCCTTAGATCAGATTCCCCCTTACAACAGGATCCCCCTTACATTAGGGTCCTATCCGAGTCTTCTTTTACATTGGGGTCCCCATCAAAGCCCCTCTTACATCAAAGTTCCTCCTTACATTGGGGTCCCTCTTAGATTTATAATTAGGCCTACACACTGTAGAAGCAAGACGGGAGCCATTGGCTCCCACGGCTGTGTCTCAGCCAGTGAGGAGGTAGAGAGCTAGCAGAGCAGCAGCTCTCATACACATCGCTGAAGGTATTAGAGGGAATCTGGGGGGCAAGCTGCACACAGAAGGTTTTTTACCTTCTTGCGCAGAGTCTTTAGAAACACTTTAAGCAAAAAAATCATACTACAATATTTGTAGATGGCAAAAAAGATAAAAAGTGGGACTGCAAAATAATATTAGTCTTAAAGGGGTTGCATATGCATTAGGATGGAAAACCTTCTGTGTGCAGCAGCCCCCCTCCAGCACCCCCTAATACTTGAGACCCATCTCTCTCCAGCTATGTCCATGAGTTCCTCAGCCATCCAGGACGCTCCGCCTGATTGGCTGAGACACGCCATTGGCTCCTGCTACTGTCAATCAAAGTCAATTAAACAATCAGGAGAGAGAAGGGGTGTGGCCTAGCCAGGCTCCGTGTCTGAATGGACACAGGGAGCTGTGACTCGGCTCGGGTGCCCCTATAGCAAGCTGCTTGCTGTGGGGGCACTCAGCAGGAAGGAGGGGCCAGGAGAGCCGAAGGAAGTGGAGGATCTGGGCTGCTGTGCAAAACCACTGCACAGAGCAGGTAAGTATAACATGTTTGTAATTTTTAAAGAAGAAAAAAACGAGACTTTACAATCACTTTAGGCTTCAAGCCATTCTCAAGTCTTTGTTACATGAAATGTTTTTTAAAGTTTTGATTGTGTGTTAAAGGGTATCTTAAACTAAAATACAAACATTAAATATATTGCAGATTTATTTCCTTGTTCAGGCTTTTTTCTTTAGAAAGCAAGAGCTTGCATCCTGCAAATTGTCTAATAAAGTTAAAGTAGGTAATACTAAATAAGTAGGTGCTACTAAATATGTCTAAAATATCTACAATATGTCTAATCCAAGCATGCAGACACCCTTAGGTTTTGGGTATCTGTATGTTCGAGAAAGGGGTATCTTCTACCCCAAAATGTAATTTTGGGATCTTCATTTCTTCTGCCTGATTGCCATAGACAATTTGTTTTTAATTTCTATTTTCTTTGGTATGCTCCTTTTAAGATTTGTCTGAATTATATATACTGAATTTTATAATTGGATTAGACATATTGTATATCTTTCTATTACCTACTTGTTGCTGGATTCACTTGTTATGTGTATGTACATAAACAACTTGACATTACTTAAAAAAAAAAAAAATATATATATATATATATATATATATATATATATATATATATATATATTTTACTTTCCCCTTAACCACCTCAATACTGGGCGCTGTCACACTTTGAATGACAATTACGCAATCATGCAACACTGTACCGTACCCAAATTAAATTTTAATAATTTTTCCCCATAAATAGAGCTTTCTTTTTGTGGTATTTGATCACCTCTGCGGTTTTTATTTTTTGCGCTATAAACATAAGAAGACCGTATAAAAAAGCGTATTTTCCTCAAAATCACAATAAGCGTAGTTTGCGCAAAAGTTATAGGTGCTACAAAATAGGGGATAGATTTATGGCATTTTGTTTTCCGCCGATCAGTGATTTTTATCATGACTGCGATATTATGGCGGACACATCGGACACTTTTGACTCTATTTTGGGACCATTCACATTTATACAGTGAACAGTGCTATAAATATGAACTGATTACTGTGTAAATGTGACTGGCAGGGAAGGGGTTAACACTAGGGGGCGATCAAGGGATTAAATGTGTACCCTAGTGAGTGATTCTAACTGTAGGGGGAGAGGACTGACTGGGGGAGGTGACCGATCAGTGTCCTTATGTACAAGGGACACACCATCAGTCTCCTCTCCCTGACAGGACGTGGATCTGCTCAGTTACTGGGCAATCGCGGGTGCCCGACGGACATCGTGGTCGCCGGGCACGTGCATCACGTTCCCAATGACACTGCGCGTGTGCCCCCTAGTGGCTCAGGAAGGCGAATACATCATATGACGTCCTCCCAGAACAAGAGGCTTATCGTCCCGCTATCATTTGACGGCGGGTGGTAGGCTAGTGGTTAAAGGGATTTTGCTAAATTTTTCTGGAAGTAAATGAAATTTCCCCAAAGGACAAAGAGAGCAAATAAAAGCTGGCAGATGTTCTAACCCATACCACTCAATCTACAACAAAGAGTTTTGGATTAAAGTGTATATTACATAGTCACATTGGAAGTCCACCATGGTCAACCAATACACATTTGAAATTTTAAACAAGGAAGAGTCTTGATGATGTGTAGTTTGTGTTTTTGCTTTGGATAGGGTATGGAAGGGTTTAAAACATTTTTTCTTATTTCATTTTTTTGCTTTCTGTGTCCCCCCGGTGGGGATGTATGCCTTCACTTTCTGTACCAGGGATACCATAGGAATTTATAGAATATCTCCCAAAGTGAGTAACATTTGCCTCTTTGACAGGTGTTTCCATTGCAAGATTTCTCCTCACTTGTTGTTATGGGAACAATTCCATTTTTTTTTTATTTACACTCACTTTCTGTCTCAGTGCCGTGATTACCAGAACAAAAAAAGGAGTGGTCCCCAGTAATAAAAACCGGACAGAGGGTCTTTTCAAGTGTACCCACAACTATAAACACGTGCGTTGCCTAGGGATACTCTTGAAAGTACATTTTTGCAAAGCCTGGCAATACTTGAGTTTTAAAAAATGTAAGGCCTTTGCACATGGGTAAAGAAAAAAAACAGAACATCTAGTTTTTTTTTTTTAAGGATCTGAGCAAAAGTGTATTTACGGCAATCAGTGATTTTTATCATGACTGCAATATTGTGGCGGACACATCTGACACTTTTGACACTATTTTGGGACCATTCACCTCTATACAGTGAACAGTGCCACAGTATAATGACGACAGCAAAGTAAGCTCCATTTAATTGGAAAGGTCAGAACAATTTAAAGCCCATCTAACACTGCAATCTATGTAAGACTACCCTTTGTACTGGGTAACAATGTTGGGTTTCACTGCATAATGAAAAGCATTGTCAGCCTCTTAATGAAAGTGGAAAAAGAATGAACAGGTAATGAATGTAACTATGTTACGGGGGACTGCAAAAATGCAGACTGCATTATATATATGTAATTTTTTATTTTCCCATAGTTCGAAATTAACTAGTTGCCGACTGCCCTATAGCATATTTACTGCTACAGGGCGGCAGCTGTGCACTGGATACGTGATGTCACACCTCCAGGTCTTTTTGACCCCAGATCTCATATTTAAGAGGACCTGTCATTTTCTATTACAATGGTTGTTTACATTCCTTGTAATAGGAATAAAAGTGACCCATTTTTTTAAAAAACAAAACTGTGTAAAAATAAAATCAATTAAAATAAATAAGAAAACAAAACATATTTTTTTTTAAAGCGCCCCGTCCTGATGATTTTGCAAGCAAATGCGAACTAATACGTGAGTAGCACCCACATATGAAAACAGTGTTCAAACCGCACAAGTGAGGTATCGCCGCAATCGTTGGAGCAAGAGCAATAATTCTAGCCCCAGACCTCCTCTGTAACTGAAAAGATGCAATCTATAGAATTTTTTAAACGTCGCCTATGGAGATTTTTAAGGGTAAAAGTTTGACGCCATTCCAAGAGCGGGAACAATTTTTAAGCGTGACATGTTGGGTATCATTTTACTTGGCGTACCATTATCTTTCACAAAATAAAAATAAAATTGGGCTTTACTGTTGTCTTATTTTATTATTAAAAAAAGTGATTTTTTTCCCAAAAAAAGTGCGCTTGTAAGACCGCTGCCCAAATACGGTGTGATAAAAAGTATTGCAATGACTGCCATTTTATTCTCTAGGGTGTTAGAAAAAAATATATAATGTTTGGGGGTTCTAAGTAATTTTCTAGCAAAATTTTTTTTTTAAACTTGTAAACACAGAGTCTGAAAAACAGGCTCGGTCCTTAAGTGGTTAATCTATCCTCTATTTTGTAGATGCTATAACTTTTGTGCAAACCGATCAATATACGATTATTGCAATTTTTATTACCAAAAATATGTAGCAGAATACATATCGGCCTAAACTGAGGAATTTTTTTTTAAAAAATTGGGGATATTTATCAACAAAAGGTAAAAAATATTTTGTCTTTTTTTGTTTATAGCGCAAACAATAAAAAACGCAGAGATGATCAAATACCACCAAAAAGAAAGCTCTATTTGTAGGAAAAAAAGGACACCAATTTTGTTTGGGTACAGCATCGCATGACCACGCAATTGTCAGTTAAAGCGACCAGGCATCGCATGACCACACAATTGTCAGTTAAAGCGACGCAGTGTCGTATCGCAAAAAATGGCCTGGTCATTGAGCAGCCAAATCTTCCGGGGATGAAGTGGTTAAATGGGAGCTTACTTTAAGCACAAAAACTGTAGGCTAAGTGCTGCTTCCCCAAAGCCTGGCTGAAAAGCTACTATTGTGTGCAATCCGCCCTGTCCAGCTTCTGGGCAAACAGTTTATTGAGAGCAGTCCCAGAACAGCACACACACGCGCAATGTGCTCTCCACCCTGCTATTGCGGCATTGCTGAGCTTAATGGACATTAAATTACACTAAGAAATTGGACTTTAAATGGCACATGGGTAGTTCATGTAAAAATCTAAAGGTTTTTTATTATTATAGAATTCTATAAAATGCAGTTATACAATCAAAAAAGAAAATTCTTCTGCATATCGGATCCATATTTAAGGCTATTCACTCCATATTTATGTTGTCCATCCATTAATGTTTGCTGGTTGTGTATTTCTCTTATTTGAGTATACTAACATTATTATAGTTTTTGGATGTGATATTAGAGCATTATCTTGGGCCGTGTACTGACTATTATTATATAAAAATACTTTTTGATTGTATTACTGCATTTTATAGAATTCGATAATAATAAAAAACCTTTAGATTTTTACAAGAACTACCCATGTGCCGTTTAAAGTCCAATTTCTTAGTAATTTCTTGTAATTTAATGTCCATTTTCAAATATCGGGACATTGGCACATTTTTTATCGGTGCATCCACAGTGTCACCATGTGAGGATGCACATTTGAGCAATTCCTTTTAAATAGCCTCTGCATATACCATTCCTCTTATCACAGTGCAGTGCTTTAAACGCCTGAATAATCTGTGGGGGTGTAGTGTGTGCCTATTCCTATTGAAATGCTCACTTTGCACCCCTTTTCCAGGGAAATAATTACTTCAGTTGCAATTGGGTATCGTATGGAATGCACCTTTCAAATCCATAATCGTTATGTTGAAAGTAATTTAAAGGTTTATGGAAAAGTATGTTGTCAAGGCTAGGACTAGCTAATATTCAACATATGGCACCAACATTCCTTAACCAGTTAAGCACCGCCTCACGACAAAATACGTCGGCAGAATAGCAGAGTGGGCCCGGTCCTGTGCTCCGTGACCGCACCTGTGGGCCCGATCGCCGCCGGTGTCCCGCAATCGTGTCACAGAGCTGAAGAAACGGGGAGAGGTAAGTGTAAACAAATCTCGCTTTCTAGTGAGCCTGTCACTGATCGTCTGTTCCCTGTCATAGGGAACGACGATCAGTGATGTCACATGCCCAGCCACGCCCCCTACAGTAAGAAACACACATTAGGGAACACTTAACCCCTTTAGCGGCCCTACCGGTTAACCCCTTCACTGCCAGTGTAATTTTCACAGTAATGAGTGCATTTTTATAGCACTATTTGCTGTAAAAATTACAATGATCCCAAACTAGTGTCCGATGTGTCCGTCATGTCGCAGTCACGATAAAAATTGCTGATCACTGCCATTACTAGTAAAAAAATGTATTATTAATAAAAATGCCATAAAACTATCCCCTATTTTGTAGACGCTATAACTTTTGCGCAAACCAATCAATAAACGCTTATTGCGATTTTTTTTGCCAAAAATATGTAGAAGAATACATATCGGCCTAAACTGAGGAAAATAAATGTTTTATTTTTTTATATATTTTTGGGGGGGATACGTATTATAGCAAAAAGTAAAAAATATTGAATTTTTTTCAAAATTGGCACTCTATTTTTGTTTATAGCGCAAAAAATAAAAAACGCAGAGGTGATCAAATACCACCAAGAGAAAGACAATTTTGTTTGGGAGCCACGTCGCATGACTAGGGGTGCAACGGATCGTCATTGATCCATGATCCGCACGGATCAATGACTTTGGATCGGCACACACGTGATCCGTGGCGTGCCGCGAGACTGCAGAGCAAAGCGGTAAAAAACACATTGAAATTGTCTCCGCTGTTTGCACACAGCCCGCCTGCTCCTAACCACGCTGTGATAGACAGAATGCGTGTCCAATACGCTGATGTGTTTTGCCTATGACAGCGTGGGCTTAGGAGGAGGTGGGGCTGTGTGCGAGCAGGAGTGGAGACGTTTAAACATACGGGCGGTGAGTTGGTTTCTAGCAGAGAATGTGCTGCTGCCGTCCGTCCGTTCCCCCCACACCTCTCCCGGCTGGCTCTGTCCCCCCCTCCTCCTCCCCCCCCCAGCTGCCGTCCGTCCGTCCCCCCCCTCCTCCCCCCAGCTGCCGTCCGTCTGTTCCCCCCACACCTCTCCCGGCTGGCTCTGCCCCCCCCCCTCCTCCCCCCAGCTGCCGAGTCTCCTGTCCTTGCTGCAAATAGCACACAGTGAGAGGGGTGAGCTGTGCTCTTCCCATCTCAACTGTGAGGACTGTTTTTGGAGGTGACAGGGTTAACAAAGAGAACCTGTCACCTTCAATTGCTATGACACAGGGAATTGTTTTCTCCTGTGTGATAGCAATAAAGTTAAATGTAAAACAAATAAGAAATAATAATTCAATTAATAAAAAAATAAGTGATTAAAAAGTAAAGAAGAAGAAAAATAATAATATTAAAAATAAGAAAATTATACAAAAATTTAAAAAGTAAAAACGACAAGCTACAAAAAAAAAGTGATAATGTAATAAAAAAAAAAGAGGAAACAAAAAATATTTGAACTAACCGTGCCGCCCCTGCCATCCAACTGCTATTCTCCGGGGGGGTGGTTCGGTTGGTGGGGAGGGGGTGCATTGCAGAACCTGGCCTTGGGGTGGCAGGGAAAGGAAATCCAGCTCTGCTGGCTGCCCTCTCACTTCTTCCACCCTGGCGAGGCGGCAATTTGGGGCACAGTGAGGCGGCAATTTGGGGCACAGTGAGGCGGCAATTTGGGGCACAGTGAGGCGGCAATTTGAGGCACAGTGAGGCTGCAATTTTTTTTTGCTGATCCGAAAAATGATCCGATCTGTGACTCCTGATCTGAGGAACGATCCGAACCATGAGTTTTTTTATCCGTTGCACCCCTAGGCATGACTGTGCAATTGTCGGTTAAAGCGATGCAGTGCTGAATCGCAAAAAGGGGCCTGGTCCTTTAGCTGCATAATAGTCCGGGGCTTAAGTGGTTAAATACAGGTACAAATAACACTGTGGGAGATGTGGGATTTTGTAGGTGCATTTTGTACAAATCCATATAGCACAGTCAATTAAAAGAGAATATTTATTAAAGTGATTGTAAACCCTTTACAACCACTTTTACCTACAGGTAAGCCTAGATTTTATAGCTTACCTGTAGGTGCTCAAAATATTTCCTAAACCTCCACAGTTTAGTAGATATTTGCAAAAGAGATGGGTGCCGATGTATACGGCGCATGCACCGTAGACAACGGCGCAGGTGCACTTTAGAAACAGCGATTGTGCCTTTTCTAAAGGAGATTGTGGCGTGACTGGCGGCTCACGAACGCATGCGTGGGAGTGATGTCATTGTGGCTCCGGCCAATCACAGCGCCGGAGCCGCGTTACCCAGAAGGTAGAGGATGAAAAATGTACGCTTTGTGGAGGCGTGGAAATTGGGGACATCGCAGGCTTTGGTTTCAGGTAAGTGACACATAATGGGCTACTATGCGATGCATAGTAGCCCATTATGCTTTACCTCTGCAGGGAAACAAAGAGGAAGTAAAACCCATCAGGGCTTACTTCCTCTTTAAATAACATAGGAAAAGATAAAAGCACTTCATACAGTACATCAGTGTCCATTAGAAATAAAGAACACTACTATTGAGTTACACTGTTTCCACGCTCATAATTGAACATGTTTCGCCGTGGGGCGTCTTCAGGAAAATACGTGGTGTCATAGCTACTGAATGAATAAACAAACGTATATCAAAAGCTGCACAAAAGCATGATTTCAATGCATGTATATAAATAGCAAGCACATTTTTAGCTAAATAGAAAAATACACAAATGCATCCCCAAATCCTGACAAGGGTTCCCCAGAGAATCGGTTCCTAATGGATGAGGAAATAAGGAATATTGCAAAAATTGGAGAGGAGGAGTCTGTTCAAGTGGCCCTGCATCCCCAACCGACCAAGATCTGATCGGATACATATACCGAATCTCCCGCAGTGATGGGTATATCATCATAGAGTGTATAGTAGGTACAAGAATAAAGCCTGTGGTTCAATAAAACAGTATACTCCTCTACGCATCTGCCTTGGTATTCAATAAACAAACACTGTCACTTTCAATCATTGCGAACTTTCATAAAACCTGTGCAATAGGGTGCAGGGAGCCTAATTTTTCTCTAGATGGCGCCAAATGCCATGATAAACAACAGCCAGCACTGAAAACGAATAAGAGATGATTATAAATATAGACTAGACAGAAATACATAAGACGTTGGACGTGATGGGGAGGCGTATATAAGGACCCATGTGGCGGCAGCCATTTTGTTGGAGTGCCTGGGAGCCTGATTCCACTACACGCGGCGAGCAGGTTTGTTATAGACCATCGGGATCTTAACTGAGCTATTGCTAGCAGCCATAGCATTACTAATAGAGATCTGATCTTTCTTTTGTTTGATACCTTACTGTCTTACAGGTCAAGGTGGGCCTCTTTCCACTGGGCCACCCCCTTTCTTTGAAGTAATAGATCCTTGAAAAGTTGAACAGATAAGTTCCCATACCTTTATGGCTATGTTTCCAACATTAAATGTGTAATGTGTCACCTGCGCAAAAAATTATATTTATATTTGTTGTATACAGAATATCTGCTGCAGTACTGTGTACACCTCCAATATGATAAAAGTGTATGAAAAATGTGTTACTGCGCCAATCCTACAACCTTATTCCAACATTGAAAAAATATATGAGCATAGATATTTCTGTCTACCATATTTCCCAGTGTATAAGGTGACAGGGCGTATAAGACGACCCCCTAATTTTACAGTTTTTTAAGATTTTCTGGCTTCCAAAGCTTCCAACACTTCATATTTTTTCCTTCTGGAGCCATATCCTTCATTCTTGCTGGAGCCATATTCTTCTTCCTTCTTGCTGGAGCTGAAGCAAATCACGGCAAGCAATGTATTCTATTAATGAATACAAAACCTGCTCGGTTGACAGAGGCTATAACATCATCATCCTGCGCCTCTCTGACTTTCAAAGCCAATCCGAGCAGGCTACTCCAATACGAGCAGGCTCTGTATTCATTTGAATACATTGCTCACCGTGATTGGCTAAGCAGTATATACTGTATGTAGCCGAAGCTACATACAGTATTACCAGGTATCCAAGCAGCTGACCCGGTGTATAAGACGACCCCTGCTTTTTGGCCAGTTTTTTTAAGTGTAAAAGGTCATCTTATATGCTGGAAAATACAGTACTCTACATCATCTATTATTCGTTTTTAAGTGATAGCTATTGATTATCATGGCATTTGGCTCCATCTAGAGAACAATTAGACTCCCTGCACCCTATTGCACATGCTTTCTGAAAGTAAGCAATGATTGAAAGTGACAGTGTTTGTTTATTGAATGCAAAGGCAGATGCCTAGATGAGTATTCTGTGTTTTATTGAACCACAGGCATTATTCTTGTACCTACTATACACTCTATAATGATATACCCCTCCCTGCGGGACATCTGGTATATGTGGACGATCAGATCTTGGTCGGTTGGGTGTGCATGGCCACTTGAACAGACTCCTCTACAGTTTTTGCAATGTATTGGCCTTCTTTCCTCATCCATTTGAGGTAGGAACCAGTTCTCTGGGGAACCCTTGTCGGAATAGGGGGGATGCATTTGTGTATTTTTGGATGTAGCTAAAAATGTGCTTGCTCCTTAATTTTTCCCACACCTGAAATTACATTTATCTATTCCCATTAAAGTACTTAACTTGGTCAACTTCACCAAACGGCTCTCCTTGCGTATTCCTTAGTACCAATGTGAAGAAGGCCTTTGATAGGGTGAACTGGGCTTTTATGTTTGTGGTCCTGAGACGCATTGGCTTTGGCTAACAGATGCTTCATTGTATAACTAGCATATACTCTTCTCCGCAGGCTGCGGTCAAGACAAATGGGGTGTTCTCAGAGCTGTTTCCTATATCTAACGGTACCTGCCAGGGATGCTCTCTCACTCCTACTATTCACCCTTGCTTTGGAACCATTCCGGAACACGATTAGATTAAACCTGGATGATCTGGTGTTCAAGTGGGTGATCTCACCCATAAAGTCTCAGCTTATGCGGATGACCTACTCTTCTCCTTGACCAATCCGCATATTTCCTTGCTGAATCTCCTGAAAGAATTTGACCATTATGGAGCACTCTCAAATATGAAAATCAACTACTTCAAATCCGAGGCGATGGAAGTCACCCTGCCCTCTCCTTTGGGTTACACTCTACAGCTCAACTTCAACTTTAAATGGGCATTCTCAGCTTTGCAGTACTTGGGCATCCATATCCCTCTGAATCTATCGGATACATTTAGGATGAACTTTCCACCCCTGCTCAGTGAAGTCCATTCCCTCTTAGACAAATGGAGTCGGAGACTGCATTCCTGGTTCGGCCATTGTAACATCATTAAAATGAGCATCTTGCCAAAGTTTTTGTACCTCTTTCAGACCTTGCTTATCTCCATCCCTGTGGCCTTCTTCCATCAAATTAATACCCTCTTTGCCAAGTTCATCTGGGCAAACAAATGGCCTAGGATCAGTAGGCGCCTTCTGACACTCCCTAAAATCTATGGTGGAATAGCTGTCCTGAATGCGCTTAAAAATTACCAGGCAGCCCATCTTGGAAGGGTGATAGACTGGTGCAGATATAAAGATCTCAAGTTATGGATGCATATAGAACAGCAGTTTAGCCCCATTCCTCTGCACAGAGTGCCTTGGTGCTTTACTTCTTTACCTGCTTCCCTTCGCGTCGCATCCCACTATAGGACCTACTCTCCGAGTCGGTCTTATGGCATGTACAAAACCGGAGCTTTCCTCTACCCGTTCTCTACTGTTTCCTGTATTGGGAAACCCCGGATTCCCTCTGGGTGCAGAACAGCGGCCGTTCTGAAATCTCTAGAACTGCTTTCAAGTATCCCATTTTTTAACGGCTAACACCTGGCCCATGATCTCCCTACTGATGCAACGGGATGGTCAGTTTAGATTATCTTTTTAGCAGGCGCTTCAACTTCAGCATTTCTTCCGAACCCTGGGGCCCCCGACTAATTTTTGAAGTCAGCGGACCTTGAATCTTACTGCGAAGACAAAGACCCCCTCCCCCATACCCTATCTAAGATGTGTGCCTTGCTTGTATACCCTCCAGATGACTTTATCATGCCGAGCCTTAGCAAATGGGAACGAGACCTAGATAGGACCTTCACGGCCACCCAGCATCAAAATATCACCCACCTTTGCCTGAAATCATCTGCACACGTACTATAAAATACTGACAGAGGCTTCGGAGAGTTGCTGGAGATGTGGAGACAAGAAGGGAACTTTCCTTCACGTCTTCTGATCCTGTTCAAAGCTTCAACAGTACTGGTCTGAGTTACCGAGGATTTCCCAACAATTCACAGACTTTCCTATACAAAGGGATCCTGCTTCTTCCTGCTTCACTGCTCACAGATGCCGATTTGGACATACAAAAAGTTGATTCTCCGTCACTTGACTAACGCTGCCAAAGTCTGTGTCATGCTGTGTTGGAAGGACCCCAATCCTCCCTCCATTGCCATGTTGCTCAATAGGTTCAGGAGTTTCAATACCCTGGAGGATTTGTTACTTACTACACAAAATAAAAGAGAACGATATACGAAAACATGGGCATGTTGTAACTTCTTTGTATATTTGGACGAAGGGAAGTCCCTCCTGGAGAGCTGCTCTGAGGATTGAGGTTCTCCTGTTATTCGCACTGTGACATCTACGCATCCTATCACCTGGGCTCCCCCTCCCTCTCTCTCGCCCCCTTCTCTCTTTCCCACTTCTCTCTCCCCCTTATCTCTCTCTCTCCCCCTCCCCTTTTTATTTATTTTTTCGGGACCCTCTTGGGTGACCCTATGTCTCTATCATCTAGTTTTTTTCTGTTCAAAAATGTGAGGTGTCCGCTCGTGCTACACAACACGAGTAGGATGTACATGATTATCACCTGACTTCTTTGAAGTGTGAAGCTCATCTTCGTGTCAGTGATGTTATATTGAATTGCTTCCGAGCTACTCTACACTTGATTATACTACCTTGGACTTCATCTATATTTAATTGTACAGTAGCACCCCCAGTGCTTTTGTTGTATTGTATATTGATGGATACTTTATTTTTCCTTACAAATAAAGAATTACAAAAATAAATGTGCTTGCTATTTATATACATGCATCTAAATCATGTTTTTGATATATGTTTGTTTATTCATTCAGTAGCTATGACACCACGCCTTTTTCCTGAAGAAGTTCCACGGTGAAACATGTTGAATTATGAGCGTGGAGCGTGTAACGCAAAAGTTTATTTATTTCTAATGGATGCTGATGTACTGTATGAAGTGCTTCTATCTTTTTTCTATGTGATTTAATAAATACTCTCTTTTAATTGACTGCTATATGGATTTGTACAAAACGCACCTACAAAGACCAACATGAAGTAAGGATAACACCATACATAAACAAATAATTGGATTGCCACAGAGTTTTGTTTGGTTTGTAGTTAATCTTCCTCAGGGGATATCAGCTAGGGCATGCCTAAATGTACCGTGACAGTAGAGAGTATCACGTCTAAAGGGATGCAGACCCTGCAGCTTTCCTCAGAGCTGTACAGCTGCAGCAGATGGTTGATAATTACAAAACCACTCCTATTAGACTCACTCAGAAATTGGGCACAGAGGTACAAACAGTTGCAACTTACATAATCACCCAGAGGGGAATGTTTTTTTTTCCTCAACAAAAGTGGAGTTGCGCTTTAACAGGAAAATGCTTGTATTAAAGAGGCAATTGCTTCTTTATGCAATGAGATCATGAAATTGAGATCATTCTGCAATATCAATAGCTATCTAAAATCTATAGTTGTTATATGTCATTAACATTAATGTTTTTTTAGCATTTAAGAATCCAGTCCATATTATTTTGCGAAATATGTTTTTTGAACTAATTAATTGACATAACACACAAATACGTTTTATTTAGGCAACTATTTATTGGAGATGAGTTGAGTAAGATCAAAACAGATCTTACTTAGCCATTTTTGCACCTAATAATGATTTGCATATGATTAGTTAAGAAGATTAAATCTGTTTCATGTTCACCCTTACTACTCACCTTCTGGACCAGGTCCCGAGTATTTGATGTCCTCTTACTTAAAGAAGACCCTGTCAGGTCACCTAAAGTTTAAATCCAGCAATAAAGGCAGCATATAATGACCAGTTTCTCCTAACTGCACTACAGCTTCTTATCATGTATACATACATGTCCTGTAGTGACATAACAAACTAGCACATGGGGGACACATGCCATCCGACACTCCCAGAATTATTGAATGCCTAAGAGGCTTTCGCTACTGCACTGCTGAAAGGGAGAAAAAGTTTGAGAAACTGGCCACTGGATATGTGATTATATGCTGTCATCTATTTCTGGGGGCTTAAACCTATAGAAACTTTGTTTAACTTAATTAATCGGCCAAAAAATACACATTTGGTATGATAATTTTACTAAATCCTATAGTATGAAGAGTGCTGTACGAATGCTGAAGTTTATAATAATTTTATGAAAAACACAAAAGGTACGGTGTTCTTGTGCAGCAACTATATTACCTAGAGCAAAAAATAAGGCAAACATTTAATTGATTTCTGACAGATGGTTAAAACTTTAGTGGATTCTGCAATTCTTTTAAATTGTCAGCTCTATGAACAAGTGAACTGTGCAATATTTGACAGTTTTTTCTTCATTTTATCTTTTGATTCTATTAATGGTGTTACCTTTCTACTTTTATTTTTAGTGTGAATTCAACATTTGGTACATATACGTCTGTTATGTCAGATAATGCTTTGTTGATTTTTCCCTCAAAGGACATGTGCTCAATATTTACTTTCAATTTCAATATTCACACTCGGTTGTTAACAATGTATTTTAATAAACACTGTTCTCTACTATATGTGTGAGCTGTTTCTTAAAATGTCTCTTTCTTTTGATACTTGGTAGTGCATTAATGTGCTCAGCCACTTGAGGAGTACTGTAGTACTGGCACAACTTCGGCCTTTAATGCTGTGTTTGGATTAAACACTGAGGTCAGCATAAAAAAAAATCGCTCCATTCAACTTGAATATACAAAGTAATTCAACAACTTGTCAAATATGCTAAGTACCACAAAATGTTCAAGTTTTCATATTTTGGAGCAAGTCGACTTAGCTACTTGCAGACCGCCTCGTGCACACATATGGTGATGGGGTGGCTGCTCTGCGCTGTATCATGTACGTGATCTGGCATTTCCGGTACTGGACGCGCATGCTCACCGCGGCTTCTGTGCTTTATAGTGGTATAGCACAAGCCGGTCAGCAGGTCCCTGCCAATGATTTTTTCCTGGGACCTGCTGATCGGCTCAGAGCCCTGTGTTTACTAACAGGGCTCTGTACACGGAGCAGAGATGTGGCTGTTTTTTCAGCCATGAGCAGGGAGGGAAAAACACAGGCTGCTGCATCGAGATAGGATGGAGAGGATGCCTGACACCTCTGGGAGATAGGAACACATTTCAAAGCATGTCACTTCTTCCTCAGCCTATCTAAAAGTGGCTACCTGCCAAAAAGAATTGGGGAGGGTCTAGCTAGGACTAAACTAACCAGCACTGAAAGAGGAGTGGGTGGGAGGAAGAGATCAAAATCACATAGTAAACAAATTGTAGTTGCATAAGTACCAGTATGTTAAGCTTACTGCTGAACAATAACCACCTGAATCGGTTCAATACAACACATTAAAAAATCGATAAAAGTAAGTGGGAAAGAGTACTCTCCTGAAATAAGATTTCCATATATAAGTTGTTACAGAATCACTTTTCCTTGAACCCAAAAAGAAAGAAAAGAGAAAACATGTAAAAAGTACGGTATATCTATACAAGTGCAAAAAAGTGTAAAAACTGGGATGAACATTAATATCTTGATGCCTGAAAGAATCCTTAGCCCAGGTTCACACTGGGCTGCGGGAGTGAAGCCATGCGAGTTCAGCCGAACTCGCACGATTTTACTCCCGCTGGCAGTCACGATTTCGGCCGCGATTTTAGAGACATCTGTGCAGGTTTCTACACAGATGTCAATGTAAATAGCGGGCCGAAATCGCAAAAAGTAGTACAGGAACTACTTTTTGAAATCGGTGCAGCGCCGCAGATGCGGCGTCGCACTGATTAGGACGGTGCCACTGCCGGAAAATGCCGCCGATTTGAGATGCGATTTGACATCTCAAATCGTACCAGTGTGAACCAGGCCCAAAATGCATCAAGTCATTTCTCCATGAGTGGCAACGCATGAATAACCATTTTGAGGTTGAAGTGCAACAGTCTCACTTGACGCTTGATCAGAAGGAACTTCATACAATTATTTCCACAGGAGGCTCTGCCTTTGAACTTTTGTGCTATAGTAGAAGACTAGGATGATTTTTTTTAGGCTGTATGTTGCTCGAGTTGCTGGCCATGTATGCTTGAAGCTTGGTAGATAAATATGCAGCTGAATTGCAGCGTTGGCCAAGTCACCATTTCAATAATGAGGAATAAAAGTAATTTGAGCACTTGCCAGATGAAGCAACATTAGCGTTTTACATATTTGTAACGTGTTTCATGAACTTTAGTCCAGCCAGTGAAATGAATTTCAGGGCATTATGCCCATTTTTATCAATAAAAAAAAGTAGAATTAAAAGACTCAAACAGAACCCTTGCATGGAGTTTCAGTGTAGCAATGGAGGGAAGGGACAGAAACTTCATGATTTTCTCCAAAAGTGGTGAATATGGAGCCAACCTAGAACTGCAGGTAGCTGCCACTGCAGTGCTGGAGCAAGGAGCAGTGGACACATCTCTCTCCAGCTGACAGACATCTCTGCCCAGCCATTTATATATACCACCAATAAGACCCCTTTTATACTTTGCATAGTGGGAACACATGTTCCTGCTCGTGTTTTTTTCTCTTGCTTGTTTTTTGCACATAGGGTAGCCTATTTACTTGAATGGGCTGCCATATGTGTGACAAACACATCATATAGGCTCTAGAACCTTTTAAGGCATGCAGCTTTGCCACATGACAAAATACAGGTCTGTTAATTGCATTTGGGGTGCCATTAACAATTAAAACATAATCCAAAATGCACTGCAAAACGCCCGTTACCTGTGCACTTTGTCACACATCCAGGAAATGTCAAATGTGAATGCGGCCTAATGCCTAGTATACACGGCTAGTTTTTTTTCCGTTCAACCCAGCGGACTAAATGAAAAAAAATGACACCTCAGGTCAGAGTCACTGTACTAACTATCCAATGTTAGTACAGTGATGTCCCCTGCTATTCTATTGTCTTCTGACAGGGGGACAGCCCCCGCCAGAACACTTCAGTCAGTGCTCTCAGCCATTGGCTGAGAGCGCTGATCGGAAGATGGTCGGCAGAACTTTTTTCATTATGCCCCTTCCGAAGATGGCTATCAGTCAGACTGTATACATGCAATAACTGCAACGCTTTAGTTCACAGCTGCAGCTCTGCACATTGCACCTTGGCTCCTTGGCTCATAGTTGCAATGCGATCTCGCAATGTAAAATTGCCATTCAGCAATTTAAAAAAGGAAAAAAACAGGTGTCAGGAGGCAGCAGTAGCGAGGCTATAATTTCTGCCACGGCTGCAAAGCATGCCATTGTGACCATGGCACGTGGTTTCTAACAGCAGCCCTGCTCAAGCTCATGCCTAATTATACACACACTGGGCTAGATTCAGGTAGCCCTGCATAATGTTGTGCGAGCGTAGCATATGGTATTTACGCTACGCCGCCACAATTAAGAGAGGCAAGTGCAGCATTCACAATGCACTTGCTCCGTAAGTTGCGGCGGCGTAGCGTAAATCTGCCGGCGTAAGCGCGCCAAATTCAAATTCTGAAGAGGTGGGCATGTTTTATGAAAATAAAACATGACCCCACGTATTTGACGTTTTTTACGAACGGCGCATGAAAGAATCCCAGTGCGCATGCTCCAAATTTCGCCGCAAATCGTCAATGCTTTAGACGTGAACGTAACTTACGTACAGCCCTATTCGCGAACGACTTACGCAAACAACGTAAAAATTTCAAAATTTGACGCGGGAACGACGTCCATACTTAACATTGCGTACGCCTCATATAGCAGGAGTAACCTTATGCCGGAAAAAGCCTAACTTAAACTATGTAAAAAAATGCGCCAGGCGTATGTACGTTTGTGAATCGGCGTATCTACCTAATTGGCATATTCCTCGCGTAAATCGACGGAAGCGCCACCTAGCGGCCAGCGTAAAATTGCAACTAAGATACGACGGCGTAAGAGACTTACGCCGGTCGGATCTTAGTCAAATCTATGCGTAACTGATTCTAAGAATCAGGTGCATAGATACGACGCCGCAACTCAGAGATACGCCGTCGTATCTGGAGATACGCCGTCGTATCTCGTACCTGAATCTAGCCCAAAGTCTTTTTTTTCAATCAAGTAATTTTTAATTCATCTTTCACTGTACAGCAAAAGTTCAAAAACGCACAAAATATTTCCAACAAATAGCCCCACCCGGGTGCACCTCCCAAGAAAAAAAAATTCCATATTTGCGCTCACCGGTCTATGCTTCAATCTTTACTCAAGACCCTCAATCACATTATTACTCCTTAACTAGAAAATGCATTTCCTGAGGAAAATGCGAGTGGGAATGCTGAATAGCTGAGCCCGCGCCAAAGCCATTCACCATAACCACTACACTATCTTTAGGACACACAGCTCCTTTCTCTATCTGCAAAGTAGAGAGTATCCTGACTTCCTGGTCGCCCCTCCCCCCTCAAGAGGTTTCCCCCCCTCCCCCAGGTCAGTGAGGAGGAATATTGCACTGAGGTAGAAAGCTATTTATGGAAAGAAATTCCATTACAAACGCCTTTTAATTCACAGACCAAATACGTGAAATACGCCTTCAAACAAAACTTAATAAATCCACAACCGTACATGCGATCGTTACAGCGACTTCACCGTTTGAAAGACACGGCCCTTGTGAACGCATGGATATGAAATTTATGTTGATAAACTTAAAAATGTGGCCATGTCAGCGATTTAGAAAAGAGCGTCTTTGTGCGTTTTGCAGAAACATTTTTTTAGACTTTTTAACATGACGGTCAATGGGAGGGAGTTTGAGGTGCTTGTCCTTTAGAAGCTCCTGGAACTAAAAGTCAAATGCCTATCGCAAAACTGATCACATTGCCTGAAACCAGACAAGCATAGCTACGTTTTGATATATAAATTGTGTATGACAAGTAGATCTTGTGGGCGTGAGAGCAATTTGTTTCCCCTTTTTTTAAAGATAATTTTTTTTTCAATGATCTGCACTCTAAAGGTCACATCACACACTCTAAACCTGCTCCATAGGAATTCATTATAGCCGATTACATTTTCTGAAAATATCACTAAACGTAAATTGCGTTTTCACAAAAACCGTAAAAGATATCAATCTAAAAAGTCATGTTTGGATAGCTGAATATTTTGTGACTGCTTTAAAGTTGGTTTGGTGTCTGTAAGTGAAAGTATGAAGGAGCTGAAACTTTTGGCAGAACGTGTGTTTTGAAGCAGGAAAAAGGATGTTCTCATTGACTTCAATGTTAAAAAAAAGTGTCTAAAAGCTTAATATTTTAAAAAGTATAAATAGTACAAAAAAACTTGAAGTCCCATCGTTAGCTGAACGAGATGAACATTTTAAAAGTTGAATGGTCTCAATAGCTGAAAGTATGCAGAAGTTACGCAGAGCCAAAAAACGTACGGAATAATAAAATTAAAATTAAGAAGAAGAACTAGACAATGCATTTCCTGAGGAAAATGCGAGTGGGAATGCTGAATAGCTGAATTGCTGAGCCCGCACAAAAGCCATTCACCATAACCACTACAGTATCTTTAGGACATACAAGCAGTGTTCCTTCAGTACTTATAAAGCCTAATATCACACAGCTCCTTTCTCTATCTGCAATATAGAGAGTGTCCTGACTTGCCTGGTCGCCCCTCCCCCCTCAAGAGGCTTTCTCCACATGAGGTGGGGGAGGAGGACTGCACTGAGGTAAGGAAAGCTATTTAGGGAATCAAAATACCATTAGAAACGCTTTCATCCACACACAAAATCAGTTATCGAAGCCTTCAAACAAAACGTAGTAAATCCACAACCGTACATGCGATTGATACAGCGACTTCACCGTTTGAAAGACACGGCCCTTGTGAACGTATCGATATGAAATTTATGTTGATAAACTTAAAAATGTGGCCATGCCAGCGATTTAGAAAAGAGCGTCTTTGTGTGTTTTGCAGAAACATTTTTTAGACTTTTTAACATGACGGTCAATGAGAGTTATTTTGCCGCACTTGTCCTTTAGAAGCTCCTGTAACTAAAAGTCAAATGCCTGTCACAAAACTGATCACATTGCCTGAAACCAGACAAGCATAGCTACGTTTTGATATATAAATTGTGTATGACAAGTAGATCTTGTGGGCGTGAGAGCAATTTGTTCCCCCTTTTTTTAAAGATAATTTTTTTTGTGGATGATCTGCACTCTAAAGGTCACATGACACACTCTAAATCCCCTCCATAGGAATTCATTATAACCGATTCCATTTTCTGAAAAGATCACTAAACGTAAATTGCGTTTTCACAAAAACCGTGAAAGATATCAATCTGAAAAGTCATGTTTGGATAGCTGAATATTTTGTGACCGCTTTAAAGTTTGTTTGGTGTCTGTAAGTGAAAGTATGAAGGAGCTGAAACTTTTGGCAGAACGTGTGTTTTGAAGCAGTAAAAAGCATGTTCTCATTGACTTCAATGTTAAAAAAAAGTGTCTAAAAGCTTAATATTTTAAAAAGTATAAATAGTACAAAAAAACTTGAAGTCCCATCGTTGGCTGAACGAGACGAACATTTTAATAGTTGAATGGTCTCAATAGCTCAAAGTATGCAGAAGTTACGCAGAGCCAAAAAACGTACGGAATAAAGGATACGAATAAAAAGAACTAGACAATGCATTTCCTGAGAAATACCATTACAAACGCTTTTAATTCACAGACCAAATACATGAATTACGTCTTCAAACAAACCTTAATAAATCCACAACCGTACATGCGATCGATACAGCGTCTACACCGTTTGAAACACAAGGCTTTTGTGAACGCATCGATATGAAATTTATGTTGATAAACTTAAAAATGTGGCCATGTCAGCGATTTAGAAAAGAGCGTCTTTGTGTGTTTTGCAGGAACATTTTTTAGATTTTTTAACATGAGAGTCTATGAGAGATAATTTCAGGCTGTTGTCCTTTAGAAGCTCCAGGAACTAAAACTAAAATACGTATCACAAAACTGATCACATTGCCTGAAACCAGACAAGCATACCTACGTTTTGATATATAAATTGTGTATGACAAGTAGATCTTGTGGGCGTGAGAGCAATTTGTTTCCCCTTTTTTTAAAGATAATTTTTTTTCAAAGATCTCCACTGTAAAGGTCACAGGACACACTCTAAATCCCTTCCATAGGGTTACATTATAACCGATTATATTTTCTGAAAATATCACTAAACGTAAATTGCGTTTTCACAAAAACCGTAAAAGATATCAATCTGAAAAGTCATGTTTGGATAGCTGAAAGTTTGTTTGGTGTCTGTAAGTGAAAGTATGAAGGAGCTGAAACTTTTGGCAGAACGTGTGTTTTGAAGCAGGAAAAAGGATGTTCTCATTGACTTCAATGTTAAAAAAAAGTGTCTAAAAGCTTAATATTTTAAAAAGTATAAATAGTACAAAAAAACTTGAAGAAGTCCCATCGTTAGCTGAACGAGATGAACATTTTAAAAGTTGAATGGTCTCAATAGCTGAAAGTATGCAGAAGTTACGCAGAGCCAAAAAACGTACGGAATAATAAAATTAAAATTAAGAAGAATAATAAAAAACGAATATCAATACTGGGAAAGCTTATTAAAGCATTCCCACTAATAAAAAACGACTAGAAAATGCATTCCCTGAGGAAAATGCGAGTGGGAATGCTGAATTGCTGAGCCCGCACCAAAGCCATTCACCATAACCACTACACTATCTTTAGGACACACAGCTCCTTTCTCTATCTGCAAAGTAGAGAGTATCCTGACTTCCTGGTCGCCCCTCCCCCCTCAAGAGGTTTCCCCTCCCCCCCAGGTCAGTGAGGAGGAATATTGCACTGAGGTAGAAAGCTATTTAGGGAAAGAATTACCATTACAAACGCTTTTAATTCACAGACCAAATACATGAATTAAGCCTTCAACAAAACTTAATAAATCCACAACCGTACATGCGATCGATACAGCGACTTCACCGTTTGAAAGACACGGCCCTTGTGAACGCATCGATATGAAATTTATGTTGATAAACGTAAAAATGTGGCCATGTCAGCGATTTAGAAAAGAGCGTCTTTGTGTGTTTTGCAGAAACATTTTTTAGACTTTTTAACATGACGGTCAATGGGAGGGAGTTTGAGGCGCTTGTCCTTTAGAAGCTCCTGGAATTAAAAGTCAAATGCCTATCGCAAAACTGATCACATTGCCTGAAACCAGACAAGCATAGCTAAGTTTTGATATATAAATTGTGTATGACAAGTA
Organism: Rana temporaria; assembly: GCF_905171775.1. Classification (NCBI taxonomy): domain Eukaryota; kingdom Metazoa; phylum Chordata; class Amphibia; order Anura; family Ranidae; genus Rana; species Rana temporaria. Next base: position 141,559,274 of record NC_053496.1, on the reverse strand, counting down.
GATCTTGTGGGCGTGAGAGCAATTTGTTCCCCCTTTTTTAAAGATAATTTTTTTTTGTGGATGATCTGTGCTGTAAAGGTCACATGACACACTCTAAAGCTGCTCCATAGAAACACATTATAACCGATAAAATTTTCTGAAAAAATCACTAAACGTAAATTGCGTTTTCACAAAAAACGTAAAAGATATAAATCTAAAAAGTCATTTTCGGATAGCTGAATATTTTGTGACCGCTTTAAAGTTTGTTTGGTGTCTGTAAGTGAAAGTATGAAGGAGAAGAAGCATTTGGCAGCGCGTGTGATTTGAAGCGGGAAAAAGGATGTTCTCATTGACTTCAATGTTAAAAAAAAGTGTCTAAAAGCTTAATATTTTAAAAAGTATAAATAGTACAAAAAAACTTGAAGAAGTCCCATCGTTAGCTGGACGAGATGAACATTTTAAAAGTTGAATGGTCTCAATAGCTGAAAGTATGCAGAAGTTACGCAGAGCCAAAAAACGTACGGAATAAAATTAAAATTAAAACTAGACAATGCATTTCCTGAGGAAAATGCGAGTGGGAATGCTGAATAGCTGAATTGCTGAGCCCGCACCAAAGCCATTCACCATAACCACTACAGTATCTTTAGGACATACAAGCAGTGTTCCTTCAGTACTTATAAAGCCTAATATCACACAGCTCCTTTCTCTATCTGCAATATAGAGAGTGTCCTGACTTGCCTGGTCGCCCCTCCCCCCTCAAGAGGCTTTCTCCACATGAGGTGGGGGAGGAGGACTGCACTGAGGTAAAGAAAGCTATTTAGGGAATCAAAATACCATTAGAAACGCTTTCATCCACACACAAAATCAGTTATTGAAGCCTTCAAACAAAACGTAATAAATCCACAACCATACATGCGATTGATACAGCGACTTCACCGTTTGAAAGACACGGCCCTTGTGAACGCATCGATATGAAATTTATGTTGATAAACTTAAAATTGTGGCCATGCCAGCGATTTAGAAAAGAGTGTCTTTGTGTGTTTTGCAGGAACATTTTTAAAATTTTTAACATGACGGTCAATGAGAGTGGTTTTGTCGCTCTTGTCCTTTAGAAGCTCCTGGAACTAAAAGTCAAATGCCTATCACAAAACTGATCACATTGCCTGAAACCAGACAAGCATAGCTACGTTTTGATATATAAATTGTGTATGACAAGTAGATCTTGTGGGCGTGAGAGCAATTTGTTTCCCCTTTTTTTAAAGATAATTTTTTTTTCAAAGATCTCCACTCTAAAGGTCACATGACACACTCTGAATCCCTTCCATAGGATTACATTATAACCGATTACATTTTCTGAAAAAATCACTAAACGTAAATTGCGTTTTCACAAAAAACGTAAAAGATATAAATCTAAAAAGTCATTTTCGGATAGCTGAATATTTTGTGACCGCTTTAAAGTTTGTTTGGTGTCTGTAAGTGAAAGTATGAAGGAGAAGAAGCATTTGGCAGCGCGTGTGATTTGAAGCGGGAAAAAGGATGTTCTCATTGACTTCAATGTTAAAAAAAAGTGTCTAAAAGCTTAATATTTTAAAAAGTATAAATAGTACAAAAAAACTTGAAGAAGTCCCATCGTTAGCTGAACGAGATGAACATTTTAAAAGTTGAATGGTCTCAATAGCTGAAAGTATGCAGAAGTTACGCAGAGCCAAAAAACGTACGGAATAATAAAATTTAAATTAAAATTAAGAATAATAAAAAACGAATATCAATACTGGGAATGCTTATTAAAGCATTCCCACTAAAAAACGAATATCAATACTGGGAATGCTTATTAAAGCATTCCCACTAATTAAAACTAGACAATGCATTTCCTGAGGAAAATGCGAGTGGGAATGCTGAATAGCTGAATTGCTGAGCCCGCACAAAAGCCATTCACCATAACCACTACACTATCATTAGGACATACAAGCAGTGTTCCTTCAGTACTTATAAAGCCTAATATCACACAGCTCCTTTCTCTATCTGCAATATAGAGAGTGTCCTGACTTGACTGGTCGCCCCTCCCCCCTCAAGAGGCTTTCTCCACATGAGGTGGGGGAGGAGGACTGCACTGAGGTAAAGAAAGCTATTTAGGGAATCAAAATACCATTAGAAACGCTTTCATCCACACACAAAATCAGTTATCCGAAGCCTTCAAACAAAACGTAATAAATCCACAACCGTACATGCGATCGATACAGCAACTTCACCATTTGAAAGACACGGCCCTTGTGAACGCATCGATATGAAATTTATGTTGATAAACTTAAAATTGTGGCCATGCCAGCGATTTAGAAAAGAGCGTCTTTGTGTGTTTTGCAGGAACATTTTTAAAATTTTTAACATGACGGTCAATGAGAGTGGTTTTGTCGCTCTTGTCCTTTAGAAGCTCCTGGAACTAAAACTAAAATACGTATCACAAAACTGATCACATTGCCTGAAACCAGACAAGCATACCTACGTTTTGATATATAAATTGTGTATGACAAGTAGATCTTGTGGGCGTGAGAGCAATTTGTTCCCCCTTTTTTTAAAGATAACAGTTTTTTCAATCATCTCCACTCTAAAGGTCACATGACACACTCTAAATCCCTTCCATAGGGTTACATTATAACCGATTACATTTTCTGAAAAAATCGCTAAACGTAAATTGCGTTTTCACAAAAAACGTAAAATATATCAATCTGAAAAGTCATGTTTGAATAGCTGAATATTTTGTGACCGCTTTAAAGTTTGTTTGGTGTCTGTAAGTGAAAGTATGAAGGAGCTGAAACTTTTGGCAGAACGTGTGTTTTGAAGCAGGAAAAAGGATGTTCTCTTTGACTTCAATGTTAAAAAAAAAGTGTCTAAAAGCTTAATATTTTAAAAAGTATAAATAGTACAAAAAAACTTGAAGACGTCCCATCGTTAGCTGAATGAGACGAACATTTTAAAAGTTGAATGGTCTCAATAGCTGAAAGTATGCAGAAGTTACGCAGAGCCAAAAAACATACAGAATAAAATTAAAATTAAAATTAAAACTAGAAAATGCATTTCCTGAGGAAAATGCGAGTGGGAATGCTGAATTGCTGAGCCCCTTGCCAAAGCCATTCACCATAACCACTACAGTATCTTTAGGACATACAAGCAGTGTTCCTTCAGTACTTATAAAGCCTAATATCACACAGCTCCTTTCTCTATCTGCAATATAGAGAGTGTCCTGACTTGCCTGGTCGCCCCTCCCCCCTCAAGAGGCTTTCTCCACATGAGGTGGGGGAGGAGGACTGCACTGAGGTAAGGAAAGCTGTTTAGGGAATCAAAATACCATTAGAAACGCTTTCATCCACACACAAAATCAGTTATCGAAGCCTTCAAACAAAACGTAATAAATCCACAACCGTGCATGCGATCGATACAGCGACTTCACCGTTTGAAAGACACGGCCCTTGTGAACGCATCGATATGAAATTTATGTTGATAAACTTAAAATTGTGGCCATGCCAGCGATTTAGAAAAGAGCATCTTTGTGTGTTTTGCAGGAACATTTTTAAACATTTTAACATGACGGTCAATGAGAGTTATTTTGGCGCACTTGTCCTTTAGAAGCTCCTGGAACTAAAAGTCAAATGCCTATCACAAAACTGATCACATTGCCTGAAACCAGACAAGCATAGCTACGTTTTGATATATAAATTGTGTATGACAAGTAGATCTTGTGGGCGTGAGAGCAATTTGTTCCCCCTTTTTTTAAAGATAATTTTTTTGTGGATGATCTGCACTCTAAAGGTCACATGACACACTCTAAACCTGCTCCATAGGATTACATTATAACCGATTCCATTTTCTGAAAAGATCACTAAACGTAAATTGCGTTTTCACAAAAACCGTAAAAGATATCAATCTAAAAAGTCATGTTTGGATAGCTGAATATTTTGTGACCGCTTTAAAGTTTGTTTGGTGTCTGTAAGTGAAAGTATGAAGGAGCTGAAACTTTTGGCAGAACGTGTGTTTTGAAGCAGGAAAAAGGATGTTCTCATTGACTTCAATGTTAAAAAAAAGTGTCTAAAAGCTTAATATTTTAAAAAGTATAAATAGTACAAAAAAACTTGAAGAAGTCCCATCGTTAGCAGAACGAGATGAACATTTTAAAAGTTGAATGGTCTCAATAGCTGAAAGTATGCAAAAGTTACGCAGAGCCAAAAAACGTACGGAATAATAAAATTAAAATTAAAATTAAGAACTAGAAAATGCATTTCCTGAGGAAAATGCGAGTGGGAATGCTGAATAGCTGAGCCCGCACCAAAGCCATTCACCATAACCACTACACTATCTTTAGGACACACAGCTCCTTTCTCTATCTGCAAAGTAGAGAGTATCCTGACTTCCTGGTCGCCCCTCCCCCCTCAAGAGGTTTCCCCTCCCCCAGGTCAGTGAGGAGGAATATTGCACTGAGGTAAGGAAAGCTATTTATGGAAAGAAATAACATTACAAACGCTTTTTAATTCACAGACCAATACATGAATTACGCCTTCAAACAAAACGTAATAAATCCACAACCGTACATGCGATCGATACAGCGACTTCACCGTTTGAAAGACACGGCCCTTGTGAACGCATCGATATGAAATTTATGTTGATAAACTTAAAATTGTGGCCATGCCAGCGATTTAGAAAAGAGCGTCTTTGTGTGTTTTGCAGGAACATTTTTAAAATTTTTAACATGACGGTCAATGAGAGTGGTTTTGTCGCTCTTGTCCTTTAGAAGCTCCTGGAACTAAAACTAAAATACGTATCACAAAACTGATCACATTGCCTGAAACCAGACAAGCATACCTACGTTTTGATATATAAATTGTGTATGACAAGTAGATCTTGTGGGCGTGAGAGCAATTTGTTCGCCCTTTTTTTAAAGATAATTTTTGTTTTCAAAGATCTCCACTGTAAAGGTCACATGACACACTCTAAATCCCTTCCATAGGGTTACATTATAACCGATTCCATTTTCTGAAAAAATCGCTAAACGTAAATTGCGTTTTCACAAAAACCGTAAAAGATATCAATCTGAAAAGTCATGTTTGGATAGCTGAATATTTTGTGACCGCTTTAAAGTTTGTTTGGTGTCTGTAAGTGAAAGTATGAAGGAGCTGAAACTTTTGGCAGAACGTGTGTTTTGAAGCGGTAAAAAGCATGTTCTCATTGACTTCAATGTTAAAAAAAAGTGTCTAAAAGCTTAATATTTTAAAAAGTATAAATAGTACAAAAAAACTTGAAGAAGTCCCATCGTTAGCTGAACGAGACGAACATTTTAATAGTTGAATGGTCTCAATAGCTGAAAGTATGCAGAAGTTACGCAGAGCCAAAAAACGTACGGAATAATAAAATTAAAATTAAGAAGAAGAACTAGAAAATGCATTTCCTGAGGAAAATGCGAGTGGGAATGCTGAATTGCTGAGCCCGCACCAAAGCCATTCACCATAACCACTACACTATCTTTAGGACACACAGCTCCTTTCTCTATCTGCAAAGTAGAGAGTATCCTGACTTCCTGGTCGCCCCTCCCCCTCAAGAGGTTTCCCCTCCCCCCAGGTCAGTGAGGAGGAATATTGCACTGAGGTAGAAAGCTATTTATGGAAAGAAATTCCATTACAAACGCCTTTTAATTCACAGACCAATACATGAATTACGCCTTCAAACAAAACGTAATAAATCCACAACCGTACATGCGATCGATACAGCGACTTCACCGTTTGAAAGACACGGCCCTTGTGAACGCATCGATATGAAATTTATGTTGATAAACTTAAAATTGTGGCCATGCCAGCGATTTAGAAAAGAGCGTCTTTGTGTGTTTTGCAGGAACATTTTTAAAATTTTTAACATGACGGTCAATGAGAGTGGTTTTGTCGCTCTTGTCCTTTAGAAGCTCCTGGAACTAAAACTAAAATACGTATCACAAAACTGATCACATTGCCTGAAACCAGACAAGCATACCTACGTTTTGATATATAAATTGTGTATGACAAGTAGATCTTGTGGGCGTGAGAGCAATTTGTTCGCCCTTTTTTTAAAGATAATTTTTGTTTTCAAAGATCTCCACTGTAAAGGTCACATGACACACTCTAAATCCCTTCCATAGGGTTACATTATAACCGATTCCATTTTCTGAAAAAATCGCTAAACGTAAATTGCGTTTTCACAAAAACCGTAAAAGATATCAATCTGAAAAGTCATGTTTGGATAGCTGAATATTTTGTGACCGCTTTAAAGTTTGTTTGGTGTCTGTAAGTGAAAGTATGAAGGAGCTGAAACTTTTGGCAGAACGTGTGTTTTGAAGCAGGAAAAAGGATGTTCTCATTGACTTCAATGTTAAAAAAAAGTGTCTAAAAGCTTAATATTTTAAAAAGTATAAATAGTACAAAAAAACTTGAAGAAGTCCCATCGTTGGCTAAACGAGATGAACATTTTAAAAGTTGAATGGTCTCAATAGCTGAAAGTATGCAGAAGTTACGCAGAGCCAAAAAACGTACGGAATAAAATTAAAATTAAGAAGAAGAATAACTAGAAAATGCATTCCCTGAGGAAAATGCGAGTGGGAATGCTGAATAGCTGAGCCCGCACCAAAGCCATTCACCATAACCACTACACTATCTTTAGGACACACAGCTCCTTTCTCTATCTGCAAAGTAGAGAGTATGCTGACTTCCTGGTCGCCCCTCCCCCCTCAAGAGGTTTCCCCTCCCCCAGGTCAGTGAGGAGGAATATTGCACTGAGGTAGAAAGCTATTTATGGAAAGAAATTCCATTACAAACGCCTTTTAATTCACAGACCAATACATTAATTACGCCTCCAAACAAAACGTAATAAATCCACAACCGTACATGCGATCGATACAGCGACTTCACCGTTTGAAAGACACGGCCCTTGTGAACGCATCGATATGAAATTTATGTTGATAAACTTAAAATTGTGGCCATGCCAGCGATTTAGAAAAGAGCGTCTTTGTGTGTTTTGCAGGAAAATTTTTAAAATTTTTAACATGGACGGTCAATGAGAGTGGTTTTGTCGCTCTTGTCCTTTAGAAGCTCCTGGAACTAAAACTAAAATACGTATCACAAAACTGATCACATTGCCTGAAACCAGACAAGCATACCTACGTTTTGATATATAAATTGTGTATGACAAGTAGATCTTGTGGGCGTGAGAGCAATTTGTTCGCCCTTTTTTTAAAGATAATTTTTGTTTTCAAAGATCTCCACTGTAAAGGTCACATGACACACTCTAAATCCCTTCCATAGGGTTACATTATAACCGATTCCATTTTCTGAAAAAATCGCTAAACGTAAATTGCGTTTTCACAAAAACCGTAAAAGATATCAATCTGAAAAGTCATGTTTGGATAGCTGAATATTTTGTGACCGCTTTAAAGTTTGTTTGGTGTCTGTAAGTGAAAGTATGAAGGAGCTGAAACTTTTGGCAGAACGTGTGTTTTGAAGCAGGAAAAAGGATGTTCTCATTGACTTCAATGTTAAAAAAAAGTGTCTAAAAGCTTAATATTTTAAAAAGTATAAATAGTACAAAAAAACTTGAAGAAGTCCCATCGTTAGCTGAACGAGATGAACATTTTAAAAGTTGAATGGTCTCAATAGCTGAAAGTATGCAGAAGTTACGCAGAGCCAAAAAACGTACGGAATAATAACATTAAAATTAAAACTAGAAAATGCATTCCCTGAGGAAAATGCGAGTGGGAATGCTGAATTGCTGAGCCCGCACCAAAGCCATTCACCATAACCACTACACTATCTTTAGGACACACAGCTCCTTTCTCTATCTGCAAAGTAGAGAGTATGCTGACTTCCTGGTCGCCCCTCCCCCCTCAAGAGGTTTCCCCTCCCCCCAGGTCAGTGAGGAGGAATATTGCACTGAGGTAGAAAGCTATTTATGGAAAGAAATTCCATTACAAACGCCTTTTAATTCACAGACCAATACATTAATTACGCCTCCAAACAAAACGTAATAAATCCACAACCGTACATGCGATCGATACAGCGACTTCACCGTTTGAAAGACGCGGCCCTTGTGAACGCATCGATATGAAATTTATGTTGATAAACTTAAAATTGTGGCCATGCCAGCGATTTAGAAAAGAGCGTCTTTGTGTGTTTTGCAGGAAAATTTTAAAATTTTTTAACATGGACGGTCAATGAGAGTGGTTTTGTCGCTCTTGTCCTTTAGAAGCTCCTGGAACTAAAACTAAAATACGTATCACAAAACTGATCACATTGCCTGAAACCAGACAAGCATACCTACGTTTTGATATATAAATTGTGTATGACAAGTAGATCTTGTGGGCGTGAGAGCAATTTGTTCGCCCTTTTTTTAAAGATAATTTTTGTTTTCAAAGATCTCCACTCTAAAGGTCACATGACACACTCTAAATCCCTTCCATAGGGTTACATTATAACCGATTCCATTTTCTGAAAAAATCGCTAAACGTAAATTGCGTTTTCACAAAAACCGTAAAAGATATCAATCTGAAAAGTCATGTTTGGATAGCTGAATATTTTGTGACCGCTTTAAAGTTTGTTTGGTGTCTGTAAGTGAAAGTATGAAGGAGCTGAAACTTTTGGCAGAACGTGTGTTTTGAAGCAGGAAAAAGGATGTTCTCATTGACTTCAATGTTAAAAAAAAGTGTCTAAAAGCTTAATATTTTAAAAAGTATAAATAGTACAAAAAAACTTGAAGAAGTCCCATCGTTAGCTGAATGAGACGAACATTTTAAAAGTTAAATGGTCTCAATAGCTGAAAGTATGCAGAAGTTACGCAGAGCCAAAAAACGTACGGAATAAAATTAAGAAGAAGAATAATAAAAAACGAATATCAATACTGGGAATGCTTATTAAAGCATTCCCACTAATTAAGAACTAGACAATGCATTTCCTGAGGAAAATGCGAGTGGGAATGCTGAATAGCTGAATTGCTGAGCCCGCACAAAAGCCATTCACCATAACCACTACACTATCATTAGGACATACAAGCAGTGTTCCTTCAGTACTTATAAAGCCTAATATCACACAGCTCCTTTCTCTATCTGCAATATAGAGAGTGTCCTGACTTGCCTGGTCGCCCCTCCCCCCTCAAGAGGCTTTCTCCACATGAGGTGGGGGAGGAGGACTGCACTGAGGTAAGGAAAGCTATTTAGGGAATCAAAATACCATTAGAAACGCTTGAATCCACACACAAAATCAGTTATCGAAGCCTTCAAACAAAACGTAATAAATCCACAACCGTACATGCGATCGATACAGCGACTTCACCGTTTGAAAGACACGGCCCTTGTGAACGCATCGATATGAAATTTATGTTGATAAACTTAAAAATGTGGCCATGTCAGCGATTTAGAAAAGAGCGTCTTTGTGTGTTTTGCAGAAACATTTTTTAGACTTTTTAACATGACTCTTGTCCTTTAGAAGCTCCTGGAACTAAAACTAAAATACGTATCACAAAACTGATCACATTGCCTGAAACCAGACAAGCATACCTACGTTTTGATATATAAATTGTGTATGACAAGTAGATCTTGTGGGCGTGAGAGCAATTTGTTCCCCCTTTTTTTAAAGATAATATTTTTTGTGGATGATCTGCACTCTAAAGGTCACATGACACACTCTAAACCTGCTCCATAGGATTACATTATAACCGATAAAATATCACTAAACGTAAATTGCGTTTTCACAAAAACCGTAAAAGATATCAATCTAAAAAGTCATGTTTGGATAGCTGAATATTTTGTGACCGCTTTAAAGTTTGTTTGGTGTCTGTAAGTGAAAGTATGAAGGAGCTGAAACTTTTGGCAGAACGTGTGTTTTGAAGCGGGAAAAAGGATGTTCTCATTGACTTCAATGTTAAAAAAAAGTGTCTAAAAGCTTAATATTTTAAAAAGTATAAATAGTACAAAAAAACTTGAAGAAGTCCCATCGTTAGCTGAACAAGACGAACATTTTAATAGTTGAATGGTCTCAATAGCTCAAAGTATGCAGAAGTTACGCAGAGCCAAAAAACGTACGGAATAAAGGATAAGAATAAAAAGAATAATAAAAAACGAATATCAATACTGGGAATGCTTATTAAAGCATTCCCACTAATAAGAATAATAAAAAACGAATATCAATACTGGGAATGCTTATTAAAGCATTCCCACTAATAAAAAACGAATATCAATACTGGGAATGCTTATTAAAGCATTCCCACTAATAATAAAAAACGAATATCAATACTGGGAATGCTTATTAAAGCATTCCCACTAATAATAAAAAAACGAATATCAATACTGGGAATGCTTATTAAGCATTCCCACTAATAATAAAAAACGAATATCAATACTGGGAATGCTTATTAAAGCATTCCCACTAATAATAAATTTACGGATATCAATACTGGGAATGCTTATTAAAGCATTCCCACTAAATATCAATACTGGGAATGCTTATTAAAGCATTCCCACTAATAATAAAAAACGAATATCAATACTGGGAATGCTTATTAAAGCATTCCCACTAATAATAAAAAACGAATATCAATACTGGGAATGCTTATTAAAGCATTCCCACTAATTAAGAAGAATAATAAAAAACGAATATCAATACTGGGAATGCTTATTAAAGCATTCCCACTAATGAAGCATATATATTTGTCCTCCTATGTCATTACTGGTTTTCCTCAGTATCCCTAATTTAATCAGTTGATTGTTCAAACAAGTTGGAAACTAGCTACCAATGCCATTTTTTAACAATTTTTTTAGGGCACCTCCTATGTTTATATGTCAGTTCCCCTCGTCTTAGATTAAGATACATCTATTTAATCCATTGATCTACCGTTGACGGGTATTTTGATATCCATTTTTGTAATATAATTTTACGAGCCATACACATAGTTCTCACCTACATTACATGCATTCTAGCTGGATGGTGTCTTCCAGTATAAACCCTAGCGGTGCTATTTTTGGATCACAATTGCACCTGTGTAGAGCTTAAGGAATTTAAAGTATCAAATACATATTCCCAGTAGCGATGTAGTTTGGGGCATTACCACAGCATATGTATAAGTGTACCTGTATCAGTAGTGCACCTTGGGCAATTTGATGTAACTGCTTAACCCCAAGAGTAGGGATGAGCTTTGTATTCGAGTCGAACTCATGTTCGACTAGAACATCGTATGTTCGATCATTCGTCGAATTACGAACGATTTGGGCCGTCACAGCGCGCAAAAAACGGAGAGCCATAATTGGCCAAAGCCAGGGTGGCTTTGCCCAATTATGGCTCAGGGGGTTTAGCACACGCCCCACACTATATAATGCTGCCTGGAAGTCGGCCTTGTGTAGTGTGTTGGTGGTTTACAGAGAGAGAGAGAGAATGTCATTTTTTGGAGTTAGATAGAGCAGGCAGTCAGGCAGGCAGGCTAGTCAGTTAGAGTTAAAGTGTCAAGAGGATATATATGCATCCCAGGTGTTGTATATATATGTATACACTGTATTGAGCTTAGCTAGATCCGCTCTTCCTAATTTACTGACAGGCAGGCAGGTGATTGTGCTAGCTGCAGTATTTTCACATGGTGTACTGTCGGTGTCCTCTGTACTGTGTGCACCTAAAGCTACGTCAATATATTTGCTGGTGTTTCTCATATTAATTCCTAAAGGCATTAGAGCTGCACGATTCTGGGAAAAATGAGAATCACAATTCTTTTGCTTAGAAGGAAGATCACGATTCTCTCACGATTCTCAAAATGGTGCTTTTGTTGGCATGCATTTTTGTTATTTTTTTTTTATTTTTATTTTCACGCACAGAGTATGTGCCTTGCTGCAGAACAGCCTATTAATTTGAGAATGAACTGCCTGCGACCCCTCAACAGCACCAAAGTGCATGGGCCTTTTTTTTATTTTATTTTTTAATGCAGCTGCATCAAAATGCATGGTGCTTTTGTTAGCATGCATTTTTATGATATTTTTTTTATTTACACACTCTGGCCCGGATTCACATACAACGGCGCATCGTTCTGCTGGTGTAGCGTATCGAATATACGCTACGCCGTCGTAGCGCAGAGCGGCGAGCACAGTATTCACAAAGCAAATGCTCCCAACGTTGCACCGGCGTAACGTAAATTCCTAGGCGTAAGCCGGCCTAATTCAAAGTAGGTGGAAGTGGGCGTGATCCATTTAAATGAAGCGTGACCCCATGCATGCGCCGTCCCGTGGACGCAACCTTTTATCAAAGGAATGAACTCTGGCGTGTAAATGAAAGGAGTTTAACAATTTAAAGACCAAACGTTTTCTGACATTTGTTGCTTACAAGTAAAAATAATTATTTCTGCTAGAAAATTACTTGAAACTCCCAAACATGATATATATTTTTTTAGCAGAGACCCTATAGAATAAAATGGTGGTTGTTGCAATATTTTATGTCACACCATATTTGCACAGTGGTCTTTCAAACGCAATTTTAAAAAAATACACTTGAATTAAAAAAAATAAAGTTAACCCAATTTTTTTGTATAATGTGAAAGAAGATGTTACACTGCGAGAATCGTGATCTTTATTCTAAGCAAAACAATTATGATTCTCAATTTTAGCCAAAATCGTGCAGCTCTACAATCTGGCATTCGGAACAACCAAGCCTCCTTCATCCTCGGGCAACTTTAGAATTTCCAATCTAATCTGGAGGTATTTATATCTCCAAATAAGTTCTCTAAACAAAATATCTATTTGTTTAAAAACAATTCTGGGGAAACCATACAGGACAATTATGTAACAAATATAGTAATTGTGGCATCCATATCATCTTTATCAAATTAGCTCTTCCTATTATTGTTAAAGGCAATTTACTCCAGATTTTGCCCACTTGCTTAAACCGCTTAAATAGTGTGACAACATTTCTCTCCACATATGTATTTACTTGTGATGTTACTTGTACACCCAAATATTGTAAATATTGTATAAATGTAGAAAATACAACTATTTGAGAAGCAGAGTTTGGCAGATTAGACCCTAGGGGGTCCACAGGTAGAACTGATTTATACCAATTAATTGTAAATCCTGAGAAGGAGCCATATATATTAAATAAATCACTGCCCTTAAAGAAGATGATGTGTTACCCAAAAATAAAAGTGTATCATCAGCATATGCAAAAGCAATCTTATCCTCTCCTAAGGGTCTTCGAAACCCAATAATATTCAATGATTTACAGATAGAAGCAGCCAACGGTTCCAGGGCCAATGCAAAAAGCAAAGGTGATAATGGACATCCTTGTCTTGTTCCTTGCTGCAGTGAAAAAGTCTCTGATATCAGTCCATTTACCTGCACCTGTGCCACCATTGCAGAATAAAAGAGTTGTATCCAGTGTTAGATTTCGAATTTATTACTATTTTAAGTGATAAAAGTTTCTTTCATCTCCATTGAAACATGGTAATTTTGAAGGTTGCTGAGGATAAGAGGAAGGTCAATTGCTGTACGTTACATCTATTTTTGAAGTTCGATGTCAGGACAATGGGTGGATTTATGTTACTTAACCTCCCTGGCGGTATGATTATTTCAGAAAAAAGGTGCTGAAAGCGGTACCATTATTTGCAAGGAAATTTGGCGTTGTATACTGTAGGTCTGTAATTTTTAGGAATAACTCACTTAAATCTGACCAAACAAGAGACTAGTAGGCATCCTGGGTATGACATTTTTTTAAAAACAAAATTATAAATTATAACATAATAAATAATTATACATTATTATAACAAGTACTAATATAATTATAATACAAATTATTCAATAATGTAATCAACTCAAATTCACTGAAATTTGCTCAGTTGCAGAATTGTCGCTGTCATTACTTTTATTTTTTTATGATGAATTTCCCCACAAATCGCTATCGCACAATTCTGCAAGTGATTATAATTTATTATCGCTGTTTTCTAGCTGCTCTAAAACCATTTTTTACCTTAAAGGGACACTTTTGGACAATCTACAGTTTGCAGGGAGAAAGAACTGTTTTTATTATATAAAAGAACATGTAGGGCACTGTGTATTTTTTACATACAGTACTGTAATCTATAAGATTACAGTATTCTGTATGTAATGTGTTTGTTTATGTTTTTGAATTTGGCGCCGTTCTCCGCTCCCGTGCGTCGTAACTTAGCAGGGAACGGAGATCGGCGGCACAGGAGGACGCTGTGTGAATCAAACATGGTCCCGCTCACACTTGCGCAGTGCCATCGCTGGATCCAGGGACAAGGTAAGTAACTTTGTCTGCTGCTGCAGCAAGGCAAGCCCGAGTCTGACTCGGGGTTACCGCTTTTGGTATGAAAATCTCACCCCGAGTCAGACTTGGGAATACCGCTAGGAGGGTTAATATACACAAGTGGGTGTTACTTTTGTGACAGTAGCATCATCACCTTTCTTGGAGCGATGCTAAAAGTAAAAATGCTTAGCATAGCTTTAAAAACAGTATAATAATGCCTCACTGTGTGAACATGAGGTAGGAAGATGGTGGGGAAGTGACCCTTCACTATGGAAGAGGGGGGTAGGAGGCCCACCCTGCAGGAAGATGTACCATCTGACACCTCATTCCTCCTTCTGAAAGCAACCATCTTACCATGTGTTACCAGCTGTCATTATGTAAGCATTGTCTTTCGCTTGTCTTTCTTGAAGAATAAACTTACACTTTTGAAGATAGCCTAACTCTTAATTATTGGGAACAAAACGCCTAGGAAGAAGACACTATAGTAATGACATGTGTCATTCTACCTTCTTCATTGCCGAAGCCAGCCACATTGGTAATTTTTTCCCTACTCCTTGTCAAAGGTGGGGGGGGGGGGGGAGACAACAATTTCATGATTGACTAAGTCTCTGGAAAAAACGATCAAAGAACCTAGAAGGAAAAAGAGGCATTTGTGTTCCATCAGACCGACAGAAGGCTCAAAACACAAGGGTGAGTTTTTCGCTGTCTGTTTTCTCACCTGCAGATCGCTTGTAAAACTTGCACACAGAAAAAAACAAAGACTCAGCTTACGAGGTTGATTGACCAGCCATCTGGACAGAATGCTTCAAGATATCGTGGAAAATCCAGCGAGGACTTTCTGGTTGTGGTGAAAGGCCACCATTGTAGATACAGCGGGCAGATGTACTCTTTGGGTGAGCTAATGTGAAAGCCAGATTTTTCTGTTTTGGACGGTCCAAGAACACATTATACACTATACATTCCTTTTGCATACATAAGAAGGAGAAAGACATTATTTTTTCAATATACACTCATCTTTACATTTTGTTTACTTTAGGCCTATTTACAGCCTACCAAAACATTACATTAACACGAGTCAAGGAACAAGGCAGAAGCTACAAGAAAACTATTCTTCCAAGAAAAAGCAACAAATAAAAGCAACGAACAAAAGAAAAGAACAACAAAGTTAAAGGACATTATTCATCTCTTGTTTTTTTAAGTGTACACAGGACAATCATTCTAAACAAGGGGTAAATATGTTTGTTTATGTAAGTGGATAACATGGGATGGTTAACATTTCAAAGCTCAGAAGTAAGTCCCTGTACTATCGGGAATTTATATATTCCATATATATATGGAATACAGGCATGTAGCAGTAGTAGGGTAATAAATTAATTAATGCCGGAGTGTAAAGAAGTTCTTTAATAAGGAAACTAAGTTTAATGCTGCATGTAAATGTTTATGAATATTTAAGCCCTAAACAACTGAAAATGTGATATTACATGTGGTCATTCAAAGCACAAACAAGGGGCAGAACAAAGTTTTAAGGAAAAACGATTGATTAAGATTGTGTAAAGAACTGTATAAAATTCAGATACTGGGAAACAACATGGTATTTAGTAGGGTTGTCCCGATACCACTTTTTTAGGACTGAGTACAAGTACCGATACTTTTTTTTCAAGTACTCGCCGATACCGAATACCGATACTTTTTTTTAAATGTGTCCCCAAATGCAGCCATGTCCCCCCACAAATGCAGCCATGTCCCACACATATGCAGCCATGTCCCACACATATGCAGCCATGTCCCCCCACAGATGCAGCCATGTCCCCCCACAGATGCAGCCATGTCCCCCCACAGATGCAGCCATGTCCCCCCCCATATATGCAGCCATGTCCCCCCCCATATATGCAGCCATGTCCCCCCATATGCAGCCATGTCCCCCCCCATATGCAGCCATGTCCCCCCCATATGCAGCCATATCCCCCCCATATCCAGCCATGTCCCCCCCATATCCAGCCATGTCCCCCCCCATATGCAGCCATGTCCCCCCCATATGCAGCCATGTCCCCCCCCCATATGCAGCCATGTCCCCCCCATATACAGCCATGTCCCCCCCCATATACAGCCATGTCCCCCCCATATACAGCCATGTCCCCCCCCCATATGCAGCCATGTCCCCCCCATATGCAGCCATGTCCCCCCCATATGCAGCCATGCCCCCCCCATATCCAGCCATGTCCCCCCCATATGCAGCCATGTCCCCCCCATATCCAGCCATGTCCCCCCCATATATGCAGCCATGTCCCCCTTACTGTACATGCTGCCGCGCCGCCGCTTGGTTAATACTGGCGGGGAACATTACAGCTTTCATTTGAATAGTTGTAGTCTTTCGCGCCGCGCTGCGTATAGACACTCCCCCTTGCTCGGGATTGGACAGTTCACCCGAGCAAGGGGGAGTGTCTATACGCGGCGCGTCGGGAAACACTACAGCTGTTCAAATGAAAACTGTAATGTTCCCCGCCCATATTAACCAAGGGGATGCGGCGGCGGGAGGGGGGGTGGGGTGGTGAAAGTATTCTATTTCGGTATCGGGGGTATTTGCGGGAGTACAAGTACTCCCGCAAATACTCGGAATCGGTCCCGATACCGATACTAGTATCGGTATCGGAAGAACCCTAGTATTTAGTGTTTAACAAAATCCTACAGATTTGGTTGCAGGAAATAATAAGTTAAGGATTAAGCAATTTTTACAAAAGATTCCAAACTTGGATTTGGTTATTAAATTAAAAGTAGTAGATTGTTCTAATTTACTTAAAGTGGTAGTAAACCCACTGCCGTTTTTTGTTTTTTTTAACACCTGAAAAGCTAAAGCCATAATGAGCTAGTATGCACCGCATACTAGCTCATTATGAAATACTTACCTTGAAACAGGGTGTGAGGAACTTACCTGGTCCACGCTGAGGGAGATGTCATCTTGCCTCGGCGTGTCTTCCGGGTATCGCCTCTCCAGTGCTGTGATTGGCTGTAGCGGCGATGTCACTCCCGAGCATGCGCGTGGGAGACTTCTCCCCGGCAAGGTCCGGCGGCTGCCGGGCGTTTAGCCGAGGATCTCCGATGCGCATGCGCCGCTGCAGTCAGCAGCGCATTGCGAGGTGAATATCTCTTAAACCTTACAGGTTTAGAAGATATTCTTTATACCTACAGGTAAGCCTTATTATAGGCGTACCTGTAGGTTAAAGTGGTAGTACAGAGTTTACTACCACTTTAAGGTTACCCAGGAAAAAAAAAATTTAAATATGAAAGTTTTGTTCAATCTAAAAATTATCAAAAATTTTAGGAAAAAACAATTGTTAAAAGTTTTTGGAATTGAGTATTTCTGATAAAAGTAAAAACTTTGGTTGGGGGAGGAATTTTCTCAGGGAAATGGCCAATCGCAGTGCATTGGGCAGGAACCAATTTGAGTGTCACGAGGTTGTCCTCTAAACAATTTTCTGTCATCACTATAATCAAGAAACATCATATTATAATGTAATGTACATGATTTTTTGGCAGATGTACAAACCACATATGTCTAAAAAATGGTAAAAAAGGTTAAAAATTATAAAAACTATAAATTAGATTGTTACCGAATTGTACAATGAAGGGGAAGCAAAGTGTGGTAGCCAAGTCTGACAGTAATGCCGCGTACACACGATCGGTCAAACCGATGAGAGCGGTCTGATGGACCGTTTTCATCGGACCAAACCGATCGTGTGTGGGCCCCATCGGTTATTTATCGATAGGTTAAAAAAAAGCAATCTTGTTTTAAATGTAGCCGTTTGTAGGCACGTCCATCGGTTAAAAATCCACGCATGATCAGAATCAAGTCGACGCATGCTTGGAAGCATTGAACTTCGTTTTTTTCAGCACATCGTTGTGTTTTACGTCACTGACACAATCGTTTTTTTAACCGATGGTGTGTAGGCACGACTGACCATCAGTCAGCTTCATCGGATGGACCGATCGTGTGTACAGGGCTTTACAGATCTTTCTCTGAAAAGTGTGACATTTAAAGGAATGTACTGTCAACAGAGAAATGCAGATCGAGTTACACAATTTTCACTTCTGTGAATCTGAGAACAACATTTTTGTGGTAAAACCTTTTTCAGAAACCTAGAAGAGGGTTCATGGATAAGAAAAACAATATTTAAAAGTAAAGTAATAGTTTTGAACATTTTTGGGCCTAAATAACTTTTCTTGAGAGTTCATTGAGATTTTTGAAGACAAAGGGCCGGATTCACATACCTAAGCACATCTTTATGCCGTCGTAGCGCATCTCATATGCGCTACGCCGACGTAACAGAGAGGCAAGCACAGTAGTCACAAAGCACTTGCTCCCAACGTTGCGCCGGCGTAACGTAAATTTCTAGGCGTACGCTGGCCTAATTCAAAGTAGGTGGAAGTGGGCGTGATACATTTAAATGAACCGTGACCCCATGCAAATGATAGGCTGAACGAACGTGGACGCATCCCAGTGGGCATGCTCAGAATCACATTCAAAATACTCCATAAGATACGTCGAATCACTACCTACGACGTGACGTAACCTACGCCCAGCCCTATTCACGTACTACTACGTAAACGACGTAAAATACGACGGCTGTTCCCTGGTCCATACCTTAACATGACTTACCCCTGCTTTATGAGGCTTAACTTTAGGGCGGACGTACGACTTACGTAAACCGCATATATGAATGCGCCGGGCGCAAGTACGTTCGTGAATCGGCGTATCTCCCTCATTTGCATATTCAAATTGTAAATCAATGGAAGCGCCCCTTGCGGCCAGCGTAAATATGCGCCCACGATACGCCGGCGTAGGAAAGTTACGTCGGTCGGATGAAGCCTATTTTCAGGCGTATCTAGTTCTGTGGGCACGGCGCATAGATACGACGGCGCATTAGATAGACTTACTCGAGATACGTCGGCGTAAGTGTTTCGTGAACCTGGGCCAAAGTATCTGTCTGATACTTGAATGTCTGATAATGATTTATAAAGGCTTACTATGGGCAAATATTTTTTAATAATAAAAGATAATCTAAATAAATCCCTTATTAATTTAGTATTTTTGATTAATATAGAGATCTCTCATCCATTTTATATTGTACAAGTATATGTGGATGATGAGACAATTTCATTGGTATTTTATTAAAAAATGTGTTACGAGTGCATTGACTACAAGTCACATTGTGGGGTTTTCACCATTTGTTTTGAAAAACATCTTATGTTTCACTAAATATGTTATTTTAAGGAAAACAGGAGGTGTCAATGCACACAGCCTTGTCTAGTGACAACTGGATGTTAAAAAGAAAGATCAGTTGAAGTTGGATATAAATACATCGAGACTAAGATGATGCAGTGTGATAAAGCCACAGTTTTGTATTATGCAAAAGTCACTTTTTCGACTTTTAGTGGACAAGTATATTTAGTGGGAAAGAATTTTGTGCTTTTATAAATGGATCCATATATTGGCACAATAGAATTTTCTGTATGTTTGTCTACACTGAAAGATTAACTTAAAGCGGGGGTTCACCCTATAAAAAAAAAAAAAAATTTTCTTCTTCTAGCATAAAATTCGGCATAGTAGTGCGAGCTACAGTATGCCTGTCTTAATTTTTTTATCCCCGTACTCACAGTGTAATCGTACATAGAAGATTCCGACTGCCCACGGGGAATGGGCGTTCCAATCCAGACGGAAGGTGATTGACGGCCGGCTCTGGCGCGTCACGCTTCTCCGGAAATAGCCGAAATAGGCTTGGCTCTTCACGGCGCCTGCGCATAGTCTGTGCGCAGGCGCCGTGAAGAGCCGAGACCTACTGTCTTCGGGGAGCGTGACGTGCCAGAGCCAGCCGTCAATCACCCTCCCTCTTGAAAGGAACGCCCATTCCCCGCGGGCAGTCGGAATCTTCTATGTACAATTACACAGTGAGTACGGGGATAAAAAAATTAAGACAGGCATACTGTAGCTTGCGCTACTATGCCGAATTTTATGCTAAAAAGTTGTTCTGCAGGGTGAAACACTGCTTTAAGACTGCCATGTGATTGTTTAGCAGTCAAAGTGACGGAGCATGTGTGGTTCATTCAATCATACTGTATGATTGGTTCTGAAAAATAGTGTACTTCAACATGATCAAGTTTCTTTCAGAAATAGAATATTTAGGAAAGCCCAACCTAAATTAATGTTCTTTTGTAAATTAAAGCAGTTATAAGTGAAAGGGTAGTAAAATAAAAAATACAATAATCTGGTAAGATTATTACTTTTACTAGATTTAATTAGTCACGGGATAAAGAGGGGGACAATAAAATGTTGTCTTAGTTAGAATCAGTACAGACTGATAATGGAGATAAAATTCATTGTAAATATAATTGATTCCAACAATAATGGATAGTTATTTTTAAATTAAAATATTTATTTTTGTATATCCAGGTACCTGACTGACTGATTAATTGATTAATTTATTTTTTGTTTAAGCTAATGAAAGAAATTCTACTCATTATTAGATCACTTTGTCATCAAACTTCGGAATAATGTTTTGTTTATAGAGCAATTCAAAAGGGAAAGAGTAACCTGACACTACGAAGTATTGAGAGATTTGGAAATCTATGTAGATTGATTATATTAGATTTTTCACCTGCTAAAGGAGGATACAAGGATGTTTTTTTCCTTTAGTTACTTTTTTTGATAAATTAATTGAGGTAATTCTAGAAACATTAATATATTTTTAACGAAAGCTAAGTTGTGAACTTTGTCATATTCCATTGGGGTTGGATTTCAAACCATGAAATCAGATGATGATTTTTTTCATTTTATAGGATGAGTAATGAATTAGTTATTTGATTAAGTTTTTATGTTTCTTATCATCTTTAGTGCCCAGATATAGTAGAACGCATCAATAGTATTTTAAAGTCTAAATAGGGTAACTATTTTTGGTATGGAGGAGATTTTTATTTGCAACAGAAAGGGGTGGCGATGGGGGCCAAGTTTTCCCCCAGCCTTGCCAATATTTTTATGGCCAAATGGGAGGAGGATGTCGTCTATGCCCTAGAGCGACCTGATATCGTTCTGTGGGCTCGGTACATAGACGACATCCTCCTCCTATGGAGAGGCGACCGCATATCTCTGGACACCTTTATGTCAGTCTTGAATGACAACCATGTCGGGATTAGTCTCTCGTATGAGGCTAGTTTCTCTAGTATACATGTCCTTGACCTTGAAATCTTTGTGGAAAATAACCAGCTCAAAACTAAAACCCACTTCAAGAGTACGGACCGCAATGGGTTTATCCCAAAGGATAGTTGTCATCATCCTTCCTGGCTTGGCTCGGTGCCCCGTAGCCAGATGCTCAGGATTAGACGGAACTGCTCGAATTTCGACGATTTTAAGGTCCAGGCACAGACTTTGAAAAAAAGGTTCGTTGATAAGGGATACTGTAATATGGCCATAGATGAGGAAATTGAGAGAATCTCTGCAATTGATAGGTTTTTCGAACCAACATAGACAGATCAAAAGTATTATTCAAAAGCATTGGGCAGTTTTGAAAAACGATCCTTTGTTGGGACCAGTTCTTCCTGTACATGCAGGTGTGATTTATAGAGGGGTTGTCCCCCTAAGAAATCCGCTTGCACCTAACATTCCAGACCCTCCAGTTAAAACCTCCTTTTTTCCCTTGTCTAAGGGTTACTACCCTTGTAGAAAATGCAAGGTGTGTCTACATAACTCCAACAGAAGGAAAACTGTCAGTTTTACATCGACGGTTACTGGCCTTGTGTTTCCTATGAAACAATTTTTCACATGTGCGACCAAACACGTGGTTTATCTTATTACCTGCCACTGTGGGAAACAATATGTGGGTCGCACCATAAGAAGTTTCACCATAAGGGTATAAGGGTAGGGGAGCACATAGCCAAAATTAAAAAAGGGTGCACGAAACATACGGTACCCAGGCATTACCTTGAACAACACGACAAAAGAATTGAGGGTACCACCTTTCAGATTATTGACCACTTCGTTCCTCATTGGAGAGGTGAGCCTAGTGTACGGGGGGTATCAAAACTGGAAGTTTTCTGGATTTATCAGCTAAAGAGTTGCGTGCCCCATGGCCTCAATGTGGAGTGGGACGTTAACTCTTTCATTAACCAGTCTTGATTTATATATTTTTTGCATACCATTGGATGTTTATTTGTTATTTAATAATTCACTGTTTTTTGATTATTATTCTCTCCTCATTTACTCCCATGAGACCGTTTCTAAAAATTGAATCTTACAGATCTCTTTATGGCCCATTACTATGGGATAGAGATGGTGGTTACTTATCAATTTTGACCACTAGGTGGCTCTCTACATGTGGGAATTGTATTAGTTATGGGAGCCTATGACTATGGTTTAGATGAGGTGGTGGTGTGCAGCTACCACCTCTCACCACTAGGAGGCCCTCTACAAACATTCCTCATGTGTGGCCATCATTATACCTCTGCGCTCCTGTTTTAGTTTCCCACAAGTGCCTTATGATCCTACACGGATCGATGAGCCCTCCTAATGTATCCGCATGACGCTGGGGCTGTGTTTACACATGCTGACAGCCTCTGCTTGACTCCTCGCCGCAGGGCCGCGTCATGAGGGGGCGGGGCTTGCGCTGGATGGTGGCGCGCTCTGCCTGTGATTGGTTCTGTACAGGCGGGGAGTGGTGCAGATTGGTCTGAGAGATGGGCGGGAGCGGATGAGGCATCATTTCCTGGTGCCTGGAACGCAGGACACAGGGGATAGATGGCAGCCAATCAGAACTACAGATTGTCACTTCCGGGCGCCTGGAGCGCACGAATACCGGAAGTAACGGCGATTGGAACGCACGCCAGGAACGGTGCGTGCTGGTGTCTCATGGGGGCAATTAGAGGCATTATTTAAAGCGCAGAGGGGGGGTGTGAGTCAGATATGTACCCCAGTTGAAGTATTTTGATACGAAACCGGTCGGGTCATTTGATCATATCCACCCTAACTGCGCACAGTCTGTTCTACCTTCTCTGAAGTTTGTGTGCCCAGACTGCTGTGATTGCTTTGCAGTGTTGTCTGTTTATGGACATTTTGGTGTGATATTGTTTTTGAGACCCATTTGAGATTTTGTGAACATGTCCTTTTTTGAATTTTTAAATACATTTTTTACGCGATGAGGAGGTGTTCTCTCTCCTTTTATTTTTATATTTGTACACTGGATGCCTTGAGAATTTCCACCGCTACCAAGATCATCACCATCACCATCATACGTTCCTGGTTCCTGGTTCGATCGGTGTAGGAAAGCCCTGCTGGAAAGTGCATCAGGAGTGTCCGGAAGGTTACCCTGGTAAGGCAATCGGCCTGCACAAGCCTTGAGGACCCCCCGCCGTATGGTGAGATGTGGGTCTACAACATCCGGTAAGGGCAATTTACTTCTACCACTGATTATTTTCGGGGATGAGATACCACTGACCAAAAGATTGATGTTCTTTTTGGACTGTACATCTATGAGAATACAAGTTACCTCCATGCAGGAAATGGGACTATGTGTTTCATGACATTTACCATCCATTTAACACACGAATTGCACTTATGATTATCACGTGATTTGTTTTAATTTATGTGTGCATTTCTCTTTTTTGTGAGTTTTCATCCCAGCTGGTCTGGGATGTTTTTAGGTTGTTGTACCTAGAATTTCACATCAATATTGGTTTGGGGAGAACTCCACTGACCCTTCAAGCCTAGGAGGACATTTTTGTCACTCCCTGTGTATTCACTATTCACCAACACTGACATTGTTGCTGAATTCACATGTTATATTGCCCTATAGGGCATATTTGTTCTTATTGGCGCTGCACTTTTTCTTTACATTTATTTTCACAGTTTTCCATGTTGTGCTGGCAGCCTTACATTTTTGGATTTTCACATTGTTTTCACTATTACTTTGTAGTATAGCGCAGTATAATTTAATTTTATTTAAATAGGGTAAGATGATTCAAGAAAAAGGTAAATATTTGGTGACTTATTTACCTGTTATATTTTTTAGTTTAAAAACTTTTCTAAACATAGGGTTCGTTAATTTTTTGAGTTAATGACCGGATGAAGAATGTCTGCTCTTCTATGCTTTTTTAGATTAGCATACATAGTTATTTGCAATCTGTTGTATAGGAAAAAGTACAGGTATAGGAATTTCAGAAGTTTGTTCACAAAACATGGCTAGGCCTTTGCTAAATTTAAATAGAAATTATGTTTTGAATAAGATTTCTACTTCTTATGAGTATATTTCATAATGGATTCCAGTAGCGAAAGTTATGGTTAAGAATTATGGGCCAGATTCACAGAAGTACGCCGGAGTATCTGCTGATACTCCAGCGTACTTTCAAATTTGCTGCGTCGTATCTTTAGTTTGAATCCTCAAACCAAGATACGACGGCTTCTGGCTTAGATCCGACAGGCGTACGGCTTCGTACGCCTTCGGATCGTAGGTGTAATACTTCGGCGCCCGCTGGGTGGAGTTTGCGTTATTTTCCGCGTCGGGTATGCTAATTAGCTGTTTACGGCGATCCACGAAGGTACGTGCGGTCGTCGCATTCTCTTACGTCGTCGCTAGTCGGCTTTTCCCGGCGTATAGTTACGGCTGCTATTTGATGGCTTATATTTAGACTTGCCATGTTAAAGTATGGCCGTCGTTCCCGCGTTGAATTTTACATTTTTTTTTGCGTAAGTCGTCCGGGAATAGGAAAGGACGTAACGCACGTCGCCGTTCAAAAAATTACGTTGGTGCGATGTCATTTCGCGCAAAGCACGGCGGGAAATTACAAAACGGAGCATGCGCAGTACGTGCGTGGGAACGCGCCTAATTTAAATGATACACGCCCCATTTGAATTAGGCGGGCTTGCGCCGGACGGATTTTTGCTACGCCGCCGCAAGTTTACAGGCAAGTGCTTTGTGAATCAAGCACTTGCCCGTAAAACTTGCGGCGGTGTAACGTAAATGCAATACGTTACGCCGCCGGAATTCTACGTGAATCTGGCCCTATAGATCTGAAGGTACCAGGGACGCCAATAGAGATGCCAACTAAAATATAAATTGGAATTTCAATTGGGAAGGTTTTATTATTTTTTAAGGTAATAGGGATTATAATTATTTTTATTTCAAAATAATTGGTAAAAATAAAAATAATGGGTAAAAATAAGAAAAAAAAATGGGTAAACACAGAAAGGATTATGAGTCTAAAATGATTTGCATTGATTAATGAAATTATTCTATTCTATGGATTTTTATTTTTTTATAGATTCTTCCATGACTATGAAATAAGCACAACTAAACTTCTATTTGTTACTACTTCTAGTTTTTTCAAAATTAATTTTTGATTATGTTATCAAGGACTATCATTTTTGGATGAACTTCAATGATTTATTCATATGGACTTACATCAAAAGCGACATATTGATCGGTCGATCATTATGTGAGGGGGAGTTGGGATGTAATTCTAATATAGTTGACTCTATGTTGACATTGAAATTTGATGCTTTCTCCTACACAAATCTTTGTTAGTTTAGTACAGGGGTCCTCAAACTTTTTAAACAGGGGGCCGGTTCACTGTCCCTCAGACCGTTAGAGGGCCGGACTATAAAAAAAACTATGAACAATTTCCTATGCACATATATTATTTTGAAGTATATACACACACACACAGCGCTACAAAACAAATATACCAGCAATAACTTTCTTTGACCATCAATGCTCACCAGTGCAGCCCAATCAGTGCCCACCTCACCGTCATTTCAAGCCATCATTGCAAGCCCCCCTCACCGTCATTTCAAGCCATCATTGCAAGCCCACCCTCACTGTCATTTAGACCACCATTTAAAATTCAAGCCATCATTTCAAGCCCCCCCTCACCATTGCAAGCCCCTCACGATCATTGCAACCCTCCCCCTTCATTATAAGCCCCTCATTGCAAGCCCCCCCTCACAATCATTAATTGCAAACCGATCATGATCATTGCAAGCCCCCCCCCCCCCCACCATCATCATCCCCTCATTGCAAGCCCCCCCTCGCCATCATTAATTGCAACACATAACTTGGCAAAGTTGGGTGGATAGTTTGTTATTACAAGAATGTACAATAAAGTATACATTTGAAGTATTAATATAGTTAGAGTATATACAGGCCTGTGTGGAAGAAAAGGATTTGATTTAATGTGACTAAACAGAGTTATTGTTGAATTAAATAATGTGGAATGTTGAGAAATTAAAAAAGAAAGAGTTGCTTGCTGGTCATGGATAGATAGATAAATAAATTAAATAGATAAATAGAAAAATAAATAGAAAGATAGAATATATAAAAATATGACAATCAAATAATGGGAAAGTTATGTTTGTATGTATCCACAGACGAGTAGATTACGTATTATGGGAAAGTAGAGCAATGGCGGGACTATGGCGGTGCATACAAAAAATAATAAAGAAAGATAGAGGAAGTAATATAAATTTTAATAATTTATTAAAAAAGAACAGAGTGGCATCAGGTTATAAAGCATACCATAGACCTCACAAGGGCCCACTAGACAACTCAGTAACCTGATCACAAATACAAAGTTAAAAAGTTCCCATAACAGACAACCAATACTATAACAGAGATCGCAACCCGGTTGGCAAACCCTATATATTTCGCCCGGTCAGGCTTCTTCAGGGGTGGTTGAGATCAGGGTTTAGATTCTGATGATGACATACAGAAAAAAGAAATTAACAATTATGCAGAAAAACATTAAATATACAAAAATAATAAATAAAATCGCTCTGCCAGTGTATATCACATAATGCCCACCTGCTGGTCCGTAGTGGGAGTAAAAAAACAACAGGGTGCATGTACGCCCTGGTTCCATCACATGCCTGAAAAATCAGGCCGGATGAGCACAAGTTGACAGCCAAAAGGATAACTTAGGCAGGAAAAAATGGGGAGCTGCTGCAGATGGAGGTCACAAATTCCCCAACCATCGGAGAGGCAAGGGGCGGCACCCAGAGACAGAGTGACCAGCTGTGGAGAAGAGTAGTAATATCAGTATCTATTAAAAAATACTTAATAAAAAAATAATTATAAAAAATAAATGAAATGTACACTCACAGTGCTTTAATAAGCGGATATAGCATCTGTGGAGGCGTCAGCCTAACTTGAAACAGGAGGCTTATCAGATCTATAACAAGCTGATCCAAAAATTATGTCAAAAAATTAGAAAAGAAAATTTGGAAAAAAGAGAAAAGGAAAAAAGAAAAGAAAAAAGAAAAAAAGGAAAAACAAGCCAAGGAAAAAAGAAAATGAAGCAGACAGTTTACTTATAAATTTAAATGTAGCGATTCTAGGGATCTTCAGCATACAGCTGTTCCATAATAGGATAAAAAAGATCCACTCAGAGAGAGAATTTGTTAATAAGTAGCAGCAAGCCAAAAGGATTGTAAATAATAATTTTTTAACAGGGAGAAAGACATTTAATGAAGAGCGTGAGAAATTACTGTTTAAACAACAGAAGAACAAGCTTGTATAGTAGGCAGCTTTCATGCATAGTAAAGAAGGTACCTGATCAGTCAGTGTCAGCAGCACAGGTTAGCTCCACAGGAGTGTACAGCACACTGACGCTCCACAGCAAAGCAGAGTCCTGATATACCCCTAAACCCCGGAGATTCGGCCAATCACAGCGCGCCGGGGGAGGGACACCGCCGTACAGCGGGGCATCCCATAGGCACAGAGGAAGAACCAGTGGCCGAGAGCGGGGAGGGGCCAAATCGCCGATGGAATGGGCAGGGAGCCAGCGATCAGGGGGAGGAAAGAAACACTGACAGAAAACGGGCTCACAAAGTGAAGCCCTTGGGTGTCCGAATGGAAGGGGAAAAAAGTGACAAATCAAACAACCGCAGCAGCATCACGATGGACAAGTCCTGCAGGATAGTATAGAAATATCCATGGGGCAAAGGAATACACAACTTGGTATATAAACATAGTGACCCATAACTTAAAAAAGCAGGGACACTGAAAAAACCAACAAGGATGAAGGCAGGGTGGCAAAGGCATATATACAGTGGCAGAGCGATTCACATCAAGGTTCACACAAATAGGTAATGTATACAAATCAGAATAGTAGTCAAGGTCCAACAAAAATTATTGTAATATAGGGCACTTGTATAATGGGTATCAATTCATGCACATATATTGATTAACAAAATGCCAAAATAGCCAAAGGAAGAAAACGGACAGAAAAAGAGAAAAGAAAGAAAAAATAGAGCATACAGGGGAAGGGGAAAAAAAGGAAAAAAGGGGGGGGAAAACAAGAGAATACACATAAATAGAGAAAAGAAATTAGGGGGAGGGGGGGGGAAAGGGAGGGGAGACAGGAAACAAAGAAATGGAAAAGAGGGGAAAAAATAGGGAAGAAAGGAGAAAGGGAGGGAAGAAAGAAAAGAACAGAAGGGAGAGCAAAGTACCAAAAGAGAGGGGAAGGGGAACAATACAGACAGATGATGCAGAGTGACAAGCACCATATATTTCATGCTGGGGCATCCCAGGCGGGAAACGATCATGAGACATCTCCCGGTATACGGTTGACTGACTTGATGCTGTGGAGGAGACAGAGGTGACATTTGGTATATTAGTCAAATTAACAGGCATGTTACGTGTAGGTGGATGAGCCGTAGGTTTGTTAAAGGTTGGTTGGTTCCACTTATAGGCATACTTATTGTCATATGCAGCTTTATCCCTAAGGTATTTGCCCTCCTTAAAATTGATTAAGTCAGTAGTATACTCTTCCAGGTGTTCTTTTAAGGATTTCTCCCTCTCAATAAACAGCGGATTGGATGTAGACGATACAAGTTCAATATACCAGGCATTGACCTGGACATCAAGATCTTCAATTTCAGCTTCGTATTGGTTACATAAGATGTTCATCATTTCGAATGAACATGTCTGTAAGTTCTGTTCCCATCTAAGTTTAAGCGCGTCATCTACCTTTTTAAGATTGGGGAATATTTGTATCCTCAGGCCCCATGGGGTGATCTGATTTTCAACATACTTGATAAAATATTGTTTATGCCAAAATATTCTGACCTTCTTCTCCAGAAGTCGTTGTAATCTAGAGAATGCTCGATCGAGCTCGGGAATAGTTATGTCGGCATTATTTGTACTAGATTGAATTTTGAACATAAAGCCTTCCCATGCAGCACCACGAAAGTCTGCCATGCTGACAACGAAGGACAACCTGAGCAGGAGAACCAGCAGGAAAAATTAAACAAATAATACAAACAGAAAAACACACCGGGTGCCCTGTAACAGGTGAAGTGGAGACTCTACACCGCACAAGGTAACCGAGTGGGGGTGACAGTGATGCACACTCAAAGTGCTAGAGACACTGTCTACGGGACAAACTTGTCCAGAGTCATCACAATCCCCTAGAAAATTCAGCACACACAATCAATGGCACCTTTTCATGCAAGGGATGCCACATGTGCCCCTTTATCTTAAGTGGATCGACAGTCGTGTTGCCTGGTGGACGCACCCACACCATTCGGCATCGGGTCACATGCCAAACTATCGGCGTGGTATATCTGGCCAAATGTATGTGTGGGTGCTTCTACGTAGGCAAGACTAAAAGACCATTCCACAAACGTATATCGGACCATATTGGACCTATATGCAAAAAACTGTCCACCACTGCCATCAGCCGGCATGTGGGACATGAGCACAATTTTGAGCCCACTATGGTCAAATTCACTGCCCTGGAACATGTGCCCACACATGTCAGGGGTGGGGGCATTGATCGCAGTCTTCTGCAACTCGAAACCAAATGGATACAAACTCTAAACGCCACCCAATACCCAGGGCTGAACGAATATATCAGTTTCAAATCTTTCCTGTAAGGGCTATCTATTCTATGTGTCTTAGTTCCATCATCCCTGGGCTCCATTGATTGGTTTGCCACGCTTTCTCCAGGCGACCGCCTGGGATGCCCCAGCATGAAATATATGGTGCTTGTCACTCTGCATCATCTGTCTGTATTGTTCCCCTTCCCCTCTCTTTTGGTACTTTGCTCTCCCTTCTGTTCTTTTCTTTCTTCCCTCCCTTTCTCCTTTCTTCCTTATTTTTTCCCCTCTTTTCCATTTCTTTGTTTCCTGTCTCCCCTCCCTTTCCCCCCCCCCCTCCCCCTAATTTCTTTTCTCTATTTATGTGTATTCTCTTGTTTCCCCCCCCCCCCCTTTTTTCCTTTTTTTCCCCTTCCCCTGTATGCTCTATTTTTTCTTTCTTTTCTCTTTTTCTGTCCGTTTTCTTCCTTTGGCTATTTTGGCATTTTGTTAATCAATATATGTGCATGAATTGATACCCATTATACAAGTGCCCTATATTACAATAATTTTTGTTGGACCTTGACTACTATTCTGATTTGTATACATTACCTATTTGTGTGAACCTTGATGTGAATCGCTCTGCCACTGTATATATGCCTTTGCCACCCTGCCTTCATCCTTGTTGGTTTTTTCAGTGTCCCTGCTTTTTTAAGTTATGGGTCACTATGTTTATATACCAAGTTGTGTATTCCTTTGCCCCATGGATATTTCTATACTATCCTGCAGGACTTGTCCATCGTGATGCTGCTGCGGTTGTTTGATTTGTCACTTTTTTCCCCTTCCATTCGGACACCCAAGGGCTTCACTTTGTGAGCCCGTTTTCTGTCAGTGTTTCTTTCCTCCCCCTGATCGCTGGCTCCCTGCCCATTCCATCGGCGATTTGGCCCCTCCCCGCTCTCGGCCACTGGTTCTTCCTCTGTGCCTATGGGATGCCCCGCTGTACGGCGGTGTCCCTCCCCCGGCGCGCTGTGATTGGCCGAATCTCCGGCCGTCCACGCCTTCCAACCCAGGGGTTGCTGGGGATTGTAGGCCTTTTATCCAGCGCCAGTGTGGGCGCATGCCCACTGACACTATGTGTCCGCTCACGCCCGACCGCGCCCCCTCTGACGCACGGACGTGTGGGAGGGGTTTAGGGGTATATCAGGACTCTGCTTTGCTGTGGAGCGTCAGTGTGCTGTACACTCCTGTGGAGCTAACCTGTGCTGCTGACACTGACTGATCAGGTACCTTCTTTACTATGCATGAAAGCTGCCTACTATACAAGCTTGTTCTTCTGTTGTTTAAACAGTAATTTCTCACGCTCTTCATTAAATGTCTTTCTCCCTGTTAAAAAATTATTATTTACAATCCTTTTGGCTTGCTGCTACTTATTAACAAATTCTCTCTCTATGAGTGGATCTTTTTTATCCTATTATGGAACAGCTGTATGCTGAAGATCCCTAGAATCGCTACATTTAAATTTATAAGTAAACTGTCTGCTTCATTTTCTTTTTTCCTTGGCTTGTTTTTCCTTTTTTTCTTTTTTCTTTTCTTTTTTCCTTTTCTCTTTTTTCCAAATTTTCTTTTCTAATTTTTTGACATAATTTTTGGATCAGCTTGTTATAGATCTGATAAGCCTCCTGTTTCAAGTTAGGCTGACGCCTCCACAGATGCTATATCCGCTTATTAAAGCACTGTGAGTGTACATTTCATTTATTTTTTATAAATATTTTTTTATTAAGTATTTTTTAATAGATACTGATATTACTACTCTTCTCCACAGCTGGTCACTCTGTCTCTGGGTGCCGCCCCTTGCCTCTCCGATGGTTGGGGAATTTGTGACCTCCATCTGCAGCAGCTCCCCATTTTTTCCTGCCTAAGTTATCCTTTTGGCTGTCAACTTGTGCTCATCCGGCCTGATTTTTCAGGCATGTGATGGAACCAGGGCGTACATGCACCCTGTTGTTTTTTTACTCCCACTACGGACCAGCAGGTGGGCATTATGTGATATACACTGGCAGAGCGATTTTATTTATTATTTTTGTATATTTAATGTTTTTCTGCATAATTGTTAATTTCTTTTTTCTGTATGTCATCATCAGAATCTAAACCCTGATCTCAACCACCCCTGAAGAAGCCTGACCGGGCGAAATATATAGGGTTTGCCAACCGGGTTGCGATCTCTGTTATAGTATTGGTTGTCTGTTATGGGAACTTTTTAACTTTGTATTTGTGATCAGGTTACTGAGTTGTCTAGTGGGCCCTTGTGAGGTCTATGGTATGCTTTATAACCTGATGCCACTCTGTTCTTTTTTAATAAATTATTAACATTTATATTACTTCCTCTATCTTTCTTTATTATTTTTTGTATGCACCGCCATAGTCCCGCCATTGCTCTACTTTCCCATATATAAATTTGGGATGAGGTGCTTCTGTTAAACTCTTTTCTAGTCTAGACCAGCCAGATCCTATCCCCCTTTTCCTAGATTACGTATTATGTTTATAATTGTTCAGTGTCAATGAGAATATCTCAGAGTTTTAGAAAAAGTTTATGTACAATAGCTGAAATACTAAATTGTATTGTTTGTATTGGAAAGAAAGAGGATCAGAAACATTTATTATTTAAAGAAAATGCACTTATTTTGTTTGTTAATTATAGTGCATTGAGGGGGAATTGTTAGATTTTGGTGCAGATCCACAAAGCACTTACGCCGGCGTATCTCGAGATGCGCGGCGTAAGTGTAAATATGTGCCGTCGTATCTATGCGCTGTATCCATAAAATGAGATACACCTGAAAAATTGGTTTTTCCGACCGACGTAATTTTTCTGCGCCGGCGCATCGTGGGGGCAAATATACGCTGGACGCACCATTGTTTCGCTATGCAAATATGCAAATGAGGGAGATACGGTGATCCACGAATGTACGCGCACCCGACGCGCGCATAGGTCCGGTCTAAAGTTACCCCTCATAAAAGCAGCTTTAACTTTGCACCAGACGTGTGCAGGTCAGCTTCAGCAGCACTATTAGGGACGAGCTGAGCACCCACACTTGCAGGACAACAATCTGTATGCCAACATGCCAGGGGCATCCATGGTCATAGCGCTACTACTGGATTTAGATGCGCGTAGAAGGAGGAGGGCA
Organism: Rana temporaria; assembly: GCF_905171775.1. Lineage (NCBI taxonomy): Eukaryota > Metazoa > Chordata > Amphibia > Anura > Ranidae > Rana > Rana temporaria. The sequence goes on along the minus strand of NC_053496.1, from coordinate 141,525,978 downwards.
CGGGAGAGGATATACCGACCGCGCATAAACGTCTTTGGCATGTGTGATTCTGAGGTGTATCGCATCTTCAGATTCAGCCCTACTGCCATCATGGAATTAGCCACAACCCTGCATGATGACATCACCAGCCAGACATGCCGCTCACAAGCAGTGGAGCCACTGGTCAAGGTACTGGCAACACTCCCATTTCCTTGCCAGTGGCTCGTTCCAGCGTACAAGTGGAGTTGTGGCACAATCCTCCATTAGCAGATGTGTGCACCAGGTTGTCCACGCAATCCTCAGATGCATGGCCAACCAAATCATCAGACCCACCCAGGAGCACCTGCGAGTGAAGGCAATGCAGGGATTCCTCAGAATTGCAGGATTCCCACGCACCGTGGGGGCCATTGATTGCACACATGTGGCACTACGGCCCCCCATGACACAGAGCACATATATACCGCAATCGGAAGCATTGGCATTCCATCAACGTACAGGTGATAGCCGATGCCCAATGCCTCATATGGCACGTCAATGCCAAACACCCAGGGTCCAGCCATGACAGCTACATATACCGTCAAAGCCCCATCCCAACAGAATTTGAACAGAACGTGTATGGGAACTGCTGGCTGGTTGGTGAGTGACATGGGTGTCAGGCATGGCTGTCCACCCCCATGATGCAGACATCACGAGGGGCACATGCATGACTAACATCCTCCTGTCTTTTCCCTTCCAGGTGACTCTGCATATGCACTGGGACCCCATCTCATGACTCCATACCGGAATCCCCAAACCCCAGGAGAGCAAAGATACAATGATACACACGCACATACCCATGGAGTGGTGGAACGCACCTTTGGCCTCCTGAAGTCCCGTTTCCGATGCCTGGATAAGTCTGGGGGTACCCTGTTGTATTTCCCAAACTTTGTGTGCCAGATCATCGGTGCATGTTGCATGCTGCACAACTTTGCCGTGAGAAAGGGCCTGGAGATTGACATACGTGATGACCTGACCCCCGAACCAGACATTCCCCCCCTGACCGAGGCCACCCCGTCTTCTGAGGGAAGAGCAGTCAGGAGATGCCTCACAGTAGGCATCTTTTCACGTTAAACACACACAATAATCATGGCACAAGGAGAATGCACGCATGCACATCACTGTGGTCCCTAGCACACACACCCCACATCCTCATCAAATTGGATTAGCCCAAGTACACCGCACAGGACTTGGGAGCAGCAACGCCACGACAAGGCTCCAATTATGTTACTGGACATTCATACACCATTCACACGGACCTGGGAATCACTTCTCCCTGGTCCTGGGGATCCCTTCTCCCCAACAACCGAGGGTGACACCCCTTTTCCGGCAGGAATGTCACCCCCACATTCATTCATCTGTCACACTGTAGCCTGCCTGGGCTACAAAAAAATTAAAATACTCATAACCTGAGTCAAAATATAAAAAGTAACATAAAATACTCATAACATGAGTAAAAAAAAAAGAAGAAAAAAACGTAATGGTGCTGCCGTGCCCCACGCCTGCTGTGGTCACGGCCCCGGCTCCGGCTCCTCAGGGGAGACTCATTGAGGGGGACATCAGGAGAAGCATCCCCTGGTCTAAGCCCACCTGGCGGCCTGCCCTCCAACGCCAGGGCGATGCGGGTGAGGACCACATTGGTGTCCTCATGCAGCCAACGCCTGCTGTGGTGGTCTGCATATCAGCCATGCAGGTGACCACCGCTGAGGAGTTGCATCCAACGTCCTGCACAGCTTCCTTTATGGAGGTCATGCAGTCTGCCATGTGGTCCATTCTCCTCACCACCCCACCCAGATGGCGGGTCTGGTGGGCCTGGTCCCTCCAGAGGTTATCTGGCAGTCTGCCACACCCCTTGTCTTCCGGGTCGCCTTCCTGGGTCCTGATGAGGCTTGGGGCCTAGGAGAAGGGGAGACCCTTGGGGGGGGTAGCCCTGTTGGGGGAGGAGTGGGAGGGGCTACCCCTGATGGAGGCCTGACTGGTGTCAGCACCAGGGGAAGACTCCTCCAAATAGAGCCTCACCTCATTCCCACTGGTGACCTCCTCCTCAACCTCCTCCTGAGGAGAAGTGTGGCCACTCCCCTTAACAGAGGACTCCTGGCTTGCCAGGTGGGCTGGCTCAGCCCGATGCCCGGGGGATGGTGAGTACTGGCCAGATGGCCCAGCACCCTCCTGCACATCTGTGGATGACACAAAACATTCACATGTTGGAGGATCCACACACTTGTCACATGTTCCCTTCCACCCCCACACATGCTACACACCAGATAGGAGATAAATAACACTTACCTGTCCTCAAGGCATCCGCAACAGAGTCAAAGCCAGCAACTCCCTCCACTTGATGCCTGTGGAGGCACTGGGCAACCACCCACTCCTCAGCAGTGAGCGTCTCCCTAGTGGCTGGTCCCCCTCCAGTGCCCCTGGCATGAGTGGCCATCCTCGCCATCTTACCTCGCACCACGCGCCGCAGATCATTGATCTTTTTTAAGATCTCATTGGGGGTCCTGGTCTCACTCCCCAATGCATTGACATCATCTGCGATCTGTGCCAGGATCTCCCTCCTCCTGGCCGCGGTGGTGTTGACACTCTCTGGCCCATGTAGGTAACGATCATTCATGGCCATGGCCCTGACAATGATGGCCTTCTCCTGTGGGCTGTAATTGTGCTTGCGCTTCTTCTCTGCTGCTGGAGCAGACATGACTCTAACACAATAACCTTTTCAAAAAAGGACAAAAGCACCTTGCTTCAGGGGGGGAAACAAACGGATGTACTTTTGCACTGGACGGGCGCATGTCTGGGCGTATTTATGCCCTGGGCGTATCTCACTAATTATGCCGGGCCTAGTTCGTATCTCACTGATTACGCCGGGCCGAGTTCTGAGCATGTGCAGAGAGGCGCTGAACATAGTCAGCATCACAGCGTCGGCCCTTCATTTGCATGGGGTCACAGCTCATTTCAATGGGACACGCCCACTTCCTTCCTACTTTCAATTACGCTGGCTTACACCTAGGAATTTACGTTGCGCCGGCGCAAATCGTCGGGCGCAAATACTTTGAGGATACGGTACTTGCCTCTCTAAGTTGAGCCGGCGTAACGTAAATGAGATGCGCTAGGTCGGTCTATATATGCGCCGATGTACGTGGATCTACCCCTTTGAATTTATTACTATTTTAAGTGATAAAAGTTTCTTTCATCTTCATTGAAACATGTTCATTTTGATGGTTGCTGAGGATAAGAGGAAGGTCAATTGCTGTACGTTACATCTATTTTTGAAGTTCGATGTCAGGACAATGGGTGGAGTTATGTTACTTAATATACACAAGTGGGTGTTACTTTTGTGACAGTAGCATCATCACCTTCCTTGGAGCGATGCTAAAAGTAAAGTTTTAACTTTAACTTAGCTTTAAAAACAGTATAATAATGCCTCACTGTGTGAACATGAGGTAGGAAGATGGTGGGGAAGTGACCCTTCACTATGGAAGATGCGGGTAGGAGGCCCACCCTGCAGGAAGTTGTACCATCTGACACCTCATTCCTCCTTCTGAAAGCAACCATCTTACCATGTGTTACCAGCTGTCATTATGTAAGCATTGTCTTTTGCTTGTTACATAGTTACATAGTTAGTCAGGTTGAAAAAAGACACACGTCCATCCAGTCCAACCACAAGGACTTGTCTTTCTTGAAGAATAAACTCACACTTTTGAAGATAGCCTAACTCTTAATTATTGGGAACAAAACGCCTAGGAAGAAGACACTATAGTAATGACATGTGTCATTCTACATTCTTCATCCAACTTATAAATTGGGATCCAAAACCAAATTATTCCAGAAAGTGCCATAAATAATCACATTCTATGCTATCAAAAGCTTTTGCCCCATCAAGCGACAATATAGCTCTATTACTTAAATTTTCAGGAGGGACCTGCAAGTTAAAGGGTCACTAAATTACTGTTTACAGGGTATAGAGACATAAAAGTTAACTGATTCCTTTTAAAAAATTATTAAAACTAGATTAAATTCAATCATATAATGTGCCTCTAGTTTCACTTTTGGTTTTAAACTGGTTTCATGTTTCTGTGAAGTAAAGAGACCCACAGAACAAAAACAAACAAATCCAGGGCAGTGTTTTGTTTTTAAAATGAATCTGGTTCTGAGGAGTTTTAGACACACAGTAATGACAGCTTAGACCACCGTGAAAAGCTCCCAGTACTGTGGTTATAAGGAGCCAGACAAGCAGGAAGTGTGGAGATCACAGCAGAATTACAGCTACTTCAAAGCAAAAACGAACAATAGGGACATGAAACCAGTACTGCAGTAAGGTAAAGGAAGCTATTTAGCTAAGAATTTTTTTTTCCTTTAGTGATCCTTTAAGAAATAGGCACTGCAATATATATATTTGGAATAAAACCAGATTGATCTATATGCACTATCTTAGATATTATTTTCGCCAATCTAATAGCTAACACTTTTGCCAATAGCTTCACATCCGACGGTTTTAACAAAACTATAATCATTTCTTCATTCATAGAGGGTGGGAGATGACCTTCAGCCCACTTCATGTGGGGTTCATGTGTTAATGTTGTTCTGGTTCCTTGTTTTAGTTGTTAAGTTAAAGGAATATTTGACTTTTGTGAACAGCAGGACTTGCGCGTGGGAATACGGACACAGTCTAATCCTTTAGGGTGGCCGTACTCCCCACTGACCCTCACTCGGGGCTTGGATGGGGGGATGGGATTCCCATATTATGTTTCATCTCCCTGACATGGCACCACTGACATTAATATCATGGAATGTCAGGGGGATGAACTCCCCTATTAAGAGGACTCTGGTTTTCAAATGTATTAAAGATTACAACCCAGATATCTGCTTACTCCAAGAGATGCATTTGGTAGGGGGCAGGATCCTCGGCCTCAAGAAGCCGTGGGTGGGGCATTATTACCACTCTATATACACCTCCCGTGCCCGAGGAGTTAGCCTTCTCATATGCAAGTCCCTACCTTTTGTTTTACTAAACTTGAATTTGGATCCTGAGGGTCAACAGTAGAAGGCCTTCCCATGGTGCTGGTGGGCTTGTATACCCCCCCCCTGCCAGGGTGGAATTCCTCACCAAGATAGCGCAGCTAGTGGCTGAATTTATAGCCGCTGCGGTCATCTTGGCTGGGGACTTCAACATGGCCCCCTCTCCAAATCTAGACAAACCCGCTGGGCCTCAATGCTAGGTCTTACTGATGTGTGGCGGTGGAAACACCTTTGGACCAGGGGGTATATGTGCAACTCAGCCACATATTTGGCAATGTCCCGTATTGACCTTATTTATGTCAGCAGCCCCGTCCTGGCCAGAGTGAGGGAGGTGACTGCCCTTCCCAGAGGTATCTCGGACCACGCTCCCATCTTACTGCAGCTACAGATTACTGCGACTACGGCTAACTGCCTCTGGAGGCTCTCCAGGTACTGGACGAGCGGGTAGAACCATAGCTAGACTCGGCCAAAGTGACGTTTTGGTCTTCTGACCCCCCCCCACGTAAATCCCCCAATAGCTGGGGATATTTTAAGACTCATATCAGGGGGCAATACCAAAGTGCCATTGGCTTGGCCCGCAAGTCCTCCTGGGACTCTTTGCTCCTGTCTGAATTCTGTGCTCAGACACTGGAAGCTCAGTATGCAGCGACCGGAGAAGAGAGCCACAGGTTGGCCCTCTCTGCAGCACTAAGGGAGGTTCAGCTACTCAGGGTCTCAGCTGCCAAAAAACAATTGCTCTACAAGTCACAAAGGATCTTTGAGCAGGGTGAGAGGACCAAACGCATGCTGGCCTGGCTCTCCAGGGAACAGATGGTATCCACTCCGGTAGCTAATGTTAGGGACAGCACGGGGAGACTACTAACAGATCCAGATGAGATTAACTGTTTTGCCTCCTATTATACTGATCTTTATTCTTCCAAAGCCAGATATTCTGTGGCTGAACTTTCTTACCTTGACACTATTGACTTTCCCATGCTCACAGCAGAGGCCTGGTCGAGCCTGGATGCCCCGTTCACTCTGAAAGAGATTCGGAACGTGGTGACATCTACACAGACTGGCAAGACCCTGAGAGAGTATGGCCTCCCAGCCAAATTTTTCAAGACGCATTGTGAATTATTGGTCTCTGCGCTGGGGAGGTCCTCCAGACCTCGATCAGGGACTCTCAATTGCCGCCCACGATGTTGAGAGCAATTATAGTGGTTAACCCTAAGCCAGGGAGGGACCCCGAACTCTGCTCCTCATACAGACCCATCTTCTTGCTTAATGTTCTCAGCAACCTAGTGTACTGAGGGCCTCATTCTAACGTACACATCACCACCCCTATGAGAACCACCGTTGGAGTGTGGAGACGGGTCTCGGGTCTCTGATGAGGCCCCGGACCTATTCTCCCTATACTCCCTTATGGGGTAACCCAGAGCTGGCCCACTTGAGGACCATGCCCAACCCGCAGGTATGGGCCGGGCGAGGAATATTATGCCTGGGGGCCGTCTCCTCCCCTTTAATGAACTTAAGAGTAAATTCTCACTCCCTCCATGTATGTATTTCCGGTTTCTGCAGATTCGACATGCACTTAGGACCCAGTTTCAAGACTTGGTTACCTTAGCCCCACATTCGATTGAACGATTCCTTACAGCCTGCAACATAGACAGAACGCTATTCTCCATATACTTTAGACTCGCCTGTGCTGGCAGTTACGGAGCTGACAGGGCATTCAATGCCTTGCAGAGAGATATACTGAGTCTGACGGAGGATGATTGGTCCGAGAGCCTCCAACAATACGTTCCACTTATGATAGAAGCCAAAGATCGGTTCATTCAGATAAAATTTCTTCATAGGGTGTACTATACGCCACAACGACTGTCGGTCATCTATCGCACAACTGACGACCGTTGTCCACGCTGTATAGGGGGCATAGGCAACTTTATAAACATGGTTTGGGACTGTCCTCAAATATGGACGTTCTGGTAGGCGGTGGCTGCTGACATCAGATTAATCAGTGGAATACCCATCACACTTGATCCCCTGATCCTTCTTTTAGGTGTACCCGATAATCTACCTACCAACACACATACCAAACTCTTTATCTTTTACTGCGCATACTACGCTAGGAAAACTAATTTGCTCAACTGGAAGGCACCTGAGCCCCCCCAGATTTCTGCATGGAAAAGGCTGGTGAATGCCACCCCCCCCCAATATACAAGCTGACATATATAGGTCACAACTGTCCTAAAAAGTTTCAGAAAATGTGGTCGAACTGGGTGGAGGCCAGACACCCTTACAGTGTAGATTGAAGATAAAAGTTATTGCACTAGCTCCTCTCCTCCCCCCCCCACATTTCTTTCCCTCTTCAATTCCTTCCCCCCATGGCTGGGCGAAACAATGTTATGTTACGTCGCTTCAGCCTGTGGTCACTAGGCGTGCACGCCGCTGCTCGCCCCAGAGCTGATGCGTGTGCCCGGCGGGCGCTATGGCCCCCGGGCACCCACGATCGCTGGTGACACAACGAGAACCGAGATCTGTGTGTTTCAGGGGAGAAATTACTGATCATGTGTTCATACAAAGTATGAATAGTGATCTGTCATTTCCCCTAGTAAGTCCCATTCTCCCTTCAGTTAGAACACAGAGAGAGAACACAGTTAACCCCTTGATCGCTCCCTAGTGTTAACCCCTTCCCTGCCATTGAAACTTTTACAGTACATTTTTACAGTAATCAGTGCATTTTAATAGCACTGATCGATGTAAAATTGTCAATGATTCCAAAAATGTGTCAAAAGTGTCCGATCTGTCCGACATAAAGTCGCAGTCCCGATATAAAAATCGCAGATCGCCGCCATTACTAGTAAAAAATAAATAATAATAAAAATTACATAATTTTATCCCCTATTTTATAGACACTGTAACTTTTGCGAAAACCAATCAATATACGCTTATTGCTAATTTTTTACCAAAAATATGTAGAAGAACACATATTGGCCTATACTGAAGCAAAAAAAGTGTTTTTTGGGAAAAAAATGTAGGATATTTATTATAGCAAAAAGTAAAAGATATTGGGGGTTATTTACTAACGGCAAATCCACTTTGCACTACAAGTGCAAAGTGCACTTGAAATTGCACTGAAAGTGCACTTGGAAATGTAGTCGCTGTAGATCCAAGGGGGACATGCAAGGAAAATAAAAAAACAGCATGTTAGCTGGGGCAGCCCCAACCGACTATATTAAATAGGTGTTGTTAACCATGCCTTACATTTAAAAAAAAATATATCTCTTGCCGCTCGTAAGACAATTTTCTGACCCCCTTCCGCAGGAAGAAAGGCGAACAATTTATCTTGGGGAGATAGGTATTAATAATTTGAAAGTCCCAATTTAACAGGGGCTACCAAATTTAATTGGACAATAGACAATTTCCATGGGACTACAATGAACCAGATTTGTTGCAATACAGGTTTACACTTAATTTCACCCAGATGCAGCTTCAACACACGGCATAGACAAATTATGTTGGAACATTTTAAATACTAAACTACCATGCCCACTGTACTTAATAAGATTACAACATGAACGGTAATATGCAATTCCTACAATTTTGGGAAGAACAAGTTTGACTAATATTTGTATGGTCAGTATCTCACCACTTTTTAAGCACTTAAGGCCCGAGCCTCTTTTTGACACTTGTAGTGCAAAGTGGATTTGCTTTTTGGAAATAACCCCCATTGTGGGTTTTTTTTAATTGTCGCTGTTCTTTTGTTTATAGCTTGGACCTTGAAGAAGGGGAAAACACCCCGAAAGCTTGTCCTGAAAAATTGTATGTTAGTGCAAATAAAAAAAGTATCACGGACAGTACTCAATTATCTCTGTCAAAATTGCACTAATACGGCTACAATCACGTCAAATAAAATATGAATTTTGTTCAGACAATCAGTAGTATACCACAATAATTTCCTGAGTTTGTTAATATAGATTAACCCATAGGGGGAATTCTTACCAAAGTATAACTGTCTCCCAATTAAATTAATAAGGAAATAAAATGTATTAATATACAAGTATAATCATACAACTTCATACAAAACTGGAACTTCTGGTGATTATTATTTCATGCACACAATCAAAGACACCAACACAACATTAAAAAATGTTTCTAAATATTTAAAAAATAACCCTGGGGCAGCCCCAACCGACTATATTAAATAGGTGTTGTTAACCATGCCTTACATTTAAAAAAAATTATATCTCTTGCCGCTCGTAAGACAATTTTCTGACACCCTTCCGCAGGAAGAAAGGCGAAAAATGTATCTTGGGGAGATAGGTATTAATAATTTGAAAGTCCCAACTTAACAGGGGCTACCAAATTTAATTGGACAATAGACAATTTCCCTGGGACCACAATGAACCAGATTTGTTGCAATACAGGTTGAGGCCTCGTACACACGACCGAGGAACTCGACGGGCGAAACACATCGTTTTGCTCGTCGAGTCCCTTGTTAGGCTGTCGAGGAACTCGACGTGCCAATTTTCTCCATTCCCGTCGAGGAAAAAGAGAACATGCTCTCTTTTTGGCACGTCGAGGTCCTCGACATTTTCCTTGTCGAAAAATGTACACACGACCGGTTTCCTCGGCAAAAAAAAAATCCCACCAAGTTTCTTGATGGATTCTGCCGAGGAAACCGGTCGTGTGTACGAGGCCTTACACTTATTTTCACCCAGATGCGGCTTTAACACACGGCATAGACAATTTATGTGGGAACATTTTAAATACTAAACTACCATGCCCACTGTACTTGATAAGATTACAACATGAACGGTAATATGCAATTCCTACAATTTTGGGAAGAAAAAGTTTGACTAATATTTGTATGGTCAGTATCTCACCACTTTTTAAGCACTTAAGGCCCGAGCCTCTTTTTGACACTTGAGGCCAGATTCAGATAGAGATACGACGGCGTATCTCCTGATACGCCGTCGTATCTCTGAGTTTCGTCAGTCGGATCTATGCGGCTGATTCAAAGAATCGGGTTCCGCATAGATCTCCCTAAGATCCGACAGGTGTAAGTGACTTACACCGTCGGATCTTAGGCTGCAATCTCACGCTGGCCGCTAGGTGGCGCTTCTGTTTGTATACGCGAGGAATATGCAAATGAGGAGTTACGCCGATTCAGAAACGAACGCCTGCCCGGCGTTTTTTTTTTTTACGTCGTTTGCATTCGGCTTTTTCCGGCGTATAGTTACCCCTGCTATATGCAGCGTATCCTATGTTAAGTATGGCCATCGTTCCCGGGTCGAATTTTGAATTTTTTACGGATGGCCGTAATTTACGTTCACGTCGAAACAATGACGTCCTAGCGATGTAATTTGGAGCAATGCACGCTGGGAAATTTAGCGGACGGCGCATGCGCAGTTCGTTCGGCGCGGGGACGCGCCTGATTTAAATTCTACACGCCCCCTAGCCGCGGAATTTGAATTCCGCCGGGGGATTTACGATATGCCGCCGCAACTTTAGCAAGCGCTTTCTGAATTTAGCACTTGCCTCTAAAACTTGCGCCAGCGTAACGTAAATAAAGATCCGCTGACCTATCGAAGTCTGGCCCTTGTTGTTTACAAGTTAAAATCATTTTTTTTGCTAGAAAATTACTTAAAACCCCCAAACCATTATATATATATATATATATATTTTTCTAACACCCTAGAGAATAAAATGGCAGTCATTGCAATACTTTCTGTCACACTGTATCTGTGCAGCGGCCTTACAAGCACACATTTTTGGAAAAAATACACTTAGCCCAATTTTTTTTTATATTGTGAAAGATAATATTATGCTGAGTAAATTGATACCCAACATGTCACGCTTCAAAATTGAGCCTGCTCGTGGAATGGCAACAAACTTTTACCCTTAAAAATCTCCATAAGCAACGTTTAAAAAATTTCTGCAGGTTACCAGTTTTGAGTTAGAGGAGTTCTAGGGCTAGAATTATTGATCTCGCTCTAAAGATTGCGACGATACCTCACATGTGTGGTTTGAACACTGTTTACATATGTGGGCGCTACTCACATATGCGTTCGCTAATGCGCGTGAACTCGGGCGCTTTACTTTTTCTTATTTATTTTACTTTCCTTTTTTTTTTATTACACTGTCTTTTTTAAAAAAAAGTTTGGGTCACTTTTTATTCCTTTTACAATGTATGAATGTAAACATCTCTTGTAATAGAAAAAAATTATTACAGGACCTCTTAAATATAAGATCTGGGGTAAAAAATACCTCAGATCCCATATTTACAGTAAAATGCAATATAAAAATCCTTTAAGAGCATTGGGCGGAAGTGACGTTTGGCATACAGGCAGTGAGTTGACAGGACACGATCGCCTCCGTCGCTACCGGCGGCTCCGGTAAGCTGTCGGAGTCAACCGAAGTGGATGGGAGGGGGGTGGGCACCTCTCCCGCCACCCATAAACGTGATCTTGCGGCGAATTTGCCACTTTTACCTTAAAGAGAAATGCACGCCATTCCTGAAAATACTGGGTTATGGCAGTTAGCTGCTGCCATAATAACGGTATTTAGTAGCAAAGTACTGACGTATGGGTACAGCCATTTGTGTGAAGTGGTTAAAAGGGAAAGATGTCCAAAGGGCTACCAGTATATTGGATTCATCCTAGCAGGAACATCCAACGAGATGGGGAGTAGTCAATTATCCACCAAGCTTTGTGTTCGTCCAGAGAGTGTATATCAGTGTGTGGGTGTGTGGTCCTTGGTCCCCTGAATCATGTGTGCTTTTGTAGGGTGCAATGCCATTGTTGAATTGTTACCTCCCCCTCTACATGTTTACCATCTCTTGATTGGTTGGTTCCAAATATAGAAGGTAACTGTCCTAATTATCTTCCATATTTGCCATTGTATCTTGGGCTGATCAGCTCAGAAGTTCAGTGAGATATGATGTGTTTCAACATTATGTTTTTTGTACATGATTATTGAATTTAATGAATTTTTTTAATTGTCTGTTCCCCTTTTCTCATATGGCCGGTATATGAAAGTAAGGCTTGGCTCTAGCCGGTAGACATGTGCACAACAAAAAAAATCGTATTTTTTTGTTCCGTTTCGTCTCGTTCCATAGATTCGTAATTTCCTATTCGGACCCGTTCGTATTTCGTAAGACGCAAGTTTTCCTATTCGGACCCGTTCGTATTTTCGTAACAGTTTTATTTTCATTTTTACTGAATGATTCGTAATTCTGTCTAATTTATTTTCGTTGATTCGAAATTCGTAATTTTGTTAGATAATAATTTTCGTTTAATGGATTTGTAATTTTGTACTTTCGTAAATACATAGCAACATGCGGCTAATCCATATTAAGATATACTTTCTCTTAAAGGATCACTAAACAAAAACATTTTTTGGGCTAAATAGCTTGCTTTACCTTATAGCAGTCTTGATTTCATGTCCTCATTGTCCGTTTTTGCTTTGAAGCAGCTGTAATCCTTTGCTGAAATCCTCACTTCCTGGTTCTCTGGCTCCATAGTAAATTTCTCATGGGAGCTTCTCACGGTGGTCTAAGCTGTGTGTCTAAAACTCCTCAGAACCAATCAGATTCATTTTAAAAACAAAACACTGCCCTGGATTTGTTTGTTTTTGTTCTGTGTGTCTCTTTACTTCACATAAACATGTAATCAGTTTAAAACCGAAAGTGAAACTAAATGCACATTATATGATAGAATTTAATCTATTTTTCATCATTTTTAAAAGGAATCAGTTAACTTTTATGTCTCTATACCCTGTAAACAGTCATTTCAGCAAAAATCTTTTTTTCCTTTAGTGACCCTTTAAGCCCCGTTCACACGGTCTGACTTTTTGCCAACAAACGTCAAAATGAGCGTTTTCCAAAAAATCCGACCGTGTGTACGCTCTATCGGACAAACTTTTTCGGTTTCAAAAGTCTGGCCAACTCCCTTCAGACAAAAATCCACGGAAAAGTCCGATCGTGTGTACGAGGCTTTACATTGTATAATGTGACTCGGCACAAAAGAGATAAGCTGATTGGCTAAGATATTAAGTAAGATACATCACTCACTAACTACACTGCCCAGTGCCCATTCGAAAGAACGATACAAGTACACAAATTTACGAACAGACAAAGAAACGGATTTACAAAACACACAAATGAAAATACGAACAGACAAAGGATTTAAAATACGGAATGCAAATCATTCGTTATAGATGTAATTTTCGTTCTTTTGCTTTTTCGGTGTTTCGTATTTTAGTAAGATTGTCCAATCATACGTTCGTATTTTCGCTTGTTCGTTAATTTGCTTATTCGTAATTCCGTAAATTCCGTATTTTGGTTCTTTCAGCTTTTCGGATGTTCGAATTGATCCGAATGTACGAATACTAACAAATTCATACGAAAATCCATTCGTTACGAACGGGAAAGCACATGTCTACTAGCCGGCTCTATTGGGAGGAGGGCGGATGATGGGGAGGAGTATTGGTTACATATCTGCCTCTTCCCCGGTTACAATAACTGAAAATGAGGGTTGGCTCATTGTCATCAATATGGCCACCACACGAGAGAGAGACTTGGTTGCTTCTCTGTCAATATTTAAGGTGATGGCTCAGTGCATCGCCCGTGCCCTTTGAAAACATCATGTATGACGAAACATGTCAGGACGGAGCTACGCATTGACGTCATCATGCGTTACGTGACCCCAGGAAGCATGGGCATTTGTTTTTTGTATTTTTATTGCCGGCAAAACATTCTTTTAAAAACTTTTGTATTTACAATTTGAACCTTTTATGAATAAAGGATACGGGGCCAGATCCTCAAAAGGGATACGCAGGCGTATCTGCTGATACGCCGTCGTATCCCTGTTTCTAACTATGCGGCTGATTCAGAGAATCAGTTACGCATAGATTTTCCTAAGATCCGGCAGGTGTAATAGTTTTACACTGTCGGATCTTAGGATGCAGTACCTCGGCCACCGCTGGGGGCATTTCTCGTCGACATTCCGCGTTGGGTATGCAAATTAGCACTTACGGAGATCCACGAAGCGGTTTCCCTTTGTGAAGTCTCCGTAAGTTGTTAGTTTGCAAACGCAAAATTAGGGCTACTTTTACAAAGTGTAAAGTTACATGGTGTACTAAAAGTAGACCCTTCTTTTCTGCGACGCTGTCAAATTTTTTTTTACATTTATTTTCCCGCCGCATCTCTTTTTTTTCCCGATGCAACTTTTTTACCCGGCGCGATTCACAAAACTCGGCGCAACGTAACTTTGCGTCGGGAGCATGCGCAGTACGTCCGGCGCGGGAGCACGCCTAATTTAAATGGGACTCGCCCCATTAGATTGGGCACGCCTTGCGCCGGACGAATTTAAGTTACACCGCTGAAAATTTCTAGGTAAGTGCTTTGTGGATCGGGCACTTAGGTAGAAATTTTGCAGCGGTGTAACTTGAATCCCAAAAATTAAGTTGCGCCCGCTGTACGTGGATCTGACCCTCTGTGTTTAAGGATAACACACTATTGGAGCTTTTTTTTATTCCTGTATACGTCTTATTCCGGTCTAAGAGAGCGCTCAGCTTTTTTACCAGCAAGAAAGTTCCTCTACACATTGGACGGAAAAGCGGCGCACGGAGTGAGGAGGACGCCAGGAGCACCGAGGTATCTTGGATTGACCTAAGACCCTGCAGAGGGTGATATCTGCAGGCGATAATGACCTTGCTACTAATAGGAGGTTCATCATTATCTTTTGGTGTGTACCACAAGGAGAGGCCTGTCCTTCATTGCCTTGGTGGTGGTGAAATTATTTTTCAATTTTCATCTTAAGCGCATTTTATTTCCTTTTCTTCACTTTGGAATTGGACTTATTGTTCATCATATGTGGACTTTGTGCACAGTGTTACATCTACTAAATTTTTGGACATTTTTTCTATTTAATTGTTCACTTGGTGTATGTTTATTGAATATTGGGTTTTGAGTACATACACAAATTTAACATTTAGGAATTTAGGGCCAGATTCACAAAGGAGATACGACGGAGTATCTCCGATACTCCATCGTATCTCTCAGAGTATCTATGCGACTGATTCATAGAATCAGTTACGCATAGATAGCCCTAAGATCCGACAGGTGTAATTGTTTTACACTGTCGGATCTTAGGATGCAGTACCGCGGCCGTCGCTGGGGGGAGTTTGCGTCGTAAACCAGCGTCGGGTATGCAAATTAGAAGTTACGGCGATCCACACTGGTTTTTCGCATTCGCTACGTCACTGCTAGTCTAGTTTCCCGTCGCAAAGTTAGTCATCATTTTTGGTGCCCTAACTTTACACAGCACACGTATGTGCTGTATAAAGTATGGCCGTCGTTCCCGCGTCGAAATTTGAAAATGTTTCCTTCTTGCGTAAGACGTCCGGGAAAAATGACGTCACTTCGCGCAAAGCACGGTGGGAATTTCGATATGGAGCATGCGAAGTAGGTCCGGCGCGGGAGCGCGCCTAATTTAAATGGCACACTCCCCTTTGAATTACGCGGGCTTACGCCGGAGGCCGACAGCGTAGGTTTTCATTGCAAGTGCTTTGTGAATCAGGCACTTGCGATGAAAACTTGTGGTGGTGTAACGTATCTACGATACGTTACGCCGCCGCACTATTACGTGAATCTGGCCCACATTCTTTAACCACTTGCCTACAGGGCACTTTCACCCCCTTCCTGCCTAAGCCATTTTTCAGCACTGTCACACTTTGAATGACAATTGTGCAGTCGTGCAACACTGTACCCAAATTAAATTTTTATCATTTTTGATCACCTCTGCGGTTTTTATTTCTTGCGCTATAAACAAAAGAAGAGCAATACCCATGACTCCTGGATGCAGGAGTAGAGGGAGGAGTCTGCAGATGGCGCGGTCAGAGTGGAGGAGTGACTAGACACGGACGCCCGCACCTCAGCCCTGCTCTGAATACACGCCGGGACCGGGACCGGCGATGCTTGTGAGCCGGACCCCCCGCGCCCGCTGCTAGGGCGTCCCTCGTCCTCCCATCTCCCCCCCTTCCGTTCACCCCCCCCGGGCTGAAGCACATACCTGTCCGTGTAGCGTGCCTCTTAGAGAGGTCACGCGCGGCTTCCTCGGCTCCTGGCGGGATTTGTTGGATACTCCGTGAGGTGTGCGGCCGTGATAGGACGGCGCATTAGAACGGCGCGCCGAGCAGGGAGCTGCAGAGGGGAGTGAGGATCGGATCCCCCCCCCCCCGGCGGCATTAACTGAGCGGTGGATTCTTTCCCCCCTGAGGCGTGCGGGCTGCTGAGTGGTGGAGGTTTTTTTTTGTGGTGGAGATGTGCCGCTCCGCTCCGTGAGAGGGGGCCGAGGGGAGACACAACGCCAGCCCTGCAGCCCAGGAGGAAAAGAAAAAAAAATCATGGGCATTCATGCATAGCCTGACCTGAAACAAGGTGAAACAAAGTGAAAACCCATTGCAGCAGTTATTTTTCCTTACTTTGCTTACTTTGCTAGAAAGCTGCTTGGTGAGTACATTTGTCAGCTAATTGTTTATTGCTTATCGACACACCAGAATGGTGAGTACAAATGTCCATTTAAGAACTAAAAACTAAAAAAAAGGGGAAACGAATATATATATCAATGGGACTATGTTTCTGAGAAGAACGGCAACTGGAAGTGACTGACATAACATAAAGGGATATAAGCTTACTGAACTTGATGTGTTTGTAAGAAGCTGGTATTTTTTTTTTTTGGGCTCTCTAGGCAGCATCCCCTGGATATTTTTTTTCCCCCTCTCTAGTGGGATCAATTATAACACAGGGAGTGTTTTTCTTCTTTTCCCTTTTTTTTCGGCAGAACATACGCAATATATATTGAACTCTGTTTAAAAGAAATTTTAGAACCTATAATATACAATATACAGATGATTGGGCAGAGAACGTGACTAAAATCGGTGGACACAAGGGCAAAAGTATAAGCATTTGTGTAATTTATCACACTATTAAGCCCTGAAACCGGTATAAGGAGGACCTTAAGATTGGCGGGCATTGGAGAATGACAGAAGGAGGGGGACAGAATATGCGTTAGGCGCATTGAATATCTGTAAACATACAGCTAAAGAGGAAGAAACACTACAGTAACATTAAATATTAAATCCTGATACAAGAAACTTCAAAAGGTTCTGTCTTAGGTAGTATATACCCCCCACAACCGCAAAACGGACTTCTTATAAAATATACATATAAAATACCGGTGAAGTGTGCAGCTATAATTTAGGCGCGGCAAGAAGCACGGGTAAAAATCCAGGACTATTGTAGGGCCGAGAGGGGGTGAAGGATGACCACAAGGGGAAAAGGAGTGAGAGGTGGGGCAATCCCAAAGGCCCCCCGCTTAAGTCAAAGTCCAGGCCTGATGTGCAAATTTGTGACCCACGGGACAAACGGGGACAATCAGCATACAGAAAAATCAATAACTACCAGAGGAGCTCAAGTAGAGAAGGAGAAAAAAAAAGATAAAAAAAAGGGGATCGCTAATACTTTGGCGGACCCAGAAACACTCTCAGAGTCACTCTTAGAGATTAGAATAGATCAAGATAGAGAAATAGATAAAGATAAAGAAATAGACCTTGAACAAAGAAATAAGGATGAAACGCAGGACATGACACGTCTGCCAACAAAAAGGGAAATGGAAGGAATGTTCGCGGCCTTAGAAAGATCACTCAAATCGCAAATGGAAAAAATGGAGAGAAACTTGGGGTATATACTGGAAAGAGTGGAAGAAGTGGAAAAAAAAGTCGATCATAATGTAACCTCAGTTAAAAAACTAGAGGACGAAATAAAAGCATTAAAAACAAACCAACGAGAACAGGCATATAAATTAGAAGATCAAGAAAACAGGGATAGAAGGAAGAACATAAGGATACGCGGACTCCCAGAAACGACACAAGATGAGGATCTCTCAGAAATAATAAGAAAAATCTGTAATCCAATATTAGAGAGAGAAACAACTTCCCCACTAAAAATAGAGCGAGCACACAGGATAAGACGCCCTAGAGAGAGAGTACAGGATTACCCAAGGAACATTATTGTTCGATTTGAAAGCTGGGAAGAGAAAAACCAACTATGGAGAAAGCTGAGAGGGAAGTCGCCATTAGAATACGACCAACATATTATTCAAATATACCAAGACCTGTCACAAGAGACATTAAAAATAAGAAGAAGCTTAAAACCCCTGTTAGGAATCTTACAGGAACATGGTATACAATATAATTGGGGATTCCCAGCAGGAAAAACGGTATCTCTGCAAGATTAAGGTTCTTAGAGGAAGTTCCAGAATTTTGTCAGCGACTGGATATCCCAATACCACCCAAAAAAGATTAACAATGTTGAAGCGACGGCGGAGGGGGGGGGGGAGGGGGGATAGGGAGGCTCAAATATAGTAAACAACGGGAGCAGGGTTGGGGAGAGGGAGGACCTGGAGAGTACTCCTTCCCCAGTCTCCCATGCGTGGGAGATAGGAGACCGGGCTAAAATAGAATTCCACCTCAGCCGGAGGAGCAAAAGAGCGCCTGGAGCGCCAAATAAGAAAAGCTCCAAATGACCAAAGGGTCAAGGATCAACCAGAAGGAAGGGGGGGGGAGGGAGGGGATGAGAAAGCCCCATACGAAGATCATAGGGGCAAGGTATGAGTGGTGGGGGGGTGAGGGGAGGGAGGGGGGGAGAAGGGGTTCGGGTGGGGGAGGGGAAGATTAGGAAAAGGGGCCCAGATCTGTGTGTCATGCAACAAGGAAAAACAAATGCACTTGAGAAAAGCACAAGGAAAAAAAAAAAAAAGAGAAAAATATGACAAATATAAATTTCTTAACATATAATGTAAGAGGTCTCAACTGCCCGGAAAAAAGGCATATGGTATTAAGAGAGGTTGAAAGGTACTCAGCGGAAATAGTTTTTTTGCAAGAGACTCACATAACATTGGATTCTAGTGTTAGATTGTATTCTCGGGCAGTTCCCACCTGGTACTATGGGGACTCTCCAAAGAAGAGAGCCAAGGGGGTCGCCATAGGAATAGGGAAGAACATCTCCTTCACAGTAGAAGACAGGAAAGTGGACCCGGAAGGCCGCTATTTGTTTTTAAAAGGAATACTCCAAGGGAAAAAATACACGTTAGCAAACATATATTGCCCAAACAGCCGACCACATAAATACCTGAGGGGGATCTTGAATGCTTTAATGGATTTTAAACTTGGACATGTAATACTCGCAGGAGACCTCAACCTTTCAATGGACTATCAACTTGATAGTACGTCCGGGGCACAGAGGCGAAATATTAAACAGCTAAGAATATTAGGGAAAAAAATGCGCAGTCACTGTTTAATAGATCCTTGGAGGATAACATATCCAAATAAAAGGGACTACACCTATTACTCTTCTGTGCATGGAACATACTCAAGACTGGATTATATAATGGTAGACCACGAGTTACTGGAAGAGGTAGTTAAAACCTCAATAGGGGTAACTACAATCTCAGATCATGCTCCGGTAATAGTAAAAATTAGATTCAAAGAGATAGAGCAAAGAAAAGGATGATGGAACTTAAATGAAGAACTTGTAGAGGACAGCGAAGGTAAATAACATAGTGAGAACTGATTTGGAGCAATATTTCACTCTTAATAATACACCTGAAGTAAGGGTAGCCACTGTATGGGAGGCCCACAAGGCATACATTAGAGGGAAACTAATTTCGATAGGAGCAGGGAAAAAAAAATAAGAAAATTAAACATGGAAAAACTAACAACTGAGCTATTTGAATTGGAGCAAACGCATAAAGAGCGAGGAGAAAATGAAATATATCAAGAAATTGTTGCAAAGAGGGCCCAGCTCAGAGATTTGATGAAGGTTGAAACAAGGGACATATTCAAAAACGTTAGAAAAGAGAGGTATAAATGGGGGAATAAACCAGGGAAATATTTAGCGAGAATATCCAGAAAAAAAAAAAAGAAAAACTACATAGAAAAAATAAAAAATCAAGACGGCCAGATGAAATATAAGACGTCTGAAATTGCGGAATCCTTTCGGACTTTTTATAGTTCATTATACGCAATAAGAATAAATGAAACTCAAGAGCAGGAAAATATTAGAAAAAAGAAAATTAGGGAATACTTAGAAGAAGTGAAATTACCTAAAATCTCTCAAAACGACATTGAATCCCTGGAGGCTCCAATAACTCAAGATGAGATATACAGAGCTTTCCAGGAAACACCGTGTGGTAAGAGCCCAGGTCCTGATGGCTTGCCGATTATATATTACAAAAAATTTAAAGAACTCTTGGTCCCAGAGATGTGTAATTATTTTAATAAAATAGGAGAGGAAGAGGAAATAAGAAAAGAATCCCTATTGGCAAATATTACTATTATCCCTAAAACAGGAAAAGATGGAACTCTGTGCTCCAACTACCGACCAATCGCACTGCTAAATGCAGACTTGAAGGTATATGCGAAAATATTAGCAACTAGGATAAAAAGTTTAATGCCGCAATTAATAAACACAGATCAGACAGGTTTCGTAACAGGCAGAGAGGGGAGAGATAATAGCATAAGGACCCTGCTGTTATTGCAACATGATCCAAAAAAGAAACCCCCAGTCGTACTCATGTCTCTAGATGCCGAAAAAGCATTTGACAGAGTCGACTGGGGGTTTATGATGGAAACCCTACAAAATATAGGCCTGGGACCAAAGTTCATGAAATGGGTAAAGAATCTATATAGTCACCCGACGGCAAGGGTGAAGGTCAACGGGGGTATGTCGTCTGTGTTCGAAATGAAAAACGGAACCAGACAGGGGTGCCCGCTCTCACCTCTCCTATATGTAATAGCTCTGGAACCATTGTTAGCAAAAATTCGGGAAAACCCGGATATAGGGGGGGTGAGAGTGGGAGACGAAGAACACAAGGTGGCGGCGTACGCAGACGACATACTCCTATATTTGACCAAACCTAGGGTGTCCCTCCCTAATATCATAAAGGAAATAAAAAGATACGGTGAACTTTCAAATTTTAAAATAAACCCGATAAAAACAGTTATTTTGAATTTGGGGATAGATAAAAAAGAAGCTGAAGAACTACAGAAAGAGTTCCCATTCACATGGGAAAAAGAAGCTATAACGTATTTAGGAATAAAAATTACATCAAGATTTGAAAAACTTTACTCGGTTAATTTTGTCCCCCTAATTAACGAAATTAACCAAGACCTGAAAAATCTTGCAAAAAAACACATTTCTTGGATAGGTAAGATCAATGCGTTTAAAATGATGATATTACCGAAGATTACATATAAACTTCAAATGCTCCCAATAAAAATACCGCAAAGTTTTTTTAAAGTAATCAAAACAGTAATCTTGAAATACATATGGACAGGTAAAAAGGCTAGACTAAGTTACTCATTGTTGAGCATGAAAAAAAAAGGAGGGGGGTTGGGGCTCCCTGATATAAAAAGATATTACTTCGCTGTTAATTTAGCAAGGTTGGTAGAATGGTCAAATACATACACAAAAAAAAAATGGGTATGAATGGAAGAAATATTAAGTAGCACACAATTAAATAGAAATGTATGGATACCACCCAAAATGAGGGAATTGGGCACAAATACACATAGTATAACAAGGAACGTACTTAGAATATGGGACACAATATTTAGACGGGAAAAATGGGAGTATAACTCTCCATTGATCCCTTTAGTAGGCACAAATTTTTTTCCACCAGGTAATGGAACACGTTTTGGAAAGCTACTGGGGGAGAAAAAATTAAAAGATATTGTCACACGGGGGAAAATTAAACCAAGACAAGATATAAAGATAGGAGAAGGGGAACACATGATGAGTGAATGGGAGTACATGCAGTTAAAACACTTTGTGAGCACATTACCACAACCAATTAGGGAAGACAAGACACTACACCCAATAGAAAAAATTTGCAATATGGATAAGCCCCTGATACACGGTATATCAAAGGCATACGGGATACTAACGGAGCTCGAGTCCCAGAAAACTCTCCCCTTTTTAGAAAAATGGGAAAACGATTTGGGTAAAAGGATTGATAAACAACAAATGATAGGTGCAGTATACAATCATGCTTCGGACAACACCACCATTGAAGCAAATTACAAATGTATGGTCCGATGGCACTTGACCCCATTGAGAATGAGTAAGATCCACCCAAATAACTCAGAGCTATGTTGGAGAAATTGTAAGCAAAAAGGAACAACTATGCATATATGGTGGGACTGCCCGAGAATGCAGGAATACTGGAAAGAAATTTTGGAATATATTGTAGAAATAACGGGGGAGAGGATTCTTTGCAGCCCGCTGACCTGTTTGTTTCACGGAACTGAAAAAACAAAAAAACAGTATGGAACAACGTTGGTCCCAGTGCTGCTAAATGCAGCAAAGGCTCTGATCCCAAAGAACTGGCTACACCCAAAGAGGCCATCAATTAAAGAGTGGATAGAAAGGGTGGAATATATAGAAGAGATGGAGTATCTTGCCTGTAGAGAGACAGGCGGCGAAGACAAATACATGGTGGTCTGGGAAAAATGGAAAGTGTTTAAATCTACAGAAAAGTTTGTCCAGGGAATGGCAGAAGCAGATAGGTGAGAAACCTAAGAGAAGACAGCATGGCACACAGATCTAGGGAGAGGGGGGAAAGGGGGGAGGATAAGGGGGGGGGGGAAGGGGAAAAAAAAAAAAAAAAAAAAGGGGCTAGTCATGTTATAATAGTAAGCAATGCAGCCAGACTGGTTAATCGGTAAAAGGATAATTAATGGTTTAAAAATGCCAAATTTATAATTGTATAGAAGAAAAGGAACTCAAACAAATAAATAAATCCCACGAATGATGCGAAGCCACAAGAGAGACGTTATGGGCGGTCGAACCGTGAGCTAGTCTTGCTGCTAAATGTGAGCAGAGTCTGACGTGAAAAAAAAAAAAAAAAAAGAAACAAAAGAAGAGGGACAAGTTTGAAAAAAACACAATATTTTTTACTTTTTGCTATAATACCGTAAATATCCATTTTTTTTAAAACATTTTTTCCTTAGTTTAGGCCGATATGTATTCTTCTACATATTTTTGGTAACAAAAAATCGCAATAAGCTTATATTGACTGGTTTGCGCAAAAGTTATAGCAGCTACAAAATAGGGGATAGATTTATAGCATTTTTATTATTATTATTTTTTTACTAGTAATGGCGGTGATCAACAATTTTTATCGTGACTGTGATATTGCGGCGGACACATCGGACACTTTTGACACATTTTAGGGACCATTCAAATTTATACAGCGATCCCTGCAATAAAAATGCATTGATTACTGTATAAATATGACTGGCAGGGAAGGGGTTAACACTAGGGGGCGATCAAGGGATTATGTATATGGGGGGAACTAATGCGCAAAACCAATCTAACCAAGGGCACTAAAAGCTGAACATTAAAATAATTAAATTAAATAAATATATATATATATAATCAATTTAAATTTAAAAGCAGCAGCCACTACTAAAAGGTGCTCACACACCGAAGATCATAATGAAAAAGAGGGGGTGTAATGGCGCTTGCCAATAGAACAATAATAAATAGTCAATTATAAATAAACGCACATAAACGTGAATGACTGACCAATGTATCCAATTAAAACGTGTTCCACTCCTAGGGCCAGATTCACAAAAGAGATACAAGAAAATATCACGATAGTTTTGAAAAACAAATAAAGTGAAAAAAAATAACCTTATTGGGTGAAGAAAGTCCAGTGCAAAAATATAATAAATAGTGAAAATGTAAAATCCAAAATAAATAATCAATAAATAATAACAATAATATTATATGCAAAAAGTCTAGGGGCCAGATTCACATAGAATTGCCCTGGCGCAGCGTATCAGAGATATGCTACGTCGCCGTATCTTACCTGGCTCTAAGTCGAATCCAGAAAGATTTTGCGCCGTAAGTTACGGCGGCGTAATGTATCTCTCTGCGCGTATTTCAAATTGGGCGGGTAGGGGGCGTGATTCATTTAAATGAAGCGCGTCCCCGCGCCAATTGAAATGCGCATGCTCCGTTTTGAAATTTCCCGCCGACGTCATTTTTTGAACTTAGACGTGAGTTACGTCCTTTCCTATTCACGGACGACTTACGCAAAAAAAAAAAAAATTTAAAATTCGACGCGGGAACGGCGGCCATACTTTAACATGGCAAGTCTATCTATACGCCACAAAAAAGCTGATTAGCATACCCGATGCGGAAAACAACGCGAACTCCACCCAGCGGGCGCCGAAGTATTGCACCTACGATCCGAAGGCGTACGAAGCCGTACGCCTGTCGGATCGAAGCCAGAAGCCGTCGTATCTTGGTTTGAGGATTCAAACTAAAGATACGACGCGGCAAATTTGAAAGTACACCGGCGTATCAGTAGATACGCCGGCGTACTTGCTTTGTGAATCTGCCCCTGTATGTGCACAAACTCGTGCTAAATAAATATATAAAAGTGTTCAAAAATAGCAGTGCTTCAATAAAGTTTCCAAAGTGTACAGTGCTCCAAAACAAAGTCCGGTAATAAAGTGCTTGATTGAATATTCCCTAAAGTGCAATAGTGCATGAAAAATGATAATGCAATCCACCGCACGATCACTTAGTATAGTTGTGCAGACCAAGCTCCAGTGTATGGTAATGCTAGCCTCTCACCTTAAACAAGTCTATAATGAGCCTGTAATGATGGCAAAAGCCCAGCAGATTCAACTGCAGATCTGTGTCTCCAGGTCAGCCCCGTTGCTCCAATTACCCGGCCGCAGATCTCCCAGATTGCTCCCAGAATGGCACTCAATGAAAGCACAGTAGAATCCCCATAGTGTAGTAGGTAAACACGTTTTTAATAAAAAATAATATTTACACACACAGATCCACGGTCCTGCTCAGTTACTGGGCACGTGCATTGGGTCCCCAGTGATGCGGTGGGCGCGTGCTGCCGGTGGCCCCCTAGTGGCTTGTGAAGGCGCAACATCATATGACGTCTGCCCAGAACAAGAGGGTCTTCCTCCCGCCATCATTTGATGGCGGGTGGTGGACAAGCGGTTAAAATAGCGCGACTGTTTTCTATTTATATAAAATAATAATAGTGCAGCGCAAAACAAACAATTTTAAACTATACATACAGAAAGTTAAAACATATGATATATGATATATAATTAAAAATTATATAATAAAGTCCATATAAAGTGCTCAAGTGCAAAAAGATGATCCAAATCGGAATATAATAGTGCAAAAATCCAAAGGGTGATATCCAGAAGGAACCTCCACCAAATAGCAGGAATGGCCTCTCACCTTACAACTTCGACCTGCAATAGGTCACAAAGCATAATCAGAGAACCACCTGTTTTCAGAGGACAGCAAGCAATGCAGCAGTAGAACCACGATATCAGTCAGACTCAGGATCAGGACATGGCAATCAGGGCATAAAAAACAAAGGAGAGGAAATTTTTTCACCCCACGCTGATGAAGTCCCGCTCATAGGGACGTAACGTCGTACGAGGGGAAGGGGCCACGTGTGACGTCAACCGCGATCGCCGACCTAGACTGAAACCCATGCTCTTATGGATGTTTTATGCTGTTTCGCTGCACTCATTTGAGAGTGCTTATACAGTGAGTGTATTCGTTTTTTATTCTTAAATAAATGTATTTTGGCTTCAGAGAGCACTAGATTTCCTCTCCTTTGTTTTTTATGCCCTGATTGCCATGTCCTGATCCTGAGTCTGACTGATATCGTGGTTCTACTGCTGCATTGCTTGCTGTCCTCTGAGAACAGGTGGTTCTCTGATTATGCTTTGTGACCTATTGCAGGTCGAAGTTGTAAGGTGAGAGGCCATTCCTGCTATTTGGTGGAGGTTCCTTCTGGATATCACCCTTTGGATTTTTGCACTATTATATTCCGATTTGGATCATCTTTTTGCACTTGAGCACTTTATATGGACTTTATTATATAATTTTTAATTATATATCATATATCATATGTTTTAACTTTCTGTATGTATAGTTTAAAATTGTTTGTTTTGCGCTGCACTATTATTATTTTATGTCAATGTGAGGTGTTTTATTTGAATTTACCTTAGTGCTGGCTTGCATTTTTTAGTTTATATTTACATTCCAGCGCTGAATAATTTTTCTTTATTATTCTATTTATACACTGTCCTAATTCTCACCCGCCCATCTGTGATCATGGTAAATCAAAATAAAGGTGTCTAGTATTATTATGTATTTTGTTATGTATTTGTATGTTTCATGTTAATATAATATGGTGATTGCTTGCCTTATGCCCTGTCATTCGCTGTCCCCATCTCACGTACCTTGCTGGCTATAAGACATTTATACCTAACCAAATATATTGAGATTGACAGAGATTTATGGAATCAAACAACATAAACCTTTTAACCCTAAAAGACTGGTGTCAATATATATATATATATTCTTGGTTCTGTTTAAACTTGTGTCTGGTGTCCTTCCGGTGTATAATTAACTGGACGTCTCTGCCATTGTCTGGGGCCAGTTAAATCAACACTATTGAGGGGGCTTGTTTGACATGGACTTTCATTGATCAAAGACTTTTAAGATCCAGACTTCAAACCATCAATTCACCATTGTCGGCTGGGGTGGAGTTAAGCAGACACCATTATTCAGGTCCCTGCTTAGTATATGAGAGTTTGCATACTAATCCCCCACCTCCTACATGTGAGTGTAATTTAATCAACATTTCCTCTGGGGGGGAGTATTTTATGAACTATAAAAAAAATTATGTATCCACGCCATGACAACAGGGATGCACAGAACGCCTGGGGGTCTTTTAAAAACTCTGAAAGCTGCTAGTGAAAAATTAAAACCTTCAGATTTTTATAGGAATATGCTTATTTACAGTTTTGCTGACATTCGATTTTCACCATTTCACATTCATTTATTAACTCAAAACAGGTTAAACATTTAGATTTAGTAGGAATTGAGCAGGGATTTTGTAACATTTGCTGTGTTTGTATCTGCTAATAATGATTTTAGTGTATTTGTATAGAAAATATTGTTTTGAGAAACATTTGCGCGAATATCATGGGGCCCTAAAAATCAGTAGCACCTTCCCTTTATTCTACTGGTCACATGGATTCACAATGAATTCCAAATTAATAACTACTGCAGTAGAGAACAGACAAAAAAGATACACTTTGCATCTTTTCAAATAGTTGTTCTGCTTTATTATGATGCAATTGAAGGTTTTTATACACATGATTGCGTAGGTATCACTTTAATATTACAATTGTACGTTTATGGTAACAAGGCGCGTAACATACGCAAACTAATTCTAATCAGGACTCGAAAGAATGCAAACATGTCATGAAAACATTATTAGTGCCGTGTGCACAGTGAGGGCAGTTTGCAATACATACAAAATAGAATACAATTATATACAGAACTTACACATTTCCTTTACAGCCACCTTGCCTCTATTGGAGTAGGTTGGAGAGAAAGGAAAAAAACACATGTGTTAAATTGATGACGTAGGAATCAGCTGCTGTGAGCTCAGTGCAGGACACACTCCCTGAAGACCCAGATATTAAATTTTTGGAGATTTTATCCAGGTTTTAAACTGAGGATGGCAATACCCATACTGAGGATGCAGTTTATCACCCAGAAGGATACTCTGTATTCAGAGTCATTGGATCCTTTTTCCCCAGCTCAAGAAGCAGAGCTCCATGTTTTAGCAATCCTGTGAGCTATAAAAAATAGTATGGCCCGGATTCACGTAGAATCGCGTATCTTTGTGCGGGCATAACGTATCCTATTTACGTTATGCCTCCGCAACTTTGACAGGCAAGTGCCGTATTCTCAAACCAAAGTTGCGGCGGGGTAGCGTAAATAGGCCGGCGTAAGCACGCCTAATTCAAATGTGGTAGATGTGGGCGTGTGTTATGTAAATTTAATGTGACCCCACGTAAATGATGCTTTTTACGAACGGCGCATGCGCCGTCTGTGAAAGTATCCCAGTGCACATGCTCCAAATTAACCCGCAAGAAGCCAATGCTTTCGACGTGAGCCCAGCCCTATTCGCGAACGACTTACGCAAACAACGTAAAATTTTCAAAATTTGACGCGGGAACGACGTCTATACTTAACATTGGTACGCCGCATGTACGCCTCATATAGCAGGGGTAACTTTATGCCGGGAAAAGCCTAACCAAAATGGCGTATCTTTACTGCGTCGACTGGGCGTACGTTCGTGAATTCGCGTATCTAGCTGATTTACATATTTCTAGACGTAAATCAGCGTACACGCCCCTAGCAGCCAGCGTAAATATGCAGTTAAGATACGACGGCGTAAGGGACTTACGCCGGTTGGATCTAATACAAATCTTTGCGTAACTGATTCTAAGAATCAGGCGCATAGATACGACGGCTCAGGCACAGAGTTACAGCGGTGTATCTGGAGATACGCCGGCGTAACTCGAACGTGAATTCGGGCCTATATATTTATATAGATAGTCAAGATATAGAGACTTTTGGTTCCATTTGAAGGGCCAGAAGTTTGTTTTTACTTTAGCAGCTAAACCATGCTAAGGTAATTTGATTGGCTGTTCTCAGCCTTCCAGGTTCTTGCTGAGGTAGCCATACTCATATTAAAATTCACACATGGAAGCAGACCAGGCAACTAAAGATGCTGCATTACAGCCCCAGACACTTGCTGGGTCTGTGCAACTCAGATTCTACCCTAGTTCTGGCCCAGTATAGCAGGGATTAATAATTCCATGTCACTGGTTATGTGCTTTCTGAAAATATATGGTTTAAGGGGGGGGGGGGTATTTTACAATCTCTTAAAGCTGTAAGTGAAAAATTAAATTTTCCTTTTTTAGAGAAATGTGGATATTTACATTTTTGCGCATTTTCAATATTCACCTTTTTGCAAAAAGGTGCAATTCAAAAATATTTGTTATTAACTCAATACAGGTTAAAGAGGAGTTCCACCCAAATTTGAACTTCTGCTTATCCCACTCCTCACCCCCTTACATGCCACATTTGGCATGTAATTTTTTTTGGGGGGGAGTGGGGGCTTCAGGAAGAGTGGGACTTCCTGTCCCACTTCCTCCTTCCTGTAGGCGACTAAGCTTAATCGCCTACAGGAAGGGGCTGCTGTAGGCGATCGCCTAGGACACGTCACAGGTCCTAGGCGATCTCCTGGCCAATTACACGGCGCAGCGCCGGGCCGCGCCGCTCGCGCATGCGCAGTGCCGCTCCGCTCGCGCATGCGCAGTGCCGCTCGCGCATGCGCAGTGGGTGCCCGGCCGTGAAGCCGAAAGCTGTCACGGCCGGGTGCCCACACTGAGAATGAAGATGCCGGCCGGGGAGGGGGGGGGGAGAGGAGCGGAGCCCCGGCCGGCGCGTCGCTGGAGCGCTGGAGCAGGTAAGTGTCTGTTTATTAAAAGCCAGCAGCTACACTTTTTGTAGCTGCTGACTTTTAATAAACATACAAATTGGCTGGAACTCCCCTTTAAGCTTTTATACAGTATTTAGCAGTAATTTTGTAAAATTTGTAGTGTTTTTATCTGCTAATAACGATAACTGTTTTAGTGTATTTTGTAGGGAAAATATTAATTTGATAAAATTTTGCGCAAACACCATGAGTCTCTAAATATCAGTAGCAATCTATTTTTATTCTAGTGGTCAGAAAATATATGGTTTGGGGGGTCTTGCACAAATTCTGAAAGCTGTAAGGGAAAATAATAAAGCAATGGTCTGGCCAGATGAGTTTAAAAGTGAAGCACAGGACCTGGCAGTGAAAGGGTTAAAGGGTCAGATTGACTGTTTTGTAAAAAGGAAAAAAAGTTTTTTCAATCTGTTTCCACATCACAAAAAAGCTAATAGAAATGCCCGGTGCTATGTTTACTCACATAAATTCTTGGAACAATAGCATTTAATATGGCATAATCATTATTTAAAAAAATAAAATAAATGTGAGTGTTGAGTACCTCTGCAAGAGGCAGTGGTGATACAGAGAGATAGGTAAATATCTGGAGCAAATAGAAAAATCTTTGAATACAGGTATGATGTGTAAGCTATGTCAATCACCATTCTACAGAAAATTGTACTCTGTGTCTATGCAAATAAGGACAAGAAAACAAATCACACACTTTATATAAGTGGAGGGTTTTATATGTTTTTTAAATTATAAATGAGGGAAAAAGTGACAGTATCTCTATTCCTGAAATAATTGGAGAACATCTCAGATAAAAATCCTAGAAAAATGTGTGAGAAAATGAGGTGCAGTAATTTGTAAGCCTAAACTAAGTCATAACTGGCAACACTAAGGAAAATAGACTAGCATTTAAGTTATACAATGAATATGGTGAATTAATAGTGAGATATGGGTCATATATTGGGGCCTGAAGGAATAGCTACAGTTCCCCTTCTGTTTAAATACCCAGTATTAATATTCAGGTCATTCATTATAGATCATCTCATGACAATTGAAAATGACCATCCTTTCACACATACAGTACATACAATTGCTTTCCCTTGTCACAATCTTGCAGCACAATTGTCCAAGATAATTACATTGTTTAATCCTATCTCAAACTCTATTATCACTGTTCTGCACAGCCCTTTTCCAGGAAAGCCCCTATTAATCCTACTATTAAGAAGAGCATAGCTCTCAAGGGCTGTGCTTGCTTGCTCATCCCTTTCTCCCCAAGTGAGCAATCCAGGCTGCCATCTCCAGAGCTTCCCAGCATTTTCTCGCCCCAGCTAATTAGCAGTTGCTTGCATGTGCCTGCATCTTCTTATTAATCCCGAGTCCCATAAACAAACAGCGAGAGGAGATTCTGCTGAAGCGGCATGCAATTTAGAAAGCAATAATACACAAATCCAATTTCAAACACAATAGTTTCAGCATCATGTCAAGCTCTGTAACTATCACAGCTCTAAAATTGAATTGTAAGGCTTCTTTACTAGCAGCAAGCTGATATTAAATATATATTTGCTCAATCTAACAACTTGCTGACCATAAATTAAAGCAGTTTCAAAAATGTTTGTATATTTATTTATACCTTGAAGCTTATACACATCCATACAATTGTTTTAACTATATCCATGCACATGCACACATAAACACTCTGGGCCAGATTCAGATACAAAAAACGACAGCGTATCTCCTGATACGCCGTCGTATCTCTGAGTGCGGGAGGTCGTATCTATGCGCCTGATTCAGAGAATCAGTTACGCATTGGTTTCTCTAAGATCCGACAGGTGTAAGTGACTTACACCGTCGTATCTTAGGCTGCATTTTCAGGCTGACCGCTAGGTGGCGCTTCCGTATGTTTACGCAAGGAATATGCTAATTAGGTAGATACGGCGATTCATAAACGTACGTTCGGCCGGCGCAATTTTTTACGTCGTTTACGTTAGGCTTTTTTCGGCGTATAGTTACCCCTGTTATATGAGGCGTAGATAATGTTAAGTATGGCCGTCGTTCCCGCACCGAGTTTCGAAATTTTACGTAGTTTGCGTAAGTCGTTAGCAAATAGGGCTGTACGTCATTTACGTACACGTCAAATACAATACGTCCTTGTGGCGTACTTTAGAGCAATGCACACTGGGATATTTTACGGACGGCGCATGCGGTGTTAAAAAAAATGTCAAATGCGAGGGTAAAGTAAAATTTGAATAAAACACGCCCCCAACATCCCCATTTGAATTAGGCGGGCTTACGCCGCCACACATACGTTACGCTGCCGTAACTAAGGGCGCAAGTTCTTTCTGAATACAGAACTTGCGCCCAAAGTTACAGCGGCGTAACGTATCGGAGATACGTTACGCCGGCAGATAGATACACAAATCTATCTGAATCTGGCCCTCAGTGTTGCATATATCTAATGTACATACAATTTAAAGTCTACTTTGTACACTAAAACAGCACCATACATTTGTTCAGGCGCTTTTATTTTTAAATCAAATACAAGTTTTATTGAAAAATAAAAGCATATAAACAAAAGTTTACAGCAATTCCAAGACTTTTAAGTATCAGGAACATGCTCAGGAAACAGCTCATACAATGTACAACAAACACAATGGTATAAACCTAGCTTCCCTCTATCGCAATAAGACAATACTGATTTGTCATAGGCAAACAACAGATTCAACCTCTGTAGTTTGCAACACCAACTAACAAGTGTATAGTTAAGTTTTCCTGTCAGGGGGAAATAACTCAACCAATAAGTAACCAGTTCATTACCAATTCTAAAGAACTCAGACCTGGAGTATCCACCCAGGAACCCCAAATATTTTCAGTCTAAGAGTTTCACCCATACATTGTACCATTCCTTATGAGATGGAGAATTAATAGACTTCCATTATCTAAGCACAATTCTCTTGAAACAGAGCTCTAGCCACAGCTTCTTTAAATGGGTAAGATAGTTGGAAATCATTTAGGATGCCCAGTAGACAAGGTTTAGGGTCAAGCGTGATGGAAATCTGAAATACAGCGTTTATCATATTCAGTACTCCCACGCAAAAAATATGTAGTTCGGGGTACTGCCAGATTTGATGGATCAGGTCCCTGTGGTCCCTGAAACATTTACTGCAAGTGGGGGTATACAAGATGCCTATTTTGTGCAACCTGACTGGAGTATGTGCAACCTCAGGAGTAGTGGTGGTGCGTCCATAAGGATGCACGGGAGCCACCCCCTCTATGACCAATGGATAGATTCATACATAGCCATGGCCACCGCCGGGGGAACCTGAATTACGGCGGTGGAGGGTGTTTTTGAAGCACCTGTCTGAAAATGCTGGGCACAGTGGCGGAATTTGATGGGCACAGTGGCTGCAAATAATAGGCACAGTTGCGGCAAATGATGGGCACAGTGGTTTTTCTGTCCACCAGACTTATATTCTGATTATCTGTATCTGTGTTTTGAAAATAACATGTAAAGTTTGTAATTTACATAAGACAATCATTTGCTGAGTGCAGGCGCCATCTAGCGTTCTTTTTTGGTATTGCTGCAATGTTCTGTTTATTTGGTTTACTGTGTGTGTAGTTAAGGAAGTTGTTAGTAAGCAGGGAATTCTGGGTAGAATCTTCACAGGAAGTGAAAACAGCCACCATGCTTTGCTCAATCTATCACGATCACCTCTCAGGCCCCGTACACACGAGAGGATATCTGCTGGAAACGGTCCGCCGGACCGTTTCCAGCGGATAAATCCTCTGGCGGATTTGGATCTGATGGCTGTACACACCATCAGATCGAAATCCGCGCGGAATACATCCGCGGTGACGTGTCGCGCCGTCGCCATGACGCGGCGATGTGCGCGACGCTGGAAGGTGAATACTTCCACGCATGCGTCGAATCATTACAACGCATGCGAGGGAGGGGAGCGGACGGACTGATCCAGTGAGTCTGTACAGACGACCGGATCAGTCCGCTGGACTGGATTCCAGCGGATAGATTTCTTAGCATGCTAAGGAATTTTTATCCGCTGGGAATCCATCGGCTGGATTTTTATCCACCGGGAAATGTCCGCTCAGACGTACACACGACCGGATCTATCTGCTGGAACTGATCCGCGGATCAATCCCAGCGGATAGATCCGGTCGTCTGTACAAGGCCTTAGAGAACTTAAAAAGTAAGTTTTTACTATCACTATCTATCGTTGTTTCTGCTATGTATGCTGTATTGTATGTAATAGTGTACTTATTGAGGTCTATTTCTGTTATTTTGTTGTTTCACCTGGCTTGTTCTAATAAAACTGAGATCAAAGAAATATGGTATCTGAAGTTTATGGGATAATAAGTTTTAGCTGAATGTCCTTGAGACAGAACAGTGACATTTTTAAGCTGACCTCTGAAGGTAAGATAAGCTGACTTCGGAAGTCTGCACAGCCTGGGGCTACACAGTATCCATACAGTCAGAAGCCTTAAAGAAACAGGCCTGCAGCAGGCGAGGGAAGCAGTCACGCTACACAGAGACGCGCTGTGTCAAGCAGCATCGACACTAGAACGGTCTCTATACAGCAAGACAGCTTCTTCCCGCAGCCATGTCTCACAGTGGAACATCTTACAAAACACGTTCACGAGCAAGCTCATATAAGTCATCTGTCGCAAATGCAGCAGCTATCGCCCGTTCAAAAGCTGAAGCAGCGAGGGCCAGGGCCGCATTCACAGACCAAAAGCTGCAGATGAAAAAAGAAAAGGCCCACCTTGAAGCAGAAAAGGTGAGATGGGAACAAGAGAGAGTGAAGGAAAAAGTACGCATGGAGCAAGAGAGAGAGAAGGAAAGAGTATGCATGGAGTTCTAAAAGCATAAAAGTTTGCAGCAGTTTCTGCGTGCCTCTGGCGCGTTTCATCATATCTGACGTTCTCAATGGGGATGATCCCCATTGAGAACGTCAGATGTGACCAAACGTGTCTGGGAGGCACGCAGTGACATCAGCACGCCGTTCGAAGAGGGAAGGGTCTTGCCGGCCGACAAACTTTTATGCTTTTAGAACTCCATATTGTTGTAAGTACATTACTTTTTAGACAATATTACCCTATGGTCCCTCTCCTTCCTTTTTACATTGTATCAAACGCAATACGGAGCTTGTACTACAACCAAGGAGTGTATGATACGCTGGAGAAGTGTCCTGGGTGTCTGTTCTGTGTCCTGTTATTATTGCTCTGCATGCAAGCTAAAGGCAAGCTAAAGGCTGCGGCTGGGTTATAGCCGAATGCGTGTCTGGTAAGCAGCCATTTGATTTACGGTGGTGGACACTCCATTTGTATCTGGTATCTGGTATCTATATCTGGTTCAGGGACAACAACCCCTCTGGAGAGACATCACAGAATACCGCATGAAAATTCACACTTTTGATTTCTCACGTTCGAGTCCTATAGACTTTAGCTGTGTTCGAAACTTTGCGCGAACTTTTGGTCCGTTCGCATGTTCTGGATGCAAACTGAACCGGGGGGTGTGCGGCTCATCCCTACCTGTGAGTCGTTAGATTGGGACCACCCTCTCCCCACTGACAGGAAGAACCTAGAGTGGAAAGACTCACTAACAGCTTTATCCAACCTTAAAATTCCACACCCATATGCTCCTCTGTCATCTGCAGACGTTCAGATACAAAGACTGTGTGTTTTCGGATGCTTCTGTTAAAACAATTGCTGCTGTAGCTTACTTGAAAACCATAGACACTAAAAGACAATGCCACATAGGGTTTGTAATGGGAAAAGCAAAACTTGCACCACTTCCCGAACACACCATACCCAGGCTGGGACTTTGTGCTACAGTATTGGCTGCAGAGCTAGCTGAACTAATTGCAGTCAGAGGCCCAGTGAAACTCATTTGCTCTGATAGTGGGTCTAACTTTGTAGGAGCAGTATCTGTCTATAAATATATAACAGGCTGTTATATAGACAGATAATTGGAGTCTTTTAAGCTTTACAAGCAATATCAGCAGTCAGTCAGCTCAGCCAGTAGCAGCACAAAGTTCATATTTCGCCACACCAGGCCTAAGGCCTTAGGCAAAGAAATATTTTTGAGGGGATAATTCACCAATATTAGCCTGTATCTTTCATGAATTAGGGTTCCTTTAGGGTTCCTTTATGGACTGTTCAGATACAATAAGCCCCCCCTCCCAATCCAATCTTCGGCTCCTCACCTGGCTGCGGGGCCACAGTCGGTCGGTGCTGCTGTCTGCTTGCGCTCTAGCAGTAGCCTCTCAGGAGTAGGACTCAGGAGTCAGGACTCGGTATCCCAGACCGGTGGCGGTGGTGGAGCGGAGCCTCCGCGGGGGACGGGGGACATGTCGGCGGCTGAGTGAGAGTGAGTGACTCAGGTCGGTGAGGACTCGGAGTGAGGAGTTGAGCGCCAGACTCCCAGACACACGACAATGCTGGCGGCTGCGGGCGGGAGACTCCAAGCGCATGCATGCGCCGGCAGCGCCACCCACCACGACGAGTCACGAGTCCCGACACATGACCCGCCGGCGTCTAATCATAAAAAGAAGATGATGAGCAGTGTGTCATGTGCATGTGTGACCCAATCACATCACAGGCAGGCCACTGGCCAGCTCCATCCTACAGACGTGATGATGAGATCACTCAGACATGACCCCAGAGTCTGCCCGGACTGCCCCCACCCGCGCGCTCAATGTAATCTCGGTAACGCCGCCCATGTAATGGGAATGGCGTTGCCGAGAGGGTAAAAGTAATCTGGTAGATTACTAGTTACCCTCAGGAGGCCGATCGTTACGTAACAGCGTTTATTTAAACTCCGTTACTTACAACACTGCTGATGGATGGGCACTGATTATGCAGCACAGATGAGTGGCACGCACTGAAAGATGGCACTGATAGGTGGCGTGCACTGATGGCTGGCACTGAAAGATGGCACTGACAAGTGGCACGCACTGAAAGATGGCACTGATAGGTGGCACGTACTGAAAGATGGCACTGATAGGTGGCAAGCACTGATGGCTGGCAGTGGCACTGATGGATGGGCACTGACAGATGGCTGGCACTTATGGGCAGCCACTGAAATAAATGACATGAGAGGAAAAGAAAGGAACCTAAATTATTTTTCTATGCTGCCTGCGACACCCATCTTGATACACCCTGCACTCGGCCACATAAAAGCAGCAGCGGACATCTTGTTACACCCAGTCCGAACTATATGGGCTGGGTGTAACAAGATGTCTGCTGCTGGCTTAATGTGGCAGGGTGTACCAAGATGGGCGTCGGGACTCGGGACGTTCAATCGTGGAGTACGTATGTCTGGCTTTTGGTGGTGGAATGTTTCTAGGCCATGTTGCACATGTTTACACATAAGGCAGTTGACATTGGAACATGCCCTTGATGAACCAGAAAGTGAGAGTTGGAAGGCAGTTGAATTTTCTGTAATTTCATTTTACTTGGATCGATTTTACTTTTTTTATTATTACGAGCCCATCTGTATGAGATCTTGGGCTTATCTGTGATGAAAGACTTCAAATGGGGATCTTCTTGAAGTATTATGGCCATGGAGGAAAAACTGAAAAGCTTCCTCTACCAATGGTAAGGGGTGTCCTTTTCTCTTCAAATTTGTGTTTTAGAAGGTTACCTTGTGAGGCATAATCTTCATCCCATGTGCACTTATTTCTAAATCTGCAAAATTGACTCTTTGGGATGTTGGTGGTCCACCTCGGGTGATGACAACTCTGAAAGTGGAGGTAGAAGTCGCAAGAGGTGGGCTTGATGTAATTCTTGGCATAGATGGCGGTGTCTGTGTGACAAAGCTCAAGGTCAGAAAAGGCTAGACAGTTTGGATCACAAACAGAGGTGAATGACAGGCCTAGATTGTTGGAGTTTCAATAGGTGACAAAAGACTCTACAAGAGTCCTTTGACTGTCCCAAATGTCATGAATATATTGTCTGTAATAGACAATGTTTGGGGAGAAGGCGTTGTTATTCCAGATCAAATGGTGCTTCCAAAGGCCCATGGCCAAGTTGGCATTGCTCTGTGCAAAGTTGGCACCCATAGCTGTGCCCTGGGTTTGAAGGTAGAACTACTTTGTAGGGTATCGACGTGTATAGTGAAGCAAAGTTGAGAGACATCCATAAATATGTGTGTTCCCAGGGATATATTTTTAGATTTTCTAGGAGAAGGATGCTGTCACAGATATAGGCTGGCAGCTGGGCCAAGGGTTGCAAGAAATGATCAATGTAGATGGAGAAGAAATTAGTAATGTTTCCCATGGCTGCCACTGGAGGATGTCCTGGAGGATTTGTAAATTTCTTGTGAATGTTTGGCAAATTACAAAAGTACAGTGTTGTATACTTGTCCCTAAGGAGAAAGGAGGCTTCTGTATTTGTGATAATGTTTTCTTTTTTTCATTTCAAATTTTTATTTTTATCAAAAAGAGAGTCAATACAGGATAGGAAACATTCAGAGAAAATTACAATAGACTTCCTGTAGAATTCAGAGACCATTACAATATACTCAACTATATACTATCACTCAAACAAGATCATAACAATTCAGTTGATACAAAATAAAAAATAAATGTATATGGCTTTGTTATAAACAAATATACAGCCTGTGGAATCAACTACATAGTAAATTATATCTGAAAAATCTAACTCTAATAATAAAAGAAAAACAGAGAAAACCTCTGCCCCCCCCGCCACCCCTAACGGGATCAAGCTGTGGCCGGGAAGGAGAGAGGGTCCCCCCTCCAGTCATCCAGTACTCATCAGGAGTTACTTGTATAGATATGAAGGAATTTAATATGGAGAACCCGTTTTTTTCCCATAAATGAAAAGACACTATAGCTCTTAACGAGAACAAAAATCTGTGTTCGTCATATTAGAGCAATATCAGACTACCTGACTACTTGAATCTAGCGTCAAAACCTGAGAATCTAATAAATTATAAAATAAAATAAAACAATGCATAAAAAGAAGAAGGAATTAAAAATAATCCATAAATAAAGAAACTATGGAAATAGAAAGCCTACCTGCCAGCAAGGAAATACAAAGATCAGTGATTGGTGTTGCTTCCAACACAAGGTACCAGCGATATTCCTAAGAATCAAGACCAAGGATCCCAAATAGCCTAAAATTTTGAGGATTTGTCCATTAAAGAACTAACCTCTTTCTCCTGTCCCATTATCCAAGAAACTTTTCTTTTCATGGACAATAGAGAGACCGATGGCTTCTTCCATTCCTTAGCAATGGTCATCTTGGCTCCCGTTAAAATTAAAAAAATCTGTTTACGGGTGATCTTAGGAATATGTGGTAAAAATCCATTAAGCAAAGCAATCGCTGGTGTTTGGTGTATAATACAACCTGTAACTTTTCATAAAATGTGAAATACCTTGTTCCAAAATCCTCAAATTTTGGGACACTCCCACCATATATGAATCATAGAGCCTAAACTCTGAAAACCTCTAAAACATAGAGGGGAGATAGAGGGGTACATTACCGCCAGTCTCGCTGGAACCAAGTACCATCTCGTAATTTTTTTTATATTAGCTTCTATGAGAGAGGTATTAAAACAACCTGATATTGAGCATGAATAGTTTACATGCCAATCCTCAATATCCCAGTCATTCTGAAGTTCTCTTTCCCAAGCCAGCATGTGTGGTAGCTTCACAGAATGAGAAGCTATTGACTTGTAGATCACAGAGATCCCCCCCTTCCGCTCCATGGCCTGCCCACACCAGACCTCATATGTCGTAAAACTGCGTAAAGAAGGATCACTATCCCACAGAGTCCGACAAAATCAAAAATCTGATGAAATCTAGAGTTTTCTGTGGAAGGAAGTTTCAGTACATCAGTAAAGTGTTTAAGAGGCAGAGGGCCCATGGGGACAGGAATTGGCCAATATAGTACACCCCCTTGTCCTGCCACCATTTAAAGGCTTCAACATATATTCCTTGCTTAAAAGGAGGATACTGGAGCAGAGAGGCCAGTGGTTGGAATCTAGAGACCAGAGAAGGAAGCTTTCGAAGAGAGTCCCACAAAGATAGAGACTGAGAGAGGGTTGGTGATAGGATAGGAGGTCTTCTTTTGGAGGGACACCACATTAAATGTTCCCGAGAGAAAGAAGGTGCCGCATGACCCTCGATCAGCCCCCAGTCTGGTTGCTCTATTTTAAAGTATATAACGGACATTTGCG
This sequence comes from Rana temporaria, assembly GCF_905171775.1. Classification (NCBI taxonomy): domain Eukaryota; kingdom Metazoa; phylum Chordata; class Amphibia; order Anura; family Ranidae; genus Rana; species Rana temporaria. Next base: position 141,486,282 of record NC_053496.1, on the reverse strand, counting down.
CCAATCCCGCAGCTTTATAATACCATAGAAGATTCGAAAGGCTTAAGCCCCCTTGTCTGGTAAGATTATATAGGCTGCAGCTAGCAAGACATGAGCCTTTATTATTCCAAATAAATTTACTGAGTTTACCTTGAAATGATTTAAGATGATCCCTTTTAATCGGAATAGGAAGAGAACTAAATAAGTATAATAGTCTGGGTAAAAGGGTCATCTTGATTGAGTTAATTCTGCCAATCCAAGAAATATTGTGCGTCTCCCAGTCCCTAAGGTCAGTCTCTAGTTTCTTGTACATAAGAGGGTAATGTGAGGGAAAAGGGATAAGGGGGTTTCAAATCCCCCCGGCCCCTTTTCTAATGGGACAGGGGCAGCAGAAAGAGGTTTCAAGGCTCCCCTTTAGAAAGGTCAGGGACACATTGCAAGTAGGTCAGGGTACCTAGAAACAGGTGAGAAAAGGGGTCTCTTGAAACCAGCTGCAGAAACATCTGGAAGCCTGAGGAGAACCTATATATAGAGGGGGTTCTGCCTGAGGAGACCTGCCAGTTACCTCATGAGGTCGTCAGCTGCGGAGCTCTGTGTCAGAAATATGATGCAGAGATCTCTTTCTGCTAACTCTGGGGTGACATGAAGACCCTTCTTCACCAACTCATGGAGAGAGCAGAGACTGAAGGGGGAGAAGAAGGGCTGCGACTGTGCCTCGCCTTACCTGAGAGGCTGGAGGCTGAAGAAATGGCACCTGAAGCAAGCAGCGACGGTGGGGAGTACAGCGGGAGCAGCGGTGTTAGCCATACTGGTTTCTTAGACAGTATGCAGGAAGAGCTCCCCCCCTTTCAAGTTCCAGAGCGGTGGGGTCAAGAGGCAGCGATTAAAGAGGTCATCACCTCAGGAAGAGAGAAGAGAAAAGGAAGAGCTCGGCTGACATATAGCCCTCCGGTGGCTAAAAGAGGAAAATCATCCGGGAAGCCTTTAGTGACAGAGGAGCAGCAGAAAGAAAAAAATGTCAGCGCAGGAGTGAGCAAGAACAGAAAGGGGAAGAGCCCAGCAGCATCAAGTTCAAAACAGTCTCCTAGACAGCAAAACAAAATGAATACCAGGGCAAGCAGTAGCTGCAGTAATGACATTCCTGGAAGAATGAGACAAGCAGAGATGAGCACAACACAAGGTAATATGAATACTGCTGATATACAAGGTGAGTTGAATCAAATGGATATGATAACTACCTTTTATAGATCTATTTCTTAGCTAGCTTCTTCTCTGTTTGTTTTTAAAGAAAAATCAAAACAAGAAAATGTTTCTAGCGTGTGGAATGTCCCAGATATATTAAGTGCTAAAAGAAATGTACCTGAAATTTGTCTAAAGGAAAGCCAGGTCAGGCATCGCTGCTAGGTTTTCATTTGACATTAGCAATGAAAAAAAAAAATGGAATGAGGAATTCATTCGTTTACTATCTTTATTTCCATCAAGCAAGGAATTCCTCAAAAATGATAAAGAAAAAAAACTGACATTGAGGATAGGGAAGGCCTGTAGCCAGGAATTTTAATATATTGCATATATTCAAGTATAATTTGTGAAAAAGTATCCGGAGCGCAGTATGGGACTATTCCATCACATAGACATTATATTAGCATATAAAAATGTCAGTGGATTTGGTTGGTTCATTTAGGATGAACAGTTCAGACAAAAACTGTCAGTGCACATAAATCTTCCTTGGGGTAGCAAGGATATTAGCCTATGGCTGAATCTTTTGCTGCCACAAAGACCTCAGATGGCGCATCAGTTGTCTCCAACAAACAGTAATGTTACATCTTATAAAAAAGGTATTTGCTTTGCGTTTAATGACGCACAATGCAAGTGGGCTACTAATTGCCGATATAGTGCTTTCTGTTCTGGCCCACATTCGGTGACAAAATGCTTCAAGAAAATGGCTTTGAATCAGAGTCTGAACAAGGAGCCCTTTCTTGAAAGCTCCATCGCCAGTGAATATTCAAAACATGCTGCCATGGCTACTCAGGTACCCAGATCAGCAGGGTGCAGTCATGCTATTTAATGGTTTCAAAAAAGGTTTTAGACTACCAGCATTTAATGGACAGGGTTGTATAATTGTTAAGAATAGGAGTTCAGAAGATCCTAATAAATACAGGGTGATTCACCATTTATCCTTCCCAGAAGGTAATTCCCTGAATGATCAAATTACAGAAGAAATTTGTTCGGTTGAATATGCATCTTCGAATGCTTTGTTAGCAAAACAGATGTGAAATCGGCATTTAGATTGCTGCCTATTCACCCGAACTATTTCAACTCTTTAGGATTTTATTTTGAACAAAGATATTATTTTGATAAATGCTTACCAATGGAGTGTTCCCTATCTTGTAGGTATTTTGAGGCATTTTCTAGCTTTATAGAGTGGGTGGTAAAAGAAATTTCAGGATCCCCACATATATTACTTTATCTAGATGACTTCTTATTCATGGGAGCACAGGAATCGGAAGAGTGTATGAACAATCTGAGTTTGTTTGTTGAAATATGTGAAAATGTCAGTATCCCAATTGATAAACGATAAGACAGTTTTGCCAGTAATTGTCTGGAATTCTTGGGAATTACAATTGATACAGTTAGAATGGAATTTAGGTTACCATTGGCAAAATGAAAAACAATTGCTGAATTACACAGTTTTATTGCGTAAAAAGAAGGTTTTATTAAGAGAGAGGCAAAAACTACTAGGGTTGTTTAATAATCTTCACCTGCTTGTTAACACGGATGACAAGGGGGCGATGTTTGCAATAAATTGCCTGGCATCAAAATTGCCTCCAGTTAATAAGATATTAAGATATGTGGTGTCACAGTGCTTATTACTCAATACTTGGATGAAAGCAAAATATATTCCAGGTAAGGATAACATTGTAGCGGATGCTCTTTCTCGATTTCAGATGACACAATTTTTCAAGCTTCTTCCAGAGGCGGACAAGATGGGTATGGTATGCCCACGCAATCTGTGGGACATAGTGTAATATATGAGAATATAAAGAAGTCTTTAGCATCTAAAACTTGGATGAGCTAATCTTCCGCAGGGTTTTCAAGGATAACTTATTTTAATGCACAAGGGGTCACTTGGTCATCTTTTTCGGAGGATATGGCGCTGTCTTTTCTCAACAGTTTGATGGAGAAGAAATTCTCAATAACTTAATGGAGAAAGAATTGTCTTGGCCACACACTAATAAGATACTGTGTGGGGTGTAATTTTTTTTAAAGTTAAAGGGTTTGGTTTCACTTTTTAGTTTTTTTCCCAGTAAGTCGGGCACTGAAAGGTTACAAAAGAACAAACCTTTCAGTGGATACCAGACAGCCAATTTCGTCCGAAATTTAAAAAAAAACTTTGTTTAGTCTCCGAGCGAGTTTGCTTCTCAGAATATGAAGCCAAATAGTTTAAAGCGGCGTTTTCGGTTTGTTTTTTCGCAGCTTTAAGAATTTCGGAGCTAATCCCAAATAATAAAAAAGCGTTTAATAGCCTCCAATTCGAATCGGTGAATGAAGAAGAAAATCGGGTTCGCATTTTACTGCGTCATTCAAAAACCGATCAATTGGGCAAAGGTTCATGGATTAATCTCTATCAGAGTGGCGATCCAGAAATTTGTCCAGTTCGTTTGTTGCATAATTATCTGATCGCTCGTCCAGTTGGCCATGATTTATTGTTTGTTCATGAGAATAATAGACAAGATTCCAATTCAGTAGGGTAATGGAAAAATGCCTACGGGCTCTCAAGCTTGAAAATCTGCGATTGTCTTGCCATTCGTTTAGAATTGGGGCTGCATTTGAGGCAGCCAGGCTGGGTTTGGATAAGAATAAGATAAAGGAAATTGGAAGATGGAAATCGAATGCGTACATGTCTTATGTGAGACCTAATGTTCAATTTTAAATTTCAGGTACCCGAAAGATGGTATGGATAATCGGGCATTTGTTTGTGTTTTGGGCAAATAAGAGAGCTGTGAACAGGATTTATGGAGAACATTTGAATTTGAATCCCAATTTGTTTGAAATTCATTGGTTTGGTAGGAGAGGGATGGTCTGGGAGGAGTTAATGTTGGTGTTGGGAGAATTGGTTTATAAATGGTCATTTCCAGATATTCTACTCATTCATTTGGGATGCAACGATATCGGTAAATTAAAAACATTAAATTTGTTGTTAAAATACTATCGTCAATTAAAGAATTGAAGGCTGCTTCTCCTAACACTGTCATTGTTTTCTTCGAAATCGTGCCTCGTTTAATGTGGTTACGAATTGATGGATTATCAGTTTTTGAAAAAGTTAGGAAGCGTATTAATAGAAGAATAGAAAAATTCATGTCCTTAGGATATGGAATATTGTTTAGGCATTCAGAGTTAGAAGGCTGGTTTCCCGGGCTATATCGGAGAGATGGGGTGCATCTCTCGGATGTAGGCCTGGACATTTTGAACGTAGATTTCCAAACAGTCATTGAAAGAGCCGCGGTTTGGGGGTAGGTAGGCAGGAGACTTATTATGGCTCCTGCCTTGTTGGGGACAATTTATGATTAAAGTTATGCTGTATACAACTTGAGCTATAATAGCTGAGTTGTTAAGTTTTATATTGGTATTTATAATAAAAAGTTATTAAGATGAATTCTTAATAATTCTTAGATGAGGGAAAAGGGATAAGGGGGTTTCAAATCCCCCTGGCCCCTTTTCTAATGGGACAGGGGCAGCAGAAAGAGGTTTCAAGGCCCCCCTTTAGAAAGGTCAGGGACACATTGCAAGTAGGTCAGGGTACCTAGAAACAGGTGAGAAAAGGGGTCCCTTGAAACCAGCTGCAGAAACATCTGGAAGCCTGAGGAGAACCTATATATAGAGGGGGTTCTGCCTGAGGAGACCTGCCAGTTACCTCAGGAGGTCGTCAGCTGCGGAGCTCACCTCCCACCCTCCCTGGACTGTTTCGGCTAAATATTTATGTGGTAAGGTCACCTTTTCAAAAGAGAAGGGGGACAATTTATGATTAAAGTTATGCTGTATACAACTTGAGCTATAATGGCTGAGTTGTTAAGTTTTATATTGGTATTTATAATAAAAAGTTATTAAGATGAATTCTGATAATAAAAAGATTACTATGGAATTGTTGTTAAAAGTTATTTGATGGTAAACCAATAAATAAGCCGCGGCCAATAAAATAAATAAAATGATTTTATTAATCCAAATACATGTTGGTGTTGTTTTTATTTCAAATGACTGTTGGGAAATGGTGAAATAAATTAGCTGCTTACTGTCCCATTAGCTTGATATAAATTCTCTATCTTTAATGTAACATTAATACCTAAGTTAAATAGTTACATAGTTAGTCAGGTTGAAAAAAAGACACAAGTCCATCCAGTTCAACCACAAAAATAAATAAAATAAATAAACAAAACAAAATAAAAAACACAATACAATCCCATACACCCAACTCCATACCCACAGTTGATCCAGAGGAAGGCAAAAAACCTCAGCAGAGCATGATCCAATTTGCTACAGCAGGGGAAGAAATTCCTTCCTGATCCCCTGAGAGGCAATCGGATTTACCCTGGATCAACTTTACCTATAAATGTCAGTACTCAGTTATATTCTGTACATTTAGGAAAGTATCCAGACCTTTCTTAAGGGGTCCGCGCTATAGTCGAATGACGGCTACAGCGCAGACCTGAAAAGCCAAGTGGACGTCAATTGACGTCCGCCCCTTTGCGCGTTCCCCCTGCGTGCTCCAGTCCCTTGGACACAGCCAATTACAGATCGCCGCGAACGGCCAATCAGAGTGGCCGTTTGCTAGGCGATCTGTGCGGCCAATGAGAGATGATCTCATATGTAAACATATGAGATCATCTCTCATTGCCGGCTCACACAGAGACAGCGTCCTGTCTCTGGAGAGGAGACCGATCTGTGTCTCTTGTACATAGGGACATAGATCGGTCACCTCCCCCAGTCACCCCCCCCTCCATCTACAGTTAGAACACTATATAGGACACACATTTAACCCCTTCCCCGCCCCCTAGTGTTAACCCCTTCAATGCCAGTCACATTTATACTGTAATTAGTGCATATTTATAGCACTGATTGCAGTATAAATGTGAATGGCGCCAAAAATGTGTCAAAAGTGTCCGATGTGTCCGCCATAATGTCGCAGTCCCAATAAAAATCGCAGATCGCGCCATTTCTAGTAAAAAAAAAATATATAAATAATAATTCTGTCCCCTATTTTGTAGGCGCTATAACTTTTGCGCAAACCAGTCGCTTATTGCGATTTTTTTTTTTACCAAAAATATGTAGACGAATACGTATCGGCCTAAACTGAGAAAAAAAGTGTTTTATTTTTTTTTTAAATTGGGATATTTATTATAGCAACAAGTAAAAAATATTGTATTTTTTTCAAAATTGTCGCTCTTTTTTGTTTATATCGCAAAAAATTAAAACCGCACAGGTGATCAAATACCACCAAAAGAAAGCTCTACTTGTGGGGAAAAAAGGACGTCAATTTTGTTTGGGAGCCACGTCGCACGACCGCGCAATTGTTAGTTAAAGCGACGCAGTGCCGAAAGCTGAAATTTCACCTCGGCAGGAGGGGGGTATATGTGCCCAGTAAGCAAGTGGTTAAAGCAATCTACTGATCTGGCCAGAACCACTAGCCCACGGCCACAGGCGTTCACTGGACAGCAAACAACTTTGTATTCTGTGGCTGGTGGTACATTAGGCATTCAACGGATACAGAAGTAAGTGTCTGCCATTACAGGCCCCTAAAATTAGCCCAAGGCCACAGGCGTTCACCTGACAGCAAACAACTTTGTATTCCGTGGCTGGTGGTACATTAGGCATTCAACGGATACAGAAGTAAGTATCGGCCATTACAGGCCCCAAAAATTTGCCCACAAGCGTTCACCAGAATTTGAATGAAACATGGTCTACTGGTCACATGTGTTGAATTCCTCCGAGATCCATGCTTCATTCATTTTTATAAATGTGAGGTAGTCAACATTGTTGTGAGCTAGGCGAGTGCGCTTATCGGTCACGACCCCCCTTGCTGCGCTGAACGTCGTTTCGGACAGGACACTGGATGACGGGCAAGCCAACAGTTCCATTGCAAATTGTGCAAGCTCTGGCCAGAGGTCAAGCCTGCCCACCCAGTAGTCCAGGGGTTCATCACTTCTCAGTGCGTCCACATCGGCCATTAACCCAATGTAGTCGGACATCTGTCAGTCCAAGCGTTCCCTGATGCTGGATCCAGAGGACAGCTATAGATGGGTCGGCTGAAAGAATGATCTCATATCAAACCGCCCTCTTCTTGCAGGCGTTGTTGGATTGGTACCTGAAACTGTTTCTCTGTGAGTGGAAATTCCTCTGCCAGCGGACGCAAAAGCAGAATGCAGCATTTCTCGAAGCAAGGCCTGGAAGTGCTGCATTCTGATAGCCCTCTGTGATGGTGGTTAACATTTCTGCCATGTTTTGTTTGTAATCAGATACGCCATCGTAAATCCAAATGTGCGCCGTCGTATCTTTACGCGTATTCTGGAAACCAGATACGCCTGAATTTGGCCAAGATACGACCGATGTAAGTCTCCTACACCGTCGTATCTTCGGTGCATATTTACGCTGGCCGCAAGGGGCGCTTCCGTAGATTTACGTGTCGAATATGCAAATGACCTAGTTACGCCGATTCACAAACGTACTTGCGCCCGTCGGATTTAGCTACGCTGTTTACGTAAGGCTTACGTCCGGTGTAAAGTTACCCCTGCTATATGAGGCGCAGGTAATGCAAAGTATGGACGTCGGAACAAGCGTATATTTTTACGTTGTTTTCGTAAGTCGTACATGAATGGGGTTGGGCGTAGTTTACGTTCACGTCACAGGCATTGAGCCGGCGTATGTTATGTTGTAAATTCAACGTGATTGTGAGCATGCGTGCGCATGCGCCGTTCGTTCGGCCACTCATTTACATGGGGTCACGGTTAATTTAAATACAACACGCCCACGGCCTTGCTATTTTGAATTAGGCGGGTTTACGCCGGCCCATTTACGTTACGCCGGCGTAGATATGGGAGCAAGTGCTTTGTGAATACAGTACTTACCTCTCTACGTTACGTTGGCGTAGCGCATATGAGATGCGCTACGCCCGCTCAAAGATACGCCAATGTATCTGAATCCCAGCCAATATTTCTTCAGAAACTTTATGGGCAGCTCATAAAGTGACTATCAGGGGTAAACTGATACAAATAGCAGCTAATAAAAACAAAGAGAGAGCTTTAGAAGTAGAAAGACTGGGGAGAAAATGTATTGATTTAAGTAAAAAGCATAAAATAAGTCCTTCTAGTGTCCCTATTTCCAGCCTGGACGCTGTGAGGGTGGCCCTTAATCTAGCCCTCACAGTGAAAGCTGAACAGTCCATTAAATGGTCTGGAGCTAAATTTTATCAGATGAGAGACAGGGTGGGTCCTATGTTGGCACGTCGATTATCACCCAGGCTCCGCTCACATACTTTTCCCAAAATCAAAAAAGCTGATTACTGCGAATCCTCAATGTGTATTGGGGGCTTTCCAGGAGTAAAGATGGCCTGCCGGTTCACCAGGTGGTGGTTTTGCGTCAAACTTTGGTTGTTCGCTGTCCGCCAAACCGTCGGACAATTGGCAATATTCGCCGCGGTCCGCAATGTTATATGGGTAAGGACTTTGACCTATGACACATCCATCAGGTGGTGCAGGACAGCCAATTGAGACATTTCAGCACGACATACCCCCTACCTTATAAATAGACCTGATCTGGCGGTTATCTTACATTCTGCTTTTTGTCAGTATAGGGAAAGGGTGCTGTGTTTGGAGCAGGGACAGGCTGTATTCTTTCAAATAGCTATCTAAAAGGTCCACAAAAGTCCTTTTAAGGACTGGTATAGGTGTGCTACTTGCTCTAGTATATAGGTGTCTAATACATTCATATACTTTTTGTCAGTGTAGATTTTGTTATATACCGTCTTCCACATATACTGCGCTTCTCTAGAGACCTTTGTCACAGGGTAATTTAAAAAATGACAGGCAGAGGAAGAGACAAGCCCTTCCGCAGGGGTGGTAGGGGTAGGGCAGGAGCAACAGGCCAGAGCCAAAGTGGGAAGGGGCACAATGTTTGTTCGATTACGTCAAAGGACGTACCAAACTTGGTTGAGTGGCTCGCCACCACTATATACCCTCCGCTTGAGTCACAGGAATTATTTTCCGATCCATCAGAAGACATTTACGATGCACAGCCATTCTTGGCATTGGATCAGGAAGAGGAGGTAGCAACAGCCGGCACTCAGCAGTCTGACGACAGTACTCAGATCAGCCCAAGGAGGTTGGTGCCCGTTGTTGCTGCCTACTCCTAGATCACTACTGTTAGTGATGGGGAAGGTGACATCAATGATGACGTGTCTACAGGCGTCATGTGGGTGCCCACAAGAGAGGAAGAGGATGGGAGTTCAGAGAAAGAGATGGACCAACAGATAGGGAGGAGAAGCAGGCTGAACTTACATTGCACAGGAGGGACAAACCAGACTCCTAATGTATCAGGAGCAAGCCATCAACCATGTACGGTCACATCTGGCGCTCCCAGGACGCCGGCCGATGGCTCCGCTGTGTGGACTTTTTTAACGCATAAGTCGCGGTAAGTCAAACACTCACCCAGGGACGACCGCCTTAAGAAGGCACCTGGCCTCCCATCACCAAGCCCAGTGGGAGCAACGCCATCAAAACCCACAAAGCCACACTCCAGGCTCTCACCATCCAGCCTCTTCTCCTTCTCCTTCCCCTCTATGCTCACAATTGTCCTCCACTCCACCTTCCATCATGCGTCCTCACGTTTTTCTGCAAAAAGGCAGGCTTCTGTGGCCCAAATGTTCGATCGTAAAAATACGATGACACCGGATAACCCTCTTGCCCAACGGTTGACCGATGGCTTGTCGGAACTGATAGCCCGCCAACTACTGCCATATAAACTGGTGGAGTCTCGGGCCTTTCGAAAATTTGTGGCCATTGGAACACCACAATGGAAGGTCCCAGGAAGGAAATTTTTTCACAGAAGGGCATCCCATCTGAAGATACGTCGTCGTAAGTCCTTTCTGAATCCCGGCCATTGTCTCTATCATTGAGGCTGAAATAATCTTTTAAAGCATCCTGAATATCAGCAACTACCATAGGATCTCTCAACAAAGATTGATTGAGGGTCCAATGAGACACCTGTTGGCTAAGGGCGTCTCTTCTAATTTTCAATAAGACCATCGAATGGTCTGACCAGGCAGCCTCAACAATAGAGGAAGATATTGCCAATGGTATATGTTTTTAGTAGAGATTAATATGTGGTCTATACTGGAATAGGACTGGTGCGGATTGGAGTAGTGTGTAAAATCAATTTTTTGTGTGTTTAATTCTCTCCAGATATCAGTTAGTCTAGATTGAAACAGTAGCCGTGCGATCTGGAAACTCCTTTTGTTTGGCCAAACTAGTTGTGCCCGTAATGGTTTAGATTTGTCAAGACTTAAATCAAAGGCTGTATTGGAGTCTCCTCCCATAATTATGACACCCCCCATATGCGGACCAAGGACCCAAAATCATTTCTGAAAAAACTGTTTCTTGTTAGGGGCATAATACGATATGAAAGTATACAATCTATCATCAATTGTTCCCTTAATCAGCAAAAACCTTCCCTCCTGGTCTCTATGCTCCATTTTAGGATTAAGTTTACAGTGTTTCGAGAATAATATTGCCACACCTCTTGTCTTATTTTCAGCATTGGCTAAGTAAAACACCGGGAAGTGAGTGTGTATAAACGAGGGGTGTACCGTTGTGAGAAATGGGTTTCCTGTAAAAGCACTACGTCAATATGATGGGATCGGTAGTCCTGAAAAGCTTTCCTTCTCTTGATTGGGGAGTTTAACCCCTGGGTGTTATGAGAGACAACACGCAAGGGTGTAGAATTAAAGTTAGAACCAGCCATGGAGCAAAAGGGGAGAAACGCCCCCCAATCCACAGTCACCTACCTCTCCTCTCGTAGAACAGGCATTAAACCAGTCAGGAACAAATGGCCATCCATGTTAAACACACCTCATACTGAAGTTTCACTGGCAGGCAGGCTATATAAAGAAAAAGATAAAAGAGGAGAGCGAAAAACAAAAAAGATAAAAAAACAGATAAAAACTGTTTAAAAATGTAATAGAACAAAAAGCTGAAAATCAGCCCAGAATGAGAGGAGGAGAAAAACTCCCTCCTCCAATTCATAAAAAGAACATTAGAGCAGCCCTCATGAATGGCCATGTACCCACTACTCCGAGCGGCAAACAACCGAACTGAGAAGTGAGCGGAGGCACAATGCCACAGTACCAGCCAGGGACAGCACCCATAAAAAAAAAAACAGTGTGGATCCAGCTTACCAGTGAATCCTGATACAATATTAATATAGAGTATTTAACTTAGTGCTTATTGAACAAAAAAAAGGACCTTAATGTAAAGGCAATGCAGCCTGTAGCCACAGAGAAAAAAAAATTGTGTCAGAACCATTGATGTATCTTGGCATAGAGCCTGCATATACCGTCAGAATGTTTATACTGAACTATAAAAGATTATTGTATTTATGGAAATATGTAAATATGTGCTTTGGGAGATATACAATTTTCCTACAATACAAGATATCAAAATTATTTTATCCATGCTATTTTGAGGACAAGCAACACAACTGAATATTTAAAATATATATATATATATATTTATTACCTAAAGATATAGTGCAAAATTAAAATCAGGTACAATAGGTGATAAAACAAATAATTGATATGCTTCTACAATCAGAGATAAGCGATGGTTGAATGTTCAGATAATATTTCCATTATATGACAAGGTATATTCATAGCTCTTATTTAAATCATCCTGGCGTATTTAAAACCTGGCGGCTTGTACCTTGACATTGTATTATCTCTTCTCAATAACACACAGATCTCTTGCTACTACTTATATATACGTGTACAGAACAAACATCATATTGTACACAAGCTTATTTTAAATTTAGAGAGAATATATTTTCACATACATTATTATAAAACCGATTTACCATCGTTGGCACTTAGCTTTTCAAAGACAAACGTAATGTGTATGTCTTTAATATTTGGAATACCATTATCTCATACTGCAGTTAGAAATAACCAACTCCCAAATTATATTTGCCAAGTATATTTAAATGGTTTCAGTTGTGTGTATGTGAAAAATCTTCTAATTACCAAAAGGTAAATAATCAAAATTACACATTACCAGTAATTAAGAGTTCTTTCTGTTTGAGAAGGGAAAGTCCTAATGAAGGACTTCTGTGAACCCCCTACATGTTTCTGGTCAATCTCTGCCTTCCAGCTTCCATCAGAGATCAGATCAGGCACCAGCCATCAGCCCTCCAGAGATCAGCTCCCCTCAGCCTCGAGATCCCATCAGCCTCCCTCTCTCTGTCCTGTGTAATCACTTTTTATCTCCCCAAATAAGTGGGTGTGTATTTCACTATCACGTGACTGGCGATATCACATGATACTATGGTAGGTCAGCTGCCCTTAGCAACCAAGGATATGGCTATCTTGAACCATGCCAATATTAACCTGTAGGGGGCAGTGGTGTATAAGGAATTATTTCTCATGATAGGGTCAACCAGAGTTGATCATGATTTATGACCCCCTGTGACCTGAATCTTGGTATAGCATCATAAATTGTTTTATATGTCAAACAATTGTCAGACATCCTGGCACTTCGATTACATCTGTATTATGATTGAGATAAGGTTTTCTTTTTGGTCAGCACAGATGCCTTGGGAAGTTTCTTTGAACTAATGCCGGAATGTGATCAAAGCAGTCTAATACTTTTAAGCTATTATAGGATCTTATACCTGGGACCCTAGTAATGTCTATGTATTAAACAGGTTTATATATGAATTACTAATACACATATATTGTTAAAGCATTATAAAGAAACAATACTATTTCAGATATATTATTCCACCGGGATTGTGAATGAGCCCCTTTGGTCTCATAGTACAAAGACCACACTATGGCCCAGATTCTCGAAGGCGTTACGACGGCGCAACACCATTAGCGCCGTCGTAACTCCTCATCTGGCCCCGGGTATCTATGCGACTGATTCTTAGAATCAGTTGCGCATAGGTACCCATTAGATCTGACAAGCGTAAGGCTGTTACGCTGTCAGATCTTAAAAGTAATTTTTTTCCCCGCCGCTAGGTGTCGCATCGTCGCTTTTCCCCGTCGTCTATGCAAATGAGGTAAGTACGGCGATTCCCGAACATACGCGAGGTCGACGCAGCGGATTAACATCGTTTGCGTAGCGTACCCGACGCGTAAGGTTGCCCCTGCTAATTAGCATGCGCAACCAATGTTAACTATGGCCGTCGTTCCCACGTCGAATTGAATAAAAATTACGTCGTTTGCGTAAGACGTCCGTGAATGGCGCTGGACGCCATTTACGTATACATCTAGGCAAATGACGTTGGGGCGATGTCATTTAGCGCAATGCACGTCGGGTAATTTACCCGACGGAGCATGCGCAGTACACTCGGCGCGGGAGCGCGCCTAATTTAAATGGTGCCTGCCCCATTTGAATTGGGCGGGCTTGCGCCGAGCAATCTAACGATTCACCGCCGCAAGTTTACAGGTAAGTGTTCTGAGAATCAGGATTTAAACCTGTAGACCTGCGGCGGTGAAACGTAGAGCTCATACATTACGCTGCCCAGGAGCAGCGCTAATGTATGAGAATCTGGGCCTATGTTTTGTGTCATGCTGTGCAAAGCCTTTCATCTCATATAAGAACCAGAATTCCTCACCATTCTCTTATCTTATAAGTGTCCAAGTGTTTTTGCCCATAAACGCAGTCGATCTTACTGCACGTTTGCTGTGTTTTTGCCCATAAACGCAGTCAATCTTACTGCACGTTTGCTGTGTTTTTGCCCATAAACGCAGTCGATCTTACTGCACGTTTGCTGTGTTTTTGCCCATAAACGCAGTCGATCTTACTGCACGTTTGCTGTGTTTTTGCCCATAAACGCAGTCGATCTTACTGCACGTTTGCTGTGTTTTTGCCCATAAACGCAGTTCCTGTTAGTGCACGTTTGCTGTGTTTTTTCCCATAAACGCAGTCGATCTTACTGCATGTCTGCTGTGTTTTTGTAAAATACGCGGGGTCAACATTAATTTAAATAAAACACGCCCCCCTCATCCTCATTTGAATTAGGCGCTGTTACGCCGGCCCCATTTACGCTACGCCGCCGTAAGTTAGGAGGCAAGTGCTTTGTGAATACAGCACTTGCCTTTATAACTTGCGGCGGCGCAGCGTAAATACGATGCGCTGCGCCGCCGTAATAATGCGTGCAGCTACCTGAATCTAGCCCACAGTGTCTTTTATACCAGATAGATAGATACATAGATAGATAGAGCAGGAAGGCTAGTCAGTTTAGTTAAATTTGCAGTGTGTAGAGGATATATATACATCCTAGCGTTGTACATATATTTATACACTGTGGGCCAAATCCTCAAAAGGGATACGCAGGCGGAACTGCTGTTCAGCCTGCGTATCCCTGTGCCTATCTTTGGAACTGATCCTCAGAAGCAGTTTTCCAAAGATAGGCAGAAGATCCGACATCTGTAAGAGACTAAGGCCCCATACACACGATAGAATCTATCCGCAGATAAATCCCATCGAATGGGTTTCAGCGGATAGATTCTATGGTGTGTACACTCCGGCGGATATTTATCTGCGGATATTTCCGAATTCCAGCAGATAAATATTTGTTGACATGCACAGAATATCTATCTGCTGGAATCGGATCCCACGGATGGATCCGCTCGTCTGTACAGACTCACCGGATCCATCCGTTCAAAGGGATTCCCCGCACGCGTCGTAATGATTTGACGCATGCGTGGAATTCCTTATATGACAGCGTCGCGCCCGTCGCCACGTCATAATCGCGGCGACGGCGCGACACGTCATCGCCAGAGGATTTCGGCGCGGATTTCAATGCGATGGTGTGTACACGCCATCGCATAGAAATCTGCTGAAATCCTCGAGAGGATTTATCCGCGGATACGGTCCGCTGGACCGTATCCGCGGATAAATCCTCTCGTGTGTATGGGGCCTTACACTGTCGGATCTTAGGATGCAATACCGCATCCGCCGCTGGGGGCATTTCGAGTCGAAATGCCGCTTTGCGTATGCAAATGAGGACTTACGGAGATCCACAAAGCTTTTCAGCTTTGTGTTTTCTGCGTAAGTTTACGTTTGCATACGTAAAATTAGTTCTGCTTTTACAAAGTGTAAACTAGTAACACCTTGTAAAAACAGATCTTTTTTTCGATCGCCGCGTTTTTTTAAAAATTTTGAATTTTTTTTCCCAGCGCGTAACTTTTTTTTTACCCGACGCAACTTTATTGTCCCGTCGCAATCCACAAAGCCCGACGTAACGTAATTTCGCGCGCTGCCCGTCGGGAAAATGACGTCACGAGCATGCGCAGTACGGCCGGCGCGGGAGCGCGCCTCATTTAAATTGTCATCGCCCCCTGCAGAAGAGGACCGCCTTGCGCCGGAGACATTTAAGTTACACGGCCTGAAATTTCTAGGTAAGTGCTTTGTGGATCCGGCACTTAGGTAGAAATTTTAAGTCAGTGTAACTTAAATGGGAAAAAAAAAGTTAGGCAGGATTTTTGAGGATTTGGCCCACTATAGCTTAGCTAGATCAGCTATTCCTATTGTTAGGCAGTAGATTGTGCTAGATGCAGTGCTCTAACGTGTTGTATTGCCTGCATAGTGTTTAGTTTACACCTAAACATAGTACTCATTGTTAGTGGACGTGTGCTATTTAATTGCACATACACACAGTTGCTGTTACTGCACGTGTGCTATATAATTGCACATAAACGCATTAGCTGTTACTGCACGTGTGCTATTTATACGTTTGCTGTGTTTTTGCCCATGAATGCAGTCGATCTTACTGCACGTTTGCTGTGTTTTTGCCCATAAACGCAGTCGATCTTACTGCACGTTTGCTGTGTTTTTGCCCATAAATGCAGTCGATCTTACTGCACGTTTGCTGTGTTTTTGCCCATAAACGCAGTTCCTTTTAGTGCACGTTTGCTGTGTTTTTGCCCATAAACACAGTCAATCTTACTGCACGTTTGGTGTGTTTTTGCCCATGAACGCAGTCGATCTTACTGCACTTTTGCTGTGTTTTTGCCCATAATTGCAGTCGATATTACTGCATGTTTGCTGTGTTTTTGCCCATAAACGCAGTTCCTGTTAGTGCACGTTTGCTGTGTTTTTGCCCATAAACGCAGTCGATATTACTGCATGTTTGGTGTGTTTTTGCCCATAAACGCAGTCGATCTTACTGCACATTTGCTGTGTTTTTGCCCATGAACGCAGTCAATCTTACTGCACGTTTGCTGTGTTTTTGCCCATAAACGCAGTCGATCTTACTGCACGTTTGCTGTGTTTTTGCCCATAAACGCAGTTCCTGTTAGTGCACGTTTGGTGTGTTTTTGCCCATAAACAAAGTTGATATTACTGCACGTTTGATGTGTTTTTGCCCATAAACGCAGTCGATCTTACTGCACGTTTAGCGTGTTTTTTGCCATAAACGCAGTCGATATTACTGCACGTTTGGTGTGTTTTTGCCCATAAACGCAGTCGATATTACTGCACGTTTGGTGTGTGTTTTTGCCCATAAACGCAGTCGATCTTACTGCACGTTTGCTGTGTTTTTGCCTAGAAACGCAGTCGATCTTACTGCACGTTTGCTGTGTTTTTGCCCATAAACGCAGTCGATCTTACTGCACGTTTGCTGTGTTTTTGCCCATAAACGCAGTTCCTGTTAGTGCAAGTTTGGTGTGTTTTTGCCCATAAACGCAGTCGATATTACTGCACGTTTGGAGTGTGTTTGCCCATAAACGCAGTCGATATTACTGCACGTTTGCTGTGTTTTTGCCCATAAACGCAGTCGATCTTACTGCACGTTTGCTGTGTTTTTGCCCATAAACGCAGTCGATCTTACTGCACGTTTGCTGTGTTTTTGCCCATAAACGCAGTCGATCTTACTGCACATTTGGTGTGTTTTTGCCCATAAACGCAGTCGATCTTACTGCACGTTTGGTGTGTTTTTGCCCATAAACGCAGTCGATCTTACTGCACGTTTGCTGTGTTTTTGCCCAAAAACGCAGTTGCTGTCAGTGCACGTTTGCTGTGTTTTTGCCCATAAACGCAGTTGCTGTTAGTGCACGTTTGCTGTGTTTTTGCCCATAAACGCAGTTGCTGTTCGTGCACGTTTGCTGTGTTTTTGCCCATAAACGCAGTTCCTGTTAGTGCACGTTTGCTGTGTTTTTGCCCATAAACGCAGTCGATATTACTGCACGTTTGCTGTGTTTTTGCCCATAAACGCAGTCGATCTTACTGCACGTTTGCTGCGTTTTTGCTCATGAAACGCAGTCAATCTTACTGCACGTTTGCTGTGTTTTTGCCCATAAACGCAGTCGATCTTACTGCACGTTTGCTGTGTTTTTGCCCATAAACGCAGTTGCTGTTAGTGCACTTTTGCCTTGTTTTTGCCCATAAACGCCGTTGCTGATAGTGCACGTTTGCTGTGTTTTTGCCCATAAACGCAGTTCCTGTTAGTGCACGTTTGCTGTGTCTTTGCCCATAAACGCAGTTGATATTACTGCACGTTTGCTGTGTTTTTGCCCATAAACGCAGTCGATCTTACTGCACGTTTGCTGTGTTTTTGCTCATAAAACGCAGTCAATCTTACTGCACGTTTGCTGTGTTTTTGCCCATAAACGCAGTCGATCTTACTGCACGTTTGCTGTGTTTTTGCCCATAAACGCAGTTGCTGTTAGTGCACTTTTGCCTTGTTTTTGTCCATAAACGCCATTGCTGATAGTGCACGTTTGCTGTGTTTTTGCCCATAAACGCAGTCGATCTTACTGCACATTTGGTGTGTTTTTGCCCATAAACGCAGTCGATCTTACTGCACGTTTGCTGTGTTTTTGCACAAAAACGCAGTTGCTGTTAGTGCACGTTTGCTGTGTTTTTGCCCATAAACGTAGTTGCTGTTAGTGCACGTTTGCTGTGTTTTTGCCCATAAACGCAGTTGCTGTTAGTGCACGTTTGCTGTGTTTTTGCCCATAAACGCAGTTCCTGTTAGTGCACGTTTGCTGTGTTTTTGCCCATAAACGCAGTCGATCTTACTGCACGTTTGCTGTGTTTTTGCCCATAAACGCAGTTCCTGTTAGTGCACGTTTGCTGTGTTTTTGCCCATAAACGCAGTCGATATTACTGCACGTTTGCTGTGTTTTTGCCCATAAACGCAGTCGATCTTACTGCACATTTGCTGTGTTTTTGCTCATAAAACGCAGTCAATCTTACTGCACGTTTGCTGTGTTTTTGCCCATAAACGCAGTCGATCTTACTGCACGTTTGCTGTGTTTTTGCCCATAAATGCAGTTGCTGTTAGTGCACTTTTGCCTTGTTTTTGCCCATAAATGCCGTTGCTGATAGTGCACGTTTGCTGTGTTTTTGCCCATAAACGCAGTCGATCTTACTGCACATTTGGTGTGTTTTTGCCCATAAACGCAGTCGATCTTACTGCACGTTTGCTGTGTTTTTGCCCATAAACGCAGTTGCTGTTAGTGCACTTTTGCCTTGTTTTTGCCCATAAATGCCGTTGCTGATAGTGCACGTTTGCTGTGTTTTTGCCCATAAACGCAGTCGATCTTACTGCACATTTGGTGTGTTTTTGCCCATAAACGCAGTCGATCTTACTGCACGTTTGCTGTGTTTTTGCACAAAAACGCAGTTGCTGTTAGTGCACGTTTGCTGTGTTTTTGCCCATAAACGCAGTTGCTGTTAGTGCACGTTTGCTGTGTTTTTGCCCATAAACGCAGTTGCTGTTAGTGCACGTTTGCTGTGTTTTTGCCCATAAACGCAGTTCCTGTTAGTGCACGTTTGCTGTGTTTTTGCCCATAAACGCAGTCGATATTACTGCACGTTTGCTGTGTTTTTGCCCATAAACGCAGTCGATCTTACTGCACATTTGCTGTGTTTTTGCTCATAAAATGCAGTCAATCTTACTGCACGTTTGCTGTGTTTTTGCCCATAAACGCAGTCGATCTTACTGCACGTTTGCTGTGTTTTTGCCCATAAACGCAGTTGCTGTTAGTGCACTTTTGCCTTGTTTTTGCCCATAAATGCCGTTGCTGATAGTGCACGTTTGCTGTGTTTTTGCCCATAAACGCAGACGATCTTACTGCACATTTGGTGTGTTTTTGCCCATAAACGCAGTCGATCTTACTGCACGTTTGGTGTGTTTTTGCCCATAAACACAGTCGATCTTACTGCACGTTTGCTGTGTTTTTGCCCATAAACACAGTTCCTGTTCGTGCACGTTTGCTGTGTTTTTGCCCATAAACGCAGTCGATCTTACTGCACGTTTGGTGTGTTTTTGCCCATAAACGCAGTCGATCTTACTGCACGTTTGGTGTGTTTTTGCCCATAAACACAGTCGATCTTTCTGCACGTTTGCTGTGTTTTTGCCCATAAACGCAGTTCCTGTTAGTGCACGTTTGCTGTGTTTTTGCCCATAAACGCAGTCGATCTTACTGCACGTTTGCTGTGTTTTTGCCCAGAAACGCAGTCGATCTTACTGCACGTTTGCTGTGTTTTTGCCCATAAACGCAGTCGATCTTACTAAACGTTTGCTGTGTTTTTGCCCATAAACGCAGTCGATCGTACTAAACGTTTGCTGTGTTTTTGCCCATAAACGCAGTCGATCTTATTGCACATTTGCTGTGTTTTTGCCCATAAACGCAGTCGATCTTACTGCACATTTGCTGTGTTTTTGCCCATAAACGCAGTTGCTGTTAGTGCACGTTTGCTGTGTTTTTGCCCAGAAACGCAGTTGCAGTTAGTGCACGTTTGCTGTGTTTTTGCCCATAAACGCAGTTGCTTTTAGTGCACGTTTGCTGTGTTTTTGCCCATAACCGCAGTTGATCTTACTGCACGTTTGCTGTGTTTTTGCCCATAAACGCAGTCGATCTTACTGCACATTTGCTGTGTTTTTGCCCATAAACGCAGTTGCTGTTAGTGCACGTTTGCTGTGTTTTTGCCCATAAACGCAGTCGATCTTACTGCACATTTGCTGTGTTTTTGCTCATAAAACGCAGTCAATCTTACTGCACGTTTGCTGTGTTTTTGCCCATAAACGCAGTCGATCTTACTGCACGTTTGCTGTGTTTTTGCCCATAAATGCAGTTCCTGTTGGTGCACGTTTGGTGTGTTTTTGCCCATAAACAAAGTCGATATTACTGCACGTTTGGTGTTTTTGCCCGTAAACGCAGTCGATCTTACTGCACGTTTGGTGTGTTTTTGCCCATAAACGCAGTCGATATTACTGCACGTTTGGTGTGTTTTTGCCCATAAACGCAGTCGATCTTACTGCACGTTTGGTGTGTGTTTTTGCCCATAAACGCAGTCGATCTTACTGCACGTTTGCTGTGTTTTTGCCCATAAACGCAGTCGATCTTACAGCACGTTTGCTGTGTTTTTGCCCATAAACACAGCCGATCTTACTGCACGTTTTCTGTGTTTATGCCCATAACCGCAGTTGATCTTACTGCACATTTGCTGTGTTTTTGCCCATAAACGCAGACGATCTTACTGCATGTTTTCTGTGTTTTTGCCCATAACCGCAGTTGATCTTACTGCACGTTTGCTGTGTTTTTGCCCATAAACGCCATTGCTGTTAGTGCTCCTTAGCTGTGTTTTTGCCCATAAATGCAGTTCCTGTTAGTGCACATTTGCTGTGTTTTTTCCCATAAACGCAGTAGATCTTACTGCACGTTTGCTGTGTTTTTGCCCATAAACGCAGTCGATCTTACTGCACATTTGCTGTGTTTTTGCCCATAAACGCAGTTCCTGTTAGTGCACATTTGCTGTGTTTTTTCCCATAAACGCAGTCGATCTTACTGCACGTTTGCTGTGTTTTTGCCCATAAACGCAGTCGATCTTACTGCACGTTTGCTGTGTTTTTGCCCATAAACGCAGTTCCTGTTAGTGCACGTTTGCTGTGTTTTTTCCCATAAACGCAGTCGATCTTACTGCATGTCTGCTGTGTTTTTGTAAAATACGCGGGGTCAACATTAATTTAAATAAAACACGCCCCCCTCATCCTCATTTGAATTAGGCGCTCTTACGCCGGCCCCATTTACGCTACGCCGCCGTAAGTTTGGAGGCAAGTGCTTTGTGAATACAGCACTTGCCTTTATAACTTGCGGCGGCGCAGCGTAAATACGATGCGCTGCGCCGCCGTAATAATGCGTGCAGCTACCTGAATCTAGCCCACAGTGTCTTTTATACCAGATAGATAGATACATAGATAGATAGAGCAGGAAGGCTAGTCAGTTTAGTTAAATTTGCAGTGTGTAGAGGATATATATACATCCTAGCGTTGTACATATATTTATACACTGTGGGCCAAATCCTCAAAAGGGATACGCAGGCGGAACTGCTGTTCAGCCTGCATATCCCTGTGCCTATCTTTGGAACTGATCCTCAGAAGCAGTTTTCCAAAGATAGGCAGAAGATCCGACATCTGTAAGAGACTAAGGGCCAGATCCACAAAAGAGATACGCCGACTTAACTCGATTTTTCTAATTTTACACGGCGTGTATCTTTGCACCCGATCCTCAAAACGAGAAGCGCCTGAAATTCCGGCTTTTCCGTCCTACCTAAAAAAAATTACACCGGCGCATTCTCGTGCGCAAATTACGCTAGGCACACCGCTTTATTTGATAGGCAAAGATGCAAATGAGGGAGATAGGGCGATCCACAGAATTAAGTGTGTGCGCCGTAGATTACGCCCTGTGCGCACCTGTTAGTTTTCTGGTGGGAATTTACACTTTATAAAAGCAGCCCTAATTTTACACATGCCGTCTGAATGTCTGCTGAAGCAACACCATTGCTGAAGAGCTCAGCACACACACGTTCTGGACTGAAATCTCTCTGCCAAAATGCCAGGACCATCAATGATACTAGCTGCATTAGTCTCTATAGAGGCACAAAGAAGGAGGAGGGCACAGAGGAGGAGGAGGAGGGCACAGGAGAGGGTATACCGCCCACGGCAAGATTTGTTTGGCATGCCTGCTTCTGAAGTTTACCGCAACTACAGATTTACCCGTGAGGCCATCCTGGAATTAACAACAATACTTCAGGATGATCTTACCAGCCCAACCCAACGCTCCCATGCACTGCAGCCACTCACCAAAGTACTGGCCACTTTGCATTTTCTGGCCACTGGCTCATTCCAACGCACAAGTGGAGGCGTGGCTGGGATGGCACAATCCTCCATCAGCAGGTGTGTGCACCAAGTGGTCCCTGCAATCCTGCGGCGCATGGGAAATCAGTTTCTAAAACCCACCCAGGAGGATCAGCGTTTAAAGACCATGACCGACTTTTATCACATTGCCAGATTTCCACGCACCATCGGGGCCATTGATTGTACCCATGTGGCACTACAACCACCCCATGATACTGAGCACATGTTCCGGAATCGTAAAGGCTGGCATTCCATCAATGTGCAAGTCATCGTAGATGCCCATGGCCTCATCTGGCACGTCTGTGCTAAATTTCCGGGATCCTGCCATGATAGTTATATTTACCGGCAGACCCAGATCTCAAGAGATTTTGACCAGAACATGTATGGAGACAGCTGGCTGATTGGTGAGTGACATGTGTGTCAGGTATGTCCCCCCCATGATGCTCACATCACAAGGGGCACATGCATGACTAATATCCTCCTGTCTTTTCCCTTACATGTGACTCAGGATATGCCTTGGGACCTCATCTAATGACCCCATTCAGGAACCCCCAAACCCCAGGAGAGCAACGCTACAACCAGGCGCACATACGAACCCGGGGAGTGGTTGAACGGACCTTTGGGCTTATGAAGTCCCGCTTCAGATGTCTGGATAAGTCTGGGGGTACCCTGCTGTATTCCCCTGACTTTGTGTGCCAAATAATTGGGGCATGTTGTATACTCCACAACTTTGCCCTCAGAAGGGGACTGCATATTGACTTATGTGATGACCTGACCCCTGACCCAGGCAATACTCCCCCAACCAACTCTACCCGGTCTGCTGAGGGCACAGCAGCCAGGAGACGCCTTGCAGAAGGCATTTTTTCCCAGTAAATGTACATGATTAATGTCACAATAAGAATGTATCTTTTCCCTGTAAATGCACATCAATAAAGTCACAATGATAATGCATGAATGCACACCACTGTGGTTCCTTGCACAGACACATCACATGCACATCGAATTGGATTAGATCCAAGTCCCCCCCCCCTTTGGGACTTGGGAGCAGTAACGCCACGCCACGGCTCCAATTATGTCACTGTGCATTCATACACCATTCAGGAACCTGGGATTGCACTTCTCCCCGGTCCTGGGGATCCCTTCTCCACCAAAACTGAGGGTGACACCCTTAATTTCTTACGAATGCCACCCCCCCACATTCACACATCATTCACACACATAAATCAAATCATAAGTACAGAAGACCAAATAAAAAAAAAAAAAAAAAAAAGTATAAACAAAAAAACAAAAGTATCCCAGCAAATTAATTAGCGGCGGCGATTGCTACGCCTTGGCTGGGCAGGGGCAGGGGCACGGGCAGGGGCACGGCCACGGCCACGGGCACGGCCACGGCCACGCCGTCGCGGAGGATGTCCATTGGGGGGGGGGGGGTGAGCTGGGGAAGGAGGAGCCTCCTGGGGGGGTTGAGCTGGGGAAGGAGGAGCCTCCTGGGGGGGTTGAGCTGGGGAAGGAGGAGCCTCCTGGGGGGGTTGAGCTGGGGAAGGAGGAGCCTCCTGGGGGGGTTGAGCTGAGGAAGGAGGAGCCGCCCCTGCTGGCCTGCCCTCCATGGCCCCTGCAATGCGAGTGAGACAGGCAGTGAGGGCAGCCGCATTGGCCTGGCCAGACCTTGTATTGTCCTGCACAGCCTGGGTCAGGGCACTCAGCTCATGGGCCACGCGCGTTGTGGCGGTCTGTATGTCGTTCAAACATGTAATGACCGCCGTTGAGTTGGTGGCCACATCACCGAGTGCCTCCATCATTTCACCCTGGCTGTGCTCCATCTGCGTAAGTTTTTCCAGTATTTTTCCAAGAGTGCGGGTCTGCCGGGCATTGTCCTTCACCACACTGGCCTACAGACGCTCGCCCACAGCCACGGTCTCCTGGGTTGGCCCCCTGGCTGCCGCTGAGTCTTGCGGGCCTGGAGGAGGGGAGAGAGTGACCCTGGTGACTGGAGGCCTGTTGGGGGAGAAGTGGGAGGGGCTACCCCTGATGGTGGCCTGACTGGTGCCAGCCTCAGGGGTAGTCTCAGGGGAAGACTCAAAGGTCATCATATCAGTGGCCAGGAGGACTTCCCGGCCAATCTGCATATTTTCCTCCTCCTCCCCCTCATCATCCTCCTCCCACTCATCCTCCTCCCCCTCAACCTCCTCATGAGTGGAGGTTTGGCCAATCCCCTCCCCTGGGGAATCCTGCCCTTCTTGGGACTCATCATCAGCCTGTCTTGGGGGTGGTGCTGCAGCCTGGCCCGATGGGCCTGCAACCTCCTGGCCTCCAACCTCCTGGCCTCCAACCTCCTGGCCTCCAACCTCCTGGCGTGTAACCTCCTGGCGTGTAACCTCCTGGCCATCTGTGGAGGACACAAAACAATCACATGTTTGAGGAACCACACACTTGGCACATCTTCCCTTCCCCCACCCACACATGCTAATCAACAGAGAATAAACAAAAAAACCTACCTGTCCTCCTAGGAACATCTGACGTATAGCCAGGCAGGCCCACCACCTGCTGTGGGTGGAAACACTGGGCCACTGCCCATTCCTCCTCCGTCAGTCTGACTGGGCAGGGTCCCCCTCCTCCAGTGCCCCTGGTATGGGCGTCGATCCTTGCCATCTTATTCCGGACGACGCTTCTCAGATCATTTATTTTTTTCTGTATGCCAGCGGGGGTCCTAGTCTCCCCCCCCCCCGCCGCATTGATCTGGTCGGTGATTTTTTTAATAAGCTGCCTCCTCCTGGCCGGGGTGGTGTTCTGGCTCTCAGGGCCATGCAGAAATCGCCCATATTTCACAATTCCCCGAGCAAGAATTTGCTTCTCTCCCAGGGTGAAATTAAGCTTCCTGCGTTTGGGGGGCATCACATACACCACCCAGCAACAACAAACACACCCGACAAACAATCTACAATACACACCCAAAAACCTGACAAAATTATATACCACAAAAAACTAACCAAAATCTAAACACACAAGGACACAGCTAATAGTAATTCAAAAACAAACACGCACCAACAAACAACCAAAAAACAAACACCAAAAAACAAACACCAAAAAACAATCAGCAAAAACAATAACAAACAAAATAAATAAAGACACTTCTCAAAAACAAACAACAACTAGACTCTCCAACTCCTCAAACACTTTTCTCACAAACACAACTTACCAACACACAAACAAACAGAGCAGAAGCAAATTGCTCATGGAAGGGGAACAATGGGATATACTTTTGCAAGGGAAGTGTGTGTGTGTGGTGCTTTTTAGACACAGGGCGATCCTCAAACTAAGTACACTTGGCCTTTTACCTATCTCACTGATTGCGCCGAGACCAGTTCTGCACATGCCCAGTGAGGTCCCGATTCGTGCGCGCATGCGCAGTACGGCCGGCGCCTCATTTGCATGGGGTCACGGCTCATTACAATGAAGCACGCCCACTTCCTTCCCACTTGCAAAAACCCCGCCTTACGCCTCTGAATTTAAGTTACGCTGGCGCACATTTAGACGCAAATGCGCTGTGGATACGGCACTTACGACACCAACTTAGGGCAACGTAACTTAAATGACATAAGTTAGGACAAACTAAATTTGCACCGCTGGCTGAGGATCTGGCCCTAAGGCCCCATACACACGATAGAATCTATCCGCAGATAAATCCCATCGAATGGGTTTCAGCGGATAGATTCTATGGTGTGTACACTCCGGCGGATATTTATCCACGGATATTTCCGAATTCCAGCAGATAAATATTTGTCGACATGCACAGAATATCTATCTGCTGGAATCGGATCCCACGGATGGATCCGCTCGTCTGTACAGACTCACCGGATCCATCCGTTCAAAGGGATTCCCCGCACGCGTCGTAATGATTTGACGCATGCGTGGAATTCCTTATATGACAGCGTCGCGCCCGTCGCCGCGTCATAATCGCGGCGACGGCGCGACTTGTCATCGCCAGAGGATTTCGGCGCGGATTTCAATGCGATGGTGTGTACACGCCATCGCATAGAAATCTGCTGAAATCCTCGAGAGGATTTATCCGCGGATACGGTCCGCTGGACCGTATCCGCGGATAAATCCTCTCGTGTGAATGGGGCCTTACACTGTCGGATCTTAGGATGCAGTACCGCATCCGCCGCTGGGGGCATTTCGAGTCGAAATGCCGCTTTGCGTATGCAAATGAGGACTTACGGAGATCCACAAAGCTTTTCAGCTTTGTGTTTTCTGCGTAAGTTTACGTTTGCATACGTAAAATTAGTTCTGCTTTTACAAAGTGTAAACTAGTAACACCTTGTAAAAACAGATCTTTTTTTCGATCGCCGCGTTTTTTTTAAAAATTTTGAATTTTTTTTCCCAGCGCGTAACTTTTTTTTTACCCGACGCAACTTTATTGTCCCGTCGCAATCCACAAAGCCCGACGTAACGTAATTTCGCGCACTGCCCGTCGGGAAAATGACGTCACGAGCATGCGCAGTACGGCCGGCGCGGGAGCGCGCCTCATTTAAATTGTCATCGCCCCCTGCAGAAGAGGACCGCCTTGCGCCGGAGACATTTAAGTTACACGGCCTGAAATTTCTAGGTAAGTGCTTTGTGGATCCGGCACTTAGGTAGAAATTTTAAGTCAGTGTAACTTAAATGGGAAAAAATAAGTTAGGCAGGATTTTTGAGGATTTGGCCCACTATAGCTTAGCTAGATCAGCTATTCCTATTGTTAGGCAGTAGATTGTGCTAGATGCAGTGCTCTAACGTGTTGTATTGCCTGCATAGTGTTTAGTTTACACCTAAACATAGTACTCATTGTTAGTGGACGTGTGCTATTTAATTGCACATACACACAGTTGCTGTTACTGCACGTGTGCTATATAATTGAACATAAACGCATTAGCTGTTACTGCACGTGTGCTATTTATACGTTTGCTGTGTTTTTGTCCATGAATGCAGTCGATCTTACTGCACGTTTGCTGTGTTTTTGCCCATAAACGCAGTCGATCTTACTGCACGTTTGCTGTGTTTTTGCCCATAAATGCAGTCGATCTTACTGCACGTTTGCTGTGTTTTTGCCCATAAACGCAGTTCCTGTTAGTGCACGTTTGCTGTGTTTTTGCCCATAAACGCAGTCAATCTTACTGCACGTTTGGTGTGTTTTTGCCCATGAACGCAGTCGATCTTACTGCACTTTTGCTGTGTTTTTGCCCATAATTGCAGTTGATATTACTGCATGTTTGCTGTGTTTTTGCCCATAAACGCAGTTCCTGTTAGTGCACGTTTGCTGTGTTTTTGCCCATAAACGCAGTTGCTGTTAGTGCACTTTTGCCTTGTTTTTGCCCATAAACGCCGTTGCTGATAGTGCACATTTGGTGTGTTTTTGCCCATAAACGCAGTCGATCTTACTGCACGTTTGCTGTGTTTTTGCCCATAAACGCAGTTGCTGTTAGTGCACGTTTGCTGTGTTTTTGCCCATAAACGCAGTTGCTGTTAGTGCACGTTTGCTGTGTTTTTGCCCATAAACGCAGTTCCTGTTAGTGCACGTTTGCTGTGTTTTTGCCCATAAACGCAGTCGATATTACTGCACGTTTGCTGTGTTTTTGCCCATAAACGCAGTCGATCTTACTGCACGTTTGCTGTGTTTTTGCTCATAAAACGCAGTCAATCTTACTGCACGTTTGCTGTGTTTTTGCCCATAAACGCAGTCGATCTTACTGCACGTTTGCCTTGTTTTTGCCCATAAATGCCGTTGCTGATAGTGCACGTTTGCTGTGTTTTTGCCCATAAACGCAGTCGATCTTACTGCACATTTGGTGTGTTTTTGCCCATAAACGCAGTCGATCTTACTGCACGTTTGGTGTGTTTTTGCCCATAAACACAGTCGATCTTACTGCACGTTTGCTGTGTTTTTGCCCATAAACGCAGTTCCTGTTCGTGCACGTTTGCTGTGTTTTTGGCCAAAAACGCAGTCGATCTTACTGCACGTTTGCTGTGTTTTTGCCCATAAACGCAGTTGCTATTAGTGCACTTTTGCCTTGTTTTTGCCCATAAACGCCGTTGCTGATAGTGCACGTTTGCTGTGTTTTTGCCCATAAACGCAGTCGATCTTACTGCACGTTTGGTGTGTTTTTGCCCATAAACGCAGTCGATCTTACTGCATGTTTGGTGTGTTTTTGCCCATAAACACAGTCGATCTTACTGCACGTTTGGTGTGTTTTTGCCCATAAACACAGTCGATCTTACTGCACGTTTGGTGTGTTTTTGCCCATAAACACAGTCGATCTTACTGCACGTTTGCTGTGTTTTTTCCCATAAACGCAGTTCCTGTTAGTGCACGTTTGCTGTGTTTTTGCCCATAAACGCAGTCGATCTTACTGCACGTTTGCTGTGTTTTTGCCCAGAAACGCAGTCGATCTTACTGCACGTTTGCTGTGTTTTTGCCCATAAACGCAGTCGATCTTACTAAACGTTTGCTGTGTTTTTGCCCATAAACGCAGTCGATCTTACTAAACGTTTGCTGTGTTTTTGCCCATAAACGCAGTCGATCTTATTGCACATTTGCTGTGTTTTTGCCCATAAACGCAGTTGCTTTTAGTGCACGTTTGCTGTGTTTTTGCCCATAACCGCAGTTGCAGTTAGTGCACGTTTGCTGTGTTTTTGCCCATAAACGCAGTCGATCTTACTGCACATTTGCTGTGTTTTTGCCCATAAACGCAGTTGCTGTTAGTGCACGTTTGCTGTGTTTTTGCCCATAAACGCAGTCGATCTTACTGCACATTTGCTGTGTTTTTGCCCATAAACGCAGTTGCTGTTAGTGCACGTTTGCTGTGTTTTTGCCCATAAACGCAGTTGCAGTTAGTGCACGTTTGCTGTGTTTTTGCCCATTAACGCAGTTCCTGTTAGTGCACGTTTGCTGTGTTTTTGCCCATAAACGCAGTCGATCTTACTGCACGTTTGCTGTGTTTTTGCTCATAAACGCAGTCGATCTTACTGCACATTTGCTGTGTTTTTGCCCATAAACGCAGTTCCTGTTAGTGCACGTTTGGTGTGTTTTTGCCCATAAACAAAGTCGATACTACTGCACATTTGGTGTGTTTTTGCCCATAAACACAGTCGATCTTACTGCACGTTTGGTGTGTTTTTGCCCATAAACGCAGTCGATCTTACTGCACGTTTGGTGTGTTTTTGCCCATAAACGCAGTCGATCTTACTGCACGTTTGGTGTGTTTTTGCCCATAAACGCAGTCGATCTTACTGCACGTTTGCTGTGTTTTTGCCCATAAACGCAGTCGATCTTACTGCACGTTTGCTGTGTTTTTGCCCATAAACACAGCCGATCTTACTGCACGTTTTCTGTGTTTATGCCCATAACCGCCATTGATCTTACTGCACATTTGCCGCGTATCCGCGGATAAATCCTCTCGTGTGTATGGGGCCTTACACTGTCGGATCTTAGGATGCAGTACCGCATCCGCAGCTGGGGGCATTTCGAGTCGAAATGCCGCTTTGCGTATGCAAATGAGGACTTACGGAGATCCACAAAGCTTTTCAGCTTTGTGTTTTCTGCGTAAGTTTACGTTTGCATACGTAAAATTAGTTCTGCTTTTACAAAGTGTAAACTAGTAACACCTTGTAAAAACAGATCTTTTTTTCGATCGCCGCGTTTTTTTTAAAAATTTTGATTTTTTTTTCCCAGCGCGTAACTTTTTTTTTACCCGACGCAACTTTATTGTCCCGTCGCAATCCACAAAGCCCGACGTAACGTAATTTCGCGCGCTGCCCGTCGGAAAAATGACGTCGCGAGCATGCGCAGTACGGCCGGCGCGGGAGCGCGCCTCATTTAAATTGTCATCGCCCCCTGCAGAAGAGGACCGCCTTGCGCCGGAGACATTTAAGTTACACGGCCTGAAATTTCTAGGTAAGTGCTTTGTGGATCCGGCACTTAGGTAGAAATTTTAAGTCAGTGTAACTTAAATGGGAAAAAATAAGTTAGGCAGGATTTTTGAGGATTTGGCCCACTATAGCTTAGCTAGATCAGCTATTCCTATTGTTAGGCAGTAGATTGTGCTAGATGCAGTGCTCTAACGTGTTGTATTGCCTGCATAGTGTTTAGTTTACACCTAAACATAGTACTCATTGTTAGTGGACGTGTGCTATTTAATTGCACATACACACAGTTGCTGTTACTGCACGTGTGCTATATAATTGCACATAAACGCATTAGCTGTTACTGCACGTGTGCTATTTATACGTTTGCTGTGTTTTTGCCCATGAATGCAGTCGATCTTACTGCACGTTTGCTGTGTTTTTGCCCATAAACGCAGTCGATCTTACTGCACGTTTGCTGTGTTTTTGCCCATAAATGCAGTCGATCTTACTGCACGTTTGCTGTGTTTTTGCCCATAAACGCAGTTCCTGTTAGTGCACGTTTGCTGTGTTTTTGCCCATAAACGCAGTCAATCTTACTGCACGTTTGGTGTGTTTTTGCCCATGAACGCAGTCGATCTTACTGCACTTTTGCTGTGTTTTTGCCCATAATTGCAGTCGATATTACTGCATGTTTGCTGTGTTTTTGCCCATAAACGCAGTTCCTGTTAGTGCACGTTTGCTGTGTTTTTGCCCATAAACGCAGTTGCTGTTAGTGCACTTTTGCCTTGTTTTTGCCCATAAACGCCGTTGCTGATAGTGCACGTTTGCTGTGTTTTTGCCCATAAACGCAGTCGATCTTACTGCACATTTGGTGTGTTTTTGCCCATAAACGCAGTCGATCTTACTGCACGTTTGCTGTGTTTTTGCCCATAAACGCAGTTGCTGTTAGTGCACGTTTGCTGTGTTTTTGCCCATGAACGCAGTTGCTGTTAGTGCACGTTTGCTGTGTTTTTGCCCATAAACGCAGTTCCTGTTAGTGCACGTTTGCTGTGTTTTTGCCCATAAACGCAGTCGATATTACTGCACGTTTGCTGTGTTTTTGCCCATAAACGCAGTCGATCTTACTGCACGTTTGCTGTGTTTTTGCTCATAAAACGCAGTCAATCTTACTGCACGTTTGCTGTGTTTTTGCCCATAAACGCAGTCGATCTTACTGCACGTTTGCCTTGTTTTTGCCCATAAATGCCGTTGCTGATAGTGCACGTTTGCTGTGTTTTTGCCCATAAACGCAGTCGATCTTACTGCACATTTGGTGTGTTTTTGCCCATAAACGCAGTCGATCTTACTGCACGTTTGGTGTGTTTTTGCCCATAAACACAGTCGATCTTACTGCACGTTTGCTGTGTTTTTGCCCATAAACGCAGTTCCTGTTCGTGCACGTTTGCTGTGTTTTTGGCCAAAAACGCAGTCGATCTTACTGCACGTTTGCTGTGTTTTTGCCCATAAACGCAGTTGCTATTAGTGCACTTTTGCCTTGTTTTTGCCCATAAACGCCGTTGCTGATAGTGCACGTTTGCTGTGTTTTTGCCCATAAACGCAGTCGATCTTACTGCACGTTTGGTGTGTTTTTGCCCATAAACGCAGTCGATCTTACTGCACGTTTGCTGTGTTTTTGCCCATAAACGCAGTTGCTGTTAGTGCACGTTTGCTGTGTTTTTGCCCATGAACGCAGTTGCTGTTAGTGCACGTTTGCTGTGTTTTTGCCCATAAACGCAGTTCCTGTTAGTGCACGTTTGCTGTGTTTTTGCCCATAAACGCAGTCGATATTACTGCACGTTTGCTGTGTTTTTGCCCATAAACGCAGTCGATCTTACTGCACGTTTGCTGTGTTTTTGCTCATAAAACGCAGTCAATCTTACTGCACGTTTGCTGTGTTTTTGCCCATAAACGCAGTCGATCTTACTGCACGTTTGCCTTGTTTTTGCCCATAAATGCCGTTGCTGATAGTGCACGTTTGCTGTGTTTTTGCCCATAAACGCAGTCGATCTTACTGCACATTTGGTGTGTTTTTGCCCATAAACGCAGTCGATCTTACTGCACGTTTGGTGTGTTTTTGCCCATAAACACAGTCGATCTTACTGCACGTTTGCTGTGTTTTTGCCCATAAACGCAGTTCCTGTTCGTGCACGTTTGCTGTGTTTTTGGCCAAAAACGCAGTCGATCTTACTGCACGTTTGCTGTGTTTTTGCCCATAAACGCAGTTGCTATTAGTGCACTTTTGCCTTGTTTTTGCCCATAAACGCCGTTGCTGATAGTGCACGTTTGCTGTGTTTTTGCCCATAAACGCAGTCGATCTTACTGCACGTTTGGTGTGTTTTTGCCCATAAACGCAGTCGATCTTACTGCACGTTTGGTGTGTTTTTGCCCATAAACACAGTCGATCTTACTGCACGTTTGGTGTGTTTTTGCCCATAAACACAGTCGATCTTACTGCACGTTTGGTGTGTTTTTGCCCATAAACACAGTCGATCTTACTGCACGTTTGCTGTGTTTTTTCCCATAAACGCAGTTCCTGTTAGTGCACGTTTGCTGTGTTTTTGCCCATAAACGCAGTCGATCTTACTGCACGTTTGCTGTGTTTTTGCCCAGAAACGCAGTCGATCTTACTGCACGTTTGCTGTGTTTTTGCCCATAAACGCAGTCGATCTTACTAAACGTTTGCTGTGTTTTTGCCCATAAACGCAGTTGCTGTTAGTGCATGTTTGCTGTGTTTTTGCCCATAAACGCAGTCGATCTTACTGCACATTTGCTGTGTTTTTGCCCATAAACGCAGTTGCTGTTAGTGCACGTTTGCTGTGTTTTTGCCCATAAACGCAGTTGCAGTTAGTGCACGTTTGCTGTGTTTTTGCCCATTAACGCAGTTCCTGTTAGTGCACGTTTGCTGTGTTTTTGCCCATAAACGCAGTCGATCTTACTGCACGTTTGCTGTGTTTTTGCTCATAAACGCAGTCGATCTTACTGCACATTTGCTGTGTTTTTGCCCATAAACGCAGTTCCTGTTAGTGCACGTTTGGTGTGTTTTTGCCCATAAACAAAGTCGATACTACTGCACATTTGGTGTGTTTTTGCCCATAAACACAGTCGATCTTACTGCACGTTTGGTGTGTTTTTGCCCATAAACGCAGTCGATCTTACTGCACGTTTGGTGTGTTTTTGCCCATAAACGCAGTCGATCTTACTGCACGTTTGGTGTGTTTTTGCCCATAAACGCAGTCGATCTTACTGCACGTTTGCTGTGTTTTTGCCCATAAACGCAGTCGATCTTACTGCACGTTTGCTGTGTTTTTGCCCATAAACACAGCCGATCTTACTGCACGTTTTCTGTGTTTATGCCCATAACCGCCATTGATCTTACTGCACATTTGCCGCGTATCCGCGGATAAATCCTCTCGTGTGTATGGGGCCTTACACTGTCGGATCTTAGGATGCAGTACCGCATCCGCAGCTGGGGGCATTTCGAGTCGAAATGCCGCTTTGCGTATGCAAATGAGGACTTACGGAGATCCACAAAGCTTTTCAGCTTTGTGTTTTCTGCGTAAGTTTACGTTTGCATACGTAAAATTAGTTCTGCTTTTACAAAGTGTAAACTAGTAACACCTTGTAAAAACAGATCTTTTTTTCGATCGCCGCGTTTTTTTTAAAAATTTTGATTTTTTTTTCCCAGCGCGTAACTTTTTTTTTACCCGACGCAACTTTATTGTCCCGTCGCAATCCACAAAGCCCGACATAACGTAATTTCGCGCGCTGCCCGTCGGGAAAATGACGTCACGAGCATGCGCAGTACGGCCGGCGCGGGAGCGCGCCTCATTTAAATTGTCATCGCCCCCTGCAGAAGAGGACCGCCTTGCGCCGGAGACATTTAAGTTACACGGCCTGAAATTTCTAGGTAAGTGCTTTGTGGATCCGGCATCCGGCATAAACGCAGTTGCTGTTAGTGCACTTTTGCCTTGTTTTTGCCCATAAACGCTGTTGCTGATAGTGCACGTTTGCTGTGTTTTTGCCCATAAACGCAGTTCCTGTTAGTGCACGTTTGCTGTGTTTTTGCCCATAAACGCAGTCGATATTACTGCACGTTTGCTGTGTTTTTGCCCATAAACGCAGTCGATCTTACTGCACGTTTGCTGTGTTTTTGCTCATAAAACGCAGTCAATCTTACTGCACGTTTGCTGTGTTTTTGCCCATAAACGCAGTCGATCTTACTGCACGTTTGCTGTGTTTTTGCCCATAAACGCAGTTGCTGTTAGTGCACTTTTGCCTTGTTTTTGCCCATAAACGCCATTGCTGATAGTGCACGTTTGCTGTGTTTTTGCCCATAAACGCAGTCGATCTTACTGCACATTTGGTGTGTTTTTGCCCATAAACGCAGTCGATCTTACTGCACGTTTGCTGTGTTTTTGCACAAAAACGCAGTTGCTGTTAGTGCACGTTTGCTGTGTTTTTGCCCATAAACGCAGTTGCTGTTAGTGCACGTTTGCTGTGTTTTTGCCCATAAACGCAGTTGCTGTTAGTGCACGTTTGCTGTGTTTTTGCCCATAAACGCAGTTCCTGTTAGTGCACGTTTGCTGTGTTTTTGCCCATAAACGCAGTCGATATTACTGCATGTTTGCTGTGTTTTTGCCCATAAACGCAGTCGATCTTACTGCACGTTTGCTGTGTTTTTGCTCATAAAACGCAGTCAATCTTACTGCACGTTTGCTGTGTTTTTGCCAATAAACGCAGTCGATCTTACTGCACGTTTGCTGTGTTTTTGCCCATAAACGCAGTTGCTGTTAGTGCACTTTTGCCTTGTTTTTGCCCATAAATGCCGTTGCTGATAGTGCACGTTTGCTGTGTTTTTGCCCATAAACGCAGTCGATCTTACTGCACATTTGGTGTGTTTTTGCCCATAAACGCAGTCGATCTTACTGCACGTTTGCTGTGTTTTTGCCCATAAACGCAGTTCCTGTTCGTGCACGTTTGCTGTGTTTTTGCCCAAAAACGCAGTCGATATTACTGCACGTTTGCTGTGTTTTTGCCCATAAACGCAGTTGCTATTAGTGCACTTTTGCCTTGTTTTTGCCCATAAATGCCGTTGCTGATAGTGCACGTTTGCTGTGTTTTTGCCCATAAACGCAGTCGATCTTACTGCACGTTTGGTGTGTTTTTGCCCATAAACGCAGTCGATCTTACTGCACGTTTGGTGTGTTTTTGCCCATAAACGCAGTTCCTGTTAGTGCACGTTTGCTGTGTTTTTGCCCATAAACGCAGTCGATCTTACTGCACGTTTGCTGTGTTTTTGCCCAGAAACGCAGTCGATCTTACTGCACGTTTGCTGTGTTTTTGCCCATAAACGCAGTCGATCTTACTAAACGTTTGCTGTGTTTTTGCCCATAAACGCAGTTGCTGTTAGTGCACGTTTGCTGTGTTTTTGCCCATAAACGCAGTTGCTGTTAGTGCACGTTTGCTGTGTTTTTGCCCATAAACGCAGTTCCTGTTAGTGCACGTTTGCTGTGTTTTTGCCCATAAACGCAGTCGATATTACTGCACGTTTGCTGTGTTTTTGCCCATAAACGCAGTCGATCTTACTGCACGTTTGCTGTGTTTTTGCTCATAAAACGCAGTCAATCTTACTGCACGTTTGCTGTGTTTTTGCCAATAAACGCAGTCGATCTTACTGCACGTTTGCTGTGTTTTTGCCCATAAACGCAGTTGCTGTTAGTGCACTTTTGCCTTGTTTTTGCCCATAAATGCCGTTGCTGATAGTGCACGTTTGCTGTGTTTTTGCCCATAAACGCAGTCGATCTTACTGCACATTTGGTGTGTTTTTGCCCATAAACGCAGTCGATCTTACTGCACGTTTGCTGTGTTTTTGCCCATAAACGCAGTTCCTGTTCGTGCACGTTTGCTGTGTTTTTGCCCAAAAACGCAGTCGATATTACTGCACGTTTGCTGTGTTTTTGCCCATAAACGCAGTTGCTATTAGTGCACTTTTGCCTTGTTTTTGCCCATAAACGCCGTTGCTGATAGTGCACGTTTGCTGTGTTTTTGCCCATAAACGCAGTCGATCTTACTGCACGTTTGGTGTGTTTTTGCCCATAAACGCAGTCGATCTTACTGCACGTTTGGTGTGTTTTTGCCCATAAACACAGTCGATCTTACTGCACGTTTGGTGTGTTTTTGCCCATAAACGCAGTTCCTGTTAGTGCACGTTTGCTGTGTTTTTGCCCATAAACGCAGTCGATCTTACTGCACGTTTGCTGTGTTTTTGCCCAGAAACGCAGTCGATCTTACTGCACGTTTGCTGTGTTTTTGCCCATAAACGCAGTCGATCTTACTAAACGTTTGCTGTGTTTTTGCCCATAAACGCAGTCGATCTTACTAAACGTTTGCTGTGTTTTTGCCCATAAACGCAGTCGATCTTATTGCACATTTGCTGTGTTTTTGCCCATAAACGCAGTTGCTTTTAGTGCACGTTTGCTGTGTTTTTGCCCATAACCGCAGTTGATCTTACTGCACGTTTGCTGTGTTTTTGCCCATAAACGCAGTCGATCTTACTGCACATTTGCTGTGTTTTTGCCCATAAACGCAGTTGCTGTTAGTGCACGTCTGCTGTGTTTTTGCCCATAAACGCAGTCGATCTTACTGCACATTTGCTGTGTTTTTGCCCATAAACGCAGTTGCTGTTAGTGCACGTTTGCTGTGTTTTTGCCCATAAACGCAGTTGCAGTTAGTGCATGTTTGCTGTGTTTTTGCCCATTAACGCAGTTCCTGTTAGTGCACGTTTGCTGTGTTTTTGCCCATAAACGCAGTCGATCTTACTGCACGTTTGCTGTGTTTTTGCCCATAAACGCAGTTCCTGTTAGTGCACGTTTGGTGTGTTTTTGCCCATAAACAAAGTCGATACTACTGCACATTTGGTGTGTTTTTGCCCATAAACACAGTCGATCTTACTGCACGTTTGGTGTGTCTTTGCCCATAAACGCAGTCGATCTTACTGCACATTTGGTGTGTTTTTGCCCATAAACGCAGTCGATCTTACTGCACGTTTGCTGTGTTTTTGCACAAAAACGCAGTTGCTGTTAGTGCACGTTTGCTGTGTTTTTGCCCATAAACGCAGTTGCTGTTAGTGCACGTTTGCTGTGTTTTTGCCCATAAACGCAGTTGCTGTTAGTGCACGTTTGCTGTGTTTTTGCCCATAAACGCAGTTCCTGTTAGTGCACGTTTGCTGTGTTTTTGCCCATAAACGCAGTCGATATTACTGCACGTTTGCTGTGTTTTTGCCCATAAACGCAGTCGATCTTACTGCACGTTTGCTGTGTTTTTGCTCATAAAACGCAGTCAATCTTACTGCACGTTTGCTGTGTTTTTGCCAATAAACGCAGTCGATCTTGCTGCACGTTTGCTGTGTTTTTGCCCATAAACGCAGTTGCTGTTAGTGCACTTTTGCCTTGTTTTTGCCCATAAATGCCGTTGCTGATAGTGCACGTTTGCTGTGTTTTTGCCCATAAACGCAGTCGATCTTACTGCACATTTGGTGTGTTTTTGCCCATAAACGCAGTCGATCTTACTGCACGTTTGCTGTGTTTTTGCCCATAAACGCAGTTCCTGTTCGTGCATGTTTGCTGTGTTTTTGCCCAAAAACGCAGTCGATCTTACTGCACGTTTGCTGTGTTTTTGCCCATAAACGCAGTTGCTATTAGTGCACTTTTGCCTTGTTTTTGCCCATAAACGCCGTTGCTGATAGTGCACGTTTGCTGTGTTTTTGCCCATAAACGCAGTCGATCTTGCTGCACGTTTGGTGTGTTTTTGCCCATAAACGCAGTCGATCTTACTGCACGTTTGGTGTGTTTTTGCCCATAAACACAGTCGATCTTACTGCACGTTTGGTGTGTTTTTGCCCATAAACGCAGTTCCTGTTAGTGCACGTTTGCTGTGTTTTTGCCCATAAACGCAGTCGATCTTACTGCACGTTTGCTGTGTTTTTGCCCAGAAACGCAGTCGATCTTACTGCACGTTTGCTGTGTTTTTGCCCATAAACGCAGTCGATCTTACTAAACGTTTGCTGTGTTTTTGCCCATAAACGCAGTCGATCTTACTAAACGTTTGCTGTGTTTTTGCCCATAAACGCAGTCGATCTTATTGCACATTTGCTGTGTTTTTGCCCATAAACGCAGTTGCTTTTAGTGCACGTTTGCTGTGTTTTTGCCCATAACCGCAGTTGATCTTACTGCACGTTTGCTGTGTTTTTGCCCATAAACGCAGTCGATCTTACTGCACATTTGCTGTGTTTTTGCCCATAAACGCAGTTGCTGTTAGTGCACGTCTGCTGTGTTTTTGCCCATAAACGCAGTCGATCTTACTGCACATTTGCTGTGTTTTTGCCCATAAACGCAGTTGCTGTTAGTGCACGTTTGCTGTGTTTTTGCCCATAAACGCAGTTGCAGTTAGTGCACCTTTGCTGTGTTTTTGCCCATTAACGCAGTTCCTGTTAGTGCACGTTTGCTGTGTTTTTGCCCATAAACGCAGTCGATCTTACTGCACGTTTGCTGTGTTTTTGCTCATAAACGCAGTCGATCTTACTGCACATTTGCTGTGTTTTTGCCCATAAACGCAGTTCCTGTTAGTGCACGTTTGGTGTGTTTTTGCCCATAAACAAAGTCGATACTACTGCACATTTGGTGTGTTTTTGCCCATAAACACAGTCGATCTTACTGCACGTTTGGTGTGTTTTTGCCCATAAACGCAGTCGATCTTACTGCACATTTGGTGTGTTTTTGCCCATAAACGCAGTCGATCTTACTGCACGTTTGCTGTGTTTTTGCCCATAAATGCAGTTCCTGTTAGTGCACGTTTGGTGTGTTTTTGCCCATAAACAAAGTCGATATTACTGCACGTTTGGTGTTTTTGCCCGTAAACGCAGTCGATCTTACTGCACGTTTGGTGTGTTTTTGCCCATAAACGCAGTCGATATTACTGCACGTTTGGTGTGTTTTTGCCCATAAACGCAGTCGATCTTACTGCACGTTTGCTGTGTTTTTGCCCATAAACGCAGTCGATCTTACTGCACGTTTGCTGTGTTTTTGCCCATAAACACAGCCGATCTTACTGCACGTTTTCTGTGTTTATGCCCATAACCGCAGTTGATCTTACTGCACATTTGCTGTGTTTTTGCCCATAAACGCAGTCGATCTTACTGCATGTTTTCTGTGTTTTTTCCCATAACCGCAGTTGATCTTACTGCACGTTTGCTGTGTTTTTGCCCATAAACGCCGTTGCTGTTAGTGCTCGTTAGCTGTGTTTTTGCCCATAAACGCAGTTCCTGTTAGTGCACATTTGCTGTGTTTTTTCCCATAAACGCAGTAGATCTTACTGCACGTTTGCTGTGTTTTTGCCCATAAACGCAGTCGATCTTACTGCACATTTGCTGTGTTTTTGCCCATAAACGCAGTTCCTGTTAGTGCACATTTGCTGTGTTTTTTCCCATAAACGCAGTAGATCTTACTGCACGTTTGCTGTGTTTTTGCCCATAAACGCAGTCGATCTTACTGCACATTTGCTGTGTTTTTGCCCATAAACGCAGTTCCTGTTAGTGCACATTTGCTGTGTTTTTTCCTATAAACGCAGTAGATCTTACTGCACGTTTGCTGTGTTTTTGCCCATAAACGCAGTCGATCTTACTGCACGTTTGGTGTGTTTTTGCCCATAAATGCAGTCAATCTTACTGCACGTTTGCTGTGTTTTTGCCCATAAATGGAGTCGATCTTACTGCACGTTTGCTGTTTTTGCCCATAAATGCAGTCGATCTTACTGCACGTTTGCTGTGTTTTTGCCCATAAACGCAGTCGATCTTACTGCACGTTTGCTGTGTTTTTGCCCATAAACGCAGTTGGTCTTACTGGACAGGTGCTGTTTATTTCTTATTTTGTCCTGTGCAGGCTATTAAAATGTCTGGAAG
This sequence comes from Rana temporaria, assembly GCF_905171775.1. Lineage (NCBI taxonomy): Eukaryota > Metazoa > Chordata > Amphibia > Anura > Ranidae > Rana > Rana temporaria. Next base: position 141,446,021 of record NC_053496.1, on the reverse strand, counting down.
GACAACAAAGAAAGGCAGAGAGTCACGGGGCAAGCAGGCTCTGCATCTAGAGGCAATGCTGGTGGTGGAGACGGTGCATCCTCTTCAGGACGTGGCCGTCTGACACGATCGTCCTTCTTTTCGGGAGCTGGCTGTGTTGAGCCTCAACATGCAGAGAAATTAGTAGAGTGGATGACCAAGCCGTCCTCATCCTCTCTCACCCAGGCTGAGCTTAGTTTATCTGACAAAGCAGCTGCCAAGGCGTCCTCTTCCCTCTGCACAATGGCATCACACAATCCTTCCCTAGTCCCACCATGTCCACAGTGTTGGGTACATGCTACATAAAGATGCGCAGCGTTTTGAAGGCTCCGATGACGGAACACAGATAGAGGAAGGCATTGATGTGAGCCCAGAGAGAGCGGGTGCCCGAGGGGGACAGCAATCTGGCAGTCATGTTCCCCCAGCTGCAGCATACTGCCAGGTTTTCGACAGTGATGAGGAGGGAGGGCATGATGAGGTCACTGACTCTATGTGGGTGCCTGATAGGAGAGAGGAGGAGAAAGAAGAGGAGGAGGAGGAGGAGAAAGAGGCACAGGCACAACTCCAAAGAGGCAGGATGCCCTCCAGGGGACAGCTAAAGGGCAGCACACCAACTGCATTACATCGCAGAGCTACGCCTGTGCAGGGCGCTGCTGTGTCTCAACGGTACTGCAAAAGTTCTTTGGTGTGGGCCTTTTTTGAGACATGTGCATCAGATCGCACCGTTGCAACATATGTCTCAAGCGTATCTCACGTGGCCAAAACATCACCCGCTTGGGCACCACATGCTTGACCAGACATATGTCGACCTGCCATGCAGTTTGTTGGCAAGCATACCTGAAAGACCCACGCCAAAGAACAAAGCGGACCTCCCCTTGCCCCTCATCAGCTGGGAGCTCCAAACCCACAAGACCCTCAGTCCTCTCTGAAGCCTGCACTGATAGGACTGAAGGTGTAGAAATAGGTGTGTCACAACCTAGTAGTACATGCGGGAAATCTACTGATGGTAGCAGACAAATTTCCCTGCCCCAGCTGCTGCAGCTCCGAAAGACGTACACTCCCAGCCATCCACATGCCCAGCGGTTGAATGCTAGCTTAGCGAAATTGCTAGCACTTCAACTGCTACCTTTTCAGTTGGTAGATTCTGCCCCCTTCCGTGAGTTTGTGAAAAGTGCGGTACCTCAGTGGCAAGTACCCAAACGCCACTTTTTCTCACGGAAGGCGATTCCCGCTCTCTACCGGCATGTGGAAGGCAATGTCCATGCCTCGCTGGACAGGGCGGTCAGTGGTAAGGTGCATTTTACCGCTGACTCATGGTCCAGCAGGCATGGACAGGGATGTTACCTCTCTTTCACGGTGCATTGGGTGACCCTGCTGGCAGCTGGGAAGGACGCAGGGCAAGATACAGTAGTGTTGGAGGTTGTTACGCCACCACGCCTCCAAAACACTACTACTGGTTGTGACACACCTCTATCCTCCACCCCTCCTCTTCTTCTTCCTCTGTGGCCTCTTCCTGTGCTGATGTTGCCTCTGAACCAGCCGTGCTCCGTAGGCGTACGAGGGGCTACGCAGGAATGCAGGCAAAGAGATGCCATGCGGTCCTAGAGCTGGTGTGCTTTGGAGACAGGAGCCACACTGGGGCAGAGGTTCTGTCAGCTCTACAGGGGCAGGCTCAGAGGTGGTTGACACCACGCCAGCTTAAGTCAGGAATGGTGGTTAGCGACAATGGCACCAACCTCCTCTCTGCCCTGCGACAGGGAAAACTGACCCATGTGCCCTGTTTTGCACATGTTCTCAATTCGGTGGTGCAAGGGTTCTTGGGCAGGTACCCGGGCTTACAGGATGTCCTGAAGCAGGCCAGTCTGTGTGCATTTCCGAAGGTCATACAATGCCACTGCACGGCTGACAGACCTCCAAAGGGAATACAACCTGCCCAAGAACCGCCTAATCTGTGACATGCCCACCAGATGGAACTCTACATTGGCCATGCTGCAGCGGCTGCACACGCAGCAGAGGGCCATAAATGAGTACCTGTGCCAATATGGCAGCAGAACTGGGTCAGGGGAGCTTGGGTTTTTTCCCCACGCCAGTGGGCCTTGATCAGGGATGCATGCACTGTCCTGTCACCATTTGAGGAGGCCGCAAGGATGGTGAGCAGTGACAGTGCATGCATCAGTGAGACTGTCCCTCTTATTCACCTGTTGGAGCACACACTACGTGGAATAATGGACAGGGCCTTTGAGGCAGAACAGAGGGAGGAACAGGAGGACTTCCTTACCTCTCAAGGCCCCCTATAGCCAGACAGTGGTCCTGCATGCCCGCCTAGCACACAGGAAGAGGACGAGGAGGACGAGGAGGATTGTATCAGCAGCATGGAGGTGGAGCCTAGCACTCAGCAGCAGCAGTCTTCAAGGGATCATTTAGAGTCCCAAGGAACCCGTGAACTTTTATGTGGCTGGGATGAGGTGGCTGCGGATCCTGTCGTCCTCAGTGACCCAGAGGACTGTGCCACCGAATGCCTCAGCAAACCTACGCTGCATGGCCTCCCTGATCCTGCAAAGCCTGCGTAAGGATCCTCATGTTCGTGCTATCAAGGAGAGGGATCATTACTGGCTGGCAACTCTCCTTGATCCACGTTACAAGAGTAAGGTTGCGGAGCTTATCTTGCCGTCGCAGAGGGAGCAGAAGATGAAACATCTTCGGAGGCCTTGCAGAAGGGTCTTTGCAACGCGTTCCCAGAACCTGGGGGATTACCAAATCCTGGACAACGTGTTGCTGAGTCTTCGGTGAGTCACAGAAGGAGCGGTGGAGGAGGTGGCTGTCTGACTGATGCGTTCAGACAATTTTTTAGTCCGTAGCCCCAAGGTATGACCGGTTCCAGCAACCATCGCCAGCATTTGGTTTACATGGTGCGTGAATACCTAGGGGCAAGATCAGACTTGGACACCTTCCCCACCGAAAATCCTCTGGCTTACTGGGTCTTGAGGATGGATCACTGGCCAGAGCTTGCAAAGTACGCAATTGTGCTACTGGCTTGCCCTGCATCCAGCGTTCTTTCAGAACGCACATTCAGTGCTGCTGGAGGCTTTGTGACCGATCACAGGGTACGCCTCTCCACCGACTGTGTCGATCGACTGACCTTCATAAAAATGAATCAGGCTTGGATCAACACCAGCTACCAAGCACCTGATGCAGATGTAACTGAATAATTTTTTTTAAATGACAGATCCCTTGGAGACTGCCTATGCTGATGCTGAGTGACTGTCCTGTTATGCTGCTGACTAATTATCCTTTTCCTCCTCACTGATCTTGCTGATAGCTAGTAAGAATTTTTTTGTTTCTGGGCTCCGCCACCAGTGCCTAGGGCCCAATTTTTCTGCCCCTGTTTAATAGGGGCGTCTGATAACAATTTTTAATGCAATACTTTGCATGTGGCTCTTTGCTGCGCTCCAATTACAGTATCTGTGAAGGGGTTGCAGTGTTGTGTTGTGCCTAAGGCCCAATTTTTCTGCCCCTGTTTAACAGGGGTGTCTAATAACAATTTTTAATGCAATACTTGGCATGTGGCTCTTTGCTGCGCTCCAATTACAGTATATGTGAGGGGTTGCAGTGTTGTGACACCGCCACCAGTGCCTAAGGCCCAAATTTTCTGCCCCTGTTCTCGTACTTTTCTTTGTTTGATTCTTTACTAATTTGAGTTCATTTTAGCTTTCTCCTACGTTATCATAGTGTCATGTTTATTTTCCTGTACTAAATACTCATCATTGTCAATATAAACACCACAAATCTAGATTTGTTCTTTTAGGCAGCATTGATATAATAAGAAGCCACACATTGTTGAGTATCCAAAAATATTTATTGTATCACATTTAAAATGTGTCATTTTTATTTTTTCCAAAAATGTCTTAATATAAATTCTTTAATGTTTTTTTTTGTCAAGAAATATATTTTTGATTTGAAATACTTGTCTACATCTTTTTTTTTTTTTTTAAATCCCTTCCCAGCACATCAATAAGATTCTTCATTTTTTGTTAAAGCTTTCGGTTTTTGTTTAGAATATTCTCTAGAGCGTGGTTTGTGTCCTCTATTTCTTCCCTGCAGGACATGACCTCCCCAATTAGGACATGGACACTGTAGGTGTCCAATCCGCCCCCAACAGCTCAGCCACCTCCTGAAATTTGGAAAAAAAACATGTATCACAATGATGCAGGCCTACATGTATTACCTGAAGCTGTGCTGTATGACACTGACCTGATGTGGTGGCATTTTGCACTTCCTGCACATCCGGCGAGGGTGGGGCTTGGCTCTGTGTGGGGTTGGTCGGCTCCACTGCTGCAGCTTCATTGCGCCCTATGAGATTGTGAAAAAAGGGATACATGAATCAAAAAGATTAGAGGCCTGAAAGAGGAATATCAATCATTATTTTTAAAAAGTGTGGTAAAATTGTCTGTTTTTACAATCCTTCTAAGCTTAACACAGGATTTTATCCATTACCAAAGCTGCTGCATTTCTCTATCTTTGGCCAAGTTTCCTACATGGAAAAACAACAAGTATACACTGGATCACCTCTGTGTGACACCCTAACTAGGTTGTTCTTGTGACCAACACTCAGTGTCGATCCTGACCTCCCTGGGGCCTGAAGCAAAATGACATGGCACATTAAAAATGAGAAGCGGGGGGCGCTGACGACAGTGACATGTCACATTAAAGAAAGTTGAGAAGTGGGGGAGGGGGTGTTCTGCTGTCGGAAATTACATCTTACATTAAATTGAGAAGCAAGGGTTGCTGACTTCTTGCCTCTTCTCCCATGCAGCCAGCGAGTTGAGAAGCGGGGTGAGGGGGCGAAAATGACTTCTTACCAGGCGGGGCCTCTAGTTATTTGGGGGGCCCTTCTCAGCTTTGCGGGGCCCTAAGCAGCTTGCATAGTGAGCCTATAGGGCGGATCGGCTATGCCAACCATTGTGCTACTGAGTCCATATGTGTAATCAACTGCTGTGCTGAGCATACTCTCCTTTTACTGTATATTGACTTACGTTAATTATTATTATTTTTTTATCCAAAAAAAGTTTTTATTTATGAAAAGGTGGTATACAACTTATGACATCCAACATTGTACAGCAAAACCAGGAGTACATCTCTCAAAAACCAAACATAGCACGGCATTGCGATCACCGGGTTATCTTCCCTCCCACCATAATACACATTTCCCCAAACTATGGCACTCATCCCGCATTTAATCCCAACAATCTGTCCATGACCAGATCCACCGGTGAAAGCCCGGGTGTATCCAGCCACGGAGACCAAAGGTTCTCATATTTTCGGTTGCTCCCCCTGTGTTGATAAATAGGCTTCTGCATACGTAACATTTCACCTATCCTAGCAGTCCATTCCCTTGAAGTCGGAGGATTATCAGATTTCCAGTGGAGCATAATCAACTTCCTGGCCTGGAACAATGCCCTTTGCACAGCCTCCCTTGTGTACGCCTCCTCCACATACTCCTCCAGCACACCCAATAAACAGACTCTGGGGTCCACAGGTATGGATACCCCAAACACAGAATTAACAGTGCTCACTACCTCAGCCCAGTATTTGTGCAGTTTGGGACATCTCCACAGGAGATGTATGAGATCCCCATGGTCACGCTTGCATCTAGTGCACGTATCATCAGTTTGCATCCCCATCAGCTGCAGTCTATGCGGCGTATAGTACACCCTGAAAATGATGTATAGCTGAGGAAGGCGCTGAGCCACACTCAATGAGCAGGAGCTCACCTCCTGAAATATCTCCTCCCACGGTTCTCCATCCAGTTGTCCCACGTCCCTCTCCCATTTTTCCCTCACCATGACTGGATGCTGCCCCAAGAAGTATTGTAATAGGATGGCGTAGCATTAAGAGATAAATCCCTTCGAGGACACAGCATCACCCAGGAGACCGAACACTGGAGTTGGCGACAAATGCCACTCAGAGGACCTACTTTGAGCCCCTACGGCGTGATGGAGCTGCAGATACTGGAATAGCATCGAGGATGGGAGTCCATACTCCGCCCGCAAATCTGCGAACGGCCTGAGCCTCCCATGTCTAAATACATGCTTAATATGTGTGATCCCATAGCTTTTCCACCCAGCCCCTATCTGTAATTTGGCCAGTTCTGTGTAGGTATCATTATGCCATAGGGGGCTGTAGACCATATATCCATCAGCTTGCTGAATATATTTGCATTTATTCCACACATTTTGTATAAGATTATATGTAGGGTACTTCTTATTGGGTTTGGCGAAAGCCAAGGCTTCAAGTGCCATGGGGATGGGCCCATCCCCCACCGTGTGGAGCATCAGTGCCCCGGAGGAGCCAGCCGGCTCACTCCCGAGGCACCCCACTAAGTGTTGTAACTGCGCCGCTAGATAGTACAACCACGGGTTGGGCAATGCCAGCCCGCCGTTGTCTTTGGGTCTCTGAAGGTGCTCCAGTTTAATTCTGGGCATCTTATTTTTCCAGATCAGGGACCGGAAGATGGAGTTTACTATTCAAAAGACTTTTAGAGGAATCACCACCGGGGCATTGTGAAGACTTAGTTGAATTATTTAAATCTAGTTAATAACACATCTACATTAAATAAAAAATTGGTCTCACATAAAATGATCATAAATAGAATGAACAACCGATTATGATGCCCACAAACATGAACCTTGAGACATCTATTCTTGAACTGTATATATACACAACCTGAAAGAAAAAGCACATGCCGCAAAATAATAAAAACAAATACTCAGAGTACACATGAAAATTACTTACGTCTTATGAGGACTCTTCGAATCCTGTCCATCTGCTCTGGGTCTCTTCTCAAGTCTGACCACCTCTTCCATAATTGCTCCCTTGACCTCTGCACCTTGAATTTCTCATGGAGAGTCATCTGAACCTTCTCCATTATTTGGGCCTTGACCTTCTTGGGCTTCTTGTAAGGCCCTTTTAGACAATCATAGTCCTCCTTTTCAACAATGGCAACCATCTCCACCATCTCATCGAAGGTCATGTTGGTGGCTTTGTTCATCCTCCTGCTCCTAGTGTGTGCCTGGCCTCTCTCCTTACTTGAAGATGTAGCTTCCTGTCTCTCCTGAGTCTCCTCCATCATGTCTTCTTCAGTGAAGTGCATTGACCAACCGAAAAGGGGCGTGGCAAGTACTAGAACGATCGTCATAGGCGGGGATACGTGCGGAGCTTCTTGCATGCGCAGTGTATAAAGGGGAAAAACGTTGGGAAACTTATTGTGCAGTACAACGATACGAAACTTGATTTTTGGACTTTATGATCAGTGGATGAGTTTGTGGGTTAGATATGGGGAGAAAGATAAGGCTTGACTGACATTTTTTTTTTTTTGCTAAATTTTGACTTGCAGAAATAATGGAGGCCTTCAGAGAACTGGAGTTCTTCACAGAATTTGTTCAAAGGGGGCCCCGGATGGCAATCCCCCTTTTTTCTAGAATTTTTCTTTCCCAAAAAAATAATTTATTCAGCCAAGATCTGGCATTGTAATGGCCCCCCCACCCCTAAAATAATCGACATATTGTTGCCACACAGCACGTGCACTTTGGGGGGCCAAGCCTGTATGGCCACAGTCTCACGGGCCACCACTGGAACATCAATGACCTCATCACCAGGCACAAGTGTCATGTAGTTTGTTGAGGGTCTCTTTAGGAAATTGTGCAATATGCAGCAGCAAAGTAGGACATGGTTCAGATTCTACTTAACAAACCTTCAGTCCTTGTCTTGTTTGCACCACCTGTATACTGCTGTTCAAAGTATATAGGGCCAAAGGATCTTGTCAGGGCCGATCCTCCCTATAGGCTCACTATGCAAGCTCTCGGGAGACTTGTGGAGGAGGTCGCCGCTGTACTACTATAACCAGGCTAATTTCTGCCTTAAATACCTGGCTTCCAGCCGGCATCCAGACTTGCCTGTAGACTTCTGCTACCAGGAAGTTAGCACCCATTTAGGACTGACAGAGGGGACTGTTCACCCTCTCCCTTCTTATCTTTCCTTAGGCTCTGCCCTCCTCCATTGAAGATTGTTATTTTTTTACTTAGGGGCGTTCCTATACCCCTTACAATACGTCCAGCAGCCCGGACATAGTTTACCCTTTTTTCCTCTATCATTGCTAAGAAATTCTTATGCTCAATACGTATCGTTCATGGATTAATTCCTATACTAACAAATACTATCTTCCAAACCACACTGCTGACTCCGTGAGGAAGCGCTGTTAAAGCGCGAAACCGGTCGAGTCTATCAACGCAGCAAGCCATACCATCGCAGACATACTCTTGCCTGCATTTCCATAACCTGACAGGATTACTAATTATGTTTATGCATTTTATTTTATTTCTTTTTGGAAGTGTTCAATCTCATTGTGGATACATTGTTACTTTATGTATGATTCCTGTCAACGTTTATGGATAGGCTTGCCTAGTTAGCCTTTCAGATAGTTTTTTGCTGGAAACGGCAATTAATTTTTTCCTTGTTCTATATACATTATGCTATTTTATATCTAAATAAACAAATAACCTTTTAGAGAAAATCTCTCCTTGTGCGAATATATTCTGACCAACCAAAACGTGCCTAAAAAGTCCAAAAACTAGCCCTTAGTTATCTCCTTTATCACTATGCAAGCCGCTTAGGGCCCCACAAAGCTGCAAAGGGCCCCCCAAATTACTAGAGGCCCCGCCTGGTGAGAAGTAATTTTTGCCCCCTCACCCCGCTTCTAAACTCGCTGGCTGAGTCATTTCCGACAGCAGAACACCCCCTCCCCCCGCTTCTCAACTTTCTTTAATGTGACATGTCACTGTCGTCAGCGCCCCCTGCTTCTCATTTTTAATGTGCCATGTCATTTTGCTTAGGGCCCCAGGGAGGTCAGGATCGGCACTGGGTCTTGTAATGACCTGGTGGGAGTGGTGGCGGGGAAACTAATGCTATTTTTTTCCAATGATTTTTATCCATATTGCAGGGACCAAACATTACATTAAAGCCACAAGCAGTAGTAAATTACTTTTTTCTGAGAGTAATCTCATGTTGTGCAGGAACATTTCTAAACATGTGCCACTACTATAGACACCCAGCAGGTACGATATTTAAAGGAATTTTTGATTTTTTTTTCACTTTAAGCATCATTAAAGTCGCTGCTCCACACAAAACTACAGTTTTTAAAAGTTTTTTTTCCATTGATACATGTTCCCTGGGGCAAGACCCGGGTTTTCAAAGACGTTTTCCAACAATAACTTGAATATTGGGCTTTATAATGAGCACTTTTGAATTCGAACGTTCGAGTCCCATAGACTTCAATGGGGTTCTAAATGTTTGCGTGAACGGTCGGTCTGTTCGAGCGTTCTGGTGCGAACCGAACGCGGGTATGCTTGGCTCATCCCTAGTCTGGAGTGTAGTTTGGTGACGGTTCCCTCCGGAACGGGATGCCAAGGATTAACATCATGCATACGATCGCTGTGTCTTTGGTAGATCACTTCACCTTCACCTTTGAACGATCTGGTCTGGATTATCAATCATTTTCTATTTGAGTAAATAGACAGTATGAATACATATTCTTATTAATTAAGATTTACATTTTCTAACTATGCTATATATATATATATATGATATAGCGATTGGTTAACTATATTTTAATTAACTAAAAATCATCAACGATTTGATGATGATATATTTCTGCCATGAATGGCAGGATCAACACTAATGCTGAAGTATAAGATTTGGAGATCTGTAAGTCAAGAGAGAAATATCACAATGTCATATTATTACATTACATTCTCTTGCTCCTCATATGTCTCTTCTTATAGTTACATAGTTACATAGTTAGTCAGGTTGAAAAAAGACACAAGTCCATCCAGTTCAACCACAAAAAACAAAATAAAAAAACACAGTAAAATCCCATACACCCAACTCCATACCCACAGTTGATCCAGAGGAAGGCAAAAAACCCCAGCGGAGCATGATCCAATTTGCTACAGCAGGGGAAAAAATTCCTTCCTGATCCCCCGAGAGGCAATCGGATTTACCCTGGATCAACTATACCTACAAATCTTAGTACTCAGTTATATTCTGTACATTTAGGAAAGAATCCAGACCTTTCTTAAAGCAATCTACTGAGCTGGCCAGAACCACCTCTGGAGGGAGTCTGTTCCACATTTTCACAGCTCTTACTGTGAAAAAACCTTTCCGTATTTGGAGGTGAAATCTCTTTTCCTCTAGACGTAAAGAGTGCCCCCTTGTCCTCAGTGATGACCGTAAAGTGAATAACTCAACACCAAGTTCACTGTATGGACCTCTTATATATTTGTACATGTTGATCATATCCCCCCTTATTCTCCTCTTCTCAAGAGTGAATAAATTTAGTTCCTCTAATCTTTCCTCATAGCTGAGCTCCTCCATGCCTCTTATCAGTTTGGTTGCTCTTCTCTGCACTTTCTCCAGTTCTCCTATATCCTTTTTGAGAACTGGTGCCCAAAACTGAACTGCATATTCCAGATGAGGTCTTACTAATGATTTGTACAGGGGCAAAATTATATCTCTGTCTCTGGAGTCCATACCTCTCTTAATACAAGAAAGGACTTTGCTCGCTTTGGAAACCGCAGCTTGGCATTGCATGCCATTATTGAGCTTATGATCAACTAAAACCCCCAGATCCTTCTCCACTACAGACCCCCCCAGTTGTACTCCCCCTAGTATGTATGATGCATGCATATTCTTAGCCCCCAAGTGCATAACTTTACATTTATCTACATTAAACCTCATCTGCCACTTAGTCGCCCAATCAGACAGAGCATTGAGGTCGGCTTGTAAATTGGAGACATCCTGTAAGGACGTTATTCCACTGCATAGCTTGGTGTCATCTGCAAAGACAGAAATGTTACTTTTGATCTCAGACCCAATATCATTTATAAATATATTGAAAAGTAAGGGTCCCAGCACTGAACCTTGGGGTACACCACTCATAACCTTGGACCATTCAGAGTAAGAATCATTAACCACGACTCTCTGAATTCTGTCTTTCAGCCAGTTTTCTATCCATTTACAAACTGATATATCCAATCCTGTAGACCTTACCTTACACATGAGCCGTGTGTGCGGAACTGTATCGAACGCTTTTGCAAAATCCAAATATATCCTTATACATTACCTTCCAGCATTCTTGGTTGGAAACTAGGATGACAAGCATACACTTTCATATTTCATACCATACCCAAACATGTCCTCAATTCACTGATATTGGCAGATACTCTTGACCTCATCACAGTCTCCATTTTCTTCTTGTGCGAGACTTAGGCTGTAAACCGTAGGCCTCAGGAGATGAACGTTGGAGCGACACCATTGGTCTTCCTGAAATGAAATTTCAAACACCCGCCTCCCTCAACTGGTTAAGAACATATCTGGACTCTGGGATACGCTTTTCAAACATTTTGCTATTCAACAAAAATATTATCTACCTATGTTAAACTTTTTCTTGAAGGTACATCAGGCCTTGGCCTTATGTAAAATAACAAACAAAATCAAATTCAAAACATGAATGTATCTGATCAAGTTACATTCTGTATCAGTTGTACTATTTCTTACCACCTTTAATTGCCAGCTTGTATGGGTCTTCAGGACTTACCTGAATATTCCACCATCATTGGGCATCATTTAGTGTGGTGAAGTACTTAGTGTTTTGTATTTTTATACCAAGCATTGGTCAATGTATGGCACTGCTTAGCTGTACATATATACTCGTTTATGTAGCTATCTTAGATTAGCATACAAACGCAATGACCATTTGGTTTAAGAATATCAAGTATAAGATTATCATAAGATCCGGTGCACTGATCCTACAAAGCTCCTCTCCTTTAAATTCTCAATGGTCTCCACTAGCGAAATATAGCCAGCTAGGGAGAGACAACAATGTTTGATTTAAAACACAAGGTACGTTTTCACTTGGATCAGATTGGATCCTGGCAATGCGTATGTCTATTATACCACATCACAGGAATCTTTTCATAAACATATTTTCTTGAACTTCATGAAAACTTTTCTTTCATGAGTGTGATTTACTGAAATCTTTTCTGTGTACATCCTGACTGCGAAACCTTTTAATGCAGCAGGGTTCTTTTAAAATTTCGGCCTATTTATACATGGCCATGTAATACATTTTTTTATTAGTATCTGTCTGAATAATGACCTTTGTGGTACTAATATGTTTACTGCATCTGGCAGTAACCAAGATTATTTTAGGGCTTCATGTTCATTTATGAAACTACTTGGGTTTTATTTTAATTTGGACCACAGTGGTACTTACCAGATCTATGTGTATAACAAAGCGATGTAATATATCGTTGCCAATGTACACATGATATTTTGGGTCATTGATTATCAGGAATAAATTATTGACTGATTTATTTATTTCCTGAGGGGTTTGAATACCTAAATATTTTTTTTAGGATTGATCAACTATTTTAATAATTTCTACTAATGTGATTATATTCCTGGCATAAATATGAACCTCATAAATATTCCCCAGGTCACTAACCTGTTAGGGAAAATACCATACTATCCCAGTAGGATTACGTATAATTGCTAAGCTCAATAGAGTCAGCGTACACTGTATGGATGTGAGCTTTGAGAATATCACCTTCCAAGCAAACCTCTCAATTATATTCCAGGGGACATACACTTTAGTATGATCCTCCCGTCTGACCCATTCTGGGGGAAGTGGAGTTACCTGTATGAAGGTGCCATCTAAATATGGATCTCAACGATACTCACTGATTGTGAGAGAACTGAGAAAGTTCACATGTATGGCCTTGTCACTTGAGACCATATAACATTTTAATAAAATCACAATAGGATATAAATATTTTTAAGGAGATCGATATTAATATGTAATCGATCATGAGCATATTAGCTATAAATGCTGGAATATAAATGACTTAATTCCCTTTTAAGCTTGAAATACAACTGGCCTTTTTATTATTTATGATTTCAGGGCAGTGCTGAAACAGAGTCAGCTTAAAATAAATAATTTTAGCTGATGTATTTCTTCAGAAAATAAATTCTTGGATTTATTTTAAATATTTCTGAAATAAAATAATTGCTTGGATTTATTTGAAATATTCCTTTGTATGGTATCCTGTTATTATAAAATACCTGTAGGGAAAGCAATATAAAAATAAACATATACTTGGAATAAATGACAAGGAACAGTTTTTTTCCACTTCGTCAGCTGTGTGTTTGTATAAGCAAGGAGCAGTGCCCCCCCCCCCTGCTATCACACAGACATCCCTGCATTCCTTAAACCTGTCAGTTTCTACAAAGCAAGGTTTTGGCTGCAGCAGAAACCATTCTGCTCTTTTCACCCCCCCTCCCTTTTTACAAAGGAGTGTGTGAAAACTCATTTTAGAGAAAAGAAAAAAACTTTAAACGGCCTTTGCTCATGTTTTTTTTTTCTCTTGGTCAATTGCAGACATCTAAATATATGAACACCTCAGCTAGATTTCACTTAGCTTTAAAACTGGGTGTAACTTTTTAATTGAGAGGAGCTTCAATTTTGTTTCTTGCTCTTTTTAAGCCATTATTTGAGCAGGCTTTTTAAATTTATTATTGAAGCTTCTGTTCTGTAGAACAGCAAGAAGGATGGTGCTCTGTTAGCGAAACCAATCCATTTTTGGGATAATAATCCCCGGCCATAATTTTTATTTTATTTGGCAAAGCCTTACCAAACAATTGGGAAAACTCAAGGCTCTCAAAATCTGGGCTTTTTACCACAGCCAATCGATGGGCTTTCTTGAGAACTTTTAAAAGTTCTGTGGTACTTTTATTGGGCTTAAATTTGAAAGTACCCCTGGTCCTTCTTGCAGCATCAGCTGACTTAAAGGGACCAAGCTCTGTCTTAATTTCCCATACTTCTCTGATAGAAGATATTATCTGATATTTTGCAAACTGTCTGTGATGCATATCAATTTCAATCTCTGCATCAGCAGGACCGGCTGCACTAACAATAACTTTAGTCTTTGTCATTTTTCAATATTGCATCTAACAATGGCAATACAAATATTAATTTTTAGAAATCAATATTTTTTTTTTCCAAAAAAAAATATGACAATAAAAATATATATAATTTTGCACAATTATATTACTTGTCTCAAACTTTGACAGATCCCGGACGAGCCCCCATATATGTCAGAACCATTGACTATCTCGGCATAGAGCCTACATATACCATCAGAATGTTTATACTGAACTATAAAAGATTATTGTATTTATGTAAATATGTAAATCTGTGCTTTGGGAGATATACAATTTTCCTACAATACAAGATATCAAAATTATTTTATCCATGCTATTTTGAGGACAAGCAACACAACTGAATATTTAAAATATATATATATATATATATATATATATATATATATATATATATATATATATATATATATATATATATATATATTTATTAACTATAGATATAGTGCAAAATTAAAATCGGGTACAATTCGTGATAAAACAAATAATTGATATGCTTCTACAATCAGAGATAAGCGATGGTTGAATGTTCAGATAATATTTCCATTATATGACAAGGTATATTCATAGCTCTTATTTAAATCATCCTGGCGTATTTAAAACCTGGCGGCTTGTACCTTGACATTGTATTATCTCTTCTCAATAACACACAGATCTCTTGCTACTACTTATATATACGTGTACAGAACAAACGTAATATTGTACACAAGCTTATTTTAAATTTAGAGAGAATATATTTTCACATACCTTATTCTAAAACCGATTTACCATCGTTGGCACTTAGCTTTTCAAAGGCAAACGTAATGTGTATGTCTTTAATATTTGGAATACAATTATCTCATACTGCAGTTAGAAATAACCAACTCCCAAATTATATTTGCCAAGTATATTTAAATGGTTTCAGTTGTGTGTATGTGAAAAATTTTCTAATTACCAAAAGTTAAATAATCAAAATTATCCATTACCAGTAATTAAGAGTTCTTTCTGTTTGAGAAGGTAAAGACCTAATAAAGTACTTCTGTGAACCCCCTACATGTTTGTGGTCAATCTCTGCCTTCCAGCTTCCTTCAGAGATCAGAGATCAGATCAGGCTCCAGCCATCAGCCCTCCAGAGATCAGCTCCCCTCAGCCTCGAGATCCCATCAGCCTCCCTCTCTCTGTCCTGTGTAATCACTTTTTATCTCCCCAAAGAAGTGGGTGTGTATTTCACTATCACGTGACTGGTGATGTCACATGATACTATATTAGGTCAGCTGCCCTGAGCAACCAAGGATATGGCTATCTTGAACCATGCCAATATTAACCTGTAGGGGGCAGTGGTGTATAAGGAATTATTCATCATGATAGGGTCAACCAGAGTTGATCATGATTTATGACCCCCTGTGACCTGAATCTTGGTATAGCATCATAAATTGTTTTATATGTCAAACAATTGTCAGGCCTTGTACACACGAGCAGACATGTCCGATGAAAACGGTCCGCCGACCGTTTTCATCGGACATGTCTGCTGGGAGCTTTTGGTCTGATGTGTGTACACACCATCAGACCAAAATCACCGCGGACAGAGAACGCGGTGACGTAGAAGACACCGACGTTCTCTGACACGGAAGTTCAATGCTTCCACGCATGCGTCGAATCAATTCGACACATGCGCGGGATTTCGGCCGCTGGTTATATGTCATAACCAGCGGACATGTCCGATGAGTCGTACTAACCATCGGACATGTCCGACGGACAAGTTTCGAGCGGACAAGTTTCTTAGCATGCTAAGAAACTTTTGTCCACTGGAAACCTGTCCGCTAGGCCGGAAAAATGTCCGCTAGGCCCTACACACGGTCGGACATGTCCGCGGAAACTGGTCCGTGGACCAGTTTCAGCGGACATGTTCGGTCGTGTGTACGGGGCCTCAGAGACATCCTGGCACTTCGATTACATCTGTATTATGATTGAGATATGGTTTTTTTTTGGTCAGCACAGATGCTTTGGGAAGTTTCTTTGAACTAATGTGATCAAAGCAGTCTAATACTTTTAAGCTATTATAGGATCTTATACCTGGGACCCTAGTAATGTCTATGTATTAAACAGGTTTATATATGAATTACTAATACACATATATTGTTAAAGCATTATAAAGAAACAATACTATTTCAGATATATTATTCCACCAGGATTGTGAATGAGCCCATTTGGTCTCATAGTACAAAGACCACACTATGTTTTGTGTCATGCTGTGCAAAGCCTTTCATCTCATATGCAACCAGAATTCCTCACTATTCTCTTATCTTATAAGTGTCAAACCCAAAAGAGATATGACCTGGGAGATGGCACAGATTGACTTATGTCTTTACAAGAGACTGGATGCCTATCTGGTAAAAAAGGCCTTATTCACAGGTTTTGAACTGTGACTCAACCGAAGACACAAAATGGTGTCTCTTCTGCCAAATATATATGGATATGGAAAACATGAAAAGTATGTAATATAAAAAGGCCTGTACGTATATTCTTTTAACCCCAAATGTCCTGACAATTGCATCAATAAAACATACTGTAGCATAGTAAACAATATGAAATTACAGCCTAGAGGCCCTGCTATAGTCTAAAATTACAAGGCACAATTGTAGAACCAAAAATTAGTTCATATTAAATCTTTTTTACCTCTTAGGCTCTGGTGAAGTAGTTAACCCCTGTAGTTTTGAGACATAAGAAACATAAGGAAGTGTTGCAGGGTATACAACCTGCCTGCTTGTTGAAGTGCCCTCAGCTGCAGTCTGTTTTTTTTTTTAAACGGGTTTGTATTGAGACCCCAGGGCTTTTTTATTTAGTTTTTCCTGGCATAGAAAGGTGCCCGGGTAACTCCGCTGCTGTAACCCGAGAAATTCGGGCCTCTGAGGAGCTGCTGCCCACTGTACTATGTGCTGTATGGTCGGCGCTGTGTGAAACTCTGGTCCTAAGCGGCCATCTTAGGATCCCTCAGTGATAATGTTTTCATCCAACACTATGTGGACCAGTAGTTGCAATTCTTCTCAATAACGTGGAAATGGATCATGATTGAGTCTGGGTTAGATAATTATCTATATTCTTTGTTGAGGTTATCAGATTTGTCTTGCAGCACACCTCTGTCTTCTGGTTTGATGACAATATTCGTATCAGTGAATAACTGATTAAGGGCCTGCGTTTCTTGAATGGTGAGATTAAAGCAAGTTGGATGGAAAGCTAAGGAAGTGTTACACATCGATTTACTTTGTAAAAGCTCTGGACATAGGGTTCCTTGACGTGTCAGGTTAAAGGATGACTTGGGATGAAAATTGGTATGTTGTACTGGGGGAGAGGTGGGAGGATGTTGAGTGAGTGCCAACATCATATTGTACTCATCCTAATCCAAATCTGTATAAAGATTTTCAAGATGGGCTAGGCAGACTGCTTCAAGAGAATCATAATTCTGACTGAATGATCAAACTGTCTTTGGCTGCCTGTATATTGTTGGATTGTTAGGTTTCCAAATGAACTTATGGAGATCCACAAATAATGTGAATGGATTAGGGTGTGCCGTAGGAGCAAACTTGAGCCCTTTGCTAAGCAAGGAGATCTCATAAGGGGATAGTTATCGTCAAGGCTTTTTTTCTCAAAGAAAAGGTACAGGAACCTCTCTGTCCAACTCTCCGCCACAACCACGCCCAAACCCCACCCAACCGTGCCCCAACCACACCAAAACCCTGCCCCCGCCACACCATCCTTAGAGGAAAGAATTACAGCAGCAAAAAAATTGTGATGAGTTAGGGCTTAGAACTGTGTATCACATAAGGCAAATTCCCCCAAATCCCTGCAGCTCTCCTCTCATCAGAAATTGCCCCCAGCTCTCCTCTCATCACAAATCCCCTCCTAGCTCTCCTCTCATCACAAATCCCTCCTAGCTCTCCTCTCATCACAAATCCCCCCAGCTCTCCTCTCATCACAAATCCCCCCAGCTCTCCTCTTATCACAAATCTCTCAGCTCCCCTCTCTGTACAAATACACCCAGCTCCCCTCTCTGTACAAATCCCCCAGCTCCCCTCTCTGTACAAATCGCCCCAACTCCCCTCTTTGTACAAATCTCCCAGCACCCCTCTCTCTCTGTACAAATCCCCCCAGCTCTCCTCTCATCACAAATCCCCCCAGCTCCCCTCTCTGTACAAATCCCCCAGCTCTCCTCTAATCACAAATCCCCCAGCACTCCTCTGTGTACAAATCCTCCCAGCTCCCCTCTCATCACAAATCCCCCAAACTTCCCTCTCTGTACAAATCCCCCATCTCCCCTCTCTGTACAAATCCCCCCAGCTCTCCTCTCATCACAAATCCCCCCAGCTCCTCTCTCTGTACTAAGCCCCCCAGCTCTCCTTTCATCAAAACTCCCCCCAGCACCCCTCTCTGTACAAATCCCCCCAGCTCTCCTCTCATCACAAATCCCCTCCTAGCTCTCCTCTCATCACAAATGCCTCCTAGCTCTCCTCTCTGTACAAATCCCCCAGCTCCCCTCTCTGTACAAATCCTCCCAGCTCTCCTCTCATCACAAATCTCCCCATCACCCCTCTGTACAAATCCCCCAGCTCCTCTCTCATCACAAATCCCCCAACTCTCCTCTCATCACAAATCCCCCCAGCTCCCCTCTCATCACAAATCCCCCCAGCTCTCCTTTCATCACAAATCTCCCCAGCTCACCTCTCATCACAAATCCCCCCCAGCTCTCCTTTAATCATAAATCCCCCATTTCTCATCTCATCACAAATCCCCCCTTTCTCCTCTCATCACAAATCCCCCCATTTCTCCTCTCATCACAGGTTCCCCACATTTCTCCTCTCATCACAAATCCCCCCAGCTCTCTTTACAAATCCCCCCTGCTCCCCTCTCATCACAAATCCCCCCAGCTCCCCTCTCATCACAAATCCCCCCAGCTCCCCTCTCATCACAAATCCACCAGTGCCCCTCTCAACACAAATCCCCCCAGCTCTCCTCTCTGCTGACCCCCCCTCCCTCACACACATGCTTTCTCAGTACCCCCTTTGCACAAATCCCCCCAAGCTCTCCTCTATGTACAATGCTTTCCCCTCTGCTAAACACACACAAACTTTAGCTCTCTGCACATACTCCCCCACACACTTTCACAGTTCACTCCTCTCTGAATGAACTCAGTCTCTGCAAAGCTCTCCCTCGTTTTCACAGTGACAGGTCCCTCACCTCTTCTGCCATCACCGCTCTCTGTGGTATGTGCAGGCTCTTTATTCTGCACAGTGCAGTGGACCGGAGAGCTCCCCCTACTGTAGCACAGAGTTGAGGAGGTAGAAACAAGTGTGTAAGTGAATGAATGACTTCCTCTTGAGCAACAGTCACTCACAATCCCATCAAGGTTTGTAGAAAATAAAAAGGGGTCAGCATATATCAGGGGAAGACAATTCCTCTCCGAATATAGGGATTTTTAATGTGAGGTGTGTTGCTCTTGGTATCTAAGGTAGGCGCACAAAACACAAGGTTTTTAGTAGTATCAAAAATAATTTAATTATATAAATATAAAATATCATATTTCATACAGTTATTAACATAATGAGATATATATGATCAAAACCACATTTTCATGATAAACAAAGTAAAGGGGAGACAGGTTATTTAAAGGAAAGTTGATGCGAGTTTGCCAACTGTGCGCACATCCAGTCAATCGTTCGTCTTTGGCTGGTAAGAGACAGCTAGGATATGTCTCTTCCTTATGCGCTCCAGCTTACGTCATCATGCTGGAACGCAACACCTGCGCGCGCTATTGCCTTGGGACACGTGGACCGGAAGTGATGCCAGGGGTCAGCATTGACTCTTTTCACTTCCGGTAGAAATGTTGCTATTAAAGTCAGCGCTGACGATACACATGTCAGACGCTGACCTGGACGGCTGAAGGGAGGACAACACAATTACATGCGAGACGCTAGCATACTGCCTCACCCATCCTTATGCTGTTACTACCCAGTAAAGGTAATCACTCTTTGGTCCAAAGACTTAGTGCTCCACTTAGGCTATTTAGCCACATGCACTATTCTAATATACTAATTTTTCTTCTTTATTTATTTATAGAAATTAAGTGGAAATACATAGTACTATCCCTGGACCATTTTGCCAGTATTACCCCTAATTTTAATACAACTGAGGCATTATATCCCTTGATTACAACAGGACACATCACTATATTATCTCTACCGCTGGTCACTTAAGGTAAAAAACCCTCCTTTACCTCTCCATTTACCTATAAACAGACAGCCGCCTTATTATGACCTTCAGTCACAGGCACTGTTTTTATCTATCTAATTATAGGATCATTTTTTGATATATATATATATACTTACTTTTTACTTGTAGAATTTTGTGGAAACCTATTGGGAACCCCGTTGGACCCCTCTGGCAGCATTAAGTTTAACTTTGCTACTATTGAGGTAAAATTTCCATTGAGTATTCATTGGACATTTTTTCTATAATTATTAAATGTATAGACATTTACGTTATCTATACAAAATATATACATATACACATATTTTTCAATATTTCTCATTATCTTTTCAATCCTTTATCTTTTTTCTTTTCTTTTTCTTTTTCTTTCTTTAGGAAAGATATAGATACAACGATTTGTTATCTGTATCTTTTCCTCCTTGTGGTGAACTCCTCACAAACATTTCATTGTCCGCACCTGCCAAAATCAAGTGGATCTGGCTTCCATTGATTACAAGTGGATTAGCTAATCTCCTAACTGCATCAGGTGCTCCTTCGCTGATCCTCAGGCAGGTTTCTCTGCCCGGTTCTCAGAGCTTTTTAACGGAAGTGGTAAGCGCACTATATCCTCTTTGTATATACATGTGTTAAACATACACATTTTTTGAAAGTTTAAGATATTAAATTACTGCATTATATCTGTATTAATGATGAATCTTTATGTCATACACAGACCACTACATGTATTAAAGGAACAGGAATATTATGCAAGCCCTGACGAAGCACATCTAGTGCGAAACTAGTTGGCAAACTCGCATCAACTTTCCTTTAAATAACCTGTCTCCCCTTTACTTTGTTTATCATGAAAATGTGGTTTTGATCATATATATCTCATTATGTTAATAACTGTATGAAATATGATATTTTATATTTATATAATTAAATTATTTTTGATACTACTAAAAACCTTGTGTTTTGTGCGCCTACCTTAGATACCAAGAGCAACACACCTCACTTTAAAAATCCCTATATTCGGAGAGGAATTGTCTTCCCCTGATATATGCTGACCCCTTTTTATTTTCTACAAGAGTTGATGAGGTGTTTCAGGGCTCCTTGTCTCCGTGCTACAAAGGCTGAGTAGCGGCAACAGGCAGGGCTGGAAGTATCCTTCGGAATCACTGCAGCAGCTGAAGGTTGGGACCTCACCCTAACCACACCCAAACCCCACCCCAGCCACACCTTCCTTAGAGGAGAGAATTACAGCAGCGGCAAAAAATTGTAATGCGTTAAGGCTTAGAACTGTGTATCACATAAGGCAAATTCCCCAAAATCCCTCCAGTTCTCCTCTCATCACAAATCCACCCCAGCTATGCGCACATCACAAATCCCCTCCTAGCTCTCCTCTCATCACAAATCAAAATCCCCCAGCTCCCCTCTCTGTACAAATCCCCCAGCTCTCCTCTCTTCACAAATCCCCCCAGCTCTCATCCCATCACAAATCCCCCCAGCTCCCCCAGCTTCTGCCGTCACCGCTCTCTGTGGTATGTGCAGGCTCTTTATTATGCACAGTGCAGTGGACCGGAGAGCTTCCCCTACTGTAGCACAGAGCTGAGGAGGTATTTCAGGGCTCCTTGGCTCCGTGCCACAAAGGCTAAGTAGCGGCAGCAGGCAGGGATGGAAGATTCCTCCCAAATCACTGCAATAGCTGAAGGTTGGGACCTCACCAGTGATCGAGGGCAGCAGCTCTGATTGTGCAGCGCTAGCACAGAGAAGTAGAGGAAGTGCACTGTGCAGAAAACTTCCTCTACTGGCTTCAGTATAAAATGACCAGCTGGAGAGGAGAGGGCTGCCAAAAGTTCCAGAACGCAGTTTCGCTGCGTTCCGGCTGAGAAAAAGCCCTGGTTCTCATGATGATAAATTGAAAATCTTTAAAGTCTGCTGATTTTTTTTCTTCTCCCTGTGTCTGTTTTCCATCTCTTCTTTTAATTCTCTTTTCCGGACAACCACTACAAAAGAAGGATCTGTCAAATGGTGGGAGGTGGTCTGATGCCCTGCAAAGGCAGTTTGGTGGTATTGGGGCTCTCAGAAGGAGATACAGTATTAGGCTCAAGCTAGGTACAGGTGGTGATATAATAGGGATGGAAGAAGCAGAATTATGTTCTCTTTGTGCATGGGTGGACACAGATGTAGACGAGGATGAGGTGAGGATAGGCTCAGTGGGTGTAGTAGGATGAACAGTAGGTGGTGAATGAGCAACAAGTTGAAGAGAAGTACTAGGTAAAGGCATTGACCTAGTGGTCCGAGTGTTCCTAGGTGTCCTTTCTATTTCTAATTCTCCGAGGTTTGGGAGTAGGTTGTGGTAGGGTCTCCCTTGGAAAGATGGGGCCAGAGGAGATGGAGGGAATCTGAATATTGTACAGTAGATTGATGTTTATAACCTGCTCTGGATGGAAAGGGTTTAATAAACATAAGGGGTCTGGATTTTGCCTGAAGTATCCAGGATGGTGGCATGTTTCCAATTGAAGCCTCTGAAATAATTATGATCATCCAAACCTCTCCTCATTTTTTGTAATTGCATTCTGATCAGGCTATGTTCTTCTCTTTTGGTGTTCTTTTTAAACATATTAAGCCAGTTTGATGGTAAGTTTTTATTTGCATCTATTAGGGATTTGGCTTTTTTCCAAAAGAGTATGATATTTGATCTCTCTTTGTTGAATAATGAGGTAAATCTATTCTTGGGAGGAGAATCCTCTTGAAGCAGTCTGCCTAGCCCATTCTTGGAAGAGCTCAATACAGATCTGGACGAAAATGAGTACAATATGATGTTGGCACTCACTCAATATCCTCCCAACTCTCCCCCGGTACAACATACCAATGGTCGTCCCAAGTCATCCTTCAACCTGACACATGTCAAGGGGCCCAACACCCAGAGCTTTTACCAAGTAGTGTACTCAGATCTACAATGGATGTGTAAGTCTTCCAAAGCTCTCCATCAAACCCACTCTAATCTCACCATCCAAGAAACACAGGTCCTTAAACAGTTATCCACTAGACATGTGCATTTGTTTTCGTCCGAATGCATTTTCGTCCGAATTTCAGGTATTTTCGTTATCGTTTTAACAAACGAAAACGAATGCACAGAATACGAAAACTGAAAGATCCAACATAAACAAATGCTTTATTTTAGTTTTCGTCGGTCGAATGTGCCTAACCTTAACTCTATTATTCCAAGATTGTTCTACATAGAGAGAAAAGATTCAACATTATAGAGAAAAAACATTTGACATTATAGAGAGGAAATATTCGACATTATAGAGAGAAAAGATTTGACATAGAGAGAAAAGATCGCTGCTGGAATTGGGTGGGGAAGTAAAATAAAAATAATGATGATAATGAATGTTATTGGCTGATTGTAACCAAAGAGGAGGAACAGTAAAATAGCTAGAACTAACTTGACATTTCAACATGAACGACGAAGATTCGACAAAGCATTGAAAAACGTTGAATCTCTCATTGAAGGCTTAGGGTGTCTGTTGATAGTTCTAAGAAGATTTGATGGAGCAGCTAAACTGTACGACGCTGCAATCATACATTTCCGTTCAAATGCTTGGCCCATAGACTGTAGAAAAGTTCTATTGTTGGTTGACTAGTAATAATAATTAATAAATATAATTATTACTAGTCATACAACATTAGAATTCTACTATAGCTTGTAGGTGGAACATTCGACCGGAAAAGTATGATTGCATCGTTGTACAGTTTCGCTGCTCCGTCAAATCTTCTTTGGACATTCAACAGACAGTCAGACACCATAAGCCTTCAATGACAGATTCAACCTTAAATTCGTTTGGATTTTCGGACTAATGCAATTTCCAACGAAAAACAAAATAAATAAAAACACATTTCGGGAGTAACTAAATAAATGTATTTTTTGGACGAAAACGAAAATCCGAAACAAAATATTTCAGTGTGTACTCAGTGATCCACTCTCATCAAACCAGCAGACAAAGGCAGGGGTATTGTGCTGCCAGAAAAATTTGACCACCTCAATGAAGCATACAGATTATTATGTGACCCCAAAACCTACCAATGACTCAATCATGATCCACTTCCACATTATTACGAAGAAGCGCAACTACTGGTTCCCACAGCGTTGGATGAAAGCATTATCTCCAAAACTGAAGCCTCCTTTCTCCTTAGGGACAGATATTCTACACTGTACTTTTATCGTTTGCCAAAAATTCACAAGATTCTATGTCCAATAGTGGCAGCCATAGAAAGCATTACCAATTTCTTCTACATCAACATTGATCATTTCTTGCAACCCTTGGTCCAACAACTACCAGCCTATATCTGAGACAGCATTCATCTCCTAAAAAATTAGAAAATATATGCCTGGGAACACATATGTCTCTTGACGTTGCTCCTTTTTTTACACGTCGATACTCCACAAAGTAGGACTCAGAGCAGTAGTTTTGCATTTCGCACAACTACTTTCTGTTCGATGCCAAGTTCTACCTTCAAACCCAGGGCACAGCTATGGGTGCCAACTTTGCATCCAGCTATACCAACTTGCCCATGGGCCTTTGGGAGCATCATTCGATCTGGAATAACAACCCCTTCTCACTGAATATTGTCTATTACAGATGATATATTGATGAAATTGTAATCATTTGGGACGATCCAAGGACTCTTTTAGAGTCTTTTGTCACCTACTGAAACTCAAACAATCTAGGCCTGTCATTCACCTCTGTTTTCGATCCAAACTGTCTAGCCTTTTCTGACCTTGAGCTTTGTCACACAGACATCTATGCCAAGAATTACACAAGCCCACCTCTGGAAAATCCTACCTCCACCCACCTCTGGCAAATGCTACCTCCACTTTTAGAGTTGTCTTCACCCGAGGTGGACCGCCAGCATCCGAAAGGGTCAATTCTGCATACTTAGAAATAATTGCACACAGGGTGAAGATTACACCTCACAAGGTAAACAAAACAAAAATTTGAAGAGAAAGGATACCCATTAATTTGAATAGAAGACGCATCCAAGTCAGGTCATAATGATCCGACTTGTGGTGCGACTTGTGCTCTGAGGATCTTAAAGCGGTAATTCATAGATAATTACAACTTAATGGGTATGGTTCAAATAGAGGCCATCACTAGACAGCAAGCTAAGGCCCAGGAAGAGCCGCAGGTAGCACAGTGGAGTCAGGATTCTCCCAGTGAGGACCTGATTACTGCTCAACAGTACACAGAGGATCCCACTATAGTTTTTTTATAAACATATGGACGATCCAGACAAAATCCTAATACAAAAGAGGATTGTGTTGGCAAGGAGGATTTAAAGGGGTTGTAAAATATTTTTTTTCCCTAAATTGCTTCCTTTACCTTAGTGTAGTCCTCCTTCACTTACCTTATCTTTCGATTTTGATTTTAAATGTCCGTATTTCTTCTGAGAAATGCTCACTTCCTGTTCTTCTGTCTGTAACTCACCACTGTAATGCAAGGCTTTCTTCCTGGTGTGGAGAAAGCCTCTTTAGGGGGGAGGGGCGAGCAGGAGTGCCAGGACGCCCACTAACACACAGCTCTTTTCTCTATCTGCAAAGTAGAGAGTGTCCTGACTTGCCGGCTCGCCACCTCCCCTCTCAAGAGGCTTTCTCCACACCAGGGAGAAAGCCTCGCATTACGGTGGTGAGTTACAGACAGAAGAAAAGGAAGTGAGCATTTCTCAGAAGAAAAAGGACATTTGAAAGCAAAATCGAATGATGAGGTAAGTGAAGGAGGACTGCACTAAGGTAAAAGAAGCTATTTAGGGAAAAAAATGTTTTTCTTTACAACCCCTTTAAGGATTTTAATGAAATCCAAATCCCAATTCACCCTTCAGGAGGGGCTCCTAGTCAGAACTTCCATAAATGGGATCCAACAGTGGGTTGTTCCCCCTCAAATTTTGTGGTCTAATGTTTCAGCATGCCCATGATGCCCCTACATCTGGTCATCGAGGAGAGAAAATAACTTATGAGATCCTACAAAGTTAGGCCTACTGGCCTCACATGCTTAGGGATGTTAAGACTTACTCTCAAGGGTGCTTAATATATACCCAATTCCAACCTACTGAGCCCACTCACTATGCACCTCTCCACAAAAGAGGAACAGTAAAGCCATGGTCGGACCTCCAAATCAAATTTATCGGCCCTGTTATTAAATCTTCTAGAGGTTTTGATATATGCTCACTGTCACTTGCCTCTTTACAAAATATGTGAAATGTCTGCCAGCACCAAATACACTGGCTGTGTATAACCACCTGAAATGGCTACAGACTCTTCTAGCCTGCCTCAGAAGATCTTGCAAACCTGGGTACCTATTTAAGAAACGCTGCAGCACCAAATTGAGAACATGTGCCAATCATGGCACACGTGTCAACTTTTCCTGTCGAAGGTCGGACAAAAGGTTAGTGCCATTTATCGCACACCACCATTCCTGCCTCAAGCTTTCATTGGCCTTACAAGCAAAGAAATAGTGACTGGAAATAAAAAGAAATAAAAAGTTCTAATTTTAAAGGTTAAAATGCAAGTAATTGTCATAAAAAGTGTTTGGGGACCTGGGTCCTGGCCCAGGGGACATGTACCAATGCAAAAAAAGTTTTAAAAATTTACGTTTTTCGGGAGCAGAGATTTTAATTATGCTTAAAGTGAAACAATTAAAGTGCAATATTGCTTTAAATTTCATACCTGGGGGTGTCTGTAGTATGCCAGTAAAGTAGCGCATGTTTCCCGTGCTTAGAAAAGTCCCTGCACAAAATGAAATTTCGAAAGGAAAAAAAGTAATTTAAAACTACTCGCGGCCATAATGAATTGTCATAAATGACGCACGACCCGTCTGACAGCTCTTAAATAACTGAGGGTGGGGCCACCTGTGATGTGGACAGGTGACCCCCACCCCCTCTGTCACAACAGGGGTTTCCGGTGGTTTTCTCGCGTCAGAGGGGGGCGGGGTCTCCCGTGACACCACGGGGAAAACGCCGGAAACCCCCGTTGCGTCAGAGGGGGTGGGGTCACCCGTCCACATCATGGGTGGTCCCGCCCTTGGTTATTTAAGAGCTGTCAGACAGGTCGCACGTCATTCGGCTGGACCGCCTCCTTTGGAGGCTGTATCGTTCGTGGTGCGGGTCGTAGAAGGATTACAGCGCTGTAATTTTTTATTACTAAAGTACTTGTCCCAAGCTGTGTGTGTGTGTGTTTTTTGCCTTTTTTGTCACTTTTTGGGGTGAAATGGTAGGGGTACAATGTACCCCGTTACCAATTCACATAGGAGGGGCCAGCATCTGGGGGTCCCCTTTATTAAAAGGAGCTTACAGATTACGATAAGCCCCCCGCCAGCAGACCACCCACAACCACCGGGCAAGGATTGTGGGGTATGAGGTCCTTATCCCCATCAACATGGGGGCATCCTCCCCATGTTGAGGGCATGTGGCCTGGTACGGTTCAGGAGGGGGACCATCTCTCACCCCCCTCTTTTCCTGCGGCGTGCCAGGTTGCATGCTTGGATAAGGGTCTGGTATGGATTTTGATAGGGACCCCCTATGCCTTTTTTTTATTTGGCGCAGGGTTCCCCTTAATATCCATACCAGACCTAAAGGGCCTGGCAATGGAATTTGGGGGAACCCCCACGCATTTTTCTTTTGGTTCGGCGTTCCCCTTAATATTCATACCAGACCCAAAGGGCCTGGTAATGGACTGGGGGAAGAAACCCATGTAGTTTTTTTCAATTACTTTTATCTGTATTGCCAGGACCCGACAATTCATCATAGCCGCGAGTAGTTTTAAATTACCTTTTTTCCTTTAGAAATGTCATTTTGTGCAGGAACTTTTCCAAGCATGGGAAACATGCGCTACTTTACAGGCATACTATAGACACCCCCACACTTTAAGCATTATTAAAGTCACTGCTCCCAAAAAAGTATCAGTTTTTAAAACTTTTTTTGCATTGATACATGTCCCCTGGGGTAGGACCCAGGTCCCCAAACACTTTTTATGGCAATAACTTGCATATTAACCTTTAAAATTAGCACTTTTGATTTTTCATGACGGTGTTCGCGTGTCTGAACACATTTTTTGCCTGTTCACATGTTCTGCTGTGAACCGAACTGGTGGGGTGTTCGGCTCATCCCTAGTCATGAGATATAGCTGGTGAAAGGTGAGGAATGAGGAGGAGAAGAATTGCGTCCCTTTTGTGTAGCTTTCAGGTGTTCTTGCCAACGGTGGTGGGAGGTTAAATGCCTTTGCAATCATGTGATACCCAAATGGATGGTGTTTTTGCCACGCTTGATTTGCTTGAGGCAGAGATTGCAAATTGTAACAGTGCGATCAGCTACACATGTGCTAAAAAATGCCCACACAGCAAAGCTGTGGAAAGTGGGCCGGGAGATAACAGCTCCACAATCTGATGGAATAGGATGGCTGATCTCAATGCCTCTGGAGGACATCCTGCCTCGTTGGGGTTGCGCCTCCCCCTCACTTTCCTCCTGTGCTCTATCCGGCACCCAAGTCATGTCAATGGCCCCATCATCCCCTCCATCCTTATCACTGGTGCCAACTTGTCAATATGCTGCGGCTGGGAGAACATGACTGACAATTTGTTTTTTATCAGTGTTCTCCCCTCTCTGTAGGATCATGTTACTCCCTTCCTCAACCTCAGAACCAACATCAGAGTCAAGTAATGTCTGTGCATCGTCAAGAAGCAAGTAGCTGATGCCGTGTTCAAATAAATCAGCTCCTGCATGCATGATGCTGAGGCTATGGCAGGAGTAGCTGTGGACAAGGAGGCAGAATTAGCCACTCTGGCAGCTGCGGTCGACTGCACACTAGTCTCAGCTTGGGTGATAAAGGATGAGGATGGTTTAGTAAGCCAGTCCACCACCTCCTCTGCATGCTGTGGCTGGAAAGCACGGGAAACATCACTAAACAGAGAAAAGCATGCCCTGCCTGAAGTCGGACTACATCCACCCATGCCGTTAAACATGCTGCTGGCCTCCGTCATAGTGGCATGGGAATGTCTGCCTCTCCTTGTTGGCCTCCCAGACATGATGGGGGGCTTATTACCCAAATTTAATAGATACAGGGAAATGTGTAGTTGGATGCACTTTATTCAATGCAAAGTGGTGTTTGGTACACTTAAAAATGTAAGACTGTAAAAGAAACAGAAATGTAAAAAAGGGGGAACAACAGCGTCGCAGTCAGACCACTGCGGCTGACAATTTAAAAAAAGGGGGAAGGCACGTGACAAAAAACCCTCCCAAAAAAATGCAGCAACTAAAGAAAAAAGGGGTATACAGCACTAAATGTTATGTAATGCTGTAATGTATGTTATGTAATGCTGTGTTTAACACGACACTACACTAACACTACATTGACACTACACTATACTGACACACTATACTCAGACTACACTAACGCTCAGAGTCACAATAACATACTAACTCACTTATAGCCAACGGAGCCCTGCTATATCTATCTCCACTACAACAACACACTACAAAAGATTCCTGTGGGAAGGAACATTTATAGTGTGGGTGGGACTATGAGCACTGAGCCATGATTGGTCAAAGTCATCATGACTTTGTCCAATCATGGTTGTGCTCTGTGCCCTGATTGGGCAAAGCCTTGCCCCTGACCAGTGTTCAGATGCATTGCTTCATTCAATTAGGCACCTGGAATGCACTGTGCAGCACGCAGTGCATTGTGAAACCAGCACAAATCATATGAAAAAAAGTGACAAATAATGAACACACTGTGAACAACAAAATTAAAATTATATGGAAAAATCTAGTGCACAATTATGGGTTAACCATAATCCACCATAGAGTCCAAAACTGAAAGAAAGATGTTCACATTCAGTGATCTCCCAGGTGAAAATAATCCACAAACGTCCTGAGAAAAAGTGATGATAGAAGCACCTCCACCATGATCACACACTGCCTCTTACCGGAACTATATGATCTCTTAATTACAGGAGATCACATACAGCATGAACTGATGTTATCCTTGAAGCGTATCTCCAAAGCGGGACAATCACAGTGATGGATTACCTCAAACAGTATGCCAATATGGGATATAAAGAAAAGAAGAGGGAACTCGCATAGCGTAAAATCCTTGAGTATTTAATGAATGATAAAAAGATGTACACTTGCATCAAATCTGTAAACATGGAGCAAAAAAAAAAGCCGTCCGGCTCCCCGAGCAGGCAGCCCGTATCTTCCGGGTCTGATCACTTGACGCGGTGACGTCAGAACGTCGCCCTTCCAACGTTTCATCTCAATGGATACGTGGTCTGCCGGCCGGCTTGTCTTTTTTATATGCTCCATGTTTACATGGGGGGGCGGGATCTGGGGGCCTGCTTGTTAAAGGAAGCTTCCAGCTTCTGATAAGTTTCCTGCCCACAGGCCTCCACAATCACCAGCCATGGTTGTAGGGATCCCCCATCAACATAGGGACAAGGTGCTTTAGGGTGGGGGGGACACAGATGTGCTGCTGACAGATGAACAAAGATTTTAAACACAATCTGCACTGTTGAAAGGGTGCAGGGAGTAGAAGACTGTTTTATCTCTGTGTATCATATGAGGCTGTTCACTGCACTGGGTATATGTGATGGTTTACAACCACTTTAAATATTTCTAATACAGTTTTCTTTTTTGGTGTGTATACTGCCATATGTTAAAGTGATACTAAACATACACTATTTAATTTACATTATCCCTTCTCTTTCTGTAAGTCAGTGGTTCTCAACCTGGGGGTCGGGACCCCCCTCGGGGTCGAATGACGATTTGCCAGGGGTCACCTAATCCTGGGCTGTTCCTGAATCCCGCACCACTCTCCCAGCCTTTTTGTGGCTGCCCAGCTGGGCTGTCCCTGGAGCCCGTGGCCACCCACTCAGCCTCAGCACAGCCACCCATTCAATTCACTGCATGGCTGGGGGGCAGAGACTAGAGGTCAGCTGACTGGTGAGTAATGTGAAGTGGGTGGGGCCCTTATTTCGTCATAGGTCTCTTTGCTGCGAGACACCACAAAGTTGGAGACACAGTGAGTAACACTACCTGTGATTATAGTTCCCGTTAAATGTCCCCACTACAGTTCTCAGGTCAGGAGGTGACCTTAATCAAGAGCACCCAAGTTGGCTGATCAGAACTCCCTCCAACACTGCCACTGATCCCATTCCCCCCACCTAGGAGTAAGAGAAGGAATAAAAATAGAGAATACATGGAAGGGAGAGTAAAAGAGGGAGAGGCACAAAGAAAAAGGGAGAGAAAGAATAACAGAACAAGAAAGACGGTTAGAGAGACGGATGGGGGGGGGGGGGGGAAGCAAGAAATTACGATAGAGAGCGATAAAAGGGAAAGAAAGGAGAACAAAGAAAGAGTTGTACATCCTAAAATGTACCAAAAGGGGTTTTAATACTGTACGAGTGGAAGGGACTCGGGGAGCGCTAAATGTCAGTGGGTTAGGGGCGCAAATTACTTGTCTTGCCTTGGGTGCCGACAACCCACGCTACAAAAATTATTTTACTGTTAGGGGTCCCCACAACTTGGGAAATTTTATCAAGGGGTCAGGGCACTAAAAAGGTTGAGAACCACTGCTGTAAGTGGATGATGGCTCTGACATTTAAAGTAATGAAAAAAAAAAAATAAGTCCTTTTTTTCCTAATTGATATACAGCTGTCAACGACCCAGCTCTTTCCCAGCCTGTCTGTCGGGAAACAGGAGCAGGAGGAGCTTATAGTCACATGCTGCTGGTCACAAGTTCAAAATAAAACAAAACAGCTTTTGCGATACAGAATAAATATAATAAATATTATCAATACACTGTATTGTCATACAAATATATATTTGAAATAAAATCTTTATTTTTTTGACAATAACTTGATGTGGGTGACCAGCCTGTGTCTTAGAATAACAGGGAGGTGAAGCCTCAATCAATCAAGATGTAATAACCCGCCCTCATTGTGTTTAGCTGGTTAGTGGGCATGGAGGAGGAGGGAGTGGGCTGTCATTTACGAGAGTGTATACGCCCACATGTGCGCCTCTATGTCACATGGGCTGCTCAGATGTGATCAGGGAAGGAATGCTCAGCATTGAAAAATACTGAAAACTGAGCATGTGCACTTCCCACACTGCTCTGCGAAATCCCCAACTGCATTGGGGACATGTAAAGAAGGGGGTTTGAAGATATATGCCAGCACACCATGGATCTTCATGTTGAGTCCAAACTGTTTTTTATTAATGCATAATCACATCACAAGCAAGAGAGTGCAACGTTTCGGTGTCACGCAGGATCTCTTCGCCAGGCATATATTTTTCAGCAAGCAGTTGATAGTAGTTTGTCACATTTAACTGGACTTGTTCTGCAATGCCAAACTATCCAAGCATCCTCTTCAGTTCTGATTGTCAAGAACAAATTCCAGCATTTAGAGTCACAACCATGTCACCTTAATCCAGTGTTTCTCAATTCCAGTCCTCAGGCCCCCCCAACAGGTCAGGTTTTCAGGATTTCCATTATTTTGCACAGGTGATTTGATCAGTTTCACTGCCTTAGTAATCACCACAGCCTTTTCATCTGAGGGAAATCCTGAAAACCTGACCTGTTGGGGGGGCCTGAGGACTGGAATTGAGAAACACTGCCTTAATTAAATCACATCAAATACATTTGTTCCATTTTTATGTAGATGACTTTTTTCATAAAGCAGTTGTAGCAGTTTTTCATGAAGCAGTTTAGAAACATGCCCGCTGGAATCCTGTCCGTCGGACATGTTCGGTCGCATGCGTGGAAGCATTGAACTGCCAGGGCCGCGCACGTCGCCGCGGCCTCGTCGCCGCGTATCGAGTACGCGCGGATTTCTGTATGATGGTGAGTACAGCCATCATACAGAAATCTCCAGGGAAGACAAGTACGCTGAAAACGGTCCGACGGACCGTTTTCATCGTACACGTTTGCTTGTCTGTACGAGGCCTTAGGGTCAAGAAAGATTGCTGATTCTTGAACTACAGTTTTCTCTCTTTTGTTGGGCAATCTATGTCAATCTGGAACAAGCATCCCTAAACAGGTGGGCATCTTCAGCACCATCTGTCATGTAATGCCCGTTTAACTGTGGTGATTTGAAAACAATTCACACCTTCATATAACTTAGGCTGGGTTCACACTTATGTGAATTGGATGGGTTTTTCCCACATCCAATTCGCATAACAGGAGAGTGTGCCCAGCTCTCAATGGAGTCAATTTACACAGCTCCGGAGCACTGGAAAAGGGTCCTGTGCATCTTTGGCTCTGTTTTAGGTCTGGATTCAGGCAAAATTCAGACCTGATTCGCTCTGGAAACTGAGAATTGGGAAGCATCGGACCCCCTGCTGCGAGCCGCGACTGCAGCTAGTGTGAACCTGCCTTAAAGTCATAATAAATGTTTATATAATAAGCCCATTGATTAAAAAAAAAAGTGTTGAATCATTTTTCAGCTGATCCTCTCATCCCCACTACCCAATTACTATGTTCTTACTGTTAAAGTGTTAAAATAGAGTATTAGCACACATACAGTATTTACACCCACATAGTGGAGTTCCGCACATGCACACAAATGCTGCCAACATGGCTCATTTATACATCTTTTATTGAACAATAAGGCCGGATTCACACCTGTGCAGTGCGAATTCCAGCTCTGTTATCTCTGCAAAAAGATAAGAGAGCTGTTAAGCAGATCATCTCAGTTTTAGCTGCAAATTTGGAGACCTGGGAGAGGGGGAGGGGGAAAATGTATTGAGTAGAATGAGAGAAATCCTGAAGAGAAATGAACACATCTGCGAATCAGATGCGTGCCCATAGAAGATAATGGGCCTGAATTCGCACCTGAGCCGCACCGCAATGCCTAGAAAACGCACACGTTTTTTTGGCAATGCGCAGTGCGAATGCATCGCACATATGTGAACCAGCCTCATTGAAATTAATGTTTTTAGAAATGTTTTGCGAATTGGATGCAGTTTAGGCCGCACATAATTTGCATAGGTGTGAACCCGGCCTAAATGTACTTTTTTATGTAGACTTAAGGGCCAGATTCTCGTAGATTGGAGTATTTTTGCGCGGGCGTAACGTATCCTATTTACGTTTCGCCTCCGCAACTTAGACGGGCAAGTGCTGTATTCTCAAAGCACTTGCTCCATAAGTTGAGGCGACGTAGCGTAAATAGGCCGGCATAAGCCCGCCTAATTCAAATTTGGAACAGGGGGGCGTGTTATGTAAATAACTCGTGACCCGACATGCGCCGTCCGTGGAATATCCCAGTGTGCATTGCTCCAAAGTACGCCGCAAGGACGTATTGGTTTCGACGTGAACGTAAATGACGTCCAGCCCCATTCACGGACGACTTACGCAAACTACGTTAAATATTCAAAATTCAACGCGGGAACGACGTCCATACTTAACATTGGTACGCCGCATGCACGCCACCATATAGCAGGGGTAACTTTACGCCGGGAGAAGCCTAACCTAAACGGTGTATCTGTACTACGTCGGCCGGGCGTACGTTCTTGAATTTGCATATCTAGCTGATTTACATATTTCTAGGCGTAAATCAGCGTACACGCCCCTAGCGGCCAGCGTAAATACTGTATGCAGTTAAGATCCGACGGCGTAACAGACTGCACATTTCTGCTTTATTCACCCTGGTGTGAGGGCATAAAATTGTTTAAAGTGGCAGGAGTTTTTTTTTTACCTTTTTACAGTATGTTTCAATAGTTTTTATTAAGGTTTTACAATACAAAGTTCAAAGATCTCAGCTTTTCATTGCGCAGTATACAACACATTTAGGGAGTCATACATTGAATATTCTAAAAGACTTGAGGAGTCCACCTTGTATAGCATACATTAACTATTATCTCCTGATGTGGACTGTAACACATCTGCTCAATTAAGTATGGTATATATACCTGTCTCAACCATGAATCCTGAACTGGACACAGAACTAGACATGTGGATTAATTTTCGTCCGAATGCATTTTCGTCCGAATTTTGGGTATTTTCATTATCGTTTTAACAAACAAAAAGGAATGCGCAGAATACGAAATCCAAAAGATCTGACATAAAAAAATGCTTTATCTTCGTTTTGGTTGCTACAACAGTTCGATATAGATAGGAGATTTGACATGTTGCTGACAATAGCAATCTGTGTCTATCGAACCTGCAGTCGAATGTGCCTAACCTTAACTCTATTAGTCCAAGATTATTCTACATAGAGAGGAAAGATTCGACATAGAGAGAAAAAATTTGACATTATAGAGACAGTGTTGGGGTAGACCATTCGACATGAACGACGAAGATTCGACGAAGCAGCGAAAAACATACAAACGTTGAATCTGTCATTAAAGGCTTATGGTGTCTGTTGAAAGTTCTAAGAAGATTCAACAAGCAGCTAAACTGTACGATGCCGCAATCGTACATTTCTGGTCAAATGCTCGGCCCATAGGCTATAGAATAATTAGAATGTTGGTTGACTAGCAATAATAATTTATAAATAGAATTATTACTAGTCATACAACATTAGAATTCTACTCTAGCTTGTAGGCGGAACATTCGACCGGAAATGTATGATTCGACATACAGTTTAGCTGCTCCATCAAATCTTCTTAGAACATTCGACAGACACCATAAGCCTTCAATGACAGATTCAACCTTAACTAATTCGGATTTTCGGACGAATGCATTTTTTAACTAAACTAAAGAAATACAAACTAATTTCGGGAATAACTAAATACATTTATTTTTCGGACGAAAACGAAATTCCGAAACAAAATATTTCAGTGTGCACATGTCTACACAGAACCACTGTGGCCATAACCAAGGCAAGTCTTCAGTTCAAGGCCCTAGCGTATGATTCACCCGCTGGGAAGAACCAGCTCCCCATCCGACAATGGGGGGGGGGGGTCTGGTTCCCTCTGTCACTGGGATGCCTCCCTCCTTAGCCAAAGTAGACTATGGTCCACCGATGGTGAGTAAGAGAAACCACATAACGAATAAAACAAAAATTGAAACCCAATAATTAGACATTTTTAAAAGATGAGGGGGGTGAAACAGAGTGGACAAAAGTGTAGAGGAAAGGGCAGAGAAGGGAGAGTTGGGAATGGGGGGGGGACTACAGCACCTTGCCCAGAGACCCATCTGGAAAGAGGTCTAGTTCGTGAGCGTCTTGAGGTTGTTTGTCAGATATCTAATCCATGGATCCCATACTTTGTGAAACAATTTCATCTTATCTTGTGCTATGGCTGTTAACCTTTCATTTAGCATAAGCCACGGCATTTTGTGTTTAAGCTGATCAAATGGCAGGGCAGCAATTCCTGGCTATAGTTATTTTAGCCGAAACGAATATAAATGTAAGAAGAAGCCGTCTTTGGGACTTGGAGGCCTCCGCTACCCTGCTACCCAGAAGTGCGTGTTTGGCTGATTTAGTTTTTTAACTTTTAAAGCATTGTTTGTATTAAAGAGCAACTCCACTTTTGTTGAGAAAGAAACATTCCCCCTTGATTGATCTATGTACATTTCAAGGATTTTAGCAAACGTTGCAGATTCCTACGATTTGTTATTCTGAAGAAATCACTGTATGTTTCTCTGTGTCCATGTGGGAAAGTGAATCTAATGTGAGTGGTTTCATAATTATCAATCACCAGTGGCACCTAGCAATCTTCTGGGTCTGCATCCCTTTTGAAGTGATTTCCTATTGGGAGTATCTCACCAAAAATGTAATTTTTGTTGCAGGGGATGCTTGAAATCTGACTTGTATCTTAGTGCCGACTTCTGGGAAAATCTGTGAGCCAATCACACAAGCGGGAAATTATGTTTCTGGGGGGCTTTCTGTATACATTCTGTACATTCAATTACAATATGAGCTGTATGAAAATATGACTTGTGTCGTAATTGTATACGTTATATACATTTTTTCTTTATTTGCCATTTTCTTACCACA
This sequence comes from Rana temporaria, assembly GCF_905171775.1. Lineage (NCBI taxonomy): Eukaryota > Metazoa > Chordata > Amphibia > Anura > Ranidae > Rana > Rana temporaria. Next base: position 141,408,741 of record NC_053496.1, on the reverse strand, counting down.
AAGTGGAGTTACCCTTTAGGTTAAACACTCCCCCCCCCCAACTACAGCGCTATGCCCAAGAGCAGTAGCCCTACTCTCTCTCTCCCCTCACAGGCTCAGAGAGAGCAGTGAAAGCTATTGACTCCTGCTGCTGTGAATCAAATCTGGGAGGAGGGATCGGGGGCAGGGCCGAGATGCGCACTGTCCGACTCGGGATTAAGCCCACACAAGTGTTGCCATAGCAAGCAGTTTTCTATGGGGGCAGTTGGCTGGGAGGAGGAGGCAAGAGCACTGGCGAGAGGAGAGGTATGGGTCAGTCTGTGCAAAACAATTGCACAACGCTAGAATCTATACCATGTTTATGATTTTAATTTTAAAAAAGCTTTAAAATCACTTTGATATATTGTATTATTACAATGCAAAGACAGAACAATTGGTAACGAGCACACTTCTTTATTTTGGTATTATTGTTGATGGGCATAGTTAGAGTTTTTTCAAACTGCATTTGTCTTCATCTGCTTCTGAATTTTCACAACAATCACACAATAATATAAAAACTAAACGGCTTATTTTGTTATTGATTGGACTTGGTGAGTGAATCAGGGTTTGCTCTGCTAGTGACTAAAAGATCCAACTGATCCCATCCAAAGGTCCATTACCAGTGTACTACTATACAGAATCTTTTGTATCCCAGGCTTTAAAGTTTGGTTCCCTTGCTGACTTAAAGTAGTTGTAAACCAACCTACCAAAAAAAAAAACCTGCAAGACAAATGTATAATGAGCTAATATGCATAGCATAATAGCTCATTGTGAAATACTCACCTTAGATCGAAGCCCCCGCAGTGGTCCCGGCACACTGCTCTGCCCGGCGACAGGAGTAATTTCCATGTAACGTGGGCTCCGGCGCTGTGATTGGCCCAACGTGCCGTTGCTTCAGTGTGCATGTGCCGGTTGCAGGTTTAGGAGATATCCACTGTAGATACAGGTAAGCCTTATTATAGGCTTACCTGTAGTGAAAAGGGGTTTGTAAGAGTTTACAACTAGGGATGAGCTCAATGTTCAAAATCGGGTGTTCGCCCATTCGCCAAACAGCGAACAATATGGGGCATTTGCGGAAAAAACTGAGCGCCGCGGAATGCCCCATAATGCAGTGCGAGATCGCAGTGCATTAGCGTCTGATGATTGGTCAAAGCATGCACCTGACCTGCATGCTTTAGCCAATCACAGCGCGCTCTGCAGAAAGAGCCAAAATTGGCCAAAGGCAGGGTGCCTTTAACCAATCATGGCTCAGGGGGACTAACTATAAGGCTGCTTACATAGCGGCCATGCATAGTTTGTGACTGGGGACGGAGATAGATTGAGCTAGATTAGGCAGTCAGGATGGTTAGTTAGTTAGTTGCAGTGTATTTGATATATATATACAGTCAGTCTAGTGTGTGTATGTGTGTTATATATATATATATATATATATATATATATATATATATATATATATATCTATATATACACACATTTATATATTACTCTCTGCATTTAGGGTAGCCTATATTTACAGTACATTCGGTGGTGTACAGTTTCTAATACACTTCAGGCAGTGTACACAGTATATAATAAAGTGGAGCTGGTTTACCATTTCTAATACACTTCAGGCGGTGTACACAGTAAATAATACCGTTTTTCATTACCAGTCACCTCTATGCGTTTTTCTTATCAATAGTCCGATTACATTGAGGTTTAGTTTAGCTCAACAAGGTTTGGTTCTGAACTTTCAATACCCAATGAGATTTTGCTCTAGACACCTATTTTTACACACACCCACAAATGTTTATTATGCATGCATAGGCATTTTGCATTTATGCATTTAATAAATGGGTGTGTTTTGGGTTAACCCTTTTGGGCAACAATACGCCTGGATTTGGACACCATTTTGTGTCTTTTTTCTAGGTTTTATTGTCCTTTTCTTTTCCGATGTTGGTTTCCAGGTGGAGGAAGGGAGTAATGTGAGCCTAGAGAGAGGAGGTGCTACAGAAGGACAAGAAACTGTCAGTCATGTTCCCCAAGCTGCAGCATACTGCCAAGTTTTCTCCAGGGATGAGGAGGGAGGGGATGATGAGGTCACTGACCGTACTTGGGTGCCTGAGAGAAGAGAGGAGGAATGTGAGGAGGAGGAGGCACAACTCCAACGAGGCAGGATGTCTTCCAGGTGTCAGCTTAAGGCCAGCCACCCAATTGCATCACACCGCAAAGCTTTGCAGGTGCAGAGGGCTGTTGACTTTTAAAAGTTCCTTGATGTGGGCCTTTATCTTTTTTATAAATTCTTTATTTTTTCATAAGTTTCTCAACATTATTTCAGATAATCATACATATTCTTAATTCCATAACTTGTATTACATCCTATTACTTATATACATTCTATTGCTACTTAACTTATTATAAACTCCTTTTCCCTTTCAATTTTTTTCCCCACCCATCCCCCACCCCCATAAAAAAAAGGGGGAGTCCCTATCCTCTAACCATGCCTTAATCCCCTCCACCTCGCCACTGACCGCCGCATTCCCTCATTCATCAACTCTTGTCTCTTCCCTATATGTCATGAAGGGGGCCAATGTTATACGGTACCTCCCATCTTGATCCTTCATTGCCAGAGTGAGATTCTACATTTGTTGAATTTCTGCAATTCTCGCAAACCATTGCTCTCTTGATAGGGGGCTTTCACATTTCCACAAGACAGGGATACACGCCCTCGCTGCCACCAACAGGGGCCTTTTTGCTGTTTGCATCCTATGTCTGAAGCGGATCAAGCGTGGCCAGAATAGCAGCCTTCTGGGCACCACATGCTTGACCAGACATATGACGACCTGCCATGCAGTCTGTTGGCAGCAGCACCTGAAAGACCCACATCATAGAAAAAGGCAGACATCTCCTTGCTCCTCTTCTGTGATCTCAAACCCTACTGTACCTCCAGTCCTCTCAAAAACCTGCACTGAGAGGAATAAAGGTATAGAAATAGGTGTCCCAAGTACTTGCAGCTAATCTGCTAGCAGTACACCAAATTTCCTTACCTCAGATGCTGAACCGTAAAAATTAATTTGGTCCAAGCCACATGCTCAGCATCTAAATGCTAGCTTGGTCAAATTGCTAGCACTGCAACTGCTGCCTTTTCAGCTGGAAGACTCAACCCCCTTTCGTGAATTTGTGGAATGTGCTGTACCACAGTGGTAGGTTCCAAAATGCCATTTCTTTTCAGGTAAAGGCCATTCTGGCTCTCTACTGCCATGTGAAAGGCAATGTTTTAGACTCATTGGACAGGGCGGTCAGCAGTATGGTTCACATTACCGCTGACTCATGGTCCATCAGGCATGGTCGGGGACGTTACCCTTCCTTCTCAGGGGAGCTTGGCTTCTTTTTGACATGCCAGTGGCTACTGATCAAGAATGCATGCACTGTCCTGTCACCAAGGATGGTGAGCAGAGATAATGCATGCATCAGTGACACCGTCCCTCTAGTCTTCCTGCTGGAGCACATGCTTTGTGGAATCATATACAGGGCACTTGAGGCAGAACAGCAGGAGTAAGAGGAGTACTTCCTTTCCTCTTAAGGCCCCCTTTATCCAGATAGCATTTCTGTGGGTCCACCAAACACACAGGAAGAAGGAGGAGGAGGATTGTGTCAGCATGGATGTCAAGGATAACACACAGCAGTCTTCAAGGGATGGTTTTCAGTCCACAGAAACCCAAGGCGTTGTATGTGGCTGGGAGGAGGTAATTACGGATAATGTGATTTTTAGTGACCCAGAGGACTCAGAATTGAATGTCTCTGCAACTTATGCTGCATGGCCTCCCTGATTCTGCAAAGCCTACGAAAAGATCCTAGGATTCGTGGTATGAAGGAGAGGGATCATTACTGGATGGCTACCCTTGTTGATCCACGTTACAAAGGTAAGGTTGAAGAATGCATCCTGCCTTTGCAGAGGGAGCAGAGGATATAACATCTTTGGGAGGCCTTGAAAAAAAACTGTGTGTAATGCATTTCCAGACCCTGGGATGTTACCATTACCTGGTGCTCGATAACATGTTTCTGAGGCTTTGTTCGGTCAAAGGAAGAGGGGTTGAAAAGGTGGCCAGCTGACCAACGCCTTTAAATAATTTTAAGGTCCTCAGCGCCAAGATCTTTCTGGATGCACATTCAGTGCTGCTGGAGGGTTTGTAACAGATCAAAGAGTGCCCCTGTCCACAGACTCTGTTGATAGGCTGACATTTATAAAAATGAATCTGTCCTGGATAAGCAGCCATCAAGCACCTGATGCTGATGTAACTGATTGAATTTGCTATGGGTCTGACATCCCTTGAAGACTGCCTATACTGCCTATCCTATTCCTCCTCAATCATGATGATGCTAGCTTCCAACAATATTTTTGGTTTAGGGCACCACCACCACCTAAGGCCCTATGTTTCTGCCCCTGTTTAACACAGGCATGAACTTACAATTTTTGAAAAAATATTTAACAGCAGGGACCGTTCCTGTGCCCAACAAGAGTAACTGTGAGTCATTACTGTGTTCTGCCACTACCAACACCTAGGGCCCAATTTTTCAGCAGAGTATGTAGTGCAGTTCGTATAGTATATATATTGCAGTTCAGAGTATATAGTGCAGTCAGTGTAGTATATATAATACAGTTCAGGGTATATAGTGCAGTGTACAATATATAATATAGTGTATTGAAGTGGTTAAGGATCTGGCAATACATTACAGCCGAGAGCAATTTTAAATGCCATTTTTTGCTTTTAGAAATGTCATTTTGCTGCGGTACACGGGGAGCATGCACTACTTTACGGGCAGACTAAGGGGACTACCCAGGCACCATATTTAAAGGAATATTTCATTTTTATTGTTTCATCTTAAACATTCTTAAAATCACTGCTTCTGATAAAACGCCCATTTTAAAAACTTTTTTTGCATTGATACATGTCCCCTGGGGCAGTACCCGGGTCCCCTAAAACTTTTTATGGCAATAACTTGCATATAAGAAATTAAAATAAGCACTTTTGATTTTTCACATTCATGTCCCATAGACTTAAGTTCTGGTGTGAACCGAACCAGGGGGGTGTTCGGCTCATCCCTATTTACAACCACTTTAAGTAGGTCAATAAATGTACCGTATTTTCCGGCGTATAAGACGACCTTTTGTACTTTAAATTTACCTGTATGCGCGGCGGGCGTCCATTGTTCAAAAGCCGCGCCTCCTCCTGGTGCTGTTCTGTGATAGGCGGAACACTGTTTCCCAGCAGCGCCTCTGTTCAGTGTTCCGCCTATCACGGCTGTCTTCTCATCTTCGGCCTCGGACAAGAGGACATCCGTGATAGGCGGAACACTGAACACAAGGCACTGCTGGGAAACTGAGTGTTCCGCCTATCGCGGAACAGCACGAGGAGGAGGCGCAGATTTTAAACAATTGACACCCGTAATCTGAGACTGCATGTCAGGAAAAGGTAAGGGATCGTCCAGGTGAGGGATGTAATGGCAGGGGAACAGTGAGGCATGTAATGGCACGGGAACAGTGAGGCATGTAATGGCAGGGGAACAGTGAGGCATGTAATGGCAGGGGAACAGTGAGGCATGTAATGGCAGGGGAACAGTGAGGCATGTAATGGCAGGGGAACAGTGAGGCATGTAATGGCAAAGGAACAGTGAGGCATGTAATGGCACAGTACAGTGAGGCATGTTACGGCACAGTGAAGCAAGGGGGTCGTCTTATAAGGTAAGTATATCCCAAAACCAAGATTTTAGCTGGAAAATTTAGGGGGTCGTCTTATACGCCCAGACGTCTTATACGCCGGCAAATACGGTATATGCCAGTAAACCTCTACATATGGGTGCCCTGGGTCATCATGATCTATAATTCATAAAGTGGATCAGTTCACCCAGTGAAGCAACTGTCAATGTGGGATCAGTCCGATTTGCTGAAAACCCTACTCTGTGTGAATTTACTTTTGTTCCATGGGCTGGTGTTAGAGAAAGTCCTGTATGATTTTAAAGTACTGTGGTAGAATTCAGGATTAATAGAAATGTGCAAATATGACTGGAAGACTAGTGACCAAATTATATACAGCATACTTTCCCCAATTAAAACTTTTGTATTGCATACAATTATAAAATACCCACACTGCTCTAAGTATATGTAAAATGGGCCCAGTTTACTAAGGGAAATGAACGGGATCAAAGATAAGTTGCTACAGTACCATTGCATTAAAAATCATACATTTATTTTCAATGCATACAGTGAGCTTCTAGTTTGTCATGCATGCTGAACTTTCATATAATTTTGCTTTTATGCACAAAGGAATGCATGTTTTAATAATTTACTTGAAAATTTAAAAAATTGTCAGAAGTGGGAAAGAGATCAGATTTAGTCCAAACGTGGGTTCAGACCGAACCCAGAAGGATGCTGTTACTCCACTGCCACCTAATCAACTGCAGCCAGGGATTTTCCATGCACATCATTTTTGACCTAATATGGCCACATGCCTGTATAAGGTCAATGTCATTGCCCTAATACATAGCTCCAAACTTTCCCTGATTTAAAAGGACTGTCCCTGATTCAGAACCAAGTCCCCCTCATTTGTACCTCATTTTGGTCTGATCTATATGGTAGTACATAAAATGCACTTTTTATCCTTAAAAAAGTATTTTCCAGTGCTAAACCTTTCATCCAAATTCTACATGGCTACATTTGTAAATTTTAAAACACAAGGGAATACATTAAGGTAAAAATGTTTTCCCTTTAGATACACTTTAAGGCCCCTTTCACACTGGGGTGTTTTTCGAGCGATATTCGAGCGTTTTTTTAGCGTTATTTGAGCGTTATTCGAGAGAAGCCTCATCGGCAATCCCAATGTGCTGGTAACCACTAAGACCCTAACGTTTTAGGGTGTTTTTGCAGTGCCTCAGTGTGAAAGGGTAAGGCGTTTTTACAGCGCTTTCAATTCATTTCAATGGAGAGGGGCATTTTTTGGACCGTTTTTTTCAGCGCCCAAAAACTGCTCCAAAGTTGCTGCTTGCAGGACTTTTCTCAACTCCCTGCAAGTGCAACGCCTCAGTGTGAAAGGGTAAGGCGTGTTTACAGTGCTTTCAATTCATTTCAATGGAGAGGGGCGTTTTTGGAACGTTTTTTTCAGCGCCCAAAAACTGCTCCAAAGTTGCTGCTTGCAGGACTCAGTGTGAAAAGGTCCATTGAGATGCATGGAGAGCGTTTTATGAGCGTTTTAATAGTTCTATTTTTAACGCTAAAACGCTGTAAAAACGCTTCAGTGTGAAAGGGGTCTATGGCGGCGCTATACCGTCGGAATTGCCGTGGGATTCGGAACGCTAGCGGTGCGGTATTAACCCCCGCTAGCGGCTGATAAAGGGTTAATACCGCCCGCAATGCGCCTCTGCAGTTTCTTATTGTTTTAAATGGCAAGGAGTGGTGAAGGAGCGGTATACATACTGCTCCTCTCACCGCTCCAAAGATGCTGCTAGCAGGAGATTTTTTTCTCTCCTGCCTTCGGGCTTTCACATTGAGATGGCTGGGCAGGAGTTTTTCAGGCGGTATAGCAGCGCTATTTTTAGCGATGTACCGCCTGAAAAACTCCTCAGTGTGAAAGGGGTCTAAGAGTATATAAGTTTGTGATGTTTTTGGGTGAAGTTCCATTTAAAGTGTTTTTGTTTTTCACAAATTTTGGATCACAAATATTATATGAATTTATTTGATGTTTTTAGTTGAGATATGAATTAGTAATTTTTAGGTGCATACATATTCACATTTTTATTTTATTGCTAGTAATTAGTCTTGAGGTATATGTGATTATACTTTTTGGTGTTAGCTAGCTCTACAAACAGGTGATTGGTGGTGTTGGTTAGCTGCTTGGGGAAATATTTTATAAATTAAAACAATAAAGCAAATGAGGACAAAATGAAAGTTTTTGTTAAAATTATTAAACTGTACTAGAAATTAGTGAATTGATTTGCAAATATAGAAAATATTGTGAGCTTGGCAAGTCTCATTTTTTTTAGTTACTTACACATTTTTGATTTGCCTAAATATTGCATGCAAATACATTATTTGTGGAGAAAAGTGTAATTAACCACTTGTCCTTCTAAAGATTCACTCCCCCCTTTTGATTGGCACTGCGTTACTTTAACTGACAATTGCGCAGTCATGCAACGCTGTATGACCGTCAATTTTGAAAAAAACAAACAATATTTTTTACTTTCTGCTATAAAACATATCCAATAAAAACATTAAAAAAATCAAGTATATATACCGGAGCCTGCACAGGAGGGCTGCCCTGTAGCAGTAAATCTGCTATAGGGCGGTCTGGAAGTGGTTAATACATCCTGCTTAAATTCATTAAAGTGGTTGTAAACCCTCTAATATACCCAGTGAAGTGAATAGCCTCAGATTATACACAAATAAAACAAATCCTCCTACAAATTTTAGTTGTTTATCTGCAGTTTTCTGTTTTGCACTTTACTTCAAAAGTGCTGATTTCGGATAAAATCCTTCTGCATTTTTCAGTATCACAGAGGAGGGGGTGGAGAGCTGCAGTTAGAGGTCTGAGACACTTTGTAAGAGCTTATTGGAGCAAAGGAATGCACCCCCCCCTTCACACACAGAAAAACTGTGTTCTGAATAGACAAGCTTATGCTGCGCTCTCCTCCCCAACACATATTTTATCACATGTGTTGGAAAAACTTATCAGAAGGGACACATGCTGATAACAGTATGATGAAACACCAGAGAGAAACGACACTTAGAGCTTTGGAGAGAGACAAGTAAACATTACAGATATACAGTATGTGCTATATGTGCTTTGTTCAGATTTCATGACTGGAGTTTACAACCACTTTAATTACTTGATTACTCACAAAGCAGACTAATCTATAGGCACACATTCAGGCCAACTAAAAATGTTTACTTGGTCAAGAAAAATGACAGTTGCCAAATTTACAAGGCTTACCTTATCTGCTATTTTAATTGCTCCTCTATATGGTGAAAATGGGATTGCTCTGCCAATTATAACCATAGAATTATCATGTAATTGCTCTGTCTAATTTTAAGGCTTGGTTCACACTGGAAATGGCCGTGGATCGCACAGGAACTCTGTGCATCCCTGTTCTCCATTAGGTGATGAATCCAAGCCGAATCTTTGCCTGAAGCTGCTCCAGATATATATGAACTGGCTCCATAGAGAGCCGGTCACATTTTCCTGCTATGCAAATTAGATGCGGGAAAACCTGCATCAGATTCGAATAGGTGTGAACCCAGCCTAATATGTATTGCTAATAACATGAAATGTGCAATGTAATAAATGCCTGAGGAATTAATATTACACAACACACATTTCTCCCTTTAAATAACCTACTATTTTACACAACATATATTTTCCTCTAGTTCAATACCCCATATTGTTTTGTATTACTAGAACCCAAGAACCATGTGTAATACCTGACATAATACATTTTGTTAAATGTTTTTTGCACTTATTCAGTCCAAGCAATAACAAATACAGCAAAAGTGGTCATACACGTTTGTCCATACAAGTGCTCTGTGGCTTTTTATATGTGTATGTGTGCATCATAGCCTCATCTAGATTATCCCAATATTCATGAGATTGCTTCCATTGCAAAATCATCTATGTCTCTCATTGTAATAATATCTGGACTCCTTGTCCTGCCTGCATTTCTGTCCATGCTTTGTGGAGTGTCTGCCATGCTCTGGTCGCATGAATCACAGTCTATGGATTGCTGCATTTTTAAGCAGTCAGATTCTTCTTCATGCCATGCTCCTGACTTCCCTTCAATGTACAAACCACTGTCATTTAACATATGTGGAGCTCTTTTTAGGGATGATATGGATGTAGCTGGTACTGGGGCAAGGCCTTGATACAACATAAATGGACTATTCGACATTCCCAGTGCTGGAGTTGATCTTTCTGATGGAGGTAAGGACATTTGCAGGTATTTTCCAGTTTCTGGATCAAAAAATGTTTTAATTCGGAAATGGACCGGAATGTCCACCACAAAATACTGTCCAGAATCAGGGTCCTGTAAAAGTTTGCGTTGAGTAATTGGAAGAGATGGGGTTGAGGCTTCAGAAATTGACTCCTCTTGCTGTAGTGTACGTGATATGCAGGATCCCACATTTAAATCTGATTGCCGTGAAATTGAAGGTGAAATGATACTGGCAGGAGATGGAACATCCAGTACAAAATCAGACTCTTGAAAATCCCCTTCCTGTATCTTTGGAGGGATTTCAGTTTTCCTGTGTTTTTTAGTTAGGCGTTTGGCACGCCGTAAAGCTTTCTCAGTTTTTGGAGGAACCGTTGGTGGTTTTGCAGCATCAGCATGAGCTGTATTTAGAGAGTCTATGCTTGGTGCTTTTTCCTGTGGTTGTTTTATGCACTCACTAGTGTTGTTCTTCAAATTATTAGAGAGAGTAGGGACTATATTTATCACATCATTGATTGGGAGGTAAGGCTTTTCATTTCTTGAGTTTGCACTTGTTAAAGGTGGGCTTGCACTTGTTAAAGGTGGGCTTGGCATATCTTCGAATGCAGAAAGAGCTGTAGTAAAACCAGAGCTTTGTGTATTAAATGACATGGGACTGGCTACTATAGAGCAAGTAATACTTTCTGACATGGGGCTGGTTATAGTTGAACAGGCAATGTCTTCTGAAAAAGAAGTAGCATCTTCTAGCTGTAGGAGTCCATTGTCAAGTGGAGAATAATTTGTATTTGTACTGTCAAGAAGTGGAGAGCTTGCATGTTCTCCATTTAACTTTATGGAGTCACTTGCGTGTTGCAAATGCAAGGTGTTGCATTCAGGTGACAGCCCAGTCACCTCTGAGACACAGGTTTCAACTGGATGAAAAAATAGTCCATCAAGCAGTGGTGAATTCATATCAGGGCTTTTATTCATTTTGACTAATTCTGCAGTTTCCTCCTTTTTCTTTTTCCAATCGGGAGTCATACGGCAGGGCTTCTCCCATAGCTCCTGAATTTCTCTTTCTTCATGTTGTGATTTTATTTGTTTATATTCTCTGTTGTGATCTGGAGTCTCTAATACAGGATGTGTAGCTACATGATTCCAAAGTTTATCGTTATTTGCTGGCATATTTCTTGTTTTACTTATGTCTATTTTGGAATCCCTGTCTTCCCATGAACTAGGTAATGTTACTCTAAGATCTCCTTTACTTATTGTAAAGCTATAGTCTTCTAATTTGTGGAAAATTAGGCAGTCTTCTGAAAGACTTCTTAATAGAGGCCTTACTGGTTTTGTAACAGGTGATGATTTAATTGTATTGTCTTTTATGTGAAATAAGTTTGGTTTGAAATTAATTATGCTAGATGGTCTTTTAATCCTTTCTGCATTTGAACTTTCTTCACCTTGCTGATCACTTGCTAATAGCTTGCTAACTTCTACTTTCACTTCAGTCTCTTCTTTTAGTATTTGATGCTGCTCTCTGCTGCTCTCTATATTGCCATTGCTAACAGCATAATACTGTAAATCATCCTTTAGGCTATCATTTTTTATCTTTTGTTTTCCACCTTCATCACTTTCAGTTGAACACTGATTTACATCCTCTTTGGAGTCTAAACATTGCCTTGTGTAGCTGTGTGCATTTTTCACATCTTGTTCCGAGAAAACAATTGTTTGATTAGAAACTGTATCGGATGGCTCCTCTTGCTTGCTGTCAGGTTTAATATTTTCTTCTTGCAAAGGAAATTCTTCTCCATTTTGCCCCCAAACTGGTTCAGTAGGTGCATCCTGTATTTGTTCCACGTTTTTACATATATCTTCTTTAAGATAAGAATTTGGTATAGGATCTTCTATGTGTTTTTTAGGGCTATGATCAATAGGACTGAGATGGGAAGATGACATATTTTCTTTATGGATATTTTTATCTGTGTGGGTGCCTTCTGTAGGAATTTCTCCATTTTCAAATACTTTACATGGTATTACATGGTGTGATGGAGAGTTCAAACATAAATAGTTATCAGAAGTATTTCTAAAAAAATCCTGTTTAGCCTGTTCTTCTTTCGTTGAACTTGGTACATATTCCTTTCCATTATTACAAACATTTTCAACTTCTGATGCCTGTTTATCATAAGCTGAAGCATCTTGTAGCTTGCCATCTGCTACGTAATTCTTTTCATAACCATTACAAAGATTTGTTGATGGATTATATGTACTTTTTACTCTTTTTCTCATGTCTTTCAGATTGAATAGTAGGCCTGTGGCTTTGGATTTATATTCATTTCTCTTACGATACAAGCTAATTTCTCTTTGGTCCTGATCATTAAGTGTCATTGTATCAGCAGGTGGAGGAGTTATTGCCATTGGCTGTTCTATTAGAGCTTCTTGTATGTTTTTTCTTATTATTACAGGAGTTAAAAGATTTGTAATATTAAAGGATGAGATACTGGGCTTGTCTTCCAAGGAACCGTCTTCATTTGCTGTCATGTTTTCGTAAGATTGTCCTGTAGTACATTCTTTTATACTTAAACATTTATTTAGTAACTTATCTTCCATTTCTATCTTGTGAATATTCATTCTCCTCCATGGGGGCACATGAGCATTGCTGTTTGAATGTTGATTTGAGTCTGGGTGTTTTGCATGAGGTGTGCTTGGCAAAGTCTCCACACACACCTCATTTGAGTCTTTTAAACCTTGTTTTTTCTCTGATAAATGACATGGAACTACATCATTAACTGACTCTTTTTCTATTTGCTGTATTAATGTTTTTATTCTTCCAGGTGGTGGCATGGGTTTATTAGATAGTTTAATTTCATCTACTTTGGCTGGTATTTCTGATTTCTTGTCCTCTTTTGAGAAATCAACTTTTTCTTGAGATTCTTCATTTTGTTTTGATAAGGGATGTGAGGTTTCAGACACTGTTTTTTTATCCTGATTTGTATTTAATGATTGATTTATTTTTTTAGGAGAGTTAGATTTGGCTAAAACACAGAGCTGCTCTTTAGGTGATTGAGATCCTGAGTCTATTTTCATATCTTCCGCTTGGATCTTATCTGCATGAACCTTTGGAACCCTGTGACTTGATTCTCTGCTTTGCTTTGTCATCCTTTTGCTAGGAAGTGGAGGAACAGTCCGTAAAATTGGAATAGCATCAAAGTTATTAGAGAGTGTTGATGCAGGAGAGGCCCATCCTACCTCTATTCCTGCATCCCTTGCTCTTACGCCAGGTGTTGTTCTTTGAAGTAAAGGAGAGCATGGTGTTGCTGATCTCAGAATAGGTGGTGCTTCAGGGACTGGACCGTCAGTATCATGCCTCCCATGGTGTTTTTTATTGATATCACCCCATGACTTAAATGCACTATTTTCACTATGAAGAAAAGTTGTTTTTCTCAAGGACTGCTTTTGATTTGGCAACTTTTTGGCTTGATCTTGTAATGGTGAGCCTGAAGAACATGGCGATGCGGTGGGCATGGGACAAATTTCTTCCTGAGACTCCAAAAATACTTCTCTGGCTGTGCGCCTGTGTAAATTACGATGTTCATGAAGATTCATATCATCTGGATTGATAGATTCTAAAGTTTCATTGTTCAGTTCGCTGTGTTCTGAAGATATTTGTTCCATATTCATCTTACCTCTTGGAATACATTTAGAGGGGGAAACTCCATCTTGTTCTGGCCTTTCATTTTCAATATTATCAAAACTTTTTATCAGAGATGACACCTTGGAGCATGGTTTATATCCTGTGGGCTGAGGAACACACAGCTTATTGGTGTTGGTCTTGGCAACTATCAATCCATCCTTTGCACAGTTAAGCAGTGGTTGGAATGTTGGAGCCCACTTTCCACGCAGTCGTGAAATAGTGGGTAGCTGTGCCAAGGGCTGAGTCTTCCTTACGGAAAGGTTGAAAATGCCCAGGTGGTATTTTGTGGAAAGTGGCATTCCTTTAATGGGGGAAGGTATGTGAGGAACATCATTGAATGGTTCTTCTTCAGCAACACACAAACTTCTAAAAGCTCGATCTGTAAAACTGCTTACTTCTTGGTCTGTATCATCCATTACACCCACACCACTTCCAGCAAGGCCATCTGCATGTCTTTTTTGCTTCTTGTAACGAAGCATGTGCATACCATATGTAGACAGGAATATGTAAAGCAGTTCTCAAACTCACACCGAATACCACCTATGGGCAGAAAAAAAAACACAATTCAAGGTATTGTTAATGACAGTAAATATTTCTAAATCATGGTATAGAATTTATATATCATAATTTCAACCAAGTCAGAAGACTGGCACACAAACTACTGCAGAGTATTATTCCAACATTTTATTACATTCCAAATACTAATGATATGCATAAGGACAGATTATTAAATCTTTGAAAGTAACATTTAGCCAAGCATTCACTGGAATCAAATAAATGGTGATTCTGCGCAACATATCACACTAATGGAATAGTGATATCACATAAACAAGATAAATGTAAGAGCTGACAAATAATCAGCATATAGTATTAAATGCAAAGAGAATAGTGAGTCCAAATATAAATATATATATACTCAAATAGTGAATAGTGAGTCCAAAATATATAATACTCATAAGGCGAATGTGCAAAAATATATAAAGAATATTGTGCAAAAAAACCGGAATGGAAGTTCAATCCCAATAGTAAACACAAATCAGCTGTCAGGGCAGATATTCTGAATGCACTGGATGAAGGTGAGCACCAGCTCTATGGTGTGAGTGCACGGCCGTGCGATAGAAGATAAACCAGATCCCTGGCTGAGCTCCCGGGACTCTTACCTCTCAGCCCTCCTAAATGGGCATTGATGTACAGGTCACTCGCAGCCTTCTATGGGTGGTCCCTGATGTTTCCTCTCTTGATCTGATGGATCCTTCCTTAATTGGGACAGATGCTCCTCGAAACCAGATGGATGATGTGGGTTATAAGAGAGAGAGAGAGGGGACTCCCATAGTGAGGTAACGTTTGGTGCAGGTAAAATATGTTTATTGAGGAAAAACCTGCACTTACATTAAAAGAAAAATAAAAGTGCAACGAGGAAACAAACAAGCGGCGTTTGAATCGCCAGCTTACGTCACTCCGGGTGTACGTCCTCCAATTCCTACGCGTTACGACACCACGTGTCTTCGTCTGGGGAATCGGGATTCCCCAGACGAAGACACGTGGTGTCGTAACGCGTAGGAATTGGAGGACGTACACCCGGAGTGACGTAAGCTGGCGATTCAAACGCCGCTTGTTTGTTTCCTCGTTGCACTTTTATTTTTCTTTTAATGTAAGTGCAGGTTTTTCCTCAATAAACATATTTTACCTGCACCAAACGTTACCTCACTATGGGAGTCCCCTCTCTCTCTCTCTTATAACCCACATCATCCATCTGGTTTCGAGGAGCATCTGTCCCAATTAAGGAAGGATCCATCAGATCAAGAGAGGAAACATCAGGGACCACCCATAGAAGGCTGCGAGTGACCTGTACATCAATGCCCATTTAGGAGGGCTGAGAGGTAAGAGTCCCGGGAGCTCAGCCAGGGATCTGGTTTATCTTCTATCGCACGGCCGTGCACTCACACCATAGAGCTGGTGCTCACCTTCATCCAGTGCATTCAGAATATCTGCCCTGACAGCTGATTTGTGTTTACTATTGGGATTGAACTTCCATTCCGGTTTTTTTGCACAATATTCTTTATATATTTTTGCACATTCGCCTTATGAGTATTATATATTTTGGACTCACTATTCACTATTTGAGTATATATATATTTATATTTGGACTCACTATTCTCTTTGCATTTAATACTATATGCTGATTATTTGTCAGCTCTTACATTTATCTTGTTTATGTGATATCACTATTCCATTAGTGTGATATGTTGCGCAGAATCACCATTTATTTATATTCCTGTTTTATGTCATGTAAACATAATTAGGTTTTGCTGCACTATATATTTTTGGTGGATTCACTCATTTAGGATCCATTTTAGCGCAAAAGCACTTTTCACTTTATTCACTGGAATCAATTACTGTAATTTAAGAAAAATGCCCCTAGTAAGGCTATCACACCTATGCTTTTTTTTAACTTCAGCTTGTGTTTTGTAGAAACACAGTGCACGCCATTTAACTTGATTTCCTATGGGTAAAGTTCACATCTATGCGGTTCCTGCGGGCGTATTTTTCAGAAAGGATCGCGTTTTTGGTCCAGTAGATGCTAATGGACCCACATCTAAAATGCAAGTGCTGTGTTTATTCTGTGTTTTGCCTGGGGGTTTGATCAAATTTTCATGCATTTTGAAGCTCGTGTTTTTGATCATGCCTGACTACAATTACCTCCCATTGACAAGAGACTGCCTATGTTGCCCTGCAAAACAGCAAGTCACATCCAACACATTAGCCAGGATGGTAAAAACAGAGGTGCTGATACATCTGGTGAGGCCCCTTGTTTATTTGTACGATCCAGATCACAAGAGCAAGGCAAAGCAGCAGCAGGGATGGCAGGAAATTGCCAAAGAAATTTATCCAAAATGTGATTCCTTCACTGAGAGACAGAAGCATAACAAAAGAAAGTACTATGAATTTATCTGTGACAAAACTGTATGTATTCTGCTAATTGACAGTGCTAAATAGATGTATTTGTTAGAAATCAACACTGATCTCAAAACTACAGCTAGGGTACACATGCAGCCTTTTATTTTGTAGAGCCCTGCTCAATATGCAAAGTGTTTCTGACAAGTGACAAGGGGAGGTATATGATTTGGTGAAGCGCAGGTATGCTCATTATCTTTACTTATTTTCACTTTTTTTTTTAATACATTTTTATTTGTTTTACATTTTGATTTTTTTTACCCAAAAACTTAAATAAATAAATGCACACAACTCAAAAATATGCTGATTTTATTTTTAATACCTTAATTTCAGACAAGAAAACAAACAATATAATTTTATAACAAGAAGAACCAAAAAATATAACAAGAACAATGTAGCAGATAATGCAGAAAAGGGAAGTGTGGGAAATTTTAAATAGCCTCAAGTTGCCATGGCACCTGAACATTGGTAGACATAAAGGGCCAGATTCACATAGAAATGCCCAGGCGCAGCATATCAGAGATACACTATGCCGCCGTATCTTACCTGGCTCTAAGTCGAATCCAGGAAGATTTTGCGCCGTAAGTTACGGCGGCGTAGTGTATCTCTCGGCGCGTAATTCAAATCGGCTGGTAGGGGGCGTGATTCATTTAAATGAAGCGCGTCCCCGTGCCGATTGAACTGCGCATGCTCCGTTTCGAAATTTCCCGCCGTGCTTTGCGCGAAATGACATCGCACCAACGTCATTTTTTTAACTTAGACGTGAGTTACGTCCTTTCCTATTCACGGACGACTTACGCAAAAAAAAAATTTAATTCGACGCGGGAACGACGGCCATACTTTAACATGGCAAGTCTATCTATACGCCTCAAAATAGCAGCTTTATCTTTACGTCGGGAAAAGCCGACTAGCGACGACGTAAGAGAATGCGACGGCCGCGCGTACCTTCGTGGATCGACGGAAAAAGCGAATTAGCATACCCGACGCCGAAAACAACGCAAACTCCACCCAGCGGGCGCCAAAGTATTGCACCTACGATCCGAAGGCGTACGAAGCCGTATGCCTGTCGGATCGAAGCCAGAAGCCGTCGTATCTTGGTTTGAGGATTCAAACTAAAGATACGACGTGGCAAATTTGAAAGTACGCCGGTGTATCAGTAGATACGCCGGCGTACTTGCTCTGTGAATCTGGCCCATGTTAGGCAAAGAATTCCTCCCTAAAAATAAAAAAAAAATTTCCCCAACACCAGGAATAATGCTATGCTATCAGTGCTCAACCGCTCATGGGAAATATAAATGAGGTTAAAAAATAACCCATAGAATAAACAAAGACAATAATACAAACCAAAAATGGGGGGGGGGGGACTTTTGTGAGTATTCATTTTTTTACTTTTCTTTGTAATGAAACCTTCTTGAAACCAACTACACCGGAGTGGTTGCGTGCTCTCCCTCCCGTCTCCTCTCCTTGTTTAACAGAATTCATCCTTCATAACTGCGCCACTCCTGCTACCATGAGCTTCTGTTATACCTACACTGGTCAGGTTAAGGGAGTTGTGCCCTCCAACTAATATCCATCCCCTTTGTGAGCAAAAATATGAAGGGCACAAGCTGCTTTGACAGCTCAGATAGAATTCCCCATATTTAGATGGATGGGAGTGTGCAGTAGGCGCCATTTATTTGCAAGAATGTGCACACTCCACAATGCAGCATGCTCTAGTAAGGCAGTCAACATCCAGGGATCGACTTGAATAGAGCCTTAATAGCTGTTCACTTAAGGCAAAAGACTCATCACCAACAAAAACGTATGGGAGAGCCCGACCGCTTGTTACTGGTAGTGGAATATTTTGCCCAGTTTTGTAGCTTCTGGTCAAATGTGGAGTGGGCAAAAATACTTAAATGTGATCTGCTGCCATAACTCCCAATATCAATGTAAGTAAATCTATAATTAGCATCCACCAAGTCAAAGAGTACAAAGGGGTAGTTGTAGATATAAAAACTACCCCCACTTTTTACGGGCTTTACAATGTGAATATGTTTCCCATCTATTGCACAAGACAATTTGGGAAATTGCAGTGTTCACTAAACACAGCAGGTATGTTGCACCTGTCTTCCACCGTAGGTTTCCTGAAGACAACATCCTTGAATACCGCCCATATCACGGATCATGTGTCACGTACAATGTAACAAGCATTTAATTTCCCCACATGAACTGGAAATGTAGACGTAGACTGGATAGGGAGTTTCCTGTTGTCAGATGCCTGAAATAATTTATTTTTTTGCCATTAAGGAATTGCATCCAAGCTGGAGAAGAGCCAGTGGTGGAAGGGTCGCAGCAGTAGCACTTGTGACCAGGTCCTGTTGTAGGGGCCCAAAAGCTTGGTCTGTGGATCCACAGCATGGCTGCTGGCTGCCTGTTACACTCTCTCTTTCACTGCCCAGAGCCAGCACTGACAGCCCACTGCCCCCCCACGCCTTGCACAGACAGGAAAGAGAGAGAGCTAGATCTACTCCTCCTGCTCCTTCCACCCCTGTCCTCCTGTGTGTGCCCGTGGCCCTGCCTACACTTCAACCCCCACGGGAAAGCCCAGCAAACAGGAACAGCATGAAGAATGAATGTGGAGGATACACAGACTGCATGTGCCTCATTCCTTCCTGGGATGAGTGAGTTCACTATCCATCCATCCATCCATTCACCCTCTCCCTTCTCTATTCTGGCTCTGAATTAGTACAGCAATGTAACAGGACCTCAGATTTACGAGGTGCTCCACAGACTCTGATATAAATGGGGCTTTGGTGAGCAGCCATTGCAGACTCTGATGTAAGGGGACCTCTGTAGGCTGTCATGTAGGGGGGCTCTGCAGACTGTCATGTAAGGGGGGGCTCTGCGGACTGTCATGTAAGGGGGGGGCTCAGTGGTCCCTAATGTAAGGGGCTCTGGGAACTCTGATGTAAGGGGGGCTCTGGGGACCCTGATGTAAGGGGGGGCTCTGCGAACCCTAATGTAAGGGGGGGGCTCTGCAGACTGTCATGTAAGGGGGGCTCTGTGGACCCTGATGTAAGAGGGGCTCTGCAGACTATGATATAAGGGGGCTCTCTGGACTCTCATGTAGGGGGGATTCTGGGAACCCTGATTAAAAGAGAATGCTGAAAGCTATGATGTATGTGGAGGCTCTGGTTACCAGAGACCCCCTTATGACAGTTCCCCTTTACACCAGAGTCTGCAGCATTCCCCTTTACATCAGAGTTCCTTCCTTACATTATAGTTCTTAGTGTTCCTCCTTAAATGAAAGTCCTCAGAGTTCTCTCTTACATCAGAGTCTTTAAAGTCCCCCCTTACAGTATAAGGAAACTCTGCGAGTTTAGATGTTAAGGGGAACTCTGTGGATTCAGATGTACATGGCAACACTTGTGATTAAATCCATATGATTAGAAATGTTATTTATTGACAAAATATATGTATAGTGTATACTACAAAAAAGTGCACCTGTGCACCTGTCACCCATCAGTGCCCATAAAGTGCACCTGCCTTCCAACTCAGGATCAGCAAGCATTCCCCCTTTCACCGCACAGCCTGGTGTGCAGGTCAATACGAAAAATAATTCTGAGATTGATTTTTTTTTGTTATTTTTGCCCGACACATTGCTTCAATTTATTGTGGACCAGACATATCTTTATGCCCAGCAGTATATTTCTAACAACCCCCAATCATCATATGCCCATCCGTATGAGTGGAGAGATCTGATTTTGAATAATTCTAAATGTTTATGGGCCTCAACATGGGCTTACAAAAAAAGGAAGGACATGCCTACCCCATCCACCATATGCCTACCCCATCCACCATATGCCTACCCCATAACCACATGCCCATTTTTTTCTGCTGTAATGCCCAAGTCCCAATATGAGATGTGTGACGGGAGTCACTTTGGGCAGAGGGCTTGTGGAACCCAGCTTACTTTAGAGAGGTCAGGAAACTCCTTGACCAGCTCCCCCGGCCCCTCTTAAGTGTAAGTCACCCTGTGTCTATTTGGGGCACAGGGTAACCGAGGACCCCAGTCGGGTCTAAACTAACAACCACACTAGACTCAGCATGTCCTTTTAGCCCTGTTATCCAGGGTCTTATATGTATGGTTAGTGTTGAAAGAATAAAGAGGCTCTTTCACTTGGGACAGTAATATTTCTGAGCAATATCCCTCAAGAAATATATGAAGATAAATTCCACCTTTCATCTCAGACCATTGTCAAATGCCTCTATCCCATTGTTCTTTTGTTTCCGTCTGCCTTGGGAGCAAAGTATTTTGTGATGTATATGTGTATGTGGATTGGATGCTAAAGGGGAGGGGGATTTCTCCAGCAGCCCCTCCTAAAGACGGTCTACTGCTGGAAAGTTGAATACACCTGTGTGTTGTGTTACTGTCAGGATCAACCATTTTTAATGGTCTAGAAAAAAACACGTTTTTTTTTAACCCGATAATTTTTAGGCCTCTATCAAAGTGCTCTAGCAAAGTGCGGTGACATACAACACGTACAACGGCACTATAAAGGGGAAGTTCCATTCGGATGGCGCCACCATTGGGGCTGCTTTTGCTGATTTGCGCTTTTCAGTCTTCGTGCTTTTCAGTCTGTTACAGCGTGATGAATGTGCTATCACCAGAATGAGCGCTACCATCTCATAACTTGCTTCTGAGCATGTGCGATATTTTCACGTCGTTAAAGCCCACACACAACCATTTTTTACGACGTTAAAAACAACGCGAAAATTTAGAGCATGTTCTACATTTTTAATGCCCATTTTTAACGTCTCGAAAAATGCTCTGGAGCCCGCACACAACCTTTTTTAATGACATTAAAAAAAAAATCATTTTTCACATTGCGAAAAACAGTCGTGTGTACGCGGCATTAGCCCTCCTGCTACTCATTCCAGCCCTAGGGTGTTGGCTGTTTCATTCCCCCTGTCTGTGTTCACCTGGAAGGTGATTGATGTGGTCAGTCACCTGATATAAGCAAAACAAACACTATATCCCTTCCTTGTGATAGAGACAGTATACCTGCATTGTTCCTGATCAAGCCTCCCATTTTCTGCCTTGCTTTGCTGTTGGATTTCCCTATGTATGACCCAGATTGGATATCGTACTATTCCCTGAACCCAGCTTACCTTTTACCTAGACTGTCATTGGATTGGATATTGGACTATTCCCTGAACTCTTCCTGCCTTTACCTGGACTGTTTGCTCTGTTCACGTCTGCTCCGGTGTGGTGGCCAGGCACTATACATTGTGTATAAGTCCTGGGTACAACCAAGTATTGGTAGGCCTGCTGCCTTAAGGGAAGGGGGGCTGCTATAGGTGAAGCACACAGTAGCTAGCTATAGTGTATGACCACCTGCATTGAGGTAGATATGACATTCGTAATAGTTACTGGAGGTAAAGTTTACCCTGCCCTGTGCCATTATGCAAAGAAAGGGATTGTCCCCTGAGTATATCTTTGTACCTGTGATTGAATAAACAGTCCTATGCTTCTTACCACCCTACACCGAGGCCTCGACAAGTGACTGGGTAGGCTAAGGGATCTTGGATCATGCTGGTACCGGGCAAGGGAAGCTTATACAGCGGACATATTCCTCTTGAATAGCAGTGGGATAGTGAACACGTGAACATGTTGTCATGGATCTGCAGTAATGTTTCATACCCTGTCTGTCTGCTTACCTCTGGTCTGTTTATCAGCCTAGGGACTGCACTCTTACACCTGCATGTTTAAGTAATCTTCTCTCAGGATGGCTCCACCCAAGCCTTTAACAGGAAACACTTAACAACATTGTGCACTGCAAGCCAGCCTTGCCTTAGCAATAGTGTGTTTAGGCTCCCCTGTGTGTTTCTTGCCGTGTGCTCTACGTTTGATTCCATGTATCGACTTTGGCTTGTTCTCCTGACTATCCCTGTCTGCTTGTAGCCCCAAGCATTGGCGTGTTTTCCTGGCTATCCATGTCTGCTTGTAGCCCCAACCTTTGGCGTGTTCTCCTGACCATTCCTGTCTGCTTGTTACCCTGACCCTTGTCTTGTCATTCTGACTATTCCTAGTTGCCCTGCACTACTGCTTCCTCTCCACCCACCAGAGCCTGCTGTGAGAATGAGCTGGGAGACCCTGGGGGCTGCGACCTGGAGTCAGCTGCAGCGAAGGCCATCCTCCCTATCAGAGGCCCTAGTGAAAACCTGCTGGCTCTTAGACTCCGCGCCCTGGGGAATATTATGCTCTAGCTCCCTATTTGATCTGTGTTGGTGCTCGGGTGGAGCTGCTTTCCTGAACCATCCAGAGCTCCATCCGCAGAACTCAGTCGAAGGGTCCACAAGCTTAGCGGTGCGCTCCTGACTCCAGCGGTGTGCATCTGTCACCTGGCCTCAGCTGACCTGACAGTTTGCTCAGGCCATGGACCTGGCTGATGTCCTGCTACCCACCGATGATCAGCTGCAGGGCATAGTCTGCAGACTTGAGACCCAGGAATCTAATCAGACCCAGGTAATGCGATTCCTTCAGGATTTGGCTTCTCGATTTGAACAGCTTCAGGCCCCCTCAGGACCCCTGGTTCGACAACCTCAACCGCAATCTGCTGCTGTATCTGTTCCAGTCACATTCACAGCCAATAACCCTTTGCATTTACTAGTTCCGTCCCGTTTCTCTGGGGACTCCAAGGCCTGCAGGGGGTTCCTTAGCCAGTATACTATTCATTTTGAACTCCAGCCCCAAAACTTCCCATCTGATTGGGCAAAGGTAGCCTATATTATTATCTCTCTCCTGTCCAGCAAGGCTTTAGCCTGGACTGCCCCTCTTTGGGAGAAGAATAATGCAATAGTTTCCAGTCTGTCAATTTTTTTTTAACATCTCAGGATATATTCGAGTAACCAGGTCGTGTCTCTTCAGCGGCCAGTGCCCTTTTACGTATATGCCAAAAGTCTGCTTCTGTGGGACAGTATGCTGTTAATTTTCGTATGCCAACTGCTGAGCTGGAACAATGAGGCCTTAGTCGCAACCTTTTTACATGACCTCTCCAACAGAGTGAAGGATGAATTAGCAGGAAGAACCTAATCTGGACGATATCATCTCCTGGTGTAACCAGATCGACGTTCGCTTTCAGGAAAGGACCCTAGAAAAGAGACGTCAGCACTCCTTGGTTCTTAGTCAAGCTTTACCTCCCGTTTTTTTGACCTGTTGAGCATCCCCTGCCAGCTGAGGAACCTATGCAGCTGGGCCAGACCAGGTTATCTCCCGAGGAATGTGCTGGGCGCAGAACTCGGGCCACTCCTTCGTTCATTGGGGGGCTAAGAGAGCAGACATGCGACCGGACGTGCTGGGCGCAGAACTCTGGGCCTCTGTCTCTATTGTGGAGGCAAAAGTAATTTTCCTGACACATTCTTACTTTGTCCGGGAAATGCTTGGGTCTAATACATCTTGAAGGTGGGGTATTAGACCCAGACATATCACCTTCTCGTCTCCTTCTTTCCGTGTTCCTCCATGTTGGTGCTTGCTCTCATTCGGTCTTGGCTTATCTGGATTCCGGAGCCACTGGCAATTTTATAGACTGGAGAACTGCATCTTCCATGAACCTTACCCTTTCGCCCCTCACCACTCCATTGGTAGTCTCTGCGATTGATGTTAAGATATCGGTAGGGATACACCACCAGGAGTGGATATCCTTCCTTATTTTACCTAAGGCCTCAACCCCTATCGTATTGGGCCTTCCTTGGTTGCAGCTCCACTCTCCACACATTGACTGGACTTTTGGGAAGATCCTGGCTTGGGGTCCCTCCTGTTTTTCGTCCTGTTGCCTCCACCTCTGTATCTTCTGCTCTTCCCACTGCATATATCAATTTACGGGATGTTTTCTGTAAGAAATCAGCTGAGGTGCTTCCTCCTCCTGTGCTATTGACTATTGACTTTGTTCCAGAGCAACTCTGCTCAGGGGTTGTACCTACCCCCTATCCACCCCAGAGACCTATGCCATGTCAGAGTATGTTGTGGAAAATCTAGAGAAAGGATTCATCCGGAAATCATCATCGCCAGTAGGCAATGAGTTTTAAGCTATTCCACAAAAAGACCCACTCTATACTGTCAAATGCTTTAGCTGCATCGAGTGACAGTATAGCTCTGTTTCCCATGTTGTTTGTTGGGAGTTGTAAATTTAAAAATAGACGTGGGATATTATTATTAGCTGTAGATCTATTAGGAATAAAGGGCTAGATTTATGTAGAATCGCGCATTGTTACGGCGGCGTAGCGTATCGTATTTACGCCACGCCGCCGTAAGTAAGTGAGGCAAGTGCTGTATTCACAAAGCACTTGCCTCTTAAGTTACGGTGGCGTAGCGTAAATGGGGCTGGCGTAAGCGCGCCTAATTCAAATGAGGATGAGGGGGGCGTGTTTTATGTAAATGGGTGGTGACCCGACGTGATTGACGTTTTTTACGAACCACGCATGGGCTGTCCGTGTACATTGCTCCAAAGTATGCCGCAAGGACGTATTGGTTTTGACGTGAACGTAAATTACGTCCAGCCCTATTCGCGAACGACTTATGCAAATGACGTAAAAATGTCAAAATTTGACGCGGGAAGGACGTCCATACTTAATATTGCGTACGCCTCATAATAGCAGGAGCAACCTTACACCGAAAAAGCCTAAAGTAAACAACATAACAAAATAGCGCCGGGCGTACGTACGTTTGTGAATCGGTGTATCTACGTAATTAGCATATTCCTCGCGTAAATCAACGGAAGCGCCCCTAGCGGCCAGCGTAAAATTGCACACAATTATACGCCGGCGTATTCAAGTTACATCGGCGGAGGAAGCCTATTTTTTCAACGTATCTGCCTTTGAGAATCGGCGTAAAGATACAACGGCACAGATTTGAAATTACGGCGGCGTATCTGGAGATACGCCGCCGTATGTTGTTGCTGAATCTAGCCCAAAGCCTGATTGATCACAATGAATTAATATCGAAATGTATCTTCATAATCTAGTCGCCCTGTGCCTTTGCCAGCAACTTGATGTCTGATGTTAACAAAGATATTGGGCGGTATGAGTCAGGATTACTTGGATCCTTACTACGTTTCAACAAGACAATAATTACTGCTTAAGTCATAGAGGGGGGTAATGAACCCACCTCGATGGCATAGTTAAAGACAATGAGCAATTCAGGTACCACACATCCCCATATTTTTTATATACAGTGCCTTGCAAAAGTATTCACCCCCTTGGCTTTTTACCTATTTTGTTACATTACAGCCTTTAGTTCAATGTTTTTTTATTCTAAATTATATGTGATGGATCAGAACACAATAGTCTAAGTTGGTGAAGTAAAATTGGAAAAACACATAAAACTATTTTTCAGAAATAAAAAACTGATAATTGGCATATGCGTATGTTATGAAGCCCATAAAAAGCTCTGGTGTAACCAGTTACCTTCAGAAGTCACATAATTAGTCGATTAAATATTATAAAAAATTTAGAGAACTTTTGGTCCCAGAGATGTGTAATTACTTCAATAAAATAGGAGAGGAAGAGGAAATAAGAAAAGAATCGCTGCTAGCAAGTATTTCTATAATCCCTAAAACAGGAAAAGATGGAACGTTGTGTTCTAACTACCGACCAATAGCATTGTTAAATGCAGACCTGAAGGTTTATGCGAAAATACTAGCAACTAGGATAAAAAGTCTAATGCCGGAATTAATAAATATAGATCAGGCAGGCTTTGTAACAGGCAGAGAAGGGAGAGATAATAGCATAAGGACCCTGCTGTTACTACAACAGGATCCAAAAAAGAAACCCCCAGTCGTACTCATGTCTTTAGATGCTGAAAAAGCATTTGACAGAGTCGACTGGGGGTTTATGATGGAAACTTTACAAAATATAGGTCTGGGACCAAGGTTTTTGAAATGGGTAAAAAACCTATATAGCCACCCGACGGCAAGGGTGAAGGTCAATGGGAGTATGTCGTCTGCGTTCAAAATGAAAAATGGAACCAGACAGGGGTGCCCGCTCTCACCCCTCCTATATGTAATAGCACTGGAACCACTGTTAGCAAAAATCTGGGAAAACCCGGACATAGGGGGGGTGAGAGTGGGAGACGATGAACACAAGGTGGCGGCGTACGCAGACGACATACTCCTATATCTGACTAAACCTAGAGTTTCCCTCCCTAACGTTATAAAGGAAATAAAAAGATACGGTGAACTTTCCAACTTTAAAATAAACCCGATAAAAACAGTAATCCCAAATGTGGGGATAGAAAAAAAAGAAGCAGAAGAGCTTCAGAAGGATTTCCCATTTACATGGGAAAAGGAAGCTATAACATATTTAGGAATAAAGATCACACCAACAGTTGAAAAACTCTACTTAGCCAACTTTGTCCCCTTAATTAATGACATTAACCAAGACTTGAAAAATCTCGCAAGAAAACACATCTCCTGGATAGGTAAGATAAATGCGTTTAAAATGATGATACTACCGAAGATAACATATAAACTTCAAATGCTCCCAATAAAGATACCGCAAAGCTTCTTTAAGGTAATTAAAACAATAATCTTGAAATATATATGGGCAGGTAAAAAGGCCAGAATAAGCTATACACAGCTGAGCTTGAAAAAAAAAGGAGGCTGGTTGGGGCTCCCCGACATAAAAAGATATTATTTTGCCGTTAATTTAGCCAGGTTAGTAGAATGGACAAACACACACACCAAAAAAAAATGGGCACGTATGGAAGATAAAATAAGTAATGCACAATTAAACAGAAACATTTGGATACCACCAAAGACGAGGAAATTGGGCACAAACACACATAGTATAACAAAGAATGTTTTTAAAATATGGGACACTGTATTTAGACGGGAAAAATGGGAGTATAACTCTCCATTAATCCCATTAGCAGGCACAAATTTCTTCCCACCAGGCAATGGAACACGTTTCGGAAAGCAATTGGGTGAGAAAAAATTAAAAGATATTGTCACACGGGGAAAAATAAAAGCAAGACAGGATATAATAGTGGGAGAAGGGGATCAACGGATGAGTGAATGGGAGTATTTACAGTTAAATCACTTTGTGAGCACACTACCACAACCGATTCGGGAAGAAAAAACATTAAACCCAATAGAAAAAATATGCAATATAGATGGGCCACTGACACATGGTATATCAAAAGCATATGGAATATTAACGGAGCTCGAGACCCAGGAAACACTGCCCTGTCTAGAAAAATGGGAAAGCGATTTGGGTAAAAGGATTGACAAATCACAAATGATAGGTGCAGTTTATAATTATGCCTCAGATATAACTTCCATAGAAGCAAATTATAAGTGTATGGTTCGATGGCACCTGACCCCATCAAGAATGAATAAAATCCATCCAAAAAACTCAGAGCTCTGTTGGAGGAATTGTAAGCAAAAAGGAACAACTATGCACATATGGTGGGACTGCCCGAGAATACAGGAATATTGGAAAGAAGTCCTGGAATATATCGAAGAAATAACAGGGGAGAGGATCCCGTGTAGCCCGCTGACCTGTCTGTTTCATGGAACTGAAAAAACAAAAAAACAATACGCAATAACTCTGGTTCCAGTGCTGCTAAATGCAGCAAAGGCCCTGATCCCAAAAAACTGGCTACACCCAAAAAGGCCATCAGTTAAAGAATTGATAGAAAGGGTGGAATACATAGAAGAGATGGAGTACCTGGCCTGTGGAGAGACAGAAAGGAGTGGATAGATATAAAGAGGTGTGGGAAAAATGGAAAGTGTTTAAATTTTCGGAAAAATTCGTTCAAGGAATGACAGAAGTGGATAGGTGAGAAAACAAAAAGAAGATTGCAAGGCACACAGATCCGGGGGGGAAGGGGGGGTGGGGGAAAAAGGGGGAAGGAAGAAAGAAGGGGGGGAAAAAAATAAATAAAAAAAAAAAAAAAAAAAAAAAAAAGGGGCCAGTCAAGTCAGCGTATTAAGTAAGTAGTTAGACTTGTTAAACGTAAAAAGTATAACTAAAGGTTCAAAAATGACAAATTTGCAACTGTTAAAAAAAAAAAAAAAAATCCACGCATGATGCGAAGCCACTAGAGAGACGTTAAGGGCGGTCTAACCGTGAGCAAGTCTCGCCGTCAAGTGTGAGCGGAGTCTGAAGTGAAAAAAAAAAAAAAAAAGAAGTTACATAATTAGTGAAATGATGTTCACCTGTGTGCAATCTAAGGCCTTGTACTCACGGCCAGACATGTCCGATGAAAACGGTCTGCAGACCGTTTCCATCGGACATGTCTGCCCGGGGACTGCCCGGGGACTTCTGTTCGATGGCCGTACACACCATCGAACAGAGGTCCGCGCGTAAACAATACGCGGGGCGTGTCCGCGGTGTCGCGGCGTCGATGACGCGGTGTCGCCGCGACAATGACGCGGCGGCGTGGGCGGCCTGCCTTTAAAATGCTTCCACGCATGCGTCGAAGTCATTCGACGCATGCGAGGGATGGCGGGCGGCAGGACATGTACGGTAGGTCTGTACAGACGACCGTACATGTCCAGGCGGACAGGTTTCCAGCGGACTGTTTTAAAGCAAGTCCGGGAAACAGTTGTCTGCTCAGAAACGGTGTGTCAGATAATTGTTTGCTGGAATCCTGTCCGCGCGGCTGTACACACGACGGAACATGTCTGCTGAAACTGGTCTGCGGACCAGTTTCAGCAGACATGTTTGGTCGTGAGTACGGGGCCTTAGTGTCACATTATCTGTCATTAGATATATACACACTTTTTTGAAAGGCCCCAGAGGCTGCAACACCTAAACAAGAGGCACCACTAACCAAACAGTGCCATGAAGATCAAGGAACTCTCCAAACAAGTAAGGGACAATGCTGTTGAAAAGTACAAGTTAGGTTATAAAAAAATATCCAAATCTTATGTTTTAGGCATAAATTGAGTCCATGCTGTTAGTTTAAAAGATCTGCTGTAGACAATCGAAATGTTTCAACTAGGGTTGTCCCGATACCGATACTAGTATTGGTATCGGGACCGATACCAAGCATTTGCCCAAGTATTTGTACTCGGGCAAATGCTCCTGATGCTTCACCCGATACTTGTACCATCAGCGGTGATCAGTGCGGGGGGAAGTTACAAGCACCGATCACTGCTGTATAGATTTAAAAGTAATTTCTACGCTTCTCTCTTCACCCCCCCGCGTGGCTTTCAGCTGTTTTAAAATCAGCGGTGATCGGTGCATGTAACTCCCCCACACACGATCACCGCTGACTGTCCCGTGTCCTCCTCCAGCCCCCCTCGGTTTTGCTGCAGTCTCTCTCCCTCCCTCCGTGTCCCCTGTGTTTCTCTCTCCCTCCATGTCCCCCCCATGTGTTTCTCTCTCCCTCCGTGTATCCCGCCATGTATCCCACCATGTATCTCACCCCTTCTGTGCTCCTCCTCCACCCCCTGGAAATGTCAGGATGGAGAGCGGGGTAGGAGCCGGTAAATCCGGCTCCTTACTGCTCCGAATGAACAGAGTCGGTCATCATTGACTCTGTCTATTCACATAACTGAAACATCGTAAACTGTGATTACAATGTTTCAGTTTATGAAGATGCTGTCTTCTCTACATTCATTTTCAGCACAGCTGAGAAAGGGACTGGGGAACATGTGTACTTAGTCCCTTTCCCTGTCTCAAAGGGGAGGTCTGTTAAGACCCCTGATATCTCACCAAAGCCCCCCAACAGGGCTGAAAAAAAAAAAAAGAATAAAAAATTAAATAAAAAACACACTGACACGGTCCACCCCCCCCCACTTAAAAAATGGAAAGCATTATAAATAAAAAAAAATTGTAAAAAAAAAAAAAAAAAATTGTAAAAAAATTCAAAACAAATAGTTAAAGATAAAAAAAAAAAAACTACTGACACATGTGAGATTAAAAAAAAGTATCGGTATTGGCGAGTACTTGAAAAAAAGTATCGGTACTTGTACTCGGTCTTAAAAAAGTGGTATCGGGACAACCCTAGTTTCAACATATAGTCATGTTTCCTTAGATGTTTAATGTTTAATGTTAATTTAGATATATGTGTGTAGATAATTGAACACCACTTTGTAACTCCACACTTGTAATTCTGTTGTAACTCCCTTTTTGGTGATCTCTGTAAACTAATGTATTGTATGTCATTTTACAGTTTTCACGGTGCAATCGGTACTTATGGTGCAATCTGTACTGATGGTGTTTAAGGAGTTAAAAGATTAACCTCTGTGGTGTTCAACCTTAATGCACACCTTTGAGGCAAAATAAATAAAAGAACTGCACCCGTCAGAAGCTCTCCTCTCGTTATTAACTCAAAGCCAATGGGGCCGTTACACCTCGGGCCTCTGAAACTGCCACGGGTGTGGAGCAGGGGTCTGTAGTACTCTGTCCTGCTGCCAGCACTTCTGTTGGGGGTTTGCTAGGTGGTTCCTCTAGCAATCTCCGGAGTTTCCACTGCCGATTCTCTGGCATGCTACTAAACGCATTCTAGCAGTTTCCTGTATGCCCTTTGCAGATGCTGTTCCTTTCTTAGCAAATAGTCTAGATCAGGTTTAAGCTCTGAGACCCCTGCAAGACCAAGCATAGCCTCTCTGTATTCTCGCATGTCCTCAATGGTAGGTTCCCCTTCATCTCCAAACACCAAACAATCTGTAAGGCTCTCCCACAGCAATCCAGAGCTGCCAAAGTCATATCCCTCCGGAGAGCATTCTGTTGTCTCCCCTAAATATCCCTGCTCTGCGTACCATTGCAGAGCCCAATAATGATTGTCCAGCTCTATCTCCTGCTGGACCAGCCTATCCAACTCAGTCACCCATTGCTCCTGGGGCCGCTCTCCCAGGAATGCCATTCGCAATACCCATTGTTCACTGGCCCATTGTTTTGGGGTTGGAAAGCACTTGCCCTGTTTTATATCAGCGAGCTGGAGGGCTCTAATCCAGAGCTCCAACCGAATCAGCTGCCTGAGCTCCAGGTATTCAGACACAGTCCTGGTGTATGCTGAAAGGACGATCTACAGCAGCCCCAGGAACTCTGATGCCAGGTCCATATCTCCGCTGGGGTGACCAAAGTCTGCTCTTTAATCCCCAGGTGGAGGTTTGGATGTCCCAGACTGCAGGAAGCATCCCACTGCTTGCCACCAATGTAACAAAACGTCCCACACTCCACTTGAGTGCTTTTGTCATATACCGCTTCCCATCAGTCTGAATATAGATATCAGATATTCCGACTGCTCACAAGTACACAACGAGATGATACTTGTTTGTCTGCTGAACATGGACTGTTTATTTGAACAAGACTTTTTATAAACTTTTAACACAATGGGTTAGATAACAAGGTAGGGCTGGCTCCTGGATACTCCCCACTCCCCTCTAGCAACAACTTAGCAGACAACTATGTAATTAGCATGTTAATTAACACAGCACTTAAGGCAGCCCAAGTGACCAGACGGTCCGTCTCCAGAGGTTAATGTAAATCAGCTCTTTCAATGATCATGTATTGTTCAGAATTAAACTAAGAATAGTCTTTACATAGACCCCTGTCATGGATAGGGAGGATTAGTACTGTGAAGATGGTATTGTTACCAAAGATTCTATACAAGTTGGCAAAATAAAAAAACGAGAATCCCATTAGCGGTACTTAAAGCGGGAGTTCACCCGAAATTTTTTTTTTAACATTATATTCATGCTCATTTTGTCAAGGGGAATCGGGTAGTTTTTTTAAAAACAAAGCAGTACTTACCGTTTTAGAGAGCCCTGTCCCGCAGCCCATACCCGGAAGCGGCGGAGAAGATGTATCTCTAAAACGGTAAGTATGGCTTCTATTTTAAAAAAACTACCCTATTCCCCTTAACAAAATGAGCATGAATCTAATGTAAAAGATTCTGGGTGAACCTCCACTTTAAACAAGGGAAAAAACAAGGCGGGTTAGCGCTTCCAGACATTAAAGAATACTGCCTGTGGTGATATCAAGAGTAGTGGAATGGACTAGGGAACAGAGTGAAAAAAAGGTGGGTGAAACTAGAGAACTCAATGAGTGAGGCACATTTAACCACTTAAGACCCAGACCAAAATGCAGCTAAAGGACCTTGCCCCTTTTTGCCATTCGGCACTGCATCGCTTTAACTGACAATTGCGCGGTCGTGCGACGTGGCTTCCAAACAAAATTGGCGTCCTTTTTTTCCCACAAATAGAGCTTTCTTTTGGTGGTATTTGATCACCTCCGCAGTTTTTATTTTTTGCGCTATAAGCAAAAATATAGTGCCAATTTTGAAAAAAAATTCAATATTTTTTACTTTTTGCTATAATAAATATCCCCAAAAATATATAAAACATTTTTTTCCCTCAGTTTAGGCCGATACATATTCTTCTACCTATTTTTGGAAAAAAAAAATGGCAATAAGCGTTTATCGGTTTGTTTGCGCAAAATTTATAGCGTTTACAAAATAGGGGATAGTTTTATTGCATTTTTATAAAGATACATTTTTTACTACTACTACTACTTCAGACAATTTTGACACATTTTTGGGACCATTGTCATTTTCACAGCACAAAATGCATTTAAAATGCATTGTTTATTGTTAAAATGACAATTGCAGTTTGGGAGTTAACCACAGGGGGCGCTGATGGGGTTATGTGTGACCTGAAGTGTGTTTACAACTGTAGGGGGGTGTGGCTGTAGGTGTGACATCATCGATTGTGTCCCCCTATAAAAGGGATGACACGATCGATGCTGCCGACACAGTAAAGAACGGGGAAGCCGTGTTTACACTTCGGACCGGGTCGCGGGAGCGTGCCGCGGGCGCGCGCCCCACGGCTCGGTAGTAGTACAGGACGTACATGTGCCCAGCTGTGCCATTCTGCCGACGTATATGTGCAGGAGGCGGTCCTTAAGTGGTTAAGAAATATAGTTTGGAACCCCCCTCAATTTAGAAAATTAGGAGACAACACACATGCACTGACATTAAATGCACAAAAAATTTGGGATAAAATTCATAAAAAAAGTAAAGGGAAGCTTAATTCACTTTTAATTACATTGAAAATTATACCATTTCATGAGTTAAAACACAAACCAGAATTAAGGTTGATAAATGAATGGCGGTATCTCCAGTTGAGGCACTTTGTTGAGCAACTACCCCAGCCAATAAGATCTGAGACAGATTTAATGCCGCTAGAGCGGCTCTGTATTGCAGAAATCACAAAAGGTAATATATCTCGAATCTACCAAATATTGTTGGCTGTGGAGCAGCTGAAGACCCCGCCATTCATAATTAAATGGGAAAGGGAACTAAGGTCACACATAGATAAGGCCACTATTAGTAAAATCCTAAATCTAACCCACAGCTCGGCAATAGACACCAGAACAGTCAAAATTAATTATAAATGCTTAAAAAGGTAGTACGCAACGCCCGATAAAATCAGTAGGTACCAACTGGGAAAATCTGCGGAGTGTTGGCGAGGATGTAAGATGTTAGGAACGATGGCTCATTTGTGGTGGGACTGCCCATAAATCAAAGAGTACTAGAGAGGGATCTTGCAGTTAATAAAATAAATGACTAAAAAATAAATACCAGAGGATCTGTGGATAGTCCTTTTACATGCGGTGAAAGGACCAGTAAAACAATATAAAGACTCAGTAATATCACATCTGTTAAATGCCGCCAAAAAAACGTATTCCTAAAAAGTGTCAAGAAGCGGAAGCCCCCTCTATTCGAGAGTGATTGACTACAGTGGAGGAGGCAGTTAGCATGGAGGGTCTGAGGCTAGAAGAAGAACGCGTAGAGTCAGTCAACAGATAAATGGGAGAGATGGAAAGTGTTTGAGAAGACAAGTAGGTATGTAGAGGTGCTTAGTCTCTAAACAGAGGGAATCCCTCCACAATGAGAGTAAATATAAAAAATAAATAAAAAGAGGAGATACATTTATAAAGTTTAAGAGGTAGAGGTAGGGTAGGGGAGGGGGGTGGGTCGAGGGGAGGAGGGAGCGGGGGTTCACCTTCGGATGGATAATTAGAAGTATAATAAGATACAAGTTCTGTAGGAGAGTGTATGGTATTCTACTTATGTAATTTTATATTTTGTATTCGTGTATTTTCAATAATAATAAAAAAAAAAATATCCTGGGAGATATTGTGGATAAATATTACTGTCTCATTTTAAGTAAACCAAGAAATATTTTCTCAGTCACCCTGTGCCAGGATGGCACAGGGTGACTAAAGCCCCGTACACATGATAAGAATATCGTAAAGAACGTTCTTCCAAATATAATCGTATGCGAGTCTAGGATCGAATCGGCCTCCTCGTATACACGATAAGAATATCATACGAACGTTCTTCCAAATATAATCATATGCACATCTAGAATCGAATTGTCAGCGTAGTTTATATCTGACAATTCCTGCGCGATCAACTCAAATGTCCCATGTGCGTAGGCACGTTCTGCAGCGCGGTAGTCGGAGGTGATGTCAGAACCTGACCTTGTGCAGGCCATGCCTTTGGGTTCGGGGGCGGGGAGATCGTGGCATAAAGACGTGTGTTCATTCGGGAGAAGATTTTTTTTTTATTAACGACATTTCTTAGGAAAATTGACTTTTACATGGAAGATCAAACACTGCCACCGGTCATGCTCTGAGTTTTGGCCATCCAAAATGGTTTTAAAAAAAAAGAAGAAAAGGAGCACATGGTCAAAACAATCGCTACAGAACCGAGACAACTATTCACATATGACCTTACAGGAATTACAGGAAAATAATCCTGACGATTTCCAAAATTACCTCCGAATGGACGATGAATGTTTCCAAGCCTTGTTGCAGCTGGTGACACCAGTAACAAAAAAACAAACTACAATTATGCAGCAGCCAATAAGTCCAGAGCAGAGGTTAATCGCAACACTAAGGTATCTGGCAACCCGGGAGAAGTCTAAAGGACCTAAAATTCTCCACAGGAATTTCACCTCAATCACTGGGGAGAATAATACCTGAAACCTGCAAGTCTATCATTGATGCGCTACAGAGAAATTATGTCAAGGTAAATCATGTCTAGTTACCTATATTAACTGACTGATATTAACTTTTTTTGTATTTGAGGCCGCATACACACGATCGGTTAAACCGATGAGAATGGTCTGATGGACCGTTTTCATCGGTCCAAACTGATCGTGTGTGGGCGTCATCTGTTATTTAACCATCGGTTAAAAAAAAGCCAACTTGTAGGCACGTCCATCGGTTAAAAAACCACGCATGCTCAGAATCAAGTCGATGCATGCTTGGAATCATTGAACTTCGTTTTTTCAGCAGGTCATTGTGTTTTATGTCACCGCGTTCTGACACGATCGTTTTTTTAACCGATGGTGTGTAGGCGTGACGGACTATCAGTCAGCTTCATCGGGTTAACCGAGGAAAATGGTCCATCGGTCCGTTCTCATCGGATGGACCGATCGTGTGTACAGGGCATAACAGTTAATATAGTAGTATAGGGTTTTTCCGTGTGTCAGTTTAGTTTGGAAATAAATCTAAAAATATATTTAAACACTATGGCCCGGATTCACAAAGCACTTACGCAGGACGTATCTTGAGATACGCCGCGTAAGTGTAACTATGTGCCGTCGTATCTGTGCGCCGTGCCCACAATCCGAGATATGCCTAAAAATAGGCTTCCTACGACCGACTTAACTTGCCTACGCCATCGTATCGTAGGCGCATATTTACGCTGGGCGCATTTGCCGCTCCCATTGATTTTCTATGCACATATGCAAATGAGGGAGATACGCCGATTCACGAACGTAGTTGCGCCCGGTGCATAATATATGCGGTTTGCGTAAGTCATACGTCCGGCGTAAGGTTAAGCCCCATATATGAGGCGCAAGTCATGCTAAGGTATGGACCAGGGAACACAGCCGTCATATTTTACGTTGTTTAGGTAGTACGTGAATAGGGCTGGGCGTAGGTTACGTTAACGCCGTAGGCAGTGATCCGTCGTATCTTAGGGAGTAATTGCAATTCCAAGCAACCCACCTGAGTGGATGGAAGTTGCAAATAAATTCAAAGACCTGTGAAATTTCCCCAATTGTGGAGGAGCCATTGACGGGAAACATGTGCGCATCGTTTCACTACCAAATTCTCGATCCTATTACTTCAATTACAAGGGTTTCTACAGCATCATAATGCTAGCTCTAGTAGATGCCAAATGTAAATGATCTTTGCATGGATTAAAACTGTTTAACTATCTGAGACCTCATTCTATCTAGTGCCGCTCACGGCTGAATAACCTTTATCCCCTCACTTCTGGTCTTTGCTGGGGCACAACCATCACCAGCGGGAGCTTGAGTAGAGTCGGTTCCTGGCCACTCTTTGTGCGATTCTGTAAGGAAAAATTATTTAACTTTTACAACCCCACGTGCACGTGTGTTAATTTAAAAATGCAAAAAATCACCAGCAAACAACAAGGCACAAGTAGTGCATTAAAAACAAGTATGTCAAAAACTGAAAATCAAGTATAAACATTTAAGTAAAAGACAAACAATATCTCATAGCAAATGTTTTTATTGCACTTGAATAAAAAACAATGTTTGTGCACATAGAGGAAAAGTAGATCCATGATTCCACAAGTAAAAATATGTATTTTATAGAGAAACATAATTATTTTTAGTTACATTTTTTCTGATTGACATATTGTCCTGTAATCATGGACATGCCTAACATTATTTGTTGTCCTAAGTCTCTAGAAGGGGAAGTTCTAGAACAGGGATATGCTATTAGCGGACCTCCAGCTGACCTCCAAACAATATAAATCAGATTTTTGAACAATCTATCCGAAAGCGGTATTTTTCGTACGATTTTCTCATCGTGTGTATGGGGCATTAGACATAAGAGGTGCATGGGGAGCTGAAACAAGTGTTTCCCATTCTTTCCAAGGGATTTTGGGTTCCACAGGCCCTCCCGTCACAGCACCTAATGCGGAGGAGGGCCAGAGGAGCTGCTAGGATGTGTGCTCAGATAACGTTTTCTACCATGGGCTTGGGACAAGAGAAGGTCAGTGTGTCTACTACAGTGGAGCACTGGAGCAAGAGGAACATTGTGGAGAGTAGTGCAAATTGCTGTGGCCGGGGAGGGCAGGAATTGCAGTTTGGACTGCCTGGGAGCAGTAGTCTGTTTGTTGCCATGTGCTATTAAAACTGCTAGGCCACTGGGGAGAGGTATTGTATGCCTCTGGCCTAGTAAAGCACTCAGGTAACATCATCTAAGAGACTGTGTAGCTTCTAAATTGCTAGGCTGCCAGGTAGAGGTACTGTATACCTCTGGCTTAGTAATTTGCTCAGGAAACACCATTCAAGAGACTTTATTACAGTAACTAGGCACAGCCAGCAAGCTGGGGTTATTCAGAGTGATCCCTTTTTGTCTTACTGGAAGTGATGAGACAGGAATCTAATGCCGCGTACACACGGTCGTTTTTTGTGATGAAAAAAAAAAACATTTTAAAAAACGTCATTTAACCACTAGAGTACCGGGCCATCGTCAAATGACGGCTCCACGGTTACTCTGAAAATTCAACAGGACGTCATTTGGCGTCCTGTATTCTTGCGGCCACTGGGGGGCGCGCGAGCGCGCCGGCGGCCGCGCGCGCGCGCCCGGCGCGTCCCCGAGATGCCGATGCGCGTGCCTGGCGGTCGCGATGTCCGCCAGGGACTCGCGATCGGCGGCTACAGGGACAAGACGTGGAGCTCTGTGTGTAAACACAGAGCTCCACGTCCTGTCAGGGGAGAGAGGAGACCGATCTGTGTCCCTTGTACATAGGGACACAGCATCGGTCACCTCCCCCAGTCACCCCCCTTTCCCCACAGTTAGAACACAATTTAGGGATACATATTAACCCCTCCCTCACCCCCTAGTGTTAACCCCTTGAATGCCAGTCACATTTATACAGTAATTAGTGCATATTTATCGCATTAATCGCTGTATAAATGTGAATGGCGCCAAAAACGTGTCAAAAGTGTCCGATGTGTTCGCCGCAATGACACGGTGACAGTAAAAAAATCGCAAATCGCCACCAATACTAGTAAAAAAATTAATAAAATAAAAATGCCATAAATCTATCAGCTATTTTGTAAACGCTATAACTTTTGCGCAAACCAATCAATATATGATCATTGCGATTTTTTTTTACCAAAAATATGTAGAAGAATACATATCGGCCTAAACTGAGGAAAAAAAACGTTTTTTTTTTTTTTTAAATTGTGATATTTATTAAATAAAAAAGTAAAAAATAGTGTTTTTTTTTTAAATTGTCACTCTTCTTTTGTTTATAGCGCAAAAAATAAAAACCGCAGAGGTGATCAAATACCACCAAAAGAAAGCTCTATTTGTGGGAACAAAATGATAAAAAAATTGTTTGGGTACAGTGTAGCACGACCGCGCAATTGTCATTCAAAGTGCGACAGTGCTGAAAGCTGAAAATTGGCTTGGGCAGGAAGGGGCGTAAGTGCCCAGTATGGAAGTGGTTAAAATGATCGTGTGTGGACAAAACGTCATTTTATGTCTTCTGAAAAACGACAAAAAAAAAATTCGAACATGCTTCAATTTTTTATGTCGTTTTTCAAAACGTCGTTTTTTGTGTCATAAAAAATGATCGTGTGTGGGCTAAAACGACGTTTAAAATGACGTTTTTAAACCCGCGCATGCTCAGAAGCAAGTTATGACGCGAGCTTGAATGGAACAGAGTGCCGTCGTACGTGTTGTACATAACCGCGTTTTGCT
The DNA here is from genome assembly GCF_905171775.1 of Rana temporaria. Taxonomy (NCBI): domain Eukaryota; kingdom Metazoa; phylum Chordata; class Amphibia; order Anura; family Ranidae; genus Rana; species Rana temporaria. Next base: position 141,369,398 of record NC_053496.1, on the reverse strand, counting down.
AGAGCATTTTGAAAAAACTATAGTGTGTAGGCAACGTCGTTTTTTAAAATGAAGTTTGAAAAACATATTTTTTTTTCATGAGAAAAAACAACCGTGTAAGGAGAGGAATCCTGAGGAGTGATACTCTGCAGGAGCTAGTGCAGAAAAGGAAGAGCAATAGTTTGTAGTGGAAATATGCAGCTGAAGAGACTGTGAATGTTATGGCGTGTACACACAACCGGTATTCATGTCATGGAAAAAAAACAATGTTTTTCTTGACGTGATTCCTCTCAAGCCTGCCTTGCATACACACGATCGTGATAAAAAATGCTTGAGCAAAGCGCAGTAACTAGGGATGAGCTTCGAGTTCGAGTCAAACTCATGTTCGACTCGAACATTGCCTGTTCGCCTGTTCGGTGAACAACGAACAATTAGGGGTGTTCGCGGCAAATTCGAAAAGCCGCGGAACACCCTGTTAAAGTCTATGGGAGAAATCTAAAGTGTTAATTTTAAAGGCTAATATGCAAGTTATTGTCCTAAAAAGTGTTTGGGGACCTGGGTCCTGTCCCAGGAAACATGTATCAATGCAATTTTTTTTTATAAACAGACGTTTTTTCAGGAGCAGTTAATTTAATAATGCTAAAAGTGAAACAATAAAAGTGTAATATTACTTTAAATTTCGTACCTAGGGGGGATGTAAAGTCAGCATGTGAAATAGCGCATGTTTCCCATACTTAGAACTGTCCCTGCACAAAGTGTCATTTCTGAAAGAAAAAAAGGCATTTAAAACCCGCTTTGCGGCTCTAATGAATTGTCGGCTCTGGCAATTCAAAGATGATTCATTCATAAAAAAAAAAGTGTGTGGTCCCCCCAAATTCCATTAACAGGCCCTTCAGGTCTGATATGGATATTAAGGGGAACCATGCCGTCAATTAAAAAAAAATTACGTGGGGTTCCCCCCAAATATCCAGACCCTTCAGGTCTGGTGTGGATTTTAAGGGGAACTCCACCCCAAATAAAAAAAAATGGCGTGGAGTTCACCCAAAAATCCACACCAGACCCTTATCTGAGCACGTTAACCTGGCCGGCCGCAGAAAAGAGGGGGGACAGAGTGTGGCCCCCCCTCTCCTGAACCGCACCAGGCCACATGCCCTCAACATGGGGAGGATGTCCCCATGTTGATGGGGACAAGGGCCTCATCCCCACAACCCTTGTCCGGTGGTTGTGGGGGTCTGCGGGCGGGGGGCTTATCAGAATCTGGAAGACCCCTTTAACAAAGGGGACCCCCAGATCCTGCCCCCCCCTATGTTGAGGGCATGTGGCCTGGTGCGGTTCAGGAGAGGGGGGGCCGCACTCCCCCCCCTTCTCTGTGGCCGGCCAGGTTAATGTGCTCGGATAAGGGTCTGGTGTGGATTTTTGGGGGAACTCCACGCCATTTTTTTTTAAATTTGGGGTGGAGTTTCCCTTAAAAGGGCCTGGTATAGATATTTGGGGGGAACCCCACGTAATTTTTTTTAATTGACGGCGGGGTTCCCCTTAATATCCATATCAGACCTGAAGGGCCTGTTAATGGAATTTGGGGGAACCCCCACGTTTTTTTTTTATGAATGAATCATCATTGAATTGCCAGAGCCGACAATTCATTAGAGCCGCAAATCCGGTTTTAAATGCCTTTTTTTTCTTTCAGAAATGACACTTTGTGCAGGGACAGTTCTATGTACGGGAAACATGCGCTATTTCACATGCTAACTTTACATCCACCCTAGGTACGAACATTTAAGTAATATTACACTTTTATTGTTTCACTTTTAGCATTATTAAATTCACTGCTCCTGAAAAAAACGTCAGTTTTTAAAACTTTTTTTGCATTGATACATGTTTCCTGGGACAGGACCCAGGTCCCCAAACACTTTTTAGGACAATAACTTGCATATTAGCCTTTGAAATTAACACTTTAGATTTCAAATGTTCGAGTCCCATAGACTTTAACGGGGTTTTAAAGTTCACACGAACACAGTATGACCCCGCTACACACTCCCCCCACTCAGTCTTTGGTCCCCAAAGAGGACAACAGTATGTATCCTGATACATGCTTTAAAAATACATGCGGAGGAAAAGTTTGGTAGATTATGCAAGGCAATAAATACTGTGCATTATTCCTAACAGTATTCAGAGTCAAACAATTCATCTTATGACATAAAGTGGACAGAGGATCCTCCCACCAATTGTCAGGCAAGGACAAGCTACTCTGTCCACTGTTTACTAACACAGAGGTGTCTTGTTCAGATGTGCCAGGGGGTGAGCAGGGGCTGTCTTCCACCAAATTCATGGTGAGAGGACTAGGTAAAGTATCAGACTGTTTAGAAGTAATAATGGCTTCTTCGGAGCATTCCCCCAATTGGTCATAAGTCAGTCTCTTTGTTGGGTGAATAGTCCTTCTTTCCCTCTGTTCCTTAGGAATTATAAGCTCAGGAAGAATAGGTTCAATTTCACTGTCTTCTGGGTCAGGCACAATAGATTTCATATCTCCTGAATCATTTAGTTCACCATCAGGCAGGCTTGAGGCCTCTATGAAATCTTCAGTGGATGATGAATCCGCATCCTCCTCCAACTCCTCAGCAAGTATGTCGAGAGGCATAAATTCAGGGGCTTCCGGTCTCAGAGTCCCACTATTTGTTACTTCAGATGAAGGCAGGAACGAAGTACTAGGCTCTGATTGTTGAGAGGACCATAACCACTCTGACCCTATCCATTCATCTGTGGACTCTTCATCTTCTGTATCCGGAACTGTCATTTGGGATCTAGTAACCGGCCCAAATGATCTGGAGGTTGAAGGAAATTCCAGAGAAACAGATACAGGGGGTATTCTAACAGCTTCAGTGAGAGGTAACAGGTGATTCCTGTGCCAAGTTTTTAGAGGGCCCACACTCCCTTCCGGTCTGATCTGGTATACAGGGAGACCAGGCAACTGTTTGCATACAATGTATGGCTGAGACTTCCAGCGGTCGACCAATTTATGCTTTCCTGGGATACCCAGATTCCTTAACAATACTCGGTCTCCTGGCTGCAAGTCTTGTATCCTGACTCTCAAGTCAAAGTTTCTTTTATTCCTTTGCTCCCGCTTATCCGAACTAGCATGGGCCTTCTCATAAGCTGTTTTTAAACTTCTTCTTAAGCGGTCTACATAAACCTTTTGGGAGGCTGCAGATGTGTGATCCAGGGACACACCAAAAGCTAAATCAACTGGTAATCGGGCTTCCCTCCCAAACATCAGACGGTAAGGTGAGTATCCAGTTGCGTCGTTTGTAGTACTATTGTATGCATGCACAATGGCAGCCACATGCTTGCTCCAGTGTTGCTTCTTTTCAGAGCTTAGGGTTCCCAGCATATTCAAGAGGGTTCTGTTAAAGCGTTCAGGCTGAGCATCACCCTGAGGATGATAAGGAGTAGTTCTTGTTTTCTCAATACTCAACAAATCCAGCAATTTCTTTATGAGCTTACTTTCAAAGTCTCTTCCCTGATCAGAGTGAATGCGTTGTGGTAATCCATAGTGCACAATTTTTTTTTCCACTAGCACTTTTGCGACCGTTGAGGATTTCTGATCCTTGGTAGGATAGGCTTGAGCATACCTAGTGAAGTGGTCAGTCACAACTAGGACATTTCCTATTCCACTTGAGTCAGGTTCCAGACAGAGGAAGTCTATACACACCAGCTCCAGGGGGCTCTGACTTTGAGGATGGCCCATTGGGGCAGCTTGAAGGGGTAAAGTCTTTCTTTAAATACACCGGATACAAGAATGGCAATATCCCTCGACTTCAGCCCTCATACCGGGCCAGTAGACCCTGGCTCTGACTAATTGGAAAGTCCTTTCAGGTCCCAGATGACCATGCTGGTCATGAAGTGCAGCTAGGACAGTCTCTCTGTGTTTGCTGGGTAGGAACATCTGCCATCTCTCTTCTGGACCATTGGAGGGGCCCCTTCGGTAGACCACCCCCTGATGGAGCTGCAGCCTGTCCCACTCTTTGTGCACCAGTCGTGCTTCTCTCGAAGAACTGGTAAGAAGCACACCTGGATCTTGGTCTTCCAGAGCTTGTAGGATCAGCTTTCCCAGGGGATCTTCCTCTTGGTCTCTCCTCATATCCTTTTTGGACAACTTAGGTGGGTCCTCACTTCCCATTTGAGTCACGTTATAGTAAAACTTGAGTACTCCCACTGCCGAAACTCCTATTTCTTCTGCTCTGGGTCTTCCCTTCATCTGTAACTCTGTTCCTTGGCACAGAGCTCGCACCCCCTCAGAGGTTATTTGAGTCCACTCGTTCTCAGAGACAATTGACCCATGGGGCCTTCTGGAGAGAGCGTCTGCGTCTCTGTTTCCCACTCCTGGTCGGTACTTCAGGCTGAAATTGAATCCTGAAAGGGCTGCCAACCATCTATGTCCTGCTGCATCCAATTTGGCTGTGGGCAGCAGATAAGTGAGCGGGTTATTGTCGGTTCTCACTACAAACTCGGCCCCGTATAAGCTTAAGCTTATCTACAACCGCCCATTTCAGCGCCAAAAATTTAAGTTTGTGGGTGGGATAATTATTTTCGGATGAAGTTAGACTCCTGCTCACATAGGCTACCAGGCGTAGATAACCACTGTGTCCTTGGTATAATACCCCTTCTAGTCCTTCCCTACTGGCATCCACGTGCAACTCGTAAGGCTTTAAAGTATCTTCATAGGCCAGGACAGGAGCAGTGGTTAGGTTCTTCTTGAGCTGAATAAACGCCTCTTCACATTTGGGATCCCATTGGTCACGGATGGACTCTTTGGACTTCCGAGTCCCCAGATTGATCTTCACCGGCCTCTGATTCAAGAGTGTCGTCTTCATCTTCTGTCTTCAACAATTCGTTCAAAGGCCTTGCGATCTTTGCAAACCCTTCCACAAACCTCCTGTAATAGGAGAAGAATCCTAGGAATGACCACAACTCTGTCACATTAGTTGGCCTAGGCCAAGAAGTTACTGCTTCCAATTTCTCTGGGTCTGTCGATATCCCTTCTGCAGAGACAATATGGCCAAGGTAGTGAACCGATGGTTGGTAGAACTGACACTTCTCTCTGGAAAGCTTGAGGCCTTCGTCATGAAGCCGTTTTAGTACTTTCTCCAATCTCTGTTCATGTTCTTCCAAAGTTTTTCCGAACACAATAATGTCATCCAAATACACCAACACTTCGATCAGGTTCATGTCCCCTATGGTCTTCTCCATCAATCTCTGAAAAGTAGCTGGGGCCCCTGACAATCCCTGCGGCATGCGGTTGAACGCAAAGAAACCCACTGGGGTAATGAAGGCCGTCTTTTCTCGGTCTTTTGGGTGCATGGGGATTTGGTAATAACCACTCTTTAAGTCCATTACACTGAACCATTTGACCCCTGACAGACTCTGTAAGGCATCCTCAATCCGAGGTGTGGTGTATTGGTTAGGTATGGTTCGCTTGTTGAGGGTTCTGTAGTCAATGCATAACCTCAATGAGCCGTTCTGATTCCTCACCACCACTATTGGAGAAGCATAAGGGCTCCTGCACTCTCTGATGGTTCCTGTCCTTTTTAATTCTGCTAGTTGCTCTCTGAGATCTTCCAAATCCGTCAGAGGGACTCTCCGGACTCGCTCCCTGAAGGGTTTATCCTCCTTCAGTCGAATCCTGTAGGTGGCACTCTTCGCACATCCAACATCAAACTCAGTTTTTGAAAATATTTTCTGCCACCTGTCAAGTTGCGCTTTCGCCCTCTCTTCCCATTCTGGTGGGAGACCGGTGCCATCAGGTTGGTGAACCTTCTTTCAGTCTTCAATCTGCTTTCCCTCCTCCAGATCAGAGGGGACGACTGGGGTGGCTTGGTGTACCCGGCCCAGTAGAATTCTGGCTGGCACCTCCACAGGGTTGGCAGTAGCATTCCTGATGCTGACAGACACCCTTCCATGATTTCTCTCCAACACCTTCAATGGGATCACTTCCACTCCTTCCGAGTGTCCGACTGGGTCAGGCTCGAGGACAAGAAACGGGCCTGGCTGAGACCAGGTAAGCTTTACAGAGGCCTTCAAACAGGTCACTTCTCCTGGTTGTAAGACCTTCACTGTCTTGTCCAGCCGCCAGATCTTCCCATCTCCTTCAGGGGCTCTCTTCTCCATCACCAACTGCTGGTAGACCCTCCGTAGAATCGGGTGGACTTTTTGTGATGGAGTCTCTGCCACTTCAGCTAGTGGGAGCAAAAGTCCCCTGACTAAGTCGGTGTTGGTCCCTATAATGAGAGAGCTCTTGTGAACCCCTGGTGGTCGAGGGCAGACTACTGCTAGGGTGTCAAAGGTTTCCGCTGCACCTGCCACCGAAGGATCAAAGGTCAAAACGTATGGGTACGTACCCGTCGTAGGGGAAACTGAGTCCCAATACCCCATATTTCCAGCTCTTCCAGCTTTTGTAAGGGCAGGTGGGAGAGGTATCGATCATAAAAGTTTCTATACAGGAGGGTGACTTGAGCTCCGGTATCCAGGAGCCCCTTTGTGTAGACTCCCTCCACTTGGATGGAGACTAATGGGGAAGGTCCTACTAAGTTTTCAGGAAACTTCTGGGGTGTAGATTTCCTTTTGTGCTCTGTGACCTGTACCCTCACTCCCTTCTTATTAGGGCTTTTCCTGGCTTCCACCCGTCCATGCAGGGGAGGGTTTATAAGGTGGCCTCGGACGAGGTTTTCCTCCCTTGCCTTGCCGCTCTGCTTCTTTTGTTACTTTGGATTTGTCTACAGTCGGCGGGCACCCGGTTGACTCCCTCACCGGTGCCCTCTGAAGTTTTCTGCCGGCTTGTACATCTGTGGACTAGCCTTAGCTGGGCTGGGGCAAACTTCTCTTGTATGTCCTACTCCTCCACAGTTGAAACAGAATATGAATCTTCTTGGTCTCCTTGATTGATCACTTGGCCTATAGGCTGGCCTCTCTGGTTCTTCCCTTTTGGTTTGGTAGGGAAGAATCTCCACTTGACTGGTCAAGGCAACCACCATTTCTATCAGTTGGGACACTTGTGTCCTCAGAAGCTCGACTTGGGGGTCACTGTCCTCTGTGGCCACTACACGAACTTGTGCTGAAGGTTCTGGAGGTTGTTGCCTATTCTTTTGATCCAGTAGGACCTCCTCCTGTCGGATCATCCGGATCAGGTCGGGGTATTTCAACACTCCGCCTCCCTGTAGGGTTCGTAACTGAAGGGCAATGGGATCCATTGGTTGGGCCCCCCTTATAACTTGTTGAGCTCTGATCTTATCCACTTGCCTTGGATCTATTCCCTTCTTCAGGAGGATCTGATGCAGGATCTTATCTAAGCGGCCAACAAATTCAGGTAACTTCTCCCCGGGTTTCTGAAAACAGTGCTCCAATTGATAGTGGAGTTCACTGGCATTTTCAGTCCTTCCAAATACACTCTGCAAAACATCTAGATAGTCCTGTGCAGCACAGTCCCTTTTGCTGAGTTTAAGGTTACGTATGGCCTCTAGTGCTGGTTCCCTGAGGCTCTCCATAAGCCTTTGTTTTTTATGTCTCTCGGGAACTTCCCACTCCTCCAGAGCCTGAGTGGCATGGTCCAGCCATTTTTCAAATCCATCCTTAGAGGATGGCACTGGCTGTCTCCCTGAGACGGTTCTGAGCTTCCTGTATCCTGTTATCAGGTAATCTGCGGAATCCTTCTTACACTGAGCCACAATTTCTCCCAAAACAGCACATAATTCTGGGCCAAGAGTTTTTAGTGATGTGGGGTCAGGCCCTTTTGTCTTTTGTTCTTTAGGCCCTTTTGGTGCCGGTGCACTAGAGGAAGTAGGACCATCTTGTTCTTCTGTGGGGTGTATTAGAACAAGTTCTACACAATCTGGGGTATTTACACTGGCACCTTTAAAACAGTCTGGGAGTTCTGTTTTCCACTCACATAAGGCATAGGTTTGAGGGTTTGTGCTATCAGCCCGCATGTCTACTATCCATGGTTTTCTGTCTGCGGATAAAGTTCTCAGGACTGGGAGCAACCTTTCCTCTGTCCAGACTTCTCCCTTAATTTCGACCACTAGGCCATTCTTCAAAGTAACATTTTCTTCTTTGCACCACTTGGATGCGGCAGCAGCATCCATGGCTGGTCTTTGCGAGGGTAAGGTTCAATATGAGGGGATTTTATATTTTTGAGAAGTAGAATCCCGGACGAGCCACCACGTGTAGCGCTACCCCCGCAGGAGCTGCTGGATAGATTAGGGGGCAGTTCTGCTGTACGGCTAGTGCAGAAACCTTGGCTAGGCATGCATTGGCGTAAAATGAAGGATGGATGGCCGCACTCCAAACCAAACAGGTTGTCTTTATTTAAACGAACAGCAAAAACATACCAGATCACAGCAACAGAATTTTCCTTCTTCTTGGCTAGGCATGGTTCAAATAGCTTCAGAGTGTCCCTTGAGGACGAAGTCTATGTCGCAAACGTTGGTGCACTTTTAATTGTAATCCACAGGAAAAGGAATTAACTCAGTCAAAAAGGGGTATGGCGAGCACAAAAGTTGGTGGGCCGATATCCAGTCAGCGTCAGTACTCTGCTGGTGTAACTCTACGTTGCTAGGCCTCTCTGCTTAATCAGGAATCAACGCGTGGTTCCGGTTTAAGGAGTACTAATAGTTTATAGGCTGGGGTAGTATGGAAATTTGGGCGTGTGCCCTCTCACCCAAAACAGGCCTAGTCCGCCTGAGCTTCTCTGAAGATAAACTATTTAGCGGCACGCCTCAGCACAGATCTCCGGTGTCCTGCTTTCCGCAGCTCCAGTTGTTAGTCAGTCAGTCTGTCCGATCTCCTGGAACACGAGCTGGATACACTTGATCTTGTCCCCTCCGGATGGTTGGTCTCCCGGTGGATCTAGGCCCAGGCTTCGGGCCTAAAAGCTCAGCTGTGGTGCTCTTCACAGCTCCGCAGAGGGAGAGATGCAGATCCCAAGAGAGCGAGCTCAACTCCTCCCTGCCTTTAAGTAACCTCCCCCATAAGGCTGTGCGGGGGTGTCATGTGTTCCAAGAAGGCGAGGCATTGTGGGAAGTGTAGTCTATTCCTACTAAATGTCAATGGAGTCCGTTTCTCCTGGTACCTCTAATAACACAATGCATTGCTTTTAAGAAATATAAACACGTATGTACAAATGTAACGGGAACTTGGGTGGGGATTCAAGTCTACATCACTATCAATAGTCCATGATAGTATGACCCCGCTACACTTACAAACATCCAAAATGACGACGTGAAAAACGAAGCGAAAAAATAGAGCAGGTTATAAATTTTTAATGGCCATTTTTCTCATCGCGAAAAATGCTCTGGAGACTACACACGACCGGTTTTCATGTCGTGTGTACGAAGTGCATTCTTTTTCAGGGATAAATCTACTAATCAATGTTCTATAAATGTGATGGCAATTCAATAAGTGCTATGGGCATCTCATATCCTCCTATACCCCAACCAAGTTGTATCTCGCAATAAACAAAACAACGCAAATGTCTCAGAAGTGATATATGGGGGTCTGGCAGCAGGGTGATTTGGTGGATGTTTGTTACTAGTAGCAACCAAGCGCTACAACTGCTTGCCGCTTAGAAGGGCTACCAAGACCCATGAGATTAGCACTTCACTCAAAGGAGCCATGTCAAGCTAATCTGAAATAAACTGACCAACGTAATCAAACCAAATACAACAAATCCCGAATTTTTCACTCCAACCCATGTCTCCCTGCTCCCCAGTCCGCCACCTCCATCATCCGATTCCCCATGAAGGCAAAGGAAAGGGCATCGACGGGGGGGGGAGAAAAGGGGAGACAGAAATTTATTCCGAGATAAATCAACATACAAGACAAACATACACAAACATGAACATATTTGACATAACAAAAAAAAGACATATACAACAAATATAAACAAAAATTTTAAATTATACGGTGCGCTTTGGAATATTACACAGATAAACTTCCTGGCCCCTAGGATAAAATGACAGTAAGTTTATCTGCCTAGGAGGAAGCATACACCATTCCAAAACCAGCCACTGTACTATTTCATGCCATACACAGAGTGGTGCACTGACGCACCTGGTACATGTGAGTACCCCACTGGGGGGTTGTTCTTATTTGTTTAAAAAAATGTTTAAAGCGATATCACACTATCAAGGCTTTTTATTCCCCATTATTCCCGAGATACTGCATGGGAAGCCCAGAATCCTGTTACCATTATAGAACCCAGGGGTGGTTCACAAGCGTGTATTGACTGAGCGTAATTGCTAAGTCACACGCTCCAAGGTGAGCATTTAATAACTAAGGGGTCACTGGAATAAGAGCACCAATGCATGATCTGCAACACCTGTCAATCATTTTCAGATGCATGGATTTATAAGCATGTCAGCAGTGCTATTACTGGATACCACGCTTATGCACTTTTTTCAACAGGACTGTCATAGCATTGTTTTATAAAAAGACTTGTTTTTGCACAATAGCACTTTTTGCTATTTAAAGTGTGACTAGTGTTGTTCCCTATACACCACCGGACACTTATATCTGTGTTACAAAGCACTTGGATGCACATGAGCACTTTATTATTAATGTTTTAATTTACATATTTATTGTTTTTACTTTGGTCATATCACATCTATGTCACACATATGTACATGTATTTGTTTTAATCTTTAGCAAGCATTTATTGTGTAATATTCCAAAGCGCAGCATATAATTTACTATTTTTGTCTATGTGCACAAGCCTATGAGACCTGTGTAACGCTTGTAGCTGGGTTAGTGATATCTATTATGCCCTGTACACACGATCGGTTCATCAGATGAAAACGGTCTGATGGATGTTTTCATCAGATATCCGATGAAGCTGACTTTCATCAGTCGTGCCTACACACCATCAGTTAAAAAAACGATTGTGTCAGAACGCGGTGACGTAAAACACAAGACATGCTGAGAACAATTAAGTTCAATGCTTCCAAGCATGCGTCGACTTGATTCTGAGCACACGTGGATTTTTAACCGATGGACGTGCCCACAGACGATCATTTTTTTTCTATCGGTTAACCGATGGATAAAAAAACGATGTGGCCCACACACGATCGGTTCGTCTGATGAAAACGGTCCATCAGACCGCTTTCAGCAGACAAACCGATCGTGTGTACGCGGCATTAGGCTTTGGGTTGATTAAGGCTCGCAGGAATTCTATTACTTTCTTAACAAATATATACAGACAGAGACATAATCAACATAACGAAAACAATAACAGACATGGGGGCTATCTGAGAGGCCCACGAAAAAAAAAATAGTGCTCTCTCTGCCCTTTTCCCTCTCCAAAATATCTATTCATTCTTGCAAAAATAGGAAGAGGAAAAAAAAAGAAGAAAAAAATAATTTTCTTTTAGGAAGTTAATTTGACCATTTATATTTGTGTGAATTACTTACTCTTCCATTGATTGATTTGAAACAGGCCTTTGTTTCTGGACCTTTGTTGAGGCGACCTGACCCTGGGGATCCATACTTTAATTAATTGGACGAATTTCTTGACTGCGCTTCTTCAATCTTTTGCAGAAAAACATCAACCATGTGTGTTTTTCTCCCAAAAATTGTCTCAGGCAGAGAAGAATTGCGCTATTGGTGATCAGGAATTTCTTGCGATTAAATTGGCGTTGGAGGAGTGGCATCCTCTCTTGGAGGGTTCCCTGCATTCCTAAACAAATTTCACTGACCATAAGAATCTTACAGAATGCCAAATGAATTGAATCCCAGACAGGCCAGGTGGAGTCTTTTCTTTTCCAGTTTTAATTTCACCATTACGTACAAACCTGGTTCCTGTGTGTTACTGCAAGTTTAACGCTGTATATTTCATTGCATTATTGCAAGTTTAACGCCATATACTGTATTTCATTGCGTTACTGAAAGTTTAACGCCATATAGTTCTGTACATTACTGCAAGTTTAACTCTGTATAGTTCTGTGCATTAATGCAAGTTTAACGCCATATAGTTCTTTGCGTTACTGCAATATTAAAGTGTATCTGTGGAGTGTGTCTGTGTTGTGAATACTCAAATTAAAGTGCACCAAACACCACTTTGTATCGATTAAAGTGCATACATGTACACATTTACACATCTTTATTACATTTTGTTAATAAGCACCCCCCACTCCCCCCATCATGTCTGGGAGGACAGCAAGGAGAGGCAGACGTTCCCATGGCATTGTAAGGGGGCCAGCAGAGTATGTGTCCAAAGGCAAAGTAGACATGGTCAGTCCTCAGGCAGGGCATCATTTTGCCTGTTTAGTGATGTTGCCCATGCTATCAAGCCACAGCATGCAGAGGAGGTGGTGGACTGGTTTACAAAAACCTCCTAATCCTCCGTCACCCAAGCAGAGACTAGTGCGCAATCCCCTGCAGCTGCCAGAGTGGGAAAACCTGCCTCCTTGTCTACAGCTATTCCTGCTATAGCCCCAGTATCAGGCATGGAGGAGTCAGCAGAGTTATTTGAACAGAGCATCAGCCACTTGCTCCTTGATGATGCACAGCCATTACTCAATTCAGATGTTGGTTCTGAGTCTGAGGTTGAGGAAGGCAGGAACATGAGCCTACAGAGAGGGGAGAACACTGGTACACAAACTGGCAGTCGATTTCCCCCAGCCGCAGCATATTGCCAAGTTCTCTCAAATGGTAATGAGGATAGAGGAGATGATGATGATGACGAGGTCACTGACTGGATAGAGCAGAGGGGGAAATGAGGGTAAGGTACAACCCCAACAAGGCAGTCATCATGGAAGAGTAGAGAGCAGCCACCATATTCCATTACATTGTGGAACTGTTATCTCCTCCTGGCCCACTTCCCACAGATCAGCTGTCTGGGCCTTATTTAGTACATGTGCTGCCAATCGCACTGTTGCTATTTGCAAACTTTGTCTCAAGCGCATCGAGTGTGGCAAAAACACCAACCATTTGGGTACCAGATGCTTGACAAGGCATTTAACCACCCACCACTCAGCCCATTGGCAGGAGCACCTAAAAGCCACACAAAAGGGGAACAAATCTGCTCCACCTTCTTACTCACCTCAGTCTGTCCCTGCTATACCTCATGACCTCTCAGCAGCTTCCACTGTCAGGGATGATGGTATAGCGTAGGGTGTCCCAGGTCGTTGTAGCACATCTGCCAGCAGCACACCATCAGCTGTAGAATAAATACAGTCCCTGCAACCCACATTCCCAGCATCTAAATGCAAGCTGCTGGCTCTACAACTTCTGCCTTTCCACTTGGTGGATTCTGCCCCCTTCCGTGAATTTGCAGAATGTGCTGTACCACAATGGCAGGTTCCCAGTCACTATTTCTTTTCATGTAAGGCCATTCCATCTCTCTAACATCACATGGAAGGCAATGTTGTGGAATCGTTGGGCAAGGCATCCAGTCACAAATTACACATTACTGCTATAACGTGGTCTAGCAAGCATGAGCAGTGTCAGAACCTGTACTCACCGAGACCGAGATGCTGAGGGCGGCTCACCTTTGCGACCCTGTGCAGACCACTCCCTGGAGTTGGGACAGAGGAGGGACGGCACAAGGAGGCACCGGCGCCGGGAGCTGGCAGGAAGACTTGGTGCAGCTGACAGAAGCAGGGCAGGTGCAGAAGACTGGAAACAAGCGTTGGTCAGGCAGGAACTGGTAGGTGAGTCTGGTAGGGTCCACAGGAGATGAGGGCAAATCCGAGTCACAAGCCGAGGGTCAAGGGCAGGAGAGTTCAGAGGGAGTCCATGAGAGCAAGCCAAGGTCAAGGGGCAGGAGACAACAGCAATCCAGGTAACGTTAGCCAAAGGGTTAGAGGTTCCAGGTGAGAGGAGAGTCGTCAGGAATTCCGGGTCAAAACAGGCAGGTACGGCAACAGGTAAACACATAGGAGCTGAAGACAAACCAGCAACCTGTTCAGGGAAGGCTGCTGGTTTAAATAGGAATGTCCGGCCTCTGATTGGCCCCAGGGTTGCCGCATACGTGCACATGGAATCTGTCAGAGATGGAGCTAGTACCCTGACAGTGCCCCCCCCCAAGGGGCGGACTCCGGACGCCCAAACTGGTCATTAACTCCGGGTGTTCCAGGTGAAAGGCCCGAATCAGGCGAGGGGCATGGAGATTCCGGGAAGGCTCCCAAGAGTTATCTTCAGGGGGATATCCCTTCCACTTTATAAGGTATTGCAACTGCCTTCCTCTTTTCCTGCAGCTCAGGATAGCCTCCACCTCAAATTCTTTTTCACCCTCAATCTCCACTGGTGGAGGTGGCAGTTCTTCTCTACCGTTGAAGGGGTCAGACACAACGGGCTTAAGCAGAGAGGCGTGAAACACAGGGTGGATCTTGTAGGACCTGGGTAAAGCCAACTCAAAAGCTACTGGGTTGATTTCTCGCCTGATCTCAAATGGCCCGATGAACCTTGGACCCAGCTTCCGAGAGGGAATAGGTAACTTGAGGTTGATGGCGGATAGCCAGACCTTCTCACCCACTTTGAAGACAGGGCAATCCTTCCTCCCCTCATGGAACCTCTTATAGTCCTGCTGAGCTTGCTGCATGCTTTCCTGTAACTTCTGAAAGTTTTGCTGGATGCAGGTCACACGTTCCTGGACCGCTGGCACAGATGTTTCCGGGATGGAGTCCGGCAAAAAGGAAGGGTGGAAACCGAAGTTAGCCCAGAACGGGGTTTGGTTTGTGGAAGAATGTATGGAATTATTGTAAGCGAACTCGGCTGTAGATAACAAGGAGGACCAATCGTCTTGGGAGACTGAGCAAAAGCATCGTAGATACTGTTCTAGCGTTTGATTAGTGCGCTCTGTCTGGCCATTACTTTCAGGGTGATAGGCCGAGGACAGACAGATCTTCACTTCCAAAGCTCTGCAAAGTTCCTTCCAAAATTTGGATGTGAATTGAGTACCTCTGTCAGATACTATGCTTTTGGGCACTCCATGGAGCTTGATAATCTCTTTAAAAAAGATTTTGGCTGTGTCTGCCGCGGAGGGCGTACCCACCATGGGCAAAAAATGCGCCATCTTGGACAGACGGTCCACCACGACTAGGATCGTGGTAAACCAGGCTGAAGGAGGCAAATCGACAATAAAGTCCATGGAGATGTCAATCCAGGGCCGTTCTGGGATAGGAAGGGGTTTCAGCAGCCCCCAGGTCTTCGTGTTTGGCCCCTTACTCCGCTGGCAGCGAATGCAGGAAGAGACATAATCCTTGCAGTCGGACCTCCATTTAGGCCACCAGAAGGAGCGAGAGATCAGTTCGGAAGTTTTACGGGTACCAAAATGGCCAGCCAATTTACGATCATGGAAGGTGCTGAGGATTAACTGTCTTGCCTCTGTTGGAACGAAAATCTTCCCACGAGACCACAGCAGGTCGTCCTTTTTCTCCAAGGAGGAAACCTCATGATCAGGGCACCGTTGGCATGCGGTCTTTAGAGCAGTCAACAAATCTGTTTGAGGGAGAAGCAAAAAATTTTGAGGTGACAGGATCGTGCTGGGCTCGGAAGTATCGGGCGTCTCTGGAAACATCCTGGAGAGGGCATCAGCTTTTCCATTTTTTGCGCCAGGACGATAGGTAATATGGAAATTGAAGCGAGCAAAAAAAAGAGCCCAACGGGCTTGTCTGGGCCTAAGGCGTTTTGCAGACCGTAAGTATTCCAGGTTCCTGTGGTCAGTGAAAATGATAATGGGATGCGCTGCCCCCTCCAGCAGGTACCTCCACTCCTCCAGTGCAAATTTTATGGCCAGTAGTTCTCTATCGCCTACGTCGTAATTGCGCTCAGGAGGACTTAGTTTCCGAGAGGCGTAGGCTACTGGGTGAAGAAGCGACTTCGGTCCCTGTCTCTGGGAAAGGATAGCGCCTGTAGCAGATTCCGAGGCATCCACTTCTAGAACAAAAGGTAACGTAGAATCCGGATGACAAAGTACAGGTGCCGAGGTAAAGGCCGTTTTGAGTTTGATAAAGGCCTCCTGAGCCTCTTGTGGCCACTGGAAGCGGTGCCCCTGGCGGGTCAACTTGGTGATGGGAGAAACAATTGATGAAAAAACGATGATGAATCGTCTATAAAAATTGGCGAAGCCAATGAAGCGCTGAACGCCCTTTTTGTCTGTTGGAGGTGCCCACTCCTGAATAGCACTGATTTTCTGGGGATCCATGGCTACCCCATGCACAGAAATGATAAATCCTAAAAATTGCACTGATGTCTTTTCGAACTCGCATTTTTCTGATTTGAGATAAAGCCGGTGTTGTCTCAAGATGGTGAGAACCTGCCTGACATGTTGCCGATGTAATTCTTTTGTGGCTGAAAAGATGAGAATATCGTCCAAGTAGACTACGAGGAAGTCATCTAAAAATTGTCGAAAAATGTCATTGACTAGATGCTGGAAGGTGGCGGGCGCATTACAGAGCCCAAAGGGCATGACCAGATACTCGAAGTGCCCGAATCTGGACCTGAACGCAGTCTTCCACTCATCTCCTGCCCTTATTCGGACCAAATTGTAGGCGCCCCTGAGGTCCAATTTAGAAAAAACCTGAGCTGATCGGAACCTTTGAAAGAGCTCGGGGATTAGAGGCAGCGGGTACCGGTTCTTGATGGTAATTTTGTTTAACTCCCTATAATCAATGCAGGGTCTAAGCGATCCATCTTTTTTCTCGACAAAGAAGATCCCCGCCCCCGCTGGCGAGGAGGAGGGACGGATGAACTTCTTACTTAAATTTTCTTCAATATAGACCTTGAGGGTCTTCAACTCAGTCTCTGACAAGGGGAATATGCGCCCAAAGGGAATTTCAGATCCGGGCAAGAGGTCAATGGGGCAGTCATATGACCGATGTGGTGGGAGACAATCGGCTTGTTTTTTGTCAAAGACATCCTTGAAGTCTAGGTAGGCTGGAGGAACATGCTGTAGGTCTTCAGGTGGAGTAGCTAGCGTGGAGCAGGCGACTGGAGCGGGTGCGAGACAGTGCTGGGAACAGTAGGTGGAAGGGAAGCTGACTTCTTTCTTGAGCCAATCAATGCAGGGCAGATGAACTTGTAGCCAAGGGAGACCCAGAATGATAGGGAACATGGGGGACGGGATCAAGTCCAAACAGAGGAACTCCCGGTGCCCAGAATCTGAGATGGCACAAAGAGGAAGGGTTTCCTGGGTAATCAATCCGGAACGGGGAAGAGAGCCATCAGCCAGATGAACTTGCAGCTGAAAATCCTTGGTACGGCAGGGGATACGCAGCTTTTGGGCCAAGGATGAGTCCAAGAAGCAGCTGCAGGCCCCGGAATCAATTATCGCCGGCAGACGTGTTGCCCCTTCCGGGAGCTGTAGGGAAAGAAAGAGGATAACATAAGTCTGAGGCAAACTGGTAACAGGGAAATTGATAGCAGATGAAGGTTTCGACTTACAAGGCCTTACTGGGCAAGTGCGCAAAAAGTGTCCGGCGGCTCCGCAGTACAGACAGAGGTTAGATTGACGCCTCCGGAGTCTTTCTTCTGGAGTCAGAGGGGCCCGTACTATACCAAGCTGCATCGGCTCTGGGTCGGGTAATGAGGTGTTTGGTGGAGCTGGGTGAGGCGGAGGTACTGGAGCATATCTTGGTGGAACCCAGTTAGGCCGGTTGGACTGGAACCTCTCCGAACGACGTTCTCGAGTGGCGGTTTGGATTAAATCCTCCAGAGAGGCAGGGGGTGCCGACCTTGCAAGCTCATCCTTTAGGTTCTCAGAGAGGCCCTGGCGGTATTGGTACCTGAGGGCCAACTCATTCCAGCCTGTGTCAGCAGACCACTTTCTAAATTCGGCGGTGTAGTCTTCCACCGGCCGTCTCCCTTGATTTAAGCTGTGCAGAGTACCCTCTGCGGTGGCTGCACGTAGGGGGTCGTCGTATAATTTCCCCATGTGGGTGAAGAAGGTGTCCATAGAGTCAAGTATTGGACTGCGTTGTTCCATTAAGGAGTGTGCCCATGCTTGAGGCTCCTCAGAAAGGAGAGAGATTACGAATCCAACCTTAACAGCTTCGGTCGCAAAAGTTCTAGGTTGCAAGGCCAGGTAAAGGGAACAGGCATTCTTGAAAGCCCGATATTTCCGGCGGTCGCCTGAGAATCGCTCGGGCATGGAGACCCGGGGTTCGGGATTACTCCCCATCATGGCAGGGCTTGCAGGAGCTTGGGCAGCAGAAGGTCCGGGTGAAGAGGCTAGGGCCGCAGTGGATGGACCTGGGGAACCGGCCAGTTGTTGGAGGCGGCCATCAATCTGGAGGTAGCCTTCCTGAAGCTTCTGGACTGCCTCTGTTAAAGCGGAGACCTGTTGGCACAGCGTCTCAAAGGGTGAGCGCGCCCTGTCGGTCTCAGACATCTGGCTGGTTTGTACTGTCAGAACCTGTACTCACCGAGACCGAGATGCTGAGGGCGGCTCACCTTTGCGACCCTGTGCAGACCACTCCCTGGAGTTGGGACAGAGGAGGGACGGCACAAGGAGGCACCGGCGCCGGGAGCTGGCAGGAAGACTTGGTGCAGCTGACAGAAGCAGGGCAGGTGCAGAAGACTGGAAACAAGCGTTGGTCAGGCAGGAACTGGTAGGTGAGTCTGGTAGGGTCCACAGGAGATGAGGGCAAATCCGAGTCACAAGCCGAGGGTCAAGGGCAGGAGAGTTCAGAGGGAGTCCATGAGAGCAAGCCAAGGTCAAGGGGCAGGAGACAACAGCAATCCAGGTAACGTTAGCCAAAGGGTTAGAGGTTCCAGGTGAGAGGAGAGTCGTCAGGAATTCCGGGTCAAAACAGGCAGGTACGGCAACAGGTAAACACATAGGAGCTGAAGACAAACCAGCAACCTGTTCAGGGAAGGCTGCTGGTTTAAATAGGAATGTCCGGCCTCTGATTGGCCCCAGGGTTGCCGCATACGTGCACGTGCGCGCTTCCACGCACACGGCGCGCTGCCGTACCGCGCATGCGCGCGCGCAGACCACGCACAGGCATGCGCCGAAATGTCATTCTACTGGGCATGTGCGGGAATCTGTCAGAGATGGAGCTAGTACCCTGACAAGCAGGGACAATATATTTTCATTCACAGCACACTGGGTAACTCTGCTTGAAACTCGGAAGGATGCAGGACAGGTCTCAGTGCTGCAGATTGTTGTGCCCCATGTCTCCATACAGCTGGTAATGATGCGAAATTTGTCAACTCTACCCCCTCCTCCTCTTCCATGCCCTCGTCTGCTGAACACAAAAGTTATGGGCATGTCTGTTTATTTGGATGAGTGGATTTTTAGCTAAGATGCATTATATCATTAAGACGAAATGTGTGCTTATTAGCACAGGAGATAGGAGATTTGGCTGTGTGCTCTGAGTACAGCCTGATTTCGCTGACAGAAGGCACTATAAAGGGGAAGTTCCATTCCAATGGCGCCACCCTTTGGGCTGCTTTTGCTGATCCTCATGTTAGTAAAAGTTTGGTGAGAGATGATTTGCGCTTTTCATCCTCGTGCTTTTCAGTCTGTTACAGCGTGACGAATGTGCTATCTCCAATCTGAATGCTAGTTTTACCAGAATGAGCGCTCCTGTCTCATACTTGATTCTGAGAATGCATGGTTTTCTGCCTAACGGAAAACCATACAGATGAACGGTTTTCCCACTCTGTCTTTTGGCCTGATGGGAAAAAAGATGTCCTGATCTCTTTTTTTTGTCCGGCAGTTTTCCCGTCGGAAAAACTGCGATGGAGCATACACACAGCGGGATTCCCAACGAAAAGCTCTCATAGCAGTTTTCCTGATGAAAAAATCGGTTGTGTGTACAAGGCATTAGACCTGGGTCATTCCACCCTGAGTCTGGTGCCCAGCAGTGGAAATCAGAACAGTATTGTATAGCGGTGCGTTTATCGTGAAGTAATGACCTAAGGTTAGCTTCAGCTTAATGACAACGGTCAGAATCATACAGTAAAACATAAGGCCTTGAAAAAAGCTTCAAATGACTCTCTGGCTGGGTCATTTGTGGGGAGACTAAAGGCCCAAGCAGGCCTAATGGTACTTGGTTGCCCCCAGGACTTATATACACAATGCTATGGTGCCTGGTCACCATGCCAGGGCAGATGCGAACTGAGAAAACAAACAGGCTACTTGCAGTTAGTAGACAGGTAGCGTGGTTCTATGACAGTTCAGGTAAAAGGCAGGCTGAGTTGAAAGAATAGTCCAATAATTCCATCTGAAGTCATACACAGGGAAATCCAAACTAGTAAAGCAGGGCAGACAGACATTCACTATCACAAGCAAAGGACTGAGCGTTTAACTTGCTTATAACAGGTGACTGACAACATCAATCATCTAGCAGGTGGACACAGACAGGGAGAATGCAATAGCCAAAACCCAAATGCTGGAATGAGGAGCAGGAGCACTTAAGTTTTCCTGACACAGCCCCAAATGATCCACAATGGCTCAAAAGTGATATGGTCCAGAAATATTTAGACAAAATAAAGGTAGATAAAGCACCTGGACCAGATAGCACGGATCCTACAATAATTGAGCTCTGTAATTTCAAAGCCATTGTATCTAATTTTTAGGGACTCAATAATGACAGGAATAGTATCACTGGACTGGCACAGGGCCAATGTGGTGCCTATATTTAAAAAGGGAACAAAGTCTTTACCAAGTAACTATAGACCTGTTATTAATTGGCGGTGTGAGACCTACATACACCACCATTATTCATACTATTTAAATCAATATATCTGTGCATTTCCAGATATTGAATGTTCCCTTCATTGATAGCGTGTGCACTGCATCAATGTCATTCAAATCATTGAATACTTACCCTGATTGTCAAGGCCTTATAGTACATATCCTTATTCCAGACCAAGTGAATTATCATTCACCTGAATGATCATTGATTCATTACCATCTAATATAGACTGAGAATTTTGAGAAAAGGTGCATTTGTGCACCCTTCACGTGAGAACGCCACACCGTCACCAACGATGAACTTACTCATAGTCCATTACCCAATTCTTCAGTCTAAGTGATACCTATTGCAACATCATCGCCTCAATCCCCATACTCCCCCCTCCCCGTCTCCCTCACACACCTTCCCCTCCCTTCCTCCTATCCTTAGGGTTCAGTCATTGGTCAGTATACTATTAGGGCCACAATTGGCAGTCCCATGTCAATCTGTTATTGAACATCATATATCCCACTACTTAACATAACTGTTCATAGTGACTAAAACCAATGACTGACCCCGACAGAGTCCGGACAGCGTCCTGTGTCAATGTTTGTCTACTGTATGTCCTGTATGTTATGTGTGCTCATGGCTTAATGTACCCAATACTATGCTTTTTTAATTGTGTTGTGGAATTCAATGTGATCCAACTGATTAAATTATTATCAGAATAAACTCTTTGATATTATCTCCTGGGTTTATTATTATTTGGATCGGGATCATTTTAAGTGCAGCCTGTAGTAACCCCTTTTCTTTTCCCATGATCTTATCTAAGATCAATTTCTATCTTACCTTACCCCTGATCTTTGTTATCTGCTAATTTTGATATATGCCATGGTTACCGCCCCACTTCCATCATTGATGTGAGATCCCACATATATCTATTAACCAACTAATCAGACTCGCCTCTTCCCCTATCCCATTCCCCTCCCTTCCCCCCAAATGTCTATACATTATTTTGTGATCATTATGTTCACTACTAGCGAGTCTGCCCATTGATACCACCACACAATACTATTCCAACTAATAGTTAACAGTTTCACTATACTTCATTACGTGATATGGCCTTTGTACTTGGGGATGATATTGATCGTGAGATACAAACAGCATTTCACAGTGATACTCCGCAAGCATTGGACCAAGATGAGGAAATTAAAAATAAATTCAAGGAACACAAAAAATTACTTGTAAAACATCTGAATAGAAAATGGGATGTTACATCTCTGGAAACCTATATATCCCATAAAATTGTTCCGAGGGGTTTAAGGGACAAAGTTATTCCGGCTGAACATCTTCACACAGAAAGCTTCCTTCCAAAATGGAGGGAGCTATGTATAAATCACGGTCTGGCTGTCATGGCCCTGATCGTTGAAGAGGAGAAATTACAACTATTATCCATCCAGCAGGAGATAAAAACTAGTTCTGAGGGTTTGGATGAATTAAAAGACGAGGAGGAATTTGTCAAACAAAATGAACAGCTTAAGAAAGACATTGAAAAAGTACAGTTAAATCTAAAAATAACCAAACAGGGCAAATTCAAACGTGACCTAATTGATTTTGAGAAAGGGGAGATTTTTGACCTCACGACTCGTCGTGGCCGAAATAAATCGACAACGCGAGTCGGGCGATCACAATCAAGATCCCGTCGACGTAAACCACCGAGTGACATTGAGGACGACCAGACTAAAACGGTTATTTTTTTAGACGAGCACAAGTCAAACGTCAAACAATTAAAATCATGCCAGACCACACAGGAACGAACATATACCAGGAGCCAGAAAAAATAGTCGTTAAAAATACCTGTCCACCTCAAGATGAAGAACCAAATTTGGGCCTTGATGATTTAAAGGTAATAAATTTATCAGACTTCACCTTGACAAAGGACCACCAAACACTCCTACAAAAGGGCATGTCCTTTTCACCGGTAACCAATATGGATGAGTTCACTGTGTTCAAAGACATTTCCCTGTTCCTCCGCAAGGTATACTACCGATCACTATTCTCGAATGAAGGTGTCGGTGTAATTAATCAACATCAAGTTGAAAGCGAGGATCAGGCAATTTTGGACATTCTGAACTCCCTACTGGAAGAAAATATGACTTTGAATGAGGAACCCTCAACCTGTATTAGACGGGTAAACCTCAAGATAAAATCGCTCAAAATGCCACCCTTATCTAAAAATAGATGGCTTAAAACATTTCTAGACATGGTACAAATCGATCTGGAAAAGATCGATTGGTCCAAAAAAATTACTGATAACTTAACAGTAGGCGAGAGGAAAGCCCTGAAAGAATTACAGAACGACAATAATATTGTCATTAAAAATAGTGATAAAGGTGGGAATGTTGTACTGTTGACTCCAAACCAATATGAAAGTGAGGCCAAACGTTTACTGAGCGATACTTCCACCTATATGAAAATGGATCATAATCCATTAAATACCGTGGTTACGGAATTAAACTACAAATTAAGTTTGGCCAAAGGAGAGGGTCTCTTAACCATCAAAGAACATGACCATTTACGGGTCAACGAGTACAACATCCCCACCTTTTACATTATACCAAAGGTCCACAAAAATTTGGACAAACCGCCGGGCAGACCGATTGTGTCGGCCTGCCAGGGACCCCTGGAACGCATGGGACGATACCTGGACCTTATGCTAAAGGAGATGGTGACCGATCTAAAGTCCTTTGTACAAGATACACAACATGTACTGGCGAAACTGGATGCACTTGGCACCTGCCAGCAACCTGAGGGTTGCCTATTGGTTGGTATAGATGTAGAATCATTATATACCTTGATACCCCACGAGACTGGCATTCGGGCAGTCGGGACCTTCTTGGATAATACCTATCCCCTCTAAGGACCACAAAACGAGTTCATTATTGACCTATTGGAGTTTGCTTTAATGAACAACTATTTCCAATTTACGGGAAACTTCTACCGACAAATAAGAGGCACTTCTATGGGTGCGGCCTGGGCACCGGCCTATGCCTGCCTACACCTAGGCCTCTGGGAAGAAGAAGATGTTTATACCTCGTCTATGTACAGCCACCATGTACTTACCTGGTGGCGGTACATAGACGATGTCCTAATGATATGGAAAGGTGACACCGAAACATTGCATCAATTTATGACCGAGCTCAATCGGAATGGACGTAACATCCATTTAACTTATACAGTTAATCCAGAACATCTATCCTTCCTTGATTTACTAATAACCCTAAAAGAGGGTAAACTGAGTACCTGTACCTTTCGTAAGAATACCGCGGCCAACACCCTCCTATATGCCACCAGCCACCATCCACACTGGCTCAAAAACGGTATCCCGGTGGGCCAATTTATGCGCATAAAACGCAACTGTTCCAACATCTCTGATTACCGCCGCGAAAGTCACGACCTGTATACGCGATTCCGCGAACGGGGTTATTCGCATGGTCAAATTAAAAAAGCTAGAAAACGTGCGGCCATCAGAGATCGTGTGGACCTGTTGACCAAAAAGAGATCATTGGACCAACATGGCATGAACTCAAATGAGCCCATTAGAATAATAACTCCATTTGGCTCACAGTGGAACTCGGTTCGGACTACCCTGGAGAAACACTGGGGCATCCTAACTAATGCCCCAGGCCTTTCCAAAATAGTCAGTGCTGTACCTAAACTGGTGGCACGACGTGCCCATAGTCTTGGTGACATGCTAATTAAATCGGAATTTGTGAAAGAACCCAATGCCACGTGGCTGTCCAACTATCCAAGATCTTTGGGCATGTTCCCCTGCAATAAATGTCAGATATGCCCTTATGTCGATCGTACATCCTCCTTTCAGGATGCCCACGGACAATGTGACTTTGAGATCAGGGACCTGATAAATTGTTCGACAACCAGAGTGATTTATTTAATCACCTGTCCCAAAATATACGTGGGAAAAACGAAACGTGCCCTGAAAGTTCGGATAGGTGAGCATTTACGTGAAATTAACGAAAAACAAAAAATCCCCGAAAAACCACTCGCCAAGCATTTTGCCGAACATCACAATAGATGCTCTAAGGGCATGACTGTGAAGGGAATCTATGCCCTTAAATTACCTGGCAGACGAGGTGATTTTGACCGAATCCTCCAACAAAAAGAGAAGTGGTGGGTATATCGTCTCAAATCACTCGTGCCCGTCGGCTTGAATACTGAATTAAATTTACAAGTCTTTCTAAATCCATAAGAAAACTTTGATCATGCCCTTACTTACTCCATGAGATATAAACTGTGATGCACCTTGTGACATCCTGCACACTATTAAAGTTCACTCTGGCTATTTTCACCTCACATACTTATAACTCCTTTGATACATGATTGTTAAATGCTCACAACAAACACCTCACACTATCTCAAGTGAAGTCCCGATGACTGTCAGGTTACCCATGCAGTCCAAATTGTACCTAAACTTATGACATCTATCCAAATGTATAATTGCTTCCACTCGCTCCTACAAGTCAGTGATTTCAACTGCCATAGATCTAGATGAAGCGATTCAGATATCGAGTGTTACATGAGGAAACTATCACCATAATTTTGGGTAGGAAATGAATAATCCTGGCAATGATCGTTATTTGTTGAGCCGATAAATATCTGTTTTTCCCTCCCCCTTTCTTCCTTTTCCTCACTTTCCCCTCTGCCGTGCACTCCCTCTCCTTCCCCCACTGTGTTCCTACTCCTAAAATTGAACACTGTTCCTCAAAATGAGCCATACCGAATGAAGAAAGAAAAACGAGCATGTAAATAAATTAGTTCTTTTGGGAAATTTAAAGTAATTTATTTCGCCTAGTTTCCATGACCACCGTAGCGTTGGGTATCCCATGCAGTCGATCAGCGTTAGCACGCACTGCTCTGGTGTCAGTATCAGCTGTGGATTGCGTATAAAAACATCCAGCAGCTGACATTCCATTACGTCCAGGAAGAAGCTACGCCATTGGCTACGGCGAAACGCGTCAACGTCATCGCCAGACGCTGCCCATGTGACCTGTCCATGTGACCTAATTCAAACCAGGAAGGAACACGGAGGAACGCGAGACGGAGACGGCGATTGAGGCGCCACACCGGGCTATTCAGCCCACGCTCTGGATACGGGGTAACCTAACTCCTGTCTCAACCGAGTTACTTGTACTCTCGACACATCACTTGTAACAATCAACCAGAGGTTTGCAATAATGGACTTATCATTACCCTGATCATTTCATAGAATGAGTGAAGCTCAACAAAGGTCTGTAACCAACTTTTATTTTGAATGTTACCACTTGGAGCCACTTGAATGACTATATCCTCCGAACTTTCATTAACATCCAACTTGCTATTGTCAGATATATTTGGGGATCCAGCTGCTTTAATTTGAAAAGCAACATAATTCATATGACTCCCGGTTATTGAGTCACACTAACCATCCTATCTTGACACATAGCAGTATTGTCATGGCTCCGCCTACCTAGGGTAAATGTATTCAAAATTGGCGGTGTGAGACCTACATACACCACCATTATTCATACTATTTAAATCAATATATCTGTGCATTTCCAGATATTGAATGTTCCCTTCATTGATAGCGTGTGCACTGCATCAATGTCATTCAAATCATTGAATACTTACCCTGATTGTCAAGGCCTTATAGTACATATCCTTATTCCAGACCAAGTGAATTATCATTCACCTGAATGATCATTGATTCATTACCATCTAATATAGACTGAGAATTTTGAGATAAGGTGCATTTGTGCACCCTTCACGTGAGAACGCCACACCGTCACCAACGATGAACTTACTCATAGTCCATTACCCAATTCTTCAGTCTAAGTGATACCTATTGCAACATCATCGCCTCAATCCCCATACTCCCCCCTCCCCGTCTCCCTCACACACCTTCCCCTCCCTTCCTCCTATCCTTAGGGTTCAGTCATTGGTCAGTATACTATTAAGGCCGCAATTGGCAGTCCCATGTCAATCTGTTATTGAACATCATATATCCCACTACTTAACATAACTGTTCATAGTGACTAAAACCAATGACTGACCCCGACAGAGTCCGGACAGCGTCCTGTGTCAATGTTTGTCTACTGTATGTCCTGTATGTTATGTGTGCTCATGGCTTAATGTACCCAATACTATGCTTTTTTAATTGTGTTGTGGAATTCAATGTGATCCAACTGATTAAATTATTATCAGAATAAACTCTTTGATATTATCTCCTGGGTTTATTATTATTTGGATCGGGATCATTTTAAGTGCAGCCTGTAGTAACCCCTTTTCTTTTCCCATGATCTTATCTAAGATCAATTTCTATCTTACCTTACCCCTGATCTTTGTTATCTGCTAATTTTGATATAGACCTGTTAGTTTAACTTCTATAGTTGGGAAGATACTGGAGAGATTAATAAAAGACCACGTAGATGAGTTCTTGCTGGAAAAAAAATATTTTAAGCAACAGACAGCATGGATTCATGAAAGACAGAAGTTGTCAGACAAAACTGATTTCTTTTTATGAAGAGGTAAGTAAAACCTTGGACAGAGGGGTAGCAGTGGACGTGGTATACTTGGATTTTGCAAAAGCGTTCGATACAGTTCCGCACACACGGCTCATGTGTAAGGTAAAGTCTACAGGATTGGAAATATCAGTTTGTAAATGGATAGAAAACTGTCTGAAAGACAGAATTCAGAGAGTAGTGGTTAATGATTCTTACTCTGAATGGTGTAAGGTTATCAGTGATGTATCCCAAGGTTCAGTGTTGGGACTCTTACTTTTTAATATCTTTATAAATGATATTGGGTCTGACATCAAAAGTACAATTTCTGTCTTTGCAGATGACATCAAGCTATGCAGTGGAATAACGTCCTTACAAGATGTCTCCAATTTACAAGCCGTCCTCAATGCTCTGTCTAATTGGGCGACTATGTGGCAGATGAGGTTTAATGTTGATAAATATAAAATTATGCACTTGGAGACTAAGAATATGCATGCATCATACATACTAGGGGGGAGTACAACTGGGGGAATCCGTAGTGTAGAAGGGTCTGGGGGTTTTGGTAGATCATAAGCTCAATAATGGCATGCAATGCGAAGCTGCGGTTTCCAAAGCAAGCAAAGTCCTTTCTTGTATTAAGAGAGGTATGGGCTCCAGAGAGAGAGAGAGATATAATTTTACCCCTGTTCAAATCATTAGTAAGACGTCATCTGGAATATACAGTTTTGGGCCCCAGTTCTCAAAAAGGATATTGGGGAACTGGAGAAAGTGCAGAGAAGGGCAACCAAACTGATAAGAGGCATGGAGGAGCTCAGCTATGAGGAAATATTAGAGGAACTGAATCTATTCACTCTTGAGAAGAAGAGATTAAGAGGGGATATGATCAACATGTACAAATATATACGGGGTCCATATAGTGAACTTGGTGTTGAGTTATTCACTTTATGGTCAATTCAAAGGACAAGGGGGCACAACGAACATCCAGAGGAAAAGAGATTTCACCTCCAAATACAGAGAGGTTTCTTCACAGTAAGAGCTGTGAAAATGTGGAATAGACTCCCTGCAGAGGTGGTTCTGGCCAGCTCAGTAGATTGCTTTAAGAAAGGCCTGGATTCTTTCCTAAATGTACATAATAATATAACTGGGTACTAACATTTATAGGTAAAGTTGATCCGGGGAATATCTGATTGCCTTTCAGGAGATCAGGAAGGATTTTTTCCCCTCCTGTAGCAAATTGGATCGTGCTATGCTGGGGTTTTTCGCCTTCCTCTGGATCAACTGTGAGTATAAAAGTAGGTGTATGGATTGTATAATATTATTATATACATTTTTTTTTGTTTCATGGTTGGACTGGATGGATTTGTGTCTTTTTTTTCAACCTGATTAACTATGATGCCCCTCCAATAGTTTACTATTAATGTTAGACTGACTGGTCTGTAGTTCCCAGGTATATATTTTGCCCCTTTTAAGAATATTGGTACCCCATTGGCCCTTCGGTAATCAGCTGGTACCATTCCTGTCAGTATGCTGTCCATAAAAATGATAAATAGTGGTCTGGCTATAACCTGATTGAGTTCTTTGAGAACTCTTGGGTGTAAACCATCCTGGTGATTTATTTGTGTTAAGCTTTTCTAGTCTATTTCGGACACTGACTTCCGTTATCCAAAAGGGTACATCCTGTGACAGGAAGCATAATTTTAGACCATCGAAGGATCAATCCTCAATCCACATGTGTGGTATTGTAATGATATAGATGTAGAAATGATAATAATTATTATTATTATTATTATTATTTTTTTTTTACAAATTTTATTTTGTTTTGAAACAGAGAAAGGAAAAAAGAAACTAGTATATTCCATCCATACATATATTCTATACATATATTTCATACATAACGGGATGTTCAGTTCTATCTACTATCTATAATATACATATTCTACAACATTCCCATGTCTTGCTGGACTAAGTAGCCTCTTACCCCCTAGGCCTAACTTGTCTTGCTTCCCATCAAGACCATTGTTTTTTTCATGTACGTACAAGTGGACAACCAATCCCCCCCCCCCTCCAGGGTTGGGCTCTCCTTGTTTCATATTTTTCCAATTTGCCCCTCTTCTAAACCCCCCCCAAAAAAGAAAAAACCCTCCCCCTCCACTCTCTCTCTCCCTTATCTCCCCCTCCGCGTCCCCCCATCTCTTAATAGCGTAACTTAGTTGGCATCTATAAGGGCTCTTCCCTCCTCAGAGTATCTAAAAAGGTTCCATGAAGACCATGTATCCAGATAGACCCCCCGTTTCTGCCGGGAAGTCCAGACTAAATCCTCCATCGTATTCAGATATTCTACTCGTTTAAGCCACATCCCAACTGATGGCAGTTGGGTCTCTTTCCACATTATTGGGATACATGCTCTTGCCGCATTCAGTAAATGACAGAGGATCGACTTTTTATAACATTAAACCGAGGTATCAATATCTTGTAGTAAAAAAAAAGTTGGATCCTCAGGAATCTCCTGTTCTCGGAATCTCTGGGCAATCACACCTCCCTCCAAAAACTCTCTAATCTGGGACAGGACCAATAAATATGTATTAACGTCCCTCCTTTTCCTCTGCATCGCCAACAATTATCTAGTATATCTGGATAACATCTGTGTAGGACGGCCGGAGTATGATACCACTGCGATAAGATTTTATAATTCATCTCCTGTGTTCTTGTGCAAACTGAGGATCCAAACATATTACGTAGTATCTTACTCTGTTGCTCCTCCGATAAGACCCGGTCTAACTCCATCTCCCACCTCCTAAAGAAAAGCAACCGAAAGTCCTCGGGGGGTGCACTCAGCAATACCCTCATTTTGGAGAGGGTTTGCTGCAGTATACCACTCCCAGTACAATATTCCTCAAACTTTGTTAGCGTTCGCTCATATCTACTTGGTAAAGTCAAAGGCACAGATTCACAAAGCAGATGCGCCGACTTAACTCGAGATGCGCGGCGTAATTGAAAAATGCGCCGCGCGTATCTTTGCGCCGTATCCACAAAACGAGATACGCCTGAAATCCAGTTTTTTCCGTCCTACCTAAAAGAATTACACCGGCGCTTCTTCGCGTGCAAAATACGCTAGACACGCCGCTGTTTTGCTAGGCAAAGATGCAAATGAGGGAGATAAGGCGATCCACAAAATTAAGTGTGTGCGGCGTAGATTACGCCCTGTGCGCTTCTGCTAGTTTCATTGTGTAAAATTACACTTTATAAAAGCAGCCCTAACTTTGCACCAGCCGTGTAAAGGTCAGCTAAAGCAACACCATTAAGGAAGAGCTGAGCACACACACTTGCAGGACAACAATCTGTATGCCAACATGCCAGGGGCATCCATGCTCATAACTATACTAGTGACTTTAGTAACCGAGGGTACCCCCTCTTCTGAGGGAACAGCAGCCAGGAGACGCCTCGCAGAATGCATCTTTGCACAGTAAACACACACATTAATCATGTCACAATGAGAATGCACGCATGCACACCCACTGTGGTCCCTAGCACAGACACATCACATGCACATCTAATTGGATTAGATCCAAGTACCCCCAATAGTACTTGGGAGCAGTAACGCCACGCCACAGCTCCAATTAAGTCACTGTGCATTCATACACCATTCACATGGACCTGGGATCATTTCTCCCTGGTCCTGGGGATCCCTACTCCACCAAAACTGAGGGTGACACCCGTTATTTAATCAGGAATGCCACCCCCACATTTATACATCATTCACACACATAAAACAAATCATAAGTACAGTATAATAAAAAAATAATAAAAATAAAAAAACAAAAGTACCCCAAAAGTTAACGGCGGCGGCGAGACCTACGCCTGGGCCGCCCACGGCCACGGCCAACCAGGGGAGACTCCTGGGGGGGTGAGCATGGGAAGGAGGAGACTCATGGGGGGGTGAGCAGGGGAAGGAGGAGCCTCCCCTGGTGACTGTCTTCCTGCTGGCCTGCCCTCCAAGGCCACTGCTATCCTGTTCAGACTGATTGTGAGGGCAGCCGTATTGGCCTGGACAGCCCGGGTATTGTCCTGGACAGCCTGGGTCAGGGCACTCACCTCCTGGGCCACGCCTGTTGTTGCGGCCTGCAGCTCACAAATGCATGTGATGACCGCCAAGGAGTTTGTGGCCACATCAGTGAGTGACTCCTTAATTGAGCCCAGGCTGTCCTCCATCTGGGTCAAAGTCCGGTTGATCTGACCCAGATGGCGTTTCTGAAGGGCATTGTCCCTCTTCAGATTGGCCGGCAGACACTCGGCCACCCCCCTGGTCTTCTGGGTCGCCCTCCTGCCTGCAGCTGAGTCTTGTGGCCTGGGAGGAGGGGAGAGAGAGACCATTGTGGGGGAGGCCTGTTGGGGGAGGAGTGGGAGGGGCTACCCCTGATGGTGGCCTGACTGCTGCCAGCCTCAGGGGTAGCCTCAGGGGGAAACACATCCGAGGCCAAAAGGACTTCCCTGGCAATGTCCATATCTTCATCCTCAGCCTCCCCCCTCATCCTCCTCCCCCTCAACCTCCTCATGAGGGGAGGTGTGGCCACTCCCCTCCCCTGGGGACTCCTGCCCTTCTTGGGGCTCTTCTGCAGCCTGTTGTCCTGGGGATGGTGCAGCCTGGCCTGATGGCCCAGCAACCTCTTGGCCATCTGTGGAGGACACAAAACAATCACAGGTTGGAGGATCCACACACTTGGCACATCTTCCCTTCCCCCACCCACACATGCTAATCACCAGATAGAAAAACCCAAAAATAGCCTGTCCTCACAGGAGAATCAGATTGAAAGCCAGGCAGGCCCACCACCTGCTGGCTATGGAAACACCGGGCCACTGCCCATTCCTCCTCAGTCAGCCTGACGGAGCAGGGTGGGCCTCCTCCAGTGCCCGTGGCATGGGCATTTATTTTGGCCATCTTGTCCCGGACCAGGCTCCTAAGATCGTTGATCTTCTTTTGAATCCTATCGAGGGTCCTCATCTCCCCCCCCCCGCCGCATTGATCTGATCAGTAATTTTTTTAATGATCTCCTTCCTCCTGGCCGGGGGGGTGCTCTCAGGGCCATGCAAATAACGCCTGTAACGGGTGATGGCCCTAGCAAGTATCTGCTTTTCTGTGTTGGAAAAATTAAGCTTCCTGCGCTTCGGTGCCATAACACCCAACACTCAGCACCAACAAAAAACAAACACAACAAACAAACACAAATACTCACACAACAAACAAACACAAATACTCACAGAACAAACACACACAAAAATCAAACCACACAAGCAGACAGCTAATACAAGTTCAAAAACAAACACCGAAAAAACAAACAGAAAATACACTCAGAAAATAAAATCAGAAAAAACAAACAGAAAATACACTTAGAAAAAAACACAGCTACTACACTCTACTACTCCAAATCTTTTAACTAACACTAAACTCACCAACACACACCAACAGACGACAGAGCAGAAGCAACTTGCTCTAGGAAAGGGGAACACAGGGATGTACTTTTGCAAGGGAAGTGTGTTTGTCTGGGGCTATTTATACACAGGGCGATTCTCAAACTAAGTACGCTTGGCCTTTTACCTATCTCACTGATTGCGCCGAGCCGAGTTCTGCACATGCCCAGTGAGGTGCAGATTCATGCGCGCATGCGCAGTACGGCCAGCCCTTCATTTGCATGGGGTCACGGCTCATTACAATGGAGCACGCCCACTTCCTTCCCACTTGCAATAATCCCGCCTTACGCCTCGGGATTTAAGTTACGCTTGCACAATTTTGGGCGCAAATGCGCTGTGGATACGGCACTTACGACACAAAATTAAGGCGCCGTAACTTAAATGACATACGTTTGGAGTAACTTAATTTGCGCCACTCTACGTGAATCTGGGCCAAAGTATCAAGGAAGTGTCTCAGCTGCAGTCCCTCCAGAAATCCAATTGGTAAGGTGTGGGACCTGTTATCTCCTTTACTGTAGGCCAGGATCCTGCTCTCACAAAATGGGAGGCTTGAAAAAGCCCTTGTTCTATCAGCCTGCCAAACGGACCCTTCTTTAAGCCCTGCTCAAACTGGGGATAGTTTGCCTTTCAAGAAAAGCCCATATCCCATCCGAAGGGTAGGTCCTATCAACGGGTGCAACTTCATATTTTTCAGGAGGTCCCTAAAACACCAGGCAGCTTGTTGCAGAAAAACACTGCTCTGAGCTTGTTCTAAATCGGGACAGATTTTCCATTCTCTATGTCGACTCCAGTCCATCAAGCGGCCCAGTAAGTTTGCCTGATAATCTTTATATAAGTCTGGCACTGCCATATCGTTTAGGTAGAGACAACAGAGATCTCCTGATTCTTGGCGATTTATTTGCCCATATAAATCTACTGAAGAGAGATTGTGTTGGTTTAAAAAAAAGTTTGGGTATGGCAATGGGGAGTGTCTGAAATAAGTACAAAAATTTCGGAAGGATATTCATTTTTATAATATTACACCTCCCAAACCATGAGTGGAACCCTCTTTGCCATCCCTCCAGAAGAGTCCGTACTCTGGATAATATGGAGGGAAGTTAAGCTTATATGTATGAGACAGATCCGCCGGGATAAAGGTTCCCAGATACTTCAGTGCTTGGTCTGACCACTTAAATTTCTAATTGGCCTTCAGTACGCTCAGCTCTTCTTTAGGGATCCCCACCTCCATCGCTTCAGATTTTGAAAAGTTAATCTTGAAGCAAGTTCGGGAGGGATACTATCGGGTTGGTCAATGTGCACAACATATCATCCGCATAGGCTGAAATCTTGTACTCTGATTACCCCAGCGACAAACCCCTGATGTCTGGGTTCAATCGAATCCTATTCAGTAAAGGCTCCACGGACAAGGCAAATAAGATTGGGGACAGTGGACACACTTGTCTAGTCCCATTCGAGACCTTAAAAAGTGGGGACAAAACTCTATTTACCTTGAACTGGGTGGAGGGGTGGGTATAAATGCTCGAGATCCATTGGACCATCTTATTTCCCAGCCCCATGTGTCTTGGGACTGTGCACATAAATTGCCAGTTAATATGATCAAAAGCTTTCTCAGCGTCTGTCCTCAAGAAGACACAAGGGGTTTGGGATGTAGTTGCCAAATGGATCAAATTCAACATCTTAATTGTATTGTCCCGTGCTTCCCGTGTCTGCACAAACCCTACCTGGTCTTTGTGGACCAGGGAGGGTATCTGCTGTTGGAGTCGCTTTGCCAAAATCTTGGAAAAGAGCTTCAGGTCCGTATTTAACATTATTATAATTTTAGTTATTCCTGCAGCAATTCGGTTCATCCAGAGAGATGCATTTATTGAGTCTCAGCACAGAAAAAAAGTTCACAAGATACTTGCAACAGATGACAAAATCCAACAGAGTAAATGTTACAATGAACAGTAACCTTCAGGGTCCCATTCGGGTGCCTATCCGCTAGCCCGCGGGCCCTCTAATGTGGCCCGCTACGTCTTGCTCTGAGATGGTGGGTCGGCAAGCCCAAATCGCATGTTCCAGACCCGCTTTCTATGAGCATCAGCACGAGAAACGGAGCCGTTCCTAGAGGATGCTGAGCCGATGCTTCCTGCATAGCGCCGGCTCCTTCACAGGTGGAGTGATACCAAATGTGTACTACGCCTGTGACCGGAAGCATCGGCTCTGCCCTCTACTGCAGCCGCATGCTTCTGTCACACAAATGCATGGGAATCCGCGATCTGGGACAGCAACCAACAGTGCCAGTACTAGCCACCAGTACCAGCCACCAGTACCAGTTACCGGTACCAGCCATCGGTACCAGTACCCACCAGCAGTACCAGTACCCACCAGCAGTACCAGCCAGCAGTACCCGTGAGCATTATCAGTACCCACCAGCAGTACCAGTACCCACCAGCAGTACCAGCCAGCAGTACCCGTGAGCAGTATCAGTACCCACCAGCAGTACCAGTACCCACCAGCAGTACCAGCCAACAGTACCAGTACCCATCTGCAGTACCAATATCCACCAGCAGTACCAGTACCAGCCAGCAGTACCCACCAGCAGTAGCAGCCAGCAGTAACCGCCAGCAGTACCAGCACCCGCCAGCAGTACCAGTACCAGCCAGCGGTATCTGCAGGCAGTACCCAACAGCAGTACCAGCCAGCAGAACCAGCACCTGTCCACAGTACCCAACAGCAGTACCAGTCCTGGAGGATCCTGAGGAAGAAGTGAAGATCAAGGTCAGTTGAGATGCAGGTAAAACCGCTGTGCATCAGTGTGAAATCAGCCTTAGGCCCTTTAACACGATCGGTCCGATCAGGTCTGCCTGTCTGTTTTTCAGGCGGACCCAATCGGAAACCCTCCATTCATCTCTATAGAGCAGCAGATGTAAACAGATTTGTGTCTGTTTTACACCCGCCTATCTGCAATCTGATCTGCTTAAAAAACAGAAGGGGATCTGTCCCCTTCTGTCTGGGTGGATCGAAGGGGCCTTAGGGTAGAGTGGGCTGCGTCTGTACATATGCAGAGTGGACACAGACCGTTACGCTCATTGTGACCCACGACCGGGTACCAAGTCGCTAAAGTGGCCCTCTCTCCTCCAAAGGCTGGGCACTCCTAGCATATATTAGCAAGCATAGGCACACTACAATTCAGAAAATATCCAATATATATTATGCACCTATATAGCTTCCATGCATGCAATAATGTGTATTATGATTTAGACCTGTGCTCTCATCTTGATGAAGAAAGAATGTGTGTATGAATAATTGCTTCCAACAGCTAAAACTTCCCTTGAAATACTTGTCTGACACTAAGGCCCCGTACTCACGACCAAACATGTCTGCTGAAACTGGTCCGCAGACCAGTTTCAGCAGACATGTTTGGCCGTGTGTAGGCCCGAGCGGACCATTTTCGGGCGGATCGGACAGGTTTCCAGCGGACAACTGTTTCCTGGACTTGCTTTAAAACAGTCCGCTGGAAACCTGTCCCCCCGACATGTACGGTCATCTGTACAGACCTACCGTACATGTCCGGCCGCACGCCATCCCTCGCATGCGTCGAATGACTTTGACGCATGCGTGGAAGCATTTTAAAGGCAGGCCGCCCACGTCGCCGCGTCATTGACGCGGCGACACCGCGTCATCGACGCGGCGACACCGCGGACACGCCCCGCGTATTGTTTACGCGCAGACCTCTGTTCGATGGTGTGTACAGCCATCGAACAGAAGTCCCCGGGCAGACATGTCCGATGAAAACGGTCCGCGGACCGGTTTCATCGGACATATCTGCTCGTGAGTACTCGGCCTGAAAGGGTTCCTGATTGGTTGACCAAATGCATTGATCTTAACATGAATAGACCCTATTTGTAATTACTGACAATAGCATTTGAGGTCTCTTTACTAGACCAATATATCACAATTTCCCATGAAATTCCCAAGTCTAATTAATATCAATAAATACTTCTATGATTCTCTATCATCCTTAAGTATGTAAACAATGTACCCTTTGAAATGTTCAATTAGATTATCAGGCTATTCCCCACATACCTAGATGAACTTGCATTAGATTAACATTAACCACTTAAGGACCGCCTTCTGCACATATAAGTCGGCAGAATGGCACGGCTGGGCACAAGCACGTACAGGTACATCCTCTTTAAGTGCCCATCCATGGGTCACAGGCCTGCGACCCGGTCCGAAGCTCCGTGACCGCGGGACCTGCGATCGGTCCCCGGAGCTGAAGAACGGGGAGAGCTGTTTGTAAACACAGCTTCCCCGTTCTTCACTGTGGCACCGTCATTGATCGTGTGTTCCCTTTTATAGGGAAACACAATCAATGACATCACACCTACAGCCACACCACCCTACAGTTAGAAACACAAATGAGGTCACACTTAACCCCTTCAGCGCCCCCTTGTGGTTAACTCCCAAACTGCAATTGTCATTTTCACAGTAAACAATGCATTTTTAATATAGGTGTGAGAGAGGTCGCTTGGGACACCCTACGTTGAGAGTCCCAATGTAGCAATGAGAATGTGGTAAAATTATATATAGTATACCATATGAAGAACCTATATACAAAATAAACGCTCAATATGTGACAACAATAATTACATCTCTAGTAGATGTATTGGAAGGTACAAACATAATTAGTGCCAAGCTATTTAGTGACAAATAAGTGAGCAAAATGGTCAAAAAAGGCAAAAAAAAATTCACAATAAAGTCCAAAAACATGGAAAAGTGCTAGAATTCCAAAAGGAAAAATAGATGGATATATAAATAGATCAGTGTCTCTTGATTGGCGCTATTTGGAAAACAGTCTCTAAAGATCACTTTCACAGAGTGCTTCAATAGATGTTCATGCACAACAGTCTTGATATTCCTACAGCCACCACCATAAGATATACTATCACCCGATGTGCTCTTGCAAAAGTATGCGCTTACCAAAAAGTGTAGACCACTTTAACTAAAAAGTAGGTCAAACAGGGCTGGACAGGTTGAGTGCCTGCTCACTGTGGGTCACACTTGGAATCTGCCACAATGCTTGATTCGATTGATTTCCCAGCAGTTGCATTCATGAAAACAGGAGAAATAATATAGTCTAATGCCGCCTTGTTAAAAAAATCTAAAAACAAGCTGATTGGCCTCTTACTTGTCGAGGTGCCCGCCTGGCACTAGGACTGCAAGCGTGGTATATGTGCCCAATGGGGTCTCATAAGCCGCCGTGGTGGTCGAAAGGGAACTCGTCCTACAGGGACCTAGGAGCGGGATCAGCTTGTTTTTAGATTTTTTTAATAAAGCGGCATTACACTATATTATTTCTCCTGTTTTCATGAATGCAACTGCTGGGAAATCAATCGAATCAAGCATTGTGGCAGATTCCAAGTGTGACCCACAGTGAGCAGGCACTCAACCTGTCCAGCCCTGTTTGACCTACTTTTTAGTTAAAGTGGTTTACACTTTTTGGTAAGCGCATACTTTTGCAAGAGCACATCGGGTGATAGTATATCTTATGGTGGTGGCTGTAGGAATATCAAGACTGTTGTGCATGAACACTTGAAGCACTCTGTGAAAGTGATCTTTAGAGACTGTGTTCCAAATAGCGCCAATCAAGAGACACTGATCTATTTATATATCCATCTATTTTTCCTTTTGGAATTCTAGCACTTTTCCATGTTTTTGGACTTTATTGTGAAGTTTTTTTGGCTTTTTTGACCATTTTGCTCACTTATTTGTCACTAAATAGCTTGGCACTAATTATGTTTGTACCTTCCAATACATCTACTAGCGATTATTGTTGTCACATATTAAGCGTTTATTTTGTATATAGGTTCTTCATATGGTATACTACTGTATATATAATTTTACCACATTCTCATTGCTACATTGGGACTCTCAACGTAGGGTGTCCCAAGTGGCAGGTTTTACCACTCTAGCGCCCTCTCTCACACCTATATTCTATTGTCCAAATTACACGTTATTTGTTCTAGAGGAGCAGCTCACAAGTAATTAATTGCACGGAGTGATTCTATCAATCCACTTTTGGTATTTGGAGCGGAAACACACCCCACTTTCACAATGCATTTTTAATGCATTTTTTGCTGTGAAAATGACAATGGTCCCAAAAATGTGTCAAAATTGTCCGAAGTGTACGCCATAATGTCGCAGTCACGAAAAAAATCGCTGATCACCACCATTAGTAGTAAAAACAAAATAATTAATAAAAATGCCATAAAACTATCCCCTATTTTGTAAACGCTATAAATTTTGCTCAAACCAATCGATAAATGCTTATTGCGATCTTTTTGACCAAAAATAAGTAGAAGAATATGTATCGGCCTAAACTGAGGGGGATATTTATTATAGCAAAAAGTTAAAAATATTGCATTTTTTTCAAAATTGTCGCTCTATTTTTGTTTATAGCGCAAAAAATAAAAACCGCAGAGGTGATCAAATACCACCAAAAGAAAGCTCTATTTGTGGGGGAAAAAGGACGCCAATTTTGTTTGAAAGCCACGTCGCACGACCGCGCAATTGTCAGTTAAAGTGACGCAGTGCCGAATCGCAAAAACTAGCCAGGTCCTTTAGCTGCCTAAAGGTCCGGGTCTTAAGTGGTTAAGGGGGGATATGAGCAACATGTTCAACATGTATATAAGGGGTCCATATAGTGAACTTGATGTTGAGTTATTCACTTTATGGTCAACTCTGAGGACAAGGGGCACTCTTCACATCCAGAGGAAAAGAGATTTCACCTCCAAATACGGAGAGGTTTCTTCACAGTAAGAGCTATGAAAATGTGGAATAGTTTTCGTGCAGAGGTGGTTCTGGCCAGCTCAGTAGATTGCTTTAGGAAAGGCCTGGATTATTTCCTAAATGTACATAATATAACTGGGTACTAACATTTATAGGTAAAGTTGATCCAGGGATTATCCGATTGCCTCTTGAGTGATCAGGAGGATTTTTTTCCCCTGCTGTAGCAAATTGGATCGTGCTCTGCTAGGGTTTTTTTCGCCTTCCTCTGGATCAACTGTGGGTATAGAATTGGTTATATGGGATTGTATGATATTATTACCGTATTTTCCGGCTTATAAGACGACTGGGCGTATAAGACGACCCCCTACTTTTCCTGTTAAAATATAGGGTTTGGGCTATACTCGCCGTATAAGACTACCCCTCTTCCCACGCACACCAAATAAAAATTTTAAAACATCAGATTTGATTTCAATATGGTAATTTTAATTCAAATGCTTATGACATGCAGGTACTTAGCAGGAAAACTGTCACTTATAAATATAAGGCTGTTTGTCATCAAACATGTAAACATAAAACAGTGCAAGTGGATAAAACTTTTCCTAATTCACTCTAAAGCTGAAAGGAAGGATACGACAACAAACCCATGGGAGCTGCCATGCTGTTTGTTTTCTAAGCTGTCAACTAAACTGGAACTGATGATGATAGGAGGAAGATAACAAACAATAGAGAGAGCAAGTGTCGGGAAAGTCCCTGGCGAGTCAGCAACGCCCATCATAACTCCAATATTTTTACAGGTTTTGCTGGCGTGACAGTTTCCCTTTAAAAGCCTTCAAAATCCTCCTGTTCATCTTCTGATATCATAAGTACATCAATGACATCTTGTGATACATTTGTAAGGCAGTCATCGTATGGATCTAATTCCGTATCAGATGGTGTGGTCTCAGCTTCGGCTTCCTCTTCATCTTGCCACAAGTAGTCGTCCTCCATACCATCTAATGAATTTGATATGCCACACTTCTTGAAAGACTTGATTACCATTTCTGCATCAATATCATTCCAGGCTTTTATGACAAACTTGCACAAAACATCCAACTGTGGAGCACGCATGTTTCCTCCTTTTGTGAATGACTTTTCGCCACTAACCATCCACTCATTCCACTGTTCTCGAATGTGATCTTTAAATGGCTTGTTTAGGCACACATCCAGTGGCTGTACCAACGATGTCAATCCTGCAGGATTAACTGCCGCATCTGTGTTCATTCTTGCCAGCCTCTGCTTGGTGCTGGGAGTTAAATGAGCCCTGAACATATCCCACACCAGTAGACTACGTTTTTGAATAAGTCCACCTGGTCGCCTGCTCCATACATTATCAAGCAATAGCTTTACCCTTCTTCATCCATCCAGCCTTTTTCATTCACATGTACAAAACAACCAACAGGGAACTTGAGTTTCGGCATTGTTTTTCTTTTAAAAATAATCATTGGTCTCAGTTTGGCGCCATCAGCTGTACACGCTAGTACCACTGTAAAACTGGACTTCTCATGTCCTGTTTTAATTAAAATAGTTTTTTCACCTTTTGGATGGACAGTTTTATTTCCAACCATATCAAAATTCATTGGAGTTTCATCCATATTTCCAATACTACTTAACGCATAGCCGTGTTTTTTGTGCTGCTGTATTACGTATCGATGGAAACTATTTACTTTGGCATCAAGATCTGCAGGTAATTTTTGTGCAATTTTCATCTTTTGCCTCAGTACCAGATTATGCCTTTCCAAGAATCTAGTACACCAGGATACCGTGGCCTTAAATCTGACGCTGTGATCTGGGTTAGATTTGGCCCACTGAAGTGCAAACAAACATATTTTATTTCGTGTCACTACATAACCGTTTCGGCGATGCTCATTCACCGTGCCTGCTACATGTTTTTCAAGTTCTGGCCAATGTGGGGTGCCTCTTCTTAATGCACACTTACCCCTTGGCATACTCTTTAATTTGCTTTCCAGTCCCTAACCATCTTTTCTCCATATTGTCTTGCAGCAGCACAGTTATGTTCCATAGCAAAGTTTACAACTTTAAAACTGGCTTCATATTTCTTTCTTCTTGCTGGTGGAGCCATTTGTATACTGTATTGGTGCTGTACTGTATGTGCTGGTGCTGTACTGTATGTACAGATACTGGTGCTGTACTGTATGTACTGGTGCTGAACTGTTGCTGTACTGTATGTACAGATACTGGTGCTGTAATGTATGTACTGGTGCTGTACTGCATGTACAGATACTGGTGCTGTACTGTATCTGCTCACCAGACTGCCTTCCCTCAGGATCTCCAATACCAATATGCAACAACCAGTCAATTGATATATTTACTGTGCACACTGCCTGCTTGGATTGTATTCACCACTACATCTATCTGCTCACCAGATGCCTTCCCTCAGAATCGCCAATTCCAGCATACAACAAGCAGGTTTGCAAAGTAAAAAAGAAACAAACAAAACAGTAAACCAAATCCTTGCCGTCCGGCGCTAAACTAAACATAGAGCTGCTCTCTATACAGTGCGGGGCTGGTCCCCGTCACCCACAAAAAACGAGGTAAAGCAAACCTTATATGTCTCCAGTCCAAACAAACTGAGCTCCTCTGACTCAGATTCCCTCCTGAGCCTCCAAAACCAGGGCACTGCTGTGCTCTGAGTGTGGACTCAGGTGGACCAGAACATCAGGACCCGAACCAAGTCTGCCACAGAGACTGTCAAAACCTGGGCCGGATTCTGGTTCACTCCCTTACAATAGAGAAAATGCAAGGTAAAATGTACCTATAATTGTGTATCTCACCTCCCAAACCGTGACAATATATACATGCACACACACATTATATATATATATATATATATATATATATATATATATACACACAGTACAGACCAAAAGTTTGGACACACCTTCTCATTCAAAGAGTTTTCTTTATTTTCATGACTATGAAAATTGTAGATTCACACTAAAGGCATCAAAACTAAATATAAAAATAAATAAAATATATTTCATATTCTGGGTTCTTCAAAGTAGCCACCTTTTGCTTTGATTACTGCTTGGCACACTCTTGGCATTCTCTTGATGAGCTTCAAGAGGTAGTCACCTGGCGCAGCACCCCATCACTCTCCTTCCTGGTCAAATAGCCCTTACACAGCCTGGAGGTGTGTTTGGGGTCATTGTCCTGTTGAAAAATAAATAATGGTCCAACTAAACGCAAACCGGATGGAATAGCATGCCGCTGCAAGATGCTGTGGTAGCCATGCTGGTTCAGTATGCCTTCAATTTTGATTAAATCCCCAACAGTGTCACCAGCAAAGCACCCCCACACCATCACACCTCCTCCTCCATGCTTCACGGTGGGAACCAGGCATGTAGAGTCCATCCGTTCACCTTTTCTGCGTCGCACAAAGACACGGGGGTTGGAACCAAAGATCTCAAGTTTGGACTCATCAGACCAAAGCACAGATTTCCACTGGTCTAATGTCCATTCCTTGTGTTCTTTAGCCCAAACAAGTCTCTTCTGCTTGTTGCCTTTCTTTAGCAGTGGTTTCCTAGCAGATATTCTACCATGAAGGCCTGATTCACAAAGTCTCCTCTTAACAGTTCTAGAGATGTGTCTGCTGCAAAAGGTGGCTACTTTGAAGAACCTAGAATATGAACTATATTTTCAGTTGTTTCACACTTTTTTGTTATGTATAATTCCACATGTGTTAATTCATAGTTTTGATGCCTTCCGTGTGAATCTACAATTTTCATAGTCATGAAAATAAAGAAAACTCTTTGAATGAGAAGGTGTGTCCAAACTTTTGGTCTGTACTGTGTATATATATATATATATATATATATATATATATATATATATACACACACACATACACACATACACACACACACACACACACACACACACATATTTTGTAGAACATCCTACATAAATCGGCCAACAGGTCCTCAAACACACAGTGTGGACCCTGTGTTGGGAATTGGAGTGGGTTTCAGGGCACTGCCCCTTTGTCAACAACATCCCACTACAGGTGAAAAGTTGGCTTATAAGCCGTCAGTGGAGGCAAATTTAAACATTAAAAAAAAATCTATAATAATTGCAGCTGCATGGGACAATTAAATAATAAGCCGGCTTGTAGTGAGATGACGTAGATTTAGGTTTATAAGTTCATGCCCTCTGTTAATTTTTCAGGCACTCCATCTTTCACTGTGCTGATATTATCAACCTGTTAGATACTCTTGTCTCACTTTAACAGGGGGCAGGGAGAAACTCCGGGATGTTCTCTATCCTACCTTTTCTTCCCATCTATAGACTCTTAGTTATTTCACAAACACACACAAACACTGTGAAAGGGCTGTAGGCTCTATTTACAGTATATTACTTTTCTATGTGTTACTTTGCCTCTAATAGAGTAAGTATTAATGATCACTGCACTGGGACAGTGATAAAGTACCAACCACAGTGAAATAATGATAAAAGTGAAAAACATTGTGCTGTAGTGAAACACAACCAAAAAATAATGATAATAAAACACTGAAAAGTCCATCCAAAACTGGTGAGATGAATAGATGGTAAATGACCACGTGGATCCTCAGAGACAGATTATCACCATTGAAATAGAGATATAATTGTGCTTACCAGAAAGCGTGGATCTGCCTGTCAGCGACAGCAGATCAATGAGGCATGAACAATCATGGGGCATACTCTGCTGGGCTTCCTCGGACTGGATTGAAGATGGAATGGATCTTTAGTAGAGGGCCGTAGGTATACGATATCCC
This sequence comes from Rana temporaria, assembly GCF_905171775.1. NCBI lineage: Eukaryota > Metazoa > Chordata > Amphibia > Anura > Ranidae > Rana > Rana temporaria. Next base: position 141,325,142 of record NC_053496.1, on the reverse strand, counting down.
GGATAGCTGTCTTGATTATCCCACCAGTTTTGGATGGACTTTTCAGTGTTTTATTATCATTATTTTTTGGTTGTGTTTCACTACAGCACCATTTTTTTCACTTTTATCATTATTTTACTGTGGTTGGTACTTTATCACTGTCCCAGCACAGTGATCATTAATATTTCCCAAGATAAATCACTGTCTCTATGGTTTCACAGCGCTGCATTTTTTTCTCACATCACTGTTCAATATTTGTCGTATTGTAGTGTGGCTGCTTTAGTTTTAATTTGTTTTGGTTAGCGCAATATTTCCCCCCCCTTTTCTAATAGAGTAAGTTTAGGGTAATACACCTGAGAATACTTTTTCCTTTATTAAAGTTATGCATTTGCTCTATGTATAATCATTCTGAATATTAGAACTAAAGATTGCCATTGACATAATATAATTCAAGCATCATTTCTACTGCATGAAATTATTTTTTTCCTCCAAAACTAACATGCACATGAATTCCTGTATGCTATGCATATGTATACAAATGTGTTTATGTAAATGAAAGACCAACCTGACAAGTTGTCTTCAGAGAGGTCCTCTAAGATTATCATGTAGTTTCAGTGCCCCACAGACAGCTTGCTATCATTCAAACCTGTCAAAACCATAGGTATTAAAAAGGACATGTTTAATGTCTACAGCACCATTAGTAATTAAGAATTCCACTTCAAGGTAAAATACAAATGTAATACATGATGAAGCTATTATCCACATACAGTACTTACACAAATACCTTAAACATATTTGGGATGAAAGAAAAATCCTGGATCGCCGCACTCCTGAAAAAACGATGTCTTTATTCAAAACATGAAAAAACAACAAAAATTCAAATGGAAAAAACAGCCAAAATTCATCCTGTGATGCTTACTCGAAGCTTGAGCTACGAGTAAGCATCACAGGATGCGAAACATGTCAGCTCTTTTTTCCTAATCTACTTCTTGGTTGACTGCATGAATGTTGGCTGTTTTTTCCATTTGAATTATATATTTTTTTTCATGTTTTGAATAAAGACATTGTTTTTTGAGGAGTGCGGCGATCCAGGATTTTTCTTTCATCTCATGGCAATTGAGCACAGCCAGCACCCTCTTGGTTTGTTGGGACGAAAGCAATGGGGATTGATTGTTTTTAGAGCGGTATACTTTTCTTTTAACCACTTCCCGACGGCCGTACGAATATATGCGGCCGCAGGGTGGTTCTAAATCTCTAACAGGACGCATATATGCGTCCTCCGCTCTTCCAGGCCACTAGAGGGCGCGCGAGCGCCGCCGGCGGCGCGCGCGTGCCCGCCGCATTCCTGAGATGCCGATGCGCGTGCCTGGCGGCCGCGATGTCCGCCAGGCACTCGCGATCGGCGGCTACAGGGACAAGACGTGGAGCTCTGTGTGTAAACACAGAGCTCCACGTCCTGTCAGGGAGAGAGGAGACCGATCTGTGTCTCTTGTACAGAGGGACACAGCATCGGTCACCTCCCCCAGTCACCCCCTCCCCCCACAGTTAGAACACACCCAGGGAATACATTTAACCCCTTCCATGCCCCCCTAGTGTTAACCCCTTCCCTGCCAGTCACATTTATACAGTAATCGGTGCATTTTTATAGCACTGATCGCAGTATAAATGTGAATGGCGCCAAAAATGTGTCAAAAGTGTCCGATGTGTCCGCCATAACGTCGCAGTCCCAATAAAAAAATTGCAGATCGCCGCCATTACTAGTAAAAAAAATGTATAATAAAAATGAATAATAATTCTGTCCCCTATTTTGTAAGCGCTATAACTTTTGCGCAAACCAGTCGCTTATTGCGATTTTTTTTTTTTTACCAAAAATATGTAGAAGAATTCGTATCGGCCTAAACTGAGAAAAAAAATATTTTTTTTAAAAAAAAAAAATGGGATATTTATTATAGTAACAAGTAAAAAATATTGACTTTTTTTAAAAATTGTCGCTCTTTTTTTGTTTATGGCGCAAAAAATAAAAACCGCAGAGGTGATCAAATACCACCAAAAGAAAGCTCTATTTGTGGGGAAAAAAGGACGCCAATTTTGTTTGGGAGCCATGTCGCACGACCGCGCAATTGTCAGTTAAAGCGACGCAGTGCCAGAAGCTGAAATTTCACCTGGTCAGGAAGGGGTATACGTGCCCAGTAAGGAAGTGGTTAAACATATTTGGCAAAACAATATGAATCTGGTTTAAGCCATTTTCTTTGCACACAAGATTGCATGTATATGCTCGTCTCTCTACTGTGTTACAAAAGACATAATAATCCAAAGGCAACAATGAAACAGATTTGTGTGAAAATATCAGAGCTGTGCATATTTTTGATGGTTCTCTTATTTTCAAAATGTAATGATGAATTCAGGGTTGGACTATATTTTAGCATAAGTACTTTTTTTATTTGGACTGTTACCCTTTTGGTGCAAGTGCCCCTAAGGCCTCGTACAGACGGACGGACTGTCCGCTGAAATCGGTCCGCCGGACCGTTTTCAGCGGACATGTCCGCCCGGAGATTTCTGTCTGATGGTTGTACACACCATCAGACAGAAATCCGCACGTACACGATACGCGGTGACATGACCGCGCCGTCGCCGCGACGATTATGCGGCGACGTGCGCGGCCCTGGAAGGTCAATGCTTCCACGCATGAGTCTGTACAGACGACCGAACATGTCCGACGGACAGGCTTCCAGCGGACATGTTTCTTAGCATGCTAAGAAACATTTGTCCACTGGAAAACGGTCGGCTGGACAAATGTCCGCTGGAAACCTGTCCGGTCGGCCGTACACACGACCGAACATGTCTGCTGAAACTGGTCCTAAGATGAAGTGACATTTTTAATTTTGGATTAAGGTAAGGGTTTTAGGTTACCTCTGGCAGTATTACCTCCCACATTAAACTCTCTCCCAAGTTTAGCACCCTGGAGAAGCTCCTTAGCTACTTACAATCAGCAGCACATAACATATCCATCTGCTGTGGACTAAAAGTACCCTAAGGCCTCGTACACACGACCGGATCGATCCGCTGAAACTGGTCTGCCGGACCAGTTCCAGCGGACAGATCCGGTCGTGTGTAGGCCCGAGCGGACAATTGTCCCGCGGATCGGACAGTTTCCAGCGGATAAAAATTTCTTAGCATGCTAAGAAATCTGTCCGCTGGAAACCTGTCCGTCGGACGTATTCGGTCGTCTGTACAGACTCACCGGACACGTCCGATCGACCGCCATCCCTCGCATGCGTCGTACTGATTTGACGCATGCGCGGAAGCTTTGAACGTCCAGGGCCGCCCACGTCTCCGCGTCATCGTCGCGGCGACGGTGCGGCCACGCCCCGCGTATTGTTTACGCACGGATTTCTGTCTGATGGTGTGTACAACCATCAGACAGAAATCCGGCAGCGGTCGCAGCGGATCTATCTGCTGAAAACGGTCCGGCGGACCGTTTTCAGCGGATCGATCCGGTCGTGTGTACGGGGGCCCAAGACTTCTTATTTTCTGACACTCACCAGCGAACAACTCACTCATTAAAGGGGTTGTAAAGGAATTTTTTTTTCATAATAAGCATCCTTTACCTGCAGACATTCCTCTTTTCACTTCCTCATTGTTCGTTTTTGCTCAGAAGTTGCTCTCTTTCTTCTCTGTTCTGTTCACTTCCTGCTTGTCTGATTTTACTGACCACCGTGAAGGGAGGCTTTACTGCGGTGGTCAGTGATGTGCTCACCCCCTCCTGGGAACTACAGTACATCTGTGTGGCAGGACGCTCTCTACGTGTTAGGCCTTGTACACACGGGCAAACATGTACGATGAAAACGGTCCGCCGGACCGTTTTCAGCGTACATGTCTGCCCGGGGATTTCTGTATGATGGCTGTACTCACCATCATACAGAAATCCGCGCGTACTCGATATGCGGCGACGAGGCCGTGCCGTCGCCACGACGATGACGCGGCGACGTGCGTGGCCCTGCCAGTTCAATGCTTCCACGCATGCGTCAAAGTCATTCGACGCATGCGAGGGATGGCGGCCGCTCGGACATGTATGGTAGGTCTGTACAGACGACCGAACATGTCCGAGCGGACAGGATTCCAGCGGGCTGTTTCTAAACAAGTTTGGAAATATTTGCCCGCTGGAAAAAGGCCCGGCGGGCAAATGTACGCTGGAATCCTGTCCGCTCGGCTGTACAGACGACCGAACATGTCTGCTGAAACTGATCCGCGGACCTGTTTCAGCAGACATGTTCGGTCGTCTGTACGGGGCCTAAGAGACATCAAGGAGGTGTGAATTACTCTGCGTGCCGCAATTCATACTGGGAAATGTAGTTCTTACATGAATGAGCGCCGCAAACCAGGAAGTGAATGAGAGAACAGAAACTAGAATGCCGGAGGTGATATACGTAGATGAAGGAATTTAATAGGTATTTACTCGTTTTTTAACAGAATCATTACACTATTCTGTCTGTCTACCTTGCAGACATTAATTTTAGGCAAAAAAAAATTTTCCTTTACAACTCCTTTAAAGCGGACCTTCAGTAATTTTTTCATCTTTCCATCTATTAAATCTTCTGCCCTTGTTGTTTTAACTTTGGATAGTAAAACATATTTTTTCTGCCAGTAAATACCTTATACAGCCTTCTTCCTCTTTCTTGTCTGATCATTATGCCGCGTACACACGGTGGAAAAAGTCAGACATAATTTTTTCATGTGTATGCCCCATCTGACTTTTTCCTTCGGAAACTCTGACAGAGTTTGAAAGAGAACATGTCTATCGGAAATTCCGTTCGTCTGTATGGAATTCCAACGGAGAAAAAAACACGCATGCTCGGAAACAATTTGACGCATGCTCGGAAGCATTGAACTAAAATTTTCTGGGCTTGTAGTAGTGTTGTATGTCATTGCGTTTTTGACTGTCGGAATTTGGTTTGTCCGTGTGTATGCAAGACAGCTTGAGAGGAATTCCATCGGAAAAACCCATCTGAGTTTATTCCGATAGAAAATGTGTACGCTGCATTAGTTTTGGCTTTTGACATCATTCACAGCTCTCTCTCTCACTCTCGTGAGAGTTTGCCAGGAAGGCAGGGGGGCTGAGTCGTAAGAGGGCCAATGAGAGCTGCAGGATTGCAGAGCCAGAGGTCTGCCTCTGTATGTCTGTGTAAATCCAGGAAGTGAACAGGCAGCAGCTTCAGCTGCCCACCGTTAAAATGGATACAGCCAGACTTAGTGGAGGAAAATTTCTGCAGCATATTTGGCATATACAGAATCACAGTATATATAAAATATGCAAAGTGGTTGGAGGGAAGCTTCAGAGTGGCAAACATGGGCCAAATTCTCAAAAGAGATACGCAGACTTAACTAAAGTTTTCTAAATTTACACGGCGCGTATCTTTGCGCCCGATCTTCAAAACGAGTTAAGCCTAGATTTCCGGATTTTCCATCCTACCTAAAATAGTTACACCTGCGCATCCCCGGGCGCAAATTACGCTAGTCTCGCCGCTGTTTTTGATAGGCAAAGATGCAAATGAGGGAGTTAGGGCGATCCTCAAAATTAAGTGTGTGCGGCGTATTTTCCGCCCTGTGCGCACCTGTTAGTTTCCCTGTGTAAATTTCCACATTATAAAAGCAGCCCTAATTTTACACATGCCGTGGAAGGGTTTGCTGAAGGTAGCGACTAGAGCTATAGTTGTGAAGGATCTGTCTGGAAAAATGCCTGGGACATCAATGATTCTGACGGCACTTGCCACCTTACAGGCACAAAGGAGGAGGAGGGCACAGAGGAGGAGGATGAGGGCACAGGAGAGAGTTTATCGGTCATGGCGTGATCTGTTTCAAATGCCAGATTATGAGGTGTATGGCAACTACAGGTTTGATAGGAAAGCCATCCTGGAGATCACCCAACTACTTCAGGAGGATCTTATCACCCCAACCATACGCTCCCATGCCCTGCCACCTCTACATAAAGTTATGGCAATCCTCCATTTTTTATCCACAGGCTCATTCCAGCGTGCATCTGGAGGTCTGGCTGGGATGGTGCAGTCGACAATGAGCCGATGTGTCCATCAGGTGGTCCCTGCCATACTGCGGCGCATGACCAACCAATTTGTCAAGCCCACCCAGGAGGAGCAGCGTCTGCAAGCCATGACTGACTTTTACAGCATTGCTGGCTTCCCAAGGACCATCGGGGCGATAGATTGCACGCATGTGGCACTACAGCCCCCCCATGAAACTGAACACCTGTTCAGAAACAGAAAAGGGTGGCATTCCATCAACGTCCAGATGATTGTAGATGCCCATGGCCTCATCTGGCACGTTTGTGCCAAGTTTCCAGGGTCGTGCCACGACAGTTTTATTCTACGGCAGACCAAGATCTACCAAGACTTGGAGATGAACGTTTATGGAGACAGCTGGCTGATTGGTGAGTGACATTGGTGTCAGGTATGCCCCCCCCACGATGCAGACATCACAAGGGGCACATGCATGACTAATATCCTCCTGTCTTTTCCCTTACAGGTGACTCTGGATATGCGTTGGGACCCCATCTCATGACCCCTTTTAGGAACCCCCAAACACCCGGAGAACGGAAATTCAACGAGGTGCACATCCACACCCGGTCAATAGTAGAGCGGACATTTGGCCTTCTCAAGTCCAGATTCAGATGCCTTGACAAGACTGGGGGTACACTCTTGTATTCCCCAGACTTTGTCTGTCAAATTATTGGGGCATGTTGCATCCTCCATAATTTTGCTCTGAGAAGGGGCCTGCATGTTGAGATATGTCCTGACCTAACCCCCCACCCAGGCAATCCCCCCCCCCAACCACCTCTACCCGGTCTGCTGAGGGCCAGGCAATAAGGAAACAACTGGCTGAAGGCATCTTTGCCCAGTAAATGGACCTTAATTATCTTTATTTTTTTGCTTTGCCAACAAAAAATCACAGAGATTATGTGACCTTTAAACATTTACTTTGCACATAAAATGCACATTACTTATATGACAATGAGAATGTCTTTTTTTATACAAAACGCACATTAATTATCTCACAATGAGAATGCATGAATGCACGCCACTGTGGTCCCTAGCACAGACACATCACATGCACATCGAATTGGATTAGATCCAAGTACCCCCCACCTCTGGTACTTGGGAGCAGTAACGCCCTGCCACGGCTCCAATTATGTCACTGTGCATTCATACACCATTCAGGAACCTGGGATGACTTCTCCCTGGTCCTGGGGATCCCTACTCCACCAAAACTGAGGGTGACACCCTTATGTTATCAGGAATGCCACCCCCCCACATTCACACATCATTCACACACATAAACCAAATCATAAGTACAGTATAATAAAAAAAAAAATCAAAAGTACCCCTGCAAATTAGTGATGTTGCCGAGTGCTCCTTCTGGGCTGACCACGGGCACGGCCATGGGCACGGCCACGGCCACGGCCAACTGGGGGATCTTCACGGGGGGGGTCTGTGCAGGGGAGGGAGTATCTTCACGGGGGGGGGTCTGTGCAGGGGAAGAAGGAGCCTCCCCTGGTGTCTGTCCTCCTGCTGGCCTGCCCTCCAAGGCCACGGCTATCCTTGTCAGACAGGCAGTGATGTCAGCCGTATTAGCCTGGCCAGCCCGGGTATTGGCCTGCACAGCCCGGGTATTGGCCTGCACAGCCTGGGTCAGGGCAGTCACCTCCTGGGCCACGCCTGTTGTGGCGTTCTTCAGGTCCCACAAACAGGTGATGACCCCCACTGAGTTGGTGGCCACGTCACCCAGTGACTCCCTCATTAAACCCAGGCTGTGCTCCACCTTGCTCATTGTTTTTTTAATTTCACCCAGACTGCGGGTCTGCCGGGCATTGTCCCTCAGCAGACTGACCGGCAGACGCTCAAACCCCCCCCTGGTTTCCGGGGTCGGCCTCCTACTTGCCCCTGAGGCTTGTGGCCTTGGAGGAGGGGTTGGAGTGACCCATGGGGGCTGCTGCATGTTGGAGGAGGGTTGGGAGGGGCCACCCCTGATGGTGGCCTGACTGCTGGGAGCCTCTGGGGTACCCTCAGGGGATGACTCAAAGGTCCTATCTTGGCCCATCAGGATTTGCTGGCTAATATCAATATTCTCATCTTCCTCCCCCTCATCCTCCTCCCACTCAACATCCAAATTAGGGGAGTTGTGGGCACTCCCCTCCCATGGCGAATCCTGCCCTTCTTGGGACTCAGCATCAGCCTGTCTTGGGGGTGGTGCAGCAGCCTGCCCTGATGGTCCAGCAACCTCCTGCCCTGATGGGGCTGCCACCTCCTGGGCTGATGGGGCTGCCACCTCCTGGGCTGATGACCCAGCAACCTCCTGGGCTGATGACCCAGCAACCTCCTGGGCTGATGGGGCTGCAACCTCCTGGCCATCTGGGGAGGACACAAAACAATCACAGGTTGGTGGATACACACACTTGGCACATCTTCCCTTCCCCCACCCACACATGCTAATCACCAGATAGAAAAAAAAAACGTACCTGTCCTCACAGGAGCATCAGAGTCAAAGCCAGGCAGGCCCACCACCTGCTGTGGGTGGAAACACTGGGCCACTGCCCATTCCTCCTCACTCATCCTGACTGGGCAGGGTCCCCCTCCTCCAGTTGCCAGCTTGTTCCGGGACACGCTCTTCAAATCGTTGATTTTTTTTGGACTCCAGCGATGGTCCTGGTCTCCCCCCCCCCCCGCCGCATTGATCCGATCGGTGATCTTTTTAAGAATCTCCTTCCTCCTGGCCGGGGTGGTGTTGTGGCTCTCAGGGCCATGGAGAAAGCGCCCATATTTTATGATGCCCTGAGCAAGAATATGCTTCTCTGCCACTGTAAAATTTAGCTTCCTGCGCTTGGTGGCCATCACAGACACCACCCAGCAACAGGAAACTCACCCAAAAAACAATCAACAATACACACACAACAAAGAAAAAAAAACACAGCAAAAAAAAAGAAAAACACAAACAGACAGCTACTATCAATTCCAAAACAAACAGGCAAAAAAGGGAAACAAAAAACAATCACACATCAAAAAACAAACACTTATCAAAAACAAACAATCAAAACAAATAACAAATTATCAAAAACAAACACCAACTATACTCTACAACTCCTCAACAACTTTTCTCACAAACAAATCTTACCAACAAACACTGACAAACGTTCAAAGCAGAAGCAACTTGCTTTAGGAAGGGAACACAGGGAAATACTTTTGCAAGGGAAGTGTGTTTGACTGGGGCTATTTAGACACAGGGCGATCCTCAAACTAAGTACACTTGGCCTTTTACCCATCTCACTGATTGCGATGAGCAAAGTTCTGCACATGCCCAGTGAGGTCCAGATTCGTGCGCGCATGCGCAGTACGGCCGGCCCTTCATTTGCATGGGGTCACGGCTCATTACAATGAAGCACGCCCACTTCATTCCCACTTGCCATAACCACGCCTTACGCCTTGGAATTTAGGTTAAGGATGGCGCAATTTTGTGCGCAAATGCGCTGTGGATACGGCACTTACGACACCAACTTAGGGCGCCGTAACTTAAATGACATAAGTTAGGTAATACTAAATTTGCACAG